>NW_027663947.1:0-637983 GCF_964034855.1 Anser brachyrhynchus | reverse complement strand
TCCCCAGTGGTGCCAGTGCACTCTCTGGACTCCCGGCAACACATCCCCGGTGGTGCCAGTGCACTCTCTGGACTCACTGCACTGCATCCCCAGTGGTGCCAGAGCACTCTCTGGACTCACTGCAGTGCATCCCCAGTGGTGCTAGTGCACTCTCTGGACTCACTGCACTGCATCCCCAGTGGTGCCAGTGCACTCTCTGGACTCACTGCACTGCATCCCCAGTGGTGCCAGTGCACTCTCTGGACTCCCGGCACCGCATCCCCAGTGGTGCCAGTGCACTCTCTGGGCTCACTGCAGTGCATCCCCAGTGGTGCCAGTGCACTCTCTTGACTCACTGCACTGCATCCCCATTGGTGCCAGTGTACTCACTGGACTCACTGCACTGCATTCCCCAGTGGTGCTAGTGCACTCTCTGGACTTGTTGTCGACGGAGGGAAGACACAAACGCTCAATATGAGTGTTAAGTATGCTTCAGCTTTAATGGATAGCTCAATTGTCTTTTATCGTGTACAGGATAATTAGCTCATACATATTGCAAAAGCCAAGCTCCTTATTGGTAAGCGTCATCTACTGCCCTATCTGTTAGTTCCGCATTCTTCTATCCGCTAGTTCCCCTTTCTAATCTAACTATAACTCCCAGGGCAGTATGCCCTCTACTATCATTGTTTCTAATTGCCTGGGATTTCTCACAAGAGTTCCCAGACAAGCTGCCTGGGATTTCTCACAAGAGTTCCCAGACAAGCCTTGCGTACGTGCCTTTGCTCTTGTTTTTCTAGACCAGCTGGGTGCGGTAATCCGCCATTTCCTTATCTTGCAGCTGCATGATATCAATGTGATTACGCGCAGCGAGCCAGTCCTCAACAATTCCCCCGTTTTTATTTTGAACCAAAAGCTTTCTATAGATTTTTCTATCAATCACCGCACACACTGCAATAAGCAAGGTACAATAAGCAACAGGGTCAAAAATCTCATGCAGAACTACGATTGTAAAGTAGTGTGCCTACTAGAATCTACATCAGTCAACAAGCCACTAAGCGCTAGGAATGTTGCTTCGCAGCGATACTGCTTCTTACTCGCACAGCACAATCACACAATCACACAATCACGCAGAGAGGCCTCTTGCACTTCTCATTCATACCACAAGACAATATCACTGAAAATAATTTGTGTGCAGCTTCAGGAGGTCCTTGTCTGCTCCCGTGGTGAGCGGCTGAGAGTGGAGACCCCTCCGAGGAAAAAATGCTCGGGGTGCACCTAGGGGCGTCCGTTCCACAGTCGATCCCACAGCCGAGCAGAGCGGCTCCTGGCGCAAGGAAGGATGCTATTATAGTTTGTATAATGACAGCAAAGAGATGCATTGCAATAAGGAGCACGTGTGGCATTGACCCCTTTTTTTTTTTTTTTTTTTTTTTTTTTTTTTTTTTTTTTTTTCTTTTTCGAGCAATTACACCTTACACATGCTATTACTGTTGCTAGAAAAACCCTACTAGTTAACTGCTCGAGCCTTTTTATTAGGCAACTAAATACTACTCGCGCCGCTACTATAATTAGGACAATTATTAGCAGTAAGCGTAGCCCTTCTTTTATCAGACCCAATATCCAACCCCCCATGTTCCCAAACCAATTTGCAAACAGTCTATCAAGCCAATTATCTTGGACCACTATCTTCTTGGTGTGGTCTCTCAGCCATTTCAGTTGCTCGTGGATTGACTCGCCATGGTCCGAGAGATTAAAACAGCACATTCCTTCGAGCTCTTCACACCCGTGGCCCTGTGCCAGCAGTAGAAAATCAATCGCCGCTCTGTTCTGTAACACAGCGTGTCGCAAGCTGTCCAGGTCCTGGGCCATTTCTGTGAGCATCTGCGTAGTCACATTTAATGTTTTCACCACTGTACTTCAAATCTACATTTTACAAAGTGACCAGCAAGTGTGCCACATTAACTGACCAACCTCTGAGATTTTACCTTTCATACCAGTGTCTTCTTGGGCTCTTTTAATTAAACACGTTTCTCATTCAAGTGAATTGAAATGCTTCAGTTGGTTTTATTCTCAGGAGCCTCATAAAAAACAAAGATATTGCACCCTCTTTGTTCAGTCATTCAATGTTCGTCTCTTTCACAGCAAATAATTACTTCATTGAAGTTAAAACTTCCAAACATAACTTACTAATAGTCTCCAATTTCAGCTCAGATCACTCGTTGAAAATACTCTGCTAAATACAGATAACTTACAATAACTTTAACAGTTAATTGTCCATAACAAACACCATGGTTTTTCTCCAGACCAATGTTCAAATTTTAAGACCACCCTTTAATATTTCTATGTACAGGTGAAAAACAGTCTTCAATTTTCTAGTCTTGTTTTAAATATAAAAGTTGGAAGGGACATTCAAGTTTCAAGTCTCCACACTGAACTTAAAAAAAAAAAAAAATCATGTGGAGGTAAACAAACCAAGTTGTATACTCCAGGAGGTAGAGGCCTTCAATTTGTGTTCATATATACATATGCACAGAATTCAGTGTTCCAACAGAAAAAGAATTAGCCAAAAAGTAATAAAAGTTATTTACTACTGTGACATTTCAAGACTTCCACAGCTTTGCCTAAAGACACAAACACAATTAACATAATTCCCTATGTGCTTTTTTTTTTTTTTTTTTTTTTTTTTTTTTTTTCTTTCCTTTTTTTTTTTTTTCTCTCAACTGTCCAGTGCAGGAAAAAATTCTCACAAAATTTCACAGACCTAAAATGTGCAAGCTAGTTTCTCTCTCTCCCTTTTTTTTTTTTTTTTTTTTTTTTTTTTTTTTTTTTTTCAAATGTCACATTTGCTTGTTTTACAGCCCAACAAGCTAGTTTCCCTAGACTAGCCATAGCATGAGCCACAGCCACTCCAGGCACAAGTGCCGCTGAAAAGAACCTTTCAGCAGGACCCCAGAGTTCGACCTGGTTATCGCAGTCACTCCCCAAAGTTTTTGAGACTGCGTCTCGTCCGTCGTTTCCATTGTTGAGTAATGTTTCGCAATTCTTGACTGTGTAGGTCAGGGGCAAACAAAGTCAAGCGTCCCAAATAGCATGGCCCCCCGTGCGCATTTGCTGGGATTCCCTGCCAGGCTCGATCTCCACAGATCAGGAATATACCAGGTGGTAAGGCCTTAGCAGTTTGCCTTGGCCATGTGCTTGACTTGTTCCCGTATGCCCCCATGGTGGTGTTGGTGGTGTCGTTGTACCCGCAATAGCTGCTATTAGCTTCGAACCCCCTTGTGTGAGAGGTCACATTAGTCCATTGAGTCATATTTTGTTTTCCTTTATTCCACATAAAGCACGTCTGTGTCCAGTTATTACTGGTGTTCCCTACCGCCACTGATCCCAACAAATCCAGTTCCTGGGGATCCCATGGCAAGCTCGTGTTCAGAGCCACTAGCGCCGCCACAACGGCGTCGGAGAGGTTGGACGAAAGATCGAACAAATCAGTACTTGCGGAATATGGTGCTAACAGTTGTTTCAGCTCCTCCTTGTTCCCTATTGGGACCCCGAACAAACAGGTGCGGAAGGGATCAGTCGCTTTGGCAAGAGACAGGCAGAATTGAGCCAATCGAGTTCCCTTCGGTATATGTAGCGGAGGGAACATGGCTGATACCATAATTTGTATCTCCCCAGTAAAGTCCTTATCAATAAGTCCTGTTAACACTAAAGCCCCATTTAATGTCGCCGATGACCTTCCAATCAGAAGTGCTCCAACAGGCTCATTATTAATTTTTACAGGTCCCATAACGCCTGTTTTCACCCCAACAGGCTTATTGTCCATCAAAGTCACATTTACTGCGGTTGCCAAGTCCAATCCCCAGGCTCCCTCTGGTGGCTGGTTGGAGGTGAAAGGATTCGTCTCGGTTGGAGTCTCCGCAGCTGCCGCCGCTGTTGAGGGGAAAGCCGCTTTTTGTGTCATCGCGGGGCGGCGGTTCCCGCTGGTCTTCCCGTTTCCCTGGGTCTTCCGCCGGCAAGCGGTTTCATTATGCGTATCAGATCGGCAAGAGGGACACCACACATTAGCCGTCCCACATTGCCTCTTTATATGACCCGCGATGCCACACCGATAGCAGCGTAGTGCAGGTCTTCTCGACGAGTGAGGTCCTTTTCCACTTTGCAGGGGGGCAAGGGCGGCGAATACCTGCGACTGACTAGCCTGCAGTCCCTGAGTAATACTTTCCCCTACCTTTCGAATAGCGTCAACCAATAGCGCTTGCGAGCCTATCGGTATCCGCGACAATCGATCAAGAGCCTCTTCTATAGTCCAGGTACTGGGCAGCGTATTTAGAACATTTCGAGAGGTTTGATTACAATTTTGAAGGGCGCATTGTTTAAGAATAGGGCCTTTGAGATATTCGGGTAACCCAGCTACCTGTATAGCTGCGGCAACCCTATCAATAAATGTTCCAAACGCTTCGTCTCGCCCTTGCTTGATGGACATATAGGAGGGCATTCCTCCAGGCTCCCTAATTTGGTCCAGTGCTCTCCTAGCTAGCGTCATGGTCGCTTTTGCCTTATCCGGCCCCATTAGGGCCTGGGCCTCCAAGCGATTGTATGCACCGACCCCCAAAAGCTCCTCCAGCGTGACCCCGTATAATGGATCTCCGGGCTGACGCTGCACCGCGACTGCCTCCTGACAAGCTGAATGCCAATGGGCATTAAACAGCAGGATCTGATGCTGCGTCAGTATTAGTTTCATGATATTACGAATATCGCCGGGGAGCAACACGTTAGTGGACCACAGATAGTCTAACATCTGTTTCGTTGGCTCCCCACGTATTCCTGACTCATTTACCGTGGCACGCAATTGGGTCAGTATTTTCCAGTCCAGATTTGTCATAGTAACAGTTATCTGGCCCTGGGCGTCTGGTGGAGAGTACACCACGGGGAAGGCGCCTACAAGCTCTGTCGCTGCCCCCACATCACCTTCACGTAACGCCTCCCCTGCTATTTTCGCCCAGAGTCCTGCTCTCTCCGACCCCCCTGATTCGAGTCGCATATCTTTCAAAAATGGATTCTTATTTCTCCCCTCGCCTGCCGCCTCTCCCTCGGGAGTTTCCAGGGGTAGAGGAGGTGCACTGGGTCGTGCCCCCTCTCCCCATCCCCCGGGTGCCTTCATGGTGAATTGTTGGACCGACGGAGGGAGGGGGTACGGATTGGCCTCTTCATCCGCCCTCAACGTTTTGCCCAGCCGCTCTGTTGCAGCGGCTGCTACTTTCTGTTCTACCCGATGTATTGTTAAAGCATTCGTAACAGCCCGCCACGGTTTTGCCAGCTTCTTAGCCGTCTTATTCTCACTAATCATTTCCTCAAACAATATATCACCAAACTTACGCCACTCATCCTCCTCAAACAATGTGTCAGGGTTAATAAAGCAGCCCTTCGCCACCCCATAGGCCACTAACCCCTGTAATTCTTTATGACAATCTATATCTGGCGTCTTACGCTTTTCTAAAAAGCACTTAAGTAAATTAATTGCCGCTTGTTTCTCCATGCTTACTCACGGTGCCGTTGCCCCCGTGCAAAGCGTGTCTTACGCTTTTCTAAAAAGCACTTAAGTAAATCTATTGCCGCTTGTTTCTCCATGCTTACTCACGGTGCCGTTGCCCCCGTACAAAGCTTCCGTTCGCGGCGTTCCGGCGGGACCCGCTATGGGTTCGTCCCGGGCGCTCTTCCCGAGTCGTCTTCTGCTCGCCCCAATCTTATGTTCCGCGGATTCCGGGTTACGTAGTCAGAACCGGCTTTCCCCTTGTACTCCGTCGCCTAATACCGGCTTACTCGTTTCGGGTCCTCGTCCAGCAAGGGTCCCTGTTCGGGCGCCATTTGTTGTCGACGGAGGGAAGACACAAACGCTCAATATGAGTGTTAAGTATGCTTCAGCTTTAATGGATAGCTCAATTGTCTTTTATCGTGTACAGGATAATTAGCTCATACATATTGCAAAAGCCAAGCTCCTTATTGGTAAGCGTCATCTACTGCCCTATCTGTTAGTTCCGCATTCTTCTATCCGCTAGTTCCCCTTTCTAATCTAACTATAACTCCCAGGGCAGTATGCCCTCTACTATCATTGTTTCTAATTGCCTGGGATTTCTCACAAGAGTTCCCAGACAAGCTGCCTGGGATTTCTCACAAGAGTTCCCAGACAAGCCTTGCGTACGTGCCTTTGCTCTTGTTTTTCTAGACCAGCTGGGTGCGGTAATCCGCCATTTCCTTATCTTGCAGCTGCATGATATCAATGTGATTACGCGCAGCGAGCCAGTCCTCAACATGGACTCACTGCAGTGCATCCCCAGTGGTGCCAGTGCACTCTCTGGACTCACTGAAGTGCATTCTCAGTGGTTCCAGTGCACTCTGTGGACTCACTGCAGTGCATCCCCAGTGGTGCCAGTGCGCTCTCTGGACTCACTGCAGTGCATCCCCAGTGGTGCCAGTGCACTCTCTCGAGTCACTGCACTGCATCCCCAGTGCTGCCAGTGCACTCTCTGGACTCACTGCACTGCATCCCCAGTGGTGCCAGTGCACTCTCTGGACTCACAGCAGTGCATCCCCAGTGGTGCCAGTGCACTCTCTGGACTCACTGCACTGCATCCCCAGTGGTGCCACTGCACTCTCTGGACTCACTGCAGTGCATCCCCAGTGGTGCCAGTGCACTCTCTGGACTCACTGCAGTGCATCTCCACTGCTGCCAGTGCACTCTCTGGACTCACAGCAGTGCATCCCCAGTGGTGCCAGTGCACTCTCTGGACTCACTGAAGTGCATTCTCAGTGGTTCCAGTGCACTCTGTGGACTCACTGCAGTGCATCCCCAGTGGTGCCAGTGCGCTCTCTGGACTCACTGCAGTGCATCCCCAGTGGTGCCAGTGCACTCTCTCGAGTCACTGCACTGCATCCCCAGTGCTGCCAGTGCACTCTCTGGACTCACTGCACTGCATCCCCAGTGGTGCCAGTGCACTCTCTGGACTCACAGCAGTGCATCCCCAGTGGTGCCAGTGCACTCTCTGGACTCACTGCACTGCATCCCCAGTGGTGCCACTGCACTCTCTGGACTCACTGCAGTGCATCCCCAGTGGTGCCAGTGCACTCTCTGGACTCACTGCAGTGCATCTCCACTGCTGCCAGTGCACTCTCTGGACTCACAGCAGTGCATCCCCAGTGGTGCCAGTGCACTCTCTGGACTCACTGCACTGCATCCCCAGTGGTGCCAATGCACTCTCTGGACTCACTGCACTGCATCCCCAGTGGTGCCAGTGCACTCTCTGGACTCACTGCACTGCATCCCAAGTGGTGCCAGTGCACTCTCTGGACTCACTGCAGTGCATCCCCAGTGGTGCCAGTGCACTCTCTCGAATCACTGCACTACATCCCCAGTGGTGCCAGTGCGCTCACTGGACTCACTGTACTGCATCATCAGTGGTGCCAGTGCACTCTCTGGAGTGACTGCAGTGCATCCCCAGTGGTGCCAGTGCACTCTCTGGACTCACTGTACTGCATTCCCAGTGGTGCTAGTGCACTCTCTGGACTCACTGCAGTGCATCCCCAGTGGTGCCAGTGCACTCTTTGGACTCACTGAAGTGCATTCTCAGTGGTGCCAGTGCACTCTCTGGACTCACTGCACTGCATCCCCAGTGGTGGCAGTGCACTCTCTGGACTCACTGAAGTGCATTCTCAGTGGTGCCAGTGCACTCTCTGGACTCACTGCACTGCATCCCCAGTGGTGCCAGTACACTCACTGGACTCACTGCACTGCATCCCCAGTGGTGCCAGTGCACTCTCTGGACTCACTGCACTGCATCCCCAGTGGTGCCAGTGCACTCTCTGGACTCACTGCAGTGCATCCCCAGTGGTGCCAGTGCAATCTCTGGACTCACTGCACTGCATCCCCAGTGGTGCCAGTGCAATCTCTGGACTCACTGCACTGCATCCCCAGTGGTGCCAGTGCACACTCTGGACTCACTGCACTGCATCCCCAGTGGTGCCAGTTCACTCTCTGGACTCACTGCACTGCAACCCCAGTGTTGCCAGTGCACTCTCTGGACTCACTGCACTGCATCCCCAGTATTGCCAGTGCACTCTCTGGACTCACTGCACTGCATCCCCAGTGGTGCCAGTGCACTCTCTGGACTCACTTCAGTGCATCCCCAGTGGTGCCAGAGCACTCTCTGGACTCACTGCACTGCATCCCCAGTGGTGCCAGTGCACTCTCTGGACTCACTGCACTGCAGCCCCAGTGGTGCCAGTGCACTCTCTGGACTCACTGCACTGCATCCCCAGTATTGCCAGTGCACTCTCTGGACTCACTGCACTGCATCCCCAGTGGTGCCAGTGCACACTCTGGACTCACTGCACTGCATCCCCAGTGCTGCCAGTGCACTCTCTGGACTCACTGCACTGCATCCCCAGTGGTGCCACTGCACTCTCTGGACTCACTGAACTGCATGTCCAGTGCTGCCAGTGCACTCTCTGGACTCACTGCACTGCATCCCCAGTGGTGCCAATGCACTCACTGGACTCACTGCAGTGCATTCCCTCTGGTGCCAGTGCACTCTCTGGACTCACTGCACTGCATCCCCAGTGGTGCCAGTGCACTCTCTGGACTCACTGCAGTGCATCCCCAGTGGTGCCAGTGCACTCTCTGGACTCACTGCAGTGCATCACCAGTGGTGCCAGTGCACTCTCTGGACTCACTGCAGTGCATCCCCAGTGGTGCCAGTGCACTCTCTGGACTCACTGCACTGCATCCCCAGTGGTGCCAGTGCACTCTCTGGACTCACTGCACTGCATCCCCAGTGGTGCCAGAGCACTCTCTGGACTCACTGCACTGCATCCTCTGTGCTGCCAGTGCACTCTCTGGACTCACTGCACTGCATCCCCAGTGGTGCCAATGCACTCTCTGGACTCACTGTACTGCATCCCCAGTGGAGCGCGTGCACTCTCTGGACTCACTGAAGTGCATCCCCAGTGGTGCCAGTGCACTCTCTGGACTCACTGCACTGCATCCCCAGTGGTGCTAGTGCACTCTGTGGACTCACTGCAGTGCATCCCCAGTGGTGCCAGTGCACTCTCTGGACTCACTGAAGGGCATCCTCAGTGGTGGCAGTGCACTCTCTGGACTCACTGCAGTGCATCCCCAATGGTGCCAGTACACTCTCTGGACTCACTGCACTGCATCCCCAGTGGTGCCAGTGCACTCTCTGGACTCACTGCACTGCATCCCCAGTGGTGCCAGTGCACTCTCTGGACTCACTGCACTGCATCCCCAGTGGTGCCAGAGCACTCTCTGGACTCACTGCAGTGCATCCCCAGTGGTGCCAGTGCACTCTCTGGACTCACTGCACTGCATCCCCAGTGGTGACAGTGCACTCTCTGGACTCACTGCAGTGCATCCCCAGTGGTGCCAGTGCACTCTCTGGACTCACTGCAGTGCATCCCCAGTGGTGCCACTGCACTCTCTGGACTCACTGCAGTGCATCCCCAGTGGTGCCAGTGCACTCTCTGGACTCCCGGTACCGCATCCCCAGTGGTGCCAGTGCACTCTCTGGACTCACTGCAGTGCATCCCCTTGGTGCCAGTGTGTTGAGGACTGGCTCGCTGCGCGTGGTCACATTGATCTCGTGCAGCTGCAGGGTGGGGAGGTGGCGGATTGCCGCACCCAGCTGGTCTAGAGGAGCAAGAGCAAAGGCACGTACGCAAGGCTTGTCCGGGAACTCTTGCGAGAAATCCCAGGCAGTTAGAACCAATGACAGTAGAGGGCATACTGCCCTTGGAGTTATAGTTAGACTAGAAAAGGGAACTAGCGGCTAAAAGAATGCGGAACTAACCGGTAGGGCAGGAGATTACGCTAACCAATAAGGAGCTTGGCTTTTGCAATATGTATGAGCTAATTATCCTGTACACGATAAAAGAAAATTGAGCTATCCATTAAAGCTGAAGCATACTTAACACTCATATTGAGCGTTTGTGTCTTCCCTCCGTCGACAACAAATGGCGCCCGAACAGGGACCCTTGCTGGACGAGGACCCGAAACGAGTAAGCCGGTCTTAGGTGACGGAGAAAAAGGGAAAGCCGGTTCTGACTACGTAACCCGGATTCCGCGGAACACAAGATTGGGGCGAGCAGAAGGCGACTCGGGAAGAGCGCCCGGGACGAACCCATAGTGGGTCCCGCCGGAACGCCGCGAACAGAAGCTTTACACGGGGGCAACGGCACCGTAAGTAAGAATGGAGAAACAAGCGGCAGTTGATTTACTTAAGTGCTTTTTAGAAAAGCGTAAGACACCAGATATAGATTGTTATAAAGAGTTACCGGGGTTTCAAGAGTTGTGAAACATTACTCAACAATGGAGACGCCGGACGAGACGCAGTCTAAAAACTTTGGGGAGTGACTGTGATGACCAGGTCGAACTCTGGGGTCCTGCCGAAAGATTCTTTTCGGCGGCACTTGTGCCTGGAGTGGCGGTAGCCCATGCTATGGCTAGCCTTGGGAAACTAGCTTGTTGGACTGTAAAACAAGCAAATGTGACTACGCAGATACTCACAGAAATGGCCCAGGACCTGGATAGCCTGCGACACGCTGTATTACAGAACAGAGCGGCGATTGATTTTCTACTGCTGGCACAGGGCCACGGGTGTGAAGAGCTCGAAGGAATGTGCTGTTTTAATCTCTCGGACCATGGCGAGTCAATCCACGAGCAGCTGAAATGGCTGAGAGACCACACCAAGAAGATAGTGGTCCAGAATAATTGGCTTGATGAACTATTTGCGAGTTGGTTTGGGAACATGGGAGGCTGGATATTGGGTCTCATAAAAGAAGGGCTACGCTTACTGCTAATAATCGCACTAATCATAGTAGCGGCGCGAGTAATATTTAGTTGTCTAACAAAAAGGCTCGAGCAACTAACTAATAAGGTTTTTCTAGCACAAAATAAAAACGGGGGAATTGTTGAGGACTGGCTCGCTGCGCGTGGTCACATTGATCTCGTGCAGCTGCAGGGTGGGGAGGTGGCGGATTGCCGCACCCAGCTGGTCTAGAGGAGCAAGAGCAAAGGCACGTACGCAAGGCTTGTCCGGGAACTCTTGCGAGAAATCCCAGGCAGTTAGAACCAATGACAGTAGAGGGCATACTGCCCTTGGAGTTATAGTTAGACTAGAAAAGGGAACTAGCGGCTAAAAGAATGCGGAACTAACCGGTAGGGCAGGAGATTACGCTAACCAATAAGGAGCTTGGCTTTTGCAATATGTATGAGCTAATTATCCTGTACACGATAAAAGACAATTGAGCTATCCATTAAAGCTGAAGCATACTTAACACTCATATTGAGCGTTTGTGTCTTCCCTCCGTCGACAACACCAGTGCACTCTCTGGACTCACTGCACTGCATCCCCAGTGGTGCCAGTGCACTCTCTGGACTCACTGCACTGCATCCCCAGTGGTGCCAGCGCACTCTCTGGACTCACTGCACTGCAGCCCCAGTGGTGCCAGTGCACTCTCTGGACTCACTGCAGTGCATCCCCAGTGGTGCCAGTGCACTCTCTGGACTCACTGCACTGCATCCCCAGTGGTACCAGTGCACTCTGTGGACTCACTGCAGTGCATCCCCAGTGGTGCCAGTGCACTCTCTGGACTCACTGCACTGCATCCCCAGTGGTGCCAATGCACTCTGTGGACTCACTGCACTGCATCCCCAGTGGTGCCAGTGCACTCTCTGGACTCACTGAAGTGCATCCCCAGTGGTGCCAGTGCACTCTCTAGAGTCACTGCACTGCATCCCCAGTGGTGCTAGTGCCTTCTGTGGACTCACTGCAGTGCATCCCCAGTGGTGCCAGTGCACTCTCTGGACTCACTGAAGGGCATTCTCAGTGGTGCCAGTGCACTCTCTGGACTCACTGCAGTGCATCCCCAGTGGTGCCAGTACACTCACTGGACTGACTGCACTGCATCCCCAGTGGTGCCAGTGCACTCTCTGGACTCACCGCACCGCATCCCCAGTGGTGCCAGTGCACTCTCTGGAGTAACTGCAGTGCATCACCAGTGGTGCCAGTGCACTCTCTGGACTCACTGCACTGCATCCCAGTGGTGTCAGTGCACTCTCTGGACTCACTGCACTGCATCCCCAGTGGTGCCAGAGAACTCTCTGGACTCACTGCACTGCATCCCCAGTGGTGCCAGTGCACTCTCTGGACTCACTGCACTGCATCCCCAGTGGTGCCAGTGCACTCTCTGGACTCCCGGCAACGCATCCCCAGTGGTGCCAGTGCACTCTCTGGGCTCACTGCAGTGCATCCCCAGTGGTGCCAGTGCACTCTCTTGACTCACTGCACTGCATCCCCAGTGGTGCCAGTGCACTCACTGGATTCACTGCACTGCATTCCCAGTGGTGCTAGTTCACTCTCTGGACTCACTGCAGTGCATCCCCAGTGGTGCCAGTGCACTCTCTGGACTCACTGAAGTGCATTCTCAGTGGTGCCAGTGCACTCTGTGGACTCACTGCAGTGCATCCCCAGTGGTGCCAGTGCGCTCTCTGGACTCACTGCAGTGCATCCCCAGTGGTGCCAGTGCACTCTCTGGACTCACTGCAGTGCATCCCCACTGGTGCCAGTGCACTCACTGGATTCACTGCACTACATTCCCAGTGGTGCTAGTTCACTCTCTGGACTCACTGCAGTGCATCCCCAGTGGTGCTAGTGCACTCTTTGGACTCACTGAAGTGCATTCTCAGTGGTGACAGTGCACTCTCTGGACTCACTGCAGTGCATCCCCAGTGGTGCCAGTACACTCTCTGGACTCACTGCACTGCATCCCCAGTGGTGCTAGTGCACTCTGTGGACTCAATGCAGTGCATCCCCAGTGGTGCCAGTGCACTCTCTGGACTCACTGAAGGGCATTCTCAGTGGTGCCAGTGCACTCTCTGGACTCACTGCAGTGCATCACCAGTGGTGCCAGTGCACTCTCTGGACTCACTGCACCGCATCCCCAGTGGTGCCAGTGCACTCTCTGGAGTAACTGCAGTGCATCACCAGTGGTGCCAGTGCACTCTCTGGACTCACTGCAGTGCATCCCCAGTGGTGCCAGTGCACTCTCTGGACTCACTGCACTGCATCCCCAGTGGTGCCAGAGTACTCTCTGGACTCACTGCACTGCATCCCCAGTGCTGCCTGTGCACTCTCTGGACTCACTGCACTGCATCCCCAGTGGTGCCACTGCACTCTCTGGACTCACTGCACTGCATCCCCAGTGGTGCCAGTGCACTCCCTGCACTCACTGCACTGCATCCCCAGTGGTGCCAGTGCACTCACTGGACTCACTGCAGTGCATTCCCTCTGGTGCCAGTGCACTCTCTGGACTCACTGCAGTGCATCCCCAGTGGTGCCAGTGCACTCTCTTGACTCACTGCAGTGCATCGCCAGTGGTGCCAGTGCACTCTCTGGACTCACTGCACTGCATCCCCAGTGGTGCCAGTGCACTCTCTGGACTCACTGAAGTGCATCCCCCGTGGTGCCAGTGCGATCTCTGGACTCACTGCACTGCATTCCCAGTGGTGCCAGTGCACACTCTGGACTCACTGCACTGCATACCCAGTGGTGCCAGAGCACTCTCTGGACTCACTGCACTGCATCCCCAGTGGAGCCAGTGCACTCTCTGGACTCACTGCACTGCATCCCCAGTGGTGCCAGTGCACTCTGTGGACTCACTGCAGTGCATCCCCAGTGGAGCCCGTGCACTCTCTGGACTCACTGAAGTGCATCCCCAGTGGTGCCAGTGCACTCTCTGGACTCACTGCACTGCATCCCCAGTGGTGCCAGTGCACTCTCTGGACTCACTGCAGTGCATCCCCAGTGGTGCCAGTGCACTCTCTGGACTCACTGAAGTTCATTCTCAGTGGTGCCAGTGCACTCTCTGGACTCACTGCAGTGCATCCCCAGTGGTGCCAGTACACTCACTGGACTGACTGCACTGCATCCCCAGTGGTGCTAGTGCAGTCTCTGCACTCACTGCACTGCATCGCCAGTGGTGCCAGAGCACTCTCTGGACTCACTGCAGTGCATCCCCAGTGGTGCCAGTGCACTCTCTGGACTCACTGTACTGCATCCCCAGTGGTGCCAGTGCACTCTGTGGACTCACTGCTGTGCATCCCCATTGGTGCCAGTGCACTCTCTGGACTCACTGCACTGCATCCCCAGTGGTGCCAGTGCACTCTCTGGACTCACTGCACTGCATCCCCAGTGGTGCAAGTGCACTCTCTGGACTCACTGCAGTGCATCCCAAGTGGTGCCAATGCACTCTCTGGACTCACTGCAGTGCATCCCCAGTGGTGCCAGTACACTCACTGGACTTACTGCACTGCATCCCCAGTGGTGCCAGTGCAGTCTCTGCACTCACTGAAGTGCATCCCCAGTGGTGCCAGTGAACTCTCTGGACTCACTGCAGTGCGTCCCCAGTGGTGCCAGTGCACTCTCTGGACTCACTGCACTGCATCCCCAGTGCTGCCAGTGCACTCTCTGGAGTAACTGCACTGCATCCCCAGTGGTGCCAGTGCACTTTCTGGACTCACTGCACTGCATCTCCAATGGTGCCAGTGCACTCTCTGGACTCACTGCACTGCATCCCCAGTGGAGCCAGTGCACTCTCTGGACTCACTGAAGTGCATCCCCATTGGTGCCAGTGCACTCTCTGGACTCACTGCACTGCATCCCCAGTGGTGCCAGAGTACTCTCTGGACTCACTGCACTGCATCCCCAGTGCTGCCTGTGCACTCTCTGGACTCACTGCAGTGCATCCCCAGTGGTGCCACTGCACTCTATGGACTCACTGCACTGCATCCCCAGTGGTGCCAGTGCACTCCCTGCACTCACTGCACTGCATCCCCAGTGGTGCCAGTGCACTCACTGGACTCACTGCAGTGCATTCCCTCTGGTGCCAGTGCACTCTCTGGACTCACTGCAGTGCATCCCCAGTGGTGCCAGTGCACTCTCTTGACTCACTGCAGTGCATCGCCAGTGGTGCCAGTGCACTCTCTGGACTCACTGCACTGCATCCCCAGTGGTGCCAGTGCACTCTCTGGACTCACTGAAGTGCATCCCCCGTGGTGCCAGTGCGATCTCTGGACTCACTGCACTGCATTCCCAGTGGTGCCAGTGCACACTCTGGACTCACTGCACTGCATACCCAGTGGTGCCAGAGCACTCTCTGGACTCACTGCACTGCATCCCCAGTGGAGCCAGTGCACTCTCTGGACTCACTGCACTGCATCCCCAGTGGTGCCAGTGCACTCTGTGGACTCACTGCAGTGCATCCCCAGTGGAGCCCGTGCACTCTCTGGACTCACTGAAGTGCATCCCCAGTGGTGCCAGTGCACTCTCTGGACTCACTGCACTGCATCCCCAGTGGTGCCAGTGCACTCTCTGGACTCACTGCAGTGCATCCCCAGTGGTGCCAGTGCACTCTCTGGACTCACTGAAGTGCATTCTCAGTGGTGCCAGTGCACTCTCTGGACTCACTGCAGTGCATCCCCAGTGGTGCCAGTACACTCACTGGACTGACTGCACTGCATCCCCAGTGGTGCTAGTGCAGTCTCTGGACTCACTGCACTGCATCCCCAGTGGTGCCAGTGCACTCTGTGGACTCACTGCTGTGCATCCCCATTGGTGCCAGTGCACTCTCTGGACTCACTGCACTGCATCCCCAGTGGTGCCAGTGCACTCTCTGGACTCACTGCACTGCATCCCCAGTGGTGCAAGTGCACTCTCTGGACTCACTGCAGTGCATCCCAAGTGGTGCCAATGCACTCTCTGGACTCACTGCAGTGCATCCCCAGTGGTGCCAGTACACTCACTGGACTTACTGCACTGCATCCCCAGTGGTGCCAGTGCAGTCTCTGCACTCACTGAAGTGCATCCCCAGTGGTGCCAGTGAACTCTCTGGACTCACTGCAGTGCGTCCCCAGTGGTGCCAGTGCACTCTCTGGACTCACTGCACTGCATCCCCAGTGGTGCCAGTGCACTCTCTGGACTCACTGCACTGCATCCCCAGTGGTGCCAGTGCACTTTCTGGACTCACTGCACTGCATCTCCAATGGTGCCAGTGCACTCTCTGGACTCACTGCACTGCATCCCCAGTGGAGCCAGTGCACTCTCTGGACTCACTGAAGTGCATCCCCATTGGTGCCAGTGCACTCTCTGGACTCACTGCACTGCATCCCCAGTGGTGCTAGTGCAGTCTCTGCACTCACTGCACTGCATCGCCAGTGGTGCCAGAGCACTCTCTGGACTCACTGCAGTGCATCCCCAGTGGTGCAAGTGCACTCTCTGGACTCACTGCAGTGCATCCCAAGTGGTGCCAATGCACTCTCTGGACTCACTGCAGTGCATCCCCAGTGGTGCCAGTACACTCACTGGACTTACTGCACTGCATCCCCAGTGGTGCCAGTGCAGTCTCTGCACTCACTGAAGTGCATCCCCAGTGGTGCCAGTGAACTCTCTGGACTCACTGCAGTGCGTCCCCAGTGGTGCCAGTGCACTCTCTGGACTCACTGCACTGCATCCCCAGTGGTGCCAGTGCACTCACTGGACTCACTATACTGCATCACCAGTGGTGCCAGTGCACTCTCTGGACTCACTGCACTGCATCCCCAGTGTTGCCAGTGCATTCACTGGACTCACTGTACTGCATCTCCAGTGGTGCCAGTGCACTCTCTGGACTCACTGCAGTGCATCCCCAGTGGTGCCAGTGCACTCTCTGGACTCACTGAAGTGCATTCTCAGTGGTGCCAGTGCACTCTGTGGACTCACTGCAGTGCATCCCCAGTGGTGCCAATGCGCTCTCTGGACTCACTGCAGTGCATCCCCAGTGGTGCCAGTGCACTCTCTGGACTCACTGCACTGCATCCCCAGTGCTGCCAGTGCACTCTGTGGACTCACTGCACTGCATCCCCAGTGGTGCCAGTGCACTCTCTGGACTCACTGCACTGCATCCCCAGTGGTGCCAGTGCACTCTCTGGACTCACTGCACTGCATCCCCAGTGGTGACAGTGCACTCTCTGGACTCACTGCACTGCATCCCCAGTGGTACCAGTGCACACTGTGGACTCACTGCAGTGCATCCCCAGTGCTGCCAGTGCACTCTCTGGACTCACTGCACTGCATCCCCAGTGGTGCCAATGCACTCTCTGGACTCACTGCAGTGCATCCCCAGTGGTGCCAGTGCACTCTCTGGACTCACTGCACTGCATCCCAAGTGGTGCCAGTGCACTCTCTGGACTCACTGCACTGCATCCCCAGTGGTGCCAGTGCACTCTCTGGACGCACTGCACTGCATACCCAGTGGTGCCAGTGCACTCTCTGGACTCACTGCACTGCATCCCAAGTGGTGCCAGTGCACTCTCTGGAGTCACTGCACTGCATCCCCAGTGGTGCCAGTGCACTCTCTGGAGTCACTGCACTACATCCCCAGTGGTGCCAGTGCACTCACTGGACTCACTGTACTGCATCATCAGTGGTGCCAGTGCACTCTCTGGACTCACTGCAGTGCATCCCCAGTGGTGCCAGTGCACTCTCTGGACTCACTGCACTGCATCCCCAGTGGTGCCAGTGCACTCTCTGGACTCACTGCACTGCATCCCCAGTGGTGCAAGTGCACTCTCTGGACTCACTGCAGTGCATCCCAAGTGGTGCCAATGCACTCTCTGGACTCACTGCAGTGCATCCCCAGTGGTGCCAGTACACTCACTGGACTCACTGCAGTGCATCCCCAGTGGTGCCAGTACACTCACTGGACTTACTGCACTGCATCCCCAGTGGTGCCAGTGCAGTCTCTGCACTCACTGAAGTGCATCCCCAGTGGTGCCAGTGAACTCTCTGGACTCACTGCAGTGCGTCCCCAGTGGTGCCAGTGCACTCTCTGCACTCACTGCACTGCATCCCCAGTGGTGCCAGTGCACTCACTGGACTCACTATACTGCATCACCAGTGGTGCCAGTGCACTCTCTGGACTCACTGCACTGCATCCCCAGTGTTGCCAGTGCATTCACTGGACTCACTGTACTGCATCTCCAGTGGTGCCAGTGCACTCTCTGGACTCACTGCAGTGCATCCCCAGTGGTGCCAGTGCACTCTCTGGACTCACTGCAGTGCATCCCCACTGGTGCCAGTGCACTCACTGGATTCACTGCACTACATTCCCAGTGGTGCTAGTTCACTCTCTGGACTCACTGCAGTGCATCCCCAGTGGTGCCAGTGCACTCTTTGGACTCACTGAAGTGCATTCTCAGTGGTGCCAGTCCACTCTCTGGACTCACTGCACTGCATCCCCAGTGGTGCCAGTGCGCTCTCTGGCCTCACTGAAGTGCATTCTCAGTGGTGCCAGTGCACTCTCTGGACTCACTGCAGTGCATCCCCAGTGGTGCCAGTGCACTCTCTGGACTCACTGAAGTGCATTCTCAGTGGTGCCAGTGCACTCTCTGGACTCACTGCACTGCATCCCCAGTGGTGCCAGTACACTCACTGGACTGACTGCACTGCATCCCCAGTGGTGCTAGTGCAGTCTCTGCACTCACTGCACTGCATCGCCAGTGGTGCCAGAGCACTCTCTGGACTCACTGCAGTGCATCCCCAGTGGTGCCAGTGCACTCTCTGGACTCACGGTACTGCATCCACAGTGGTGCCAGTGCACTCTGTGGACTCACTGCTGTGCATCCCCATTGGTGCCAGTGCACTCTCTGGACTCACTGCACTGCATCCCCAGTGGTGCCAGTGCACTCTCTGGACTCACTGCACTGCATCCCCAGTGGTGCAAGTGCACTCTCTGGACTCACTGCAGTGCATCCCAAGTGGTGCCAATGCACTCTCTGGACTCACTGCAGTGCATCCCCAGTGGTGCCAGTACACTCACTGGACTTACTGCACTGCATCCCCAGTGGTGCCAGTGCAGTCTCTGCACTCACTGAAGTGCATCCCCAGTGGTGCCAGTGAACTCTCTGGACTCACTGCTGTGCGTCCCCAGTGGTGCCAGTGCACTCTCTGGACTCACTGCACTGCATCCCCAGTGGTGCCAGTGCACTCTCTGGACTCACTGCACTGCATCCCCAGTGGTGCCAGTGCACTCTCTGGACTCACTGCACTGCATCTCCAATGGTGCCAGTGCACTCTCTGGACTCACTGCACTGCATCCCCAGTGGAGCCAGTGCACTCTCTGGACTCACTGAAGTGCATCCCCATTGGTGCCAGTGCACTCTCTGGACTCACTGCACTGCATCCCCAGTGGTGCCAGTGCACTCTCTGGACTCACTGCACTGCATCCCCAGTGGTGCAAGTGCACTCTCTGGACTCACTGCAGTGCATCCCAAGTGGTGCCAATGCACTCTCTGGACTCACTGCACTGCATCCCCATTGGTGCCAGTACACTCACTGGACTCACTGCACTGCATCCCCAGTGCTGCCAGTGCAGTCTCTGCACTCACTGAAGTGCATCTCCAGTGGTGCCAGTGAACTCTCTGGACTCACTGCAGTGCATCCCCAGTGGTGCCAGTGCACTCTCTGGACTCACTGCACTGCATCCCCAGTGGTGCCAGTGCACTCTCTGGACTCACTGCACTGCATCCCCAGTGGTGCCAGTGCACTCTCTGGACTCACTGCAGTGCATCTCCAATGGTGCCAGTGCACTCTCTTCACTCACTGCACTGCATCCCCAGTGGTGCCAATGCACTCTCTGGACTCACTGCTGTGCATCCCCAGTGGTGCCAGTGCACTCTCTGGACTCACTGCACTGCATCTCCAATGGTGCCAATGCACTCTCTGGACTCACTGTACTGCATCCCCAGTGGTGCCAGTGCACTCTCTTGACTCACTGCACTGCATCCCCAGTGGTGCCAGTGCACTCACTGGATTCACTGCACTGCATCCCCAGTGGTGCTAGTGCACTCTCTGGACTCACTGCAGTGCATCCCCAGTGGTACCAGTGCACTCTCTGGACTCACTGAAGTGCATTCTCAGTGGTGCCAGTGCACTCTGTGGACTCACTGCACTGCATCCCCAGTGGTGCCAGTGCGCTCTCTGGACTCACTGCAGTGCATCCCCAGTGGTGCCAGTGCACTCTCTGGACTCACTGCACTGCATCCCCAGTGCTGCCAGTGCACTCTCTGGACTCACTGCACTGCATCCCCAGTGGTGCCAGTGCACTCTCTGGACTCACTGCACTGCATCCCCAGTGGTGCCAGTGCACTCTCTGGACTCACTGCACTGCATCCCCAGTGGTGCCAGTGCACTCTCTGGACTCACTGCACTGCATCCCCAGTGGTACCAGTGCACTCTGTGGACTCAATGCACTGTATCCCCAGTGGTGCCAGAGCACTCTCTGGACTCACTGCACTGCATCCCCAGTGGTGCCAATGCACGCTCTGGACTCACTGCACTGCATCCCCAGTGGTGCCAGTGCACTCTCTGGACTCACTGCACTGCATCCCAAGTGGTGCCAGTGCACTCTCTGGAGTCACTGCACTGCATCCCCAGTGGTGCCAGTGCACTCTCTCGAGTCACTGCACTACATCCCCAGTGGTGCCAGTGCACTCACTGGACTCACTGTACTGCATCATCAGTGGTGCCAGTGCACTCTCTGGACTCACTGCAGTGCATCCCCAGTGGTGCCAGTGCACTCTCTGGACTCACTGCACTGCATCCCCAGTGGTGCCAGTGCACTCTCTGGACTCACTGCACTGCATCCCCAGTGGTGACAGTGCACTCTCTGGACTCACTGCACTGCATCCCAAGTGGTGCCAGTGCACTCTCTGGAGTCACTGCACTGCATCCCCAGTGGTGCCAGTGCACTCTCTCGAGTCACTGCGCTACATCCCCAGTGGTGCCAGTGCACTCACTGGACTCACTGTACTGCATCATCAGTGGTGCCAGTGCACTCTCTGGACTCACTGCAGTGCATCCCCAGTGGTGCCAGTGCACTCTCTGGACTCACTGCACTGCATCCCCAGTGGTGCCAGTGCACTCTCTGGACTCACTGTACTGCATCCCCAGTGGTGCCAGTGCACTCTGTGGACTCACTGCTGTGCATCCCCAGTGGTGCCAGTGCACTCTCTGGACTCACTGCACTGCATCCCCAGTGGTGCCAGTGCACTCTCTGGACTCACTGCACTGCATCCCCAGTGGTGCAAGTGCACTCTCTGGACTCACTGCAGTGCATCCCAAGTGGTGCCAATGCACTCTCTGGACTCACTGCAGTGCATCCCCAGTGGTGCCAGTACACTCACTGGACATACTGCACTGCATCCCCAGTGGTGCCAGTGCAGTCTCTGCACTCACTGAAGTGCATCCCCAGTGGTGCCAGTGAACTCTCTGGACTCACTGCAGTGCGTCCCCAGTGGTGCCAGTGCACTCTCTGGACTCACTGCACTGCATCCCCAGTGGTGCCAGTGCACTCTCTGGACTCACTGCACTGCATCCCCAGTGGTGCCAGTGCACTTTCTGGACTCACTGCACTGCATCTCCAATGGTGCCAGTGCACTCTCTGGACTCACTGCACTGCATCCCCAGTGGAGCCAGTGCACTCTCTGGACTCACTGAAGTGCATCCCCATTGGTGCCAGTGCACTCTCTGGACTCACTGCACTGCATCCCCAGTGGTGCCAGTGCACTCTCTGGACTCACTGCACTGCATCCCCAGTGGTGCAAGTGCACTCTCTGGACTCACTGCAGTGCATCCCAAGTGGTGCCAATGCACTCTCTGGACTCACTGCAGTGCATCCCCAGTGGTGCCAGTACACTCACTGGACTCACTGCACTGCATCCCCAGTGCTGCCAGTGCAGTCTCTGCACTCACTGAAGTGCATCTCCAGTGGTGCCAGTGAACTCTTTGGACTCACTGCAGTGCATCCCCAGTGGTGCCAGTGCACTCTCTGGACTCACTGCACTGCATCCCCAGTGGTGCCAGTGCACTCTCTGGACTCACTGCACTGCATCCCCAGTGGTGCCAGTGCACTCTCTGGACTCACTGTACTGCATCCCCAGTGGTGCCAGTGCACTCTCTTGACTCACTGCACTGCATCCCCAGTGGTGCCAGTGCACTCACTGGATTCACTGCACTGCATCCCCAGTGGTGCTAGTGCACTCTCTGGACTCACTGCAGTGCATCCCCAGTGGTACCAGTGCACTCTCTGGACTCACTGAAGTGCATTCTCAGTGGTGCCAGTGCACTCTGTGGACTCACTGCAGTGCATCCCCAGTGGTGCCAATGCGCTCTCTGGACTCACTGCAGTGCATCCCCAGTGGTGCCAGTGCACTCTCTGGACTCACTGCACTGCATCCCCAGTGCTGCCAGTGCACTCTGTGGACTCACTGCACTGCATCCCCAGTGGTGCCAGTGCACTCTCTGGACTCACTGCACTGCATCCCCAGTGGTGCCAGTGCACTCTCTGGACTCACTGCACTGCATCCCCAGTGGTGACAGTGCACTCTCTGGACTCACTGCACTGCATCCCCAGTGGTACCAGTGCACACTGTGGACTCACTGCAGTGCATCCCCAGTGCTGCCAGTGCACTCTCTGGACTCACTGCACTGCATCCCCAGTGGTGCCAATGCACTCTCTGGACTCACTGCACTGCATCCCCAGTGGTGCCAGTGCACTCTCTGGACTCACTGCACTGCATTCCAAGTGGTGCCAGTGCACTCTCTGGACTCACTGCACTGCATCCCCAGTGGTGCCAGTGCACTCTCTGGACGCACTGCACTGCATCCCCAGTGGTGCCAGTGCACTCTCTGGACTCACTGCACTGCATCCCAAGTGGTGCCAGTGCACTCTCTGGAGTCACTGCACTGCATCCCCAGTGGTGCCAGTGCACTCTCTGGAGTCACTGCACTACATCCCCAGTGGTGCCAGTGCACTCACTGGACTCACTGTACTGCATCATCAGTGGTGCCAGTGCACTCTCTGGACTCACTGCAGTGCATCCCCAGTGGTGCCAGTGCACTCTCTGGACTCACTGCACTGCATCCCCAGTGGTGCCAGTGCACTCTCTGGACTCACTGCACTGCATCCCCAGTGGTGCAAGTGCACTCTCTGGACTCACTGCAGTGCATCCCAAGTGGTGCCAATGCACTCTCTGGACTCACTGCAGTGCATCCCCAGTGGTGCCAGTACACTCACTGGACTCACTGCAGTGCATCCCCAGTGGTGCCAGTACACTCACTGGACTTACTGCACTGCATCCCCAGTGGTGCCAGTGCAGTCTCTGCACTCACTGAAGTGCATCCCCAGTGGTGCCAGTGAACTCTCTGGACTCACTGCAGTGCGTCCCCAGTGGTGCCAGTGCACTCTCTGGACTCACTGCACTGCATCCCCAGTGGTGCCAGTGCACTCTCTGGACTCACTGCACTGCATCCCCAGTGGTGCCAGTGCACTTTCTGGACTCACTGCACTGCATCTCCAATGGTGCCAGTGCACTCTCTGGACTCACTGCACTGCATCCCCAGTGGTGCCAGTGCACTCTCTGGACTCACTGCACTGCATCCCCAGTGGTGCAAGTGCACTCTCTGGACTCACTGCAGTGCATCCCAAGTGGTGCCAATGCACTCTCTGGACTCACTGCAGTGCATCCCCAGTGGTGCCAGTACACTCACTGGACTCACTGCACTGCATCCCCAGTGCTGCCAGTGCAGTCTCTGCACTCACTGAAGTGCATCCCCAGTGGTGCCAGTGAACTCTCTGGACTCACTGCAGTGCATCCCCAGTGGTGCCAGTGCACTCTCTGGACTCACTGCACTGCATCCCCAGTGGTGCCAGTGCACTCTCTGGACTCACTGCACTGCATCCCCAGTGGTGCCAGTGCACTCTCTGGACTCACTGTACTGCATCCCCAGTGGTGCCAGTGCACTCTCTTGACTCACTGCACTGCATCCCCAGTGGTGCCAGTGCACTCACTGGATTCACTGCACTGCATCCCCAGTGGTGCTAGTGCACTCTCTGGACTCACTGCAGTGCATCCCCAGTGGTACCAGTGCACTCTCTGGACTCACTGAAGTGCATTCTCAGTGGTGCCAGTGCACTCTGTGGACTCACTGCAGTGCATCCCCAGTGGTGCCAATGCGCTCTCTGGACTCACTGCAGTGCATCCCCAGTGGTGCCAGTGCACTCTCTGGACTCACTGCACTGCATCCCCAGTGCTGCCAGTGCACTCTCTGGACTCACTGCACTGCATCCCCAGTGGTGCCAGTGCACTCTCTGGACTCACTGCACTGCATCCCCAGTGGTGCCAGTGCACTCTCTGGACTCACTGCAGTGCATCCCCAGTGGTGCCAGTGCACTCTCTGGACTCACTGCACTGCATCCCCAGTGGTACCAGTGCACACTGTGGACTCACTGCAGTGCATCCCCAGTGCTGCCAGTGCACTCTCTGGACTCACTGCACTGCATCCCCAGTGGTGCCAATGCACTCTCTGGACTCACTGCACTGCATCCCCAGTGGTGCCAGTGCACTCTCTGGACTCACTGCACTGCATCCCAAGTGGTGCCAGTGCACTCTCTGGACTCACTGCACTGCATCCCCAGTGGTGCCAGTGCACTCTCTCGAGTCACTGCACTACATCCCCAGTGGTGCCAGTGCACTCACTGGACTCACTGTACTGCATCATCAGTGGTGCCAGTGCACTCTCTGGACTCACTGCAGTGCATCCCCAGTGGTGCCAGTGCACTCTCTGGACTCACTGCACTGCATCCCCAGTGGTGCCAGTGCACTCTCTGGACTCACTGCACTGCATCCCCAGTGGTGCCAGTGCACTCTCTGGACTCACTGCACTGCATCCCAAGTGGTGCCAGTGCACTCTCTGGAGTCACTGCACTGCATCCCCAGTGGTGCCAGTGCACTCTCTCGAGTCACTGCACTACATCCCCAGTGGTGCCAGTGCACTCACTGGACTCACTGTACTGCATCATCAGTGGTGCCAGTGCACTCTCTGGACTCACTGCAGTGCATCCCCAGTGGTGCCAGTGCACTCTCTGGACTCACTGCACTGCATCCCCAGTGGTGCCAGTGCACTCTCTGGACTCACTGCACTGCATCCCCAGTGGTGCAAGTGCACTCTCTGGACTCACTGCAGTGCATCCCAAGTGGTGCCAATGCACTCTCTGGACTCACTGCAGTGCATCCCCAGTGGTGCCAGTACACTCACTGGACTCACTGCACTGCATCCCCAGTGGTGCCAGTGCAGTCTCTGCACTCACTGAAGTGCATCCCCAATGGTGCCAGTGAACTCTCTGGACTCACTGCAGTGCATCCCCAGTGGTGCCAGTGCACTCTCTGGACTCACTGCACTGCATCCCCAGTGGTGCCAGTGCACTCTCTGGACTCACTGCACTGCATCTCCAATGGTGCCAGTGCACTCTCTGGACTCACTGCACTGCATCCCCAGTGGTGCCAGTGCACTTTCTGGACTCACTGCACTGCATCTCCAATGGTGCCAGTGCACTCTCTGGACTCACTGCACTGCATCCCCAGTGGAGCCAGTGCACTCTCTGGACTCACTGAAGTGCATCCCCATTGGTGCCAGTGCACTCTCTGGACTCACTGCACTGCATCCCCAGTGGTGCCAGTGCACTCTCTGGACTCACTGCACTGCATCCCCAGTGGTGCAAGTGCACTCTCTGGACTCACTGCAGTGCATCCCAAGTGGTGCCAATGCACTCTCTGGACTCACTGCAGTGCATCCCCAGTGGTGCCAGTACACTCACTGGACTCACTGCACTGCATCCCCAGTGCTGCCAGTGCAGTCTCTGCACTCACTGAAGTGCATCTCCAGTGGTGCCAGTGAACTCTTTGGACTCACTGCAGTGCATCCCCAGTGGTGCCAGTGCACTCTCTGGACTCACTGCACTGCATCCCCAGTGGTGCCAGTGCACTCTCTGGACTCACTGCACTGCATCCCCAGTGGTGCCAGTGCACTCTCTGGACTCACTGTACTGCATCCCCAGTGGTGCCAGTGCACTCTCTTGACTCACTGCACTGCATCCCCAGTGGTGCCAGTGCACTCACTGGATTCACTGCACTGCATCCCCAGTGGTGCTAGTGCACTCTCTGGACTCACTGCAGTGCATCCCCAGTGGTACCAGTGCACTCTCTGGACTCACTGAAGTGCATTCTCAGTGGTGCCAGTGCACTCTGTGGACTCACTGCAGTGCATCCCCAGTGGTGCCAATGCGCTCTCTGGACTCACTGCAGTGCATCCCCAGTGGTGCCAGTGCACTCTCTGGACTCACTGCACTGCATCCCCAGTGCTGCCAGTGCACTCTGTGGACTCACTGCACTGCATCCCCAGTGGTGCCAGTGCACTCTCTGGACTCACTGCACTGCATCCCCAGTGGTGCCAGTGCACTCTCTGGACTCACTGCACTGCATCCCCAGTGGTGACAGTGCACTCTCTGGACTCACTGCACTGCATCCCCAGTGGTACCAGTGCACACTGTGGACTCACTGCAGTGCATCCCCAGTGCTGCCAGTGCACTCTCTGGACTCACTGCACTGCATCCCCAGTGGTGCCAATGCACTCTCTGGACTCACTGCACTGCATCCCCAGTGGTGCCAGTGCACTCTCTGGACTCACTGCACTGCATCCCAAGTGGTGCCAGTGCACTCTCTGGACTCACTGCACTGCATCCCCAGTGGTGCCAGTGCACTCTCTGGACGCACTGCACTGCATCCCCAGTGGTGCCAGTGCACTCTCTGGACTCACTGCACTGCATCCCAAGTGGTGCCAGTGCACTCTCTGGAGTCACTGCACTGCATCCCCAGTGGTGCCAGTGCACTCTCTGGAGTCACTGCACTACATCCCCAGTGGTGCCAGTGCACTCACTGGACTCACTGTACTGCATCATCAGTGGTGCCAGTGCACTCTCTGGACTCACTGCAGTGCATCCCCAGTGGTGCCAGTGCACTCTCTGGACTCACTGCACTGCATCCCCAGTGGTGCCAGTGCACTCTCTGGACTCACTGCACTGCATCCCCAGTGGTGCAAGTGCACTCTCTGGACTCACTGCAGTGCATCCCAAGTGGTGCCAATGCACTCTCTGGACTCACTGCAGTGCATCCCCAGTGGTGCCAGTACACTCACTGGACTCACTGCAGTGCATCCCCAGTGGTGCCAGTACACTCACTGGACTTACTGCACTGCATCCCCAGTGGTGCCAGTGCAGTCTCTGCACTCACTGAAGTGCATCCCCAGTGGTGCCAGTGAACTCTCTGGACTCACTGCAGTGCGTCACCAGTGGTGCCAGTGCACTCTCTGGACTCACTGAAGTGCATTCTCAGTGGTGCCAGTGCACTCTGTGGACTCACTGCAGTGCATCCCCAGTGGTGCCAATGCGCTCTCTGGACTCACTGCAGTGCATCCCCAGTGGTGCCAGTGCACTCTCTGGACTCACTGCACTGCATCCCCAGTGCTGCCAGTGCACTCTCTGGACTCACTGCACTGCATCCCCAGTGGTGCCAGTGCACTCTCTGGACTCACTGCACTGCATCCCCAGTGGTGCCAGTGCACTCTCTGGACTCACTGCAGTGCATCCCCAGTGGTGCCAGTGCACTCTCTGGACTCACTGCACTGCATCCCCAGTGGTACCAGTGCACACTGTGGACTCACTGCAGTGCATCCCCAGTGCTGCCAGTGCACTCTCTGGACTCACTGCACTGCATCCCCAGTGGTGCCAATGCACTCTCTGGACTCACTGCACTGCATCCCCAGTGGTGCCAGTGCACTCTCTGGACTCACTGCACTGCATCCCAAGTGGTGCCAGTGCACTCTCTGGACTCACTGCACTGCATCCCCAGTGGTGCCAGTGCACTCTCTCGAGTCACTGCACTACATCCCCAGTGGTGCCAGTGCACTCACTGGACTCACTGTACTGCATCATCAGTGGTGCCAGTGCACTCTCTGGACTCACTGCAGTGCATCCCCAGTGGTGCCAGTGCACTCTCTGGACTCACTGCACTGCATCCCCAGTGGTGCCAGTGCACTCTCTGGACTCACTGCACTGCATCCCCAGTGGTGCCAGTGCACTCTCTGGACTCACTGCACTGCATCCCAAGTGGTGCCAGTGCACTCTCTGGAGTCACTGCACTGCATCCCCAGTGGTGCCAGTGCACTCTCTCGAGTCACTGCACTACATCCCCAGTGGTGCCAGTGCACTCACTGGACTCACTGTACTGCATCATCAGTGGTGCCAGTGCACTCTCTGGACTCACTGCAGTGCATCCCCAGTGGTGCCAGTGCACTCTCTGGACTCACTGCACTGCATCCCCAGTGGTGCCAGTGCACTCTCTGGACTCACTGCACTGCATCCCCAGTGGTGCAAGTGCACTCTCTGGACTCACTGCAGTGCATCCCAAGTGGTGCCAATGCACTCTCTGGACTCACTGCAGTGCATCCCCAGTGGTGCCAGTACACTCACTGGACTCACTGCACTGCATCCCCAGTGGTGCCAGTGCAGTCTCTGCACTCACTGAAGTGCATCCCCAATGGTGCCAGTGAACTCTCTGGACTCACTGCAGTGCATCCCCAGTGGTGCCAGTGCACTCTCTGGACTCACTGCACTGCATCCCCAGTGGTGCCAGTGCACTCTCTGGACTCACTGCACTGCATCTCCAATGGTGCCAGTGCACTCTCTGGACTCACTGCACTGCATCCCCAGTGGAGCCAGTGCACTCTCTGGACTCACTGAAGTGCATCCCCATTGGTGCCAGTGCACTCTCTGGACTCACTGCACTGCATCCCCAGTGGTGCCAGTGCACTCTCTGGACTCACTGCAGTGCATCCCCAGTGGTGCAAGTGCACTCTCTGGACTCACTGCAGTGCATCCCAAGTGGTGCCAATGCACTCTCTGGACTCACTGTACTGCATCATCAGTGGTGCCAGTACACTCACTGGACTCACTGCACTGCATCCCCAGTGGTGCCAGTGCAGTCTCTGCACTCACTGAAGTGCATCTCCAGTGGTGCCAGTGAACTCTCTGGACTCACTGCAGTGCATCCCCAGTGGTGCCAGTGCACTCTCTGGACTCACTGCACTGCATCCCCAGTGGTGCCAGTGCACTCTCTGGACTCACTGCACTGCATCCCCAGTGGTGCCAGTGCACTCTCTGGACTCACTGCAGTGCATCTCCAATGGTGCCAGTGCACTCTCTGGACTCACTGCACTGCATCCCCAGTGGTGCCAATGAACTCTCTGGACTCACTGCTGTGCATCCCCAGTGGTGCCAGTGCACTCTCTGGACTCACTGCACTGCATCTCCAATGGTGCCAATGCACTCTCTGGACTCACTGTACTGCATCCCCAGTGGTGCCAGTGCACTCTCTTGACTCACTGCACTGCATCCCCAGTGGTGCCAGTGCACTCACTGGATTCACTGCACTGCATCCCCAGTGGTGCTAGTGCACTCTCTGGACTCACTGCAGTGCATCCCCAGTGGTACCAGTGCACTCTCTGGACTCACTGAAGTGCATTCTCAGTGGTGCCAGTGCACTCTGTGGACTCACTGCAGTGCATCCCCAGTGGTGCCAGTGCGCTCTCTGGACTCACTGCAGTGCATCCCCAGTGGTGCCAGTGCACTCTCTGGACTCACTGCAGTGCATCCCCAGTGCTGCCAGTGCACTCTCTGGACTCACTGCACTGCATCCCCAGTGGTGCCAGTGCACTCTCTGGACTCACTGCACTGCATCCCCAGTGGTGCCAGTGCACTCTCTGGACTCACTGCACTGCATCTCCAATGGTGCCAGTGCACTCTCTGGACTCACTGCACTGCATCCCCAGTGGAGCCAGTGCACTCTCTGGACTCACTGCACTGCATCCCCAGTGGTGCCAGTGCACTCTCTGGACTCCCGGCACCGCATCCCCAGTGGTGCCAGTGCACTCTCTGGGCTCACTGCAGTGCATCCCCAGTGGTGCCAGTGCACTCTCTTGACTCACTGCACTGCATCCCCATTGGTGCCAGTGTACTCACTGGACTCACTGCACTGCATTCCCCAGTGGTGCTAGTGCACTCTCTGGACTTGTTGTCGACGGAGGGAAGACACAAACGCTCAATATGAGTGTTAAGTATGCTTCAGCTTTAATGGATAGCTCAATTGTCTTTTATCGTGTACAGGATAATTAGCTCATACATATTGCAAAAGCCAAGCTCCTTATTGGTAAGCGTCATCTACTGCCCTATCTGTTAGTTCCGCATTCTTCTATCCGCTAGTTCCCCTTTCTAATCTAACTATAACTCCCAGGGCAGTATGCCCTCTACTATCATTGTTTCTAATTGCCTGGGATTTCTCACAAGAGTTCCCAGACAAGCTGCCTGGGATTTCTCACAAGAGTTCCCAGACAAGCCTTGCGTACGTGCCTTTGCTCTTGTTTTTCTAGACCAGCTGGGTGCGGTAATCCGCCATTTCCTTATCTTGCAGCTGCATGATATCAATGTGATTACGCGCAGCGAGCCAGTCCTCAACAATTCCCCCGTTTTTATTTTGAACCAAAAGCTTTCTATAGATTTTTCTATCAATCACCGCACACACTGCAATAAGCAAGGTACAATAAGCAACAGGGTCAAAAATCTCATGCAGAACTACGATTGTAAAGTAGTGTGCCTACTAGAATCTACATCAGTCAACAAGCCACTAAGCGCTAGGAATGTTGCTTCGCAGCGATACTGCTTCTTACTCGCACAGCACAATCACACAATCACACAATCACGCAGAGAGGCCTCTTGCACTTCTCATTCATACCACAAGACAATATCACTGAAAATAATTTGTGTGCAGCTTCAGGAGGTCCTTGTCTGCTCCCGTGGTGAGCGGCTGAGAGTGGAGACCCCTCCGAGGAAAAAATGCTCGGGGTGCACCTAGGGGCGTCCGTTCCACAGTCGATCCCACAGCCGAGCAGAGCGGCTCCTGGCGCAAGGAAGGATGCTATTATAGTTTGTATAATGACAGCAAAGAGATGCATTGCAATAAGGAGCACGTGTGGCATTGACCCCTTTTTTTTTTTTTTTTTTTTTTTTTTTTTTTTTTTTTTTTTTTCTTTTTCGAGCAATTACACCTTACACATGCTATTACTGTTGCTAGAAAAACCCTACTAGTTAACTGCTCGAGCCTTTTTATTAGGCAACTAAATACTACTCGCGCCGCTACTATAATTAGGACAATTATTAGCAGTAAGCGTAGCCCTTCTTTTATCAGACCCAATATCCAACCCCCCATGTTCCCAAACCAATTTGCAAACAGTCTATCAAGCCAATTATCTTGGACCACTATCTTCTTGGTGTGGTCTCTCAGCCATTTCAGTTGCTCGTGGATTGACTCGCCATGGTCCGAGAGATTAAAACAGCACATTCCTTCGAGCTCTTCACACCCGTGGCCCTGTGCCAGCAGTAGAAAATCAATCGCCGCTCTGTTCTGTAACACAGCGTGTCGCAAGCTGTCCAGGTCCTGGGCCATTTCTGTGAGCATCTGCGTAGTCACATTTAATGTTTTCACCACTGTACTTCAAATCTACATTTTACAAAGTGACCAGCAAGTGTGCCACATTAACTGACCAACCTCTGAGATTTTACCTTTCATACCAGTGTCTTCTTGGGCTCTTTTAATTAAACACGTTTCTCATTCAAGTGAATTGAAATGCTTCAGTTGGTTTTATTCTCAGGAGCCTCATAAAAAACAAAGATATTGCACCCTCTTTGTTCAGTCATTCAATGTTCGTCTCTTTCACAGCAAATAATTACTTCATTGAAGTTAAAACTTCCAAACATAACTTACTAATAGTCTCCAATTTCAGCTCAGATCACTCGTTGAAAATACTCTGCTAAATACAGATAACTTACAATAACTTTAACAGTTAATTGTCCATAACAAACACCATGGTTTTTCTCCAGACCAATGTTCAAATTTTAAGACCACCCTTTAATATTTCTATGTACAGGTGAAAAACAGTCTTCAATTTTCTAGTCTTGTTTTAAATATAAAAGTTGGAAGGGACATTCAAGTTTCAAGTCTCCACACTGAACTTAAAAAAAAAAAAAAATCATGTGGAGGTAAACAAACCAAGTTGTATACTCCAGGAGGTAGAGGCCTTCAATTTGTGTTCATATATACATATGCACAGAATTCAGTGTTCCAACAGAAAAAGAATTAGCCAAAAAGTAATAAAAGTTATTTACTACTGTGACATTTCAAGACTTCCACAGCTTTGCCTAAAGACACAAACACAATTAACATAATTCCCTATGTGCTTTTTTTTTTTTTTTTTTTTTTTTTTTTTTTTTCTTTCCTTTTTTTTTTTTTTCTCTCAACTGTCCAGTGCAGGAAAAAATTCTCACAAAATTTCACAGACCTAAAATGTGCAAGCTAGTTTCTCTCTCTCCCTTTTTTTTTTTTTTTTTTTTTTTTTTTTTTTTTTTTTTCAAATGTCACATTTGCTTGTTTTACAGCCCAACAAGCTAGTTTCCCTAGACTAGCCATAGCATGAGCCACAGCCACTCCAGGCACAAGTGCCGCTGAAAAGAACCTTTCAGCAGGACCCCAGAGTTCGACCTGGTTATCGCAGTCACTCCCCAAAGTTTTTGAGACTGCGTCTCGTCCGTCGTTTCCATTGTTGAGTAATGTTTCGCAATTCTTGACTGTGTAGGTCAGGGGCAAACAAAGTCAAGCGTCCCAAATAGCATGGCCCCCCGTGCGCATTTGCTGGGATTCCCTGCCAGGCTCGATCTCCACAGATCAGGAATATACCAGGTGGTAAGGCCTTAGCAGTTTGCCTTGGCCATGTGCTTGACTTGTTCCCGTATGCCCCCATGGTGGTGTTGGTGGTGTCGTTGTACCCGCAATAGCTGCTATTAGCTTCGAACCCCCTTGTGTGAGAGGTCACATTAGTCCATTGAGTCATATTTTGTTTTCCTTTATTCCACATAAAGCACGTCTGTGTCCAGTTATTACTGGTGTTCCCTACCGCCACTGATCCCAACAAATCCAGTTCCTGGGGATCCCATGGCAAGCTCGTGTTCAGAGCCACTAGCGCCGCCACAACGGCGTCGGAGAGGTTGGACGAAAGATCGAACAAATCAGTACTTGCGGAATATGGTGCTAACAGTTGTTTCAGCTCCTCCTTGTTCCCTATTGGGACCCCGAACAAACAGGTGCGGAAGGGATCAGTCGCTTTGGCAAGAGACAGGCAGAATTGAGCCAATCGAGTTCCCTTCGGTATATGTAGCGGAGGGAACATGGCTGATACCATAATTTGTATCTCCCCAGTAAAGTCCTTATCAATAAGTCCTGTTAACACTAAAGCCCCATTTAATGTCGCCGATGACCTTCCAATCAGAAGTGCTCCAACAGGCTCATTATTAATTTTTACAGGTCCCATAACGCCTGTTTTCACCCCAACAGGCTTATTGTCCATCAAAGTCACATTTACTGCGGTTGCCAAGTCCAATCCCCAGGCTCCCTCTGGTGGCTGGTTGGAGGTGAAAGGATTCGTCTCGGTTGGAGTCTCCGCAGCTGCCGCCGCTGTTGAGGGGAAAGCCGCTTTTTGTGTCATCGCGGGGCGGCGGTTCCCGCTGGTCTTCCCGTTTCCCTGGGTCTTCCGCCGGCAAGCGGTTTCATTATGCGTATCAGATCGGCAAGAGGGACACCACACATTAGCCGTCCCACATTGCCTCTTTATATGACCCGCGATGCCACACCGATAGCAGCGTAGTGCAGGTCTTCTCGACGAGTGAGGTCCTTTTCCACTTTGCAGGGGGGCAAGGGCGGCGAATACCTGCGACTGACTAGCCTGCAGTCCCTGAGTAATACTTTCCCCTACCTTTCGAATAGCGTCAACCAATAGCGCTTGCGAGCCTATCGGTATCCGCGACAATCGATCAAGAGCCTCTTCTATAGTCCAGGTACTGGGCAGCGTATTTAGAACATTTCGAGAGGTTTGATTACAATTTTGAAGGGCGCATTGTTTAAGAATAGGGCCTTTGAGATATTCGGGTAACCCAGCTACCTGTATAGCTGCGGCAACCCTATCAATAAATGTTCCAAACGCTTCGTCTCGCCCTTGCTTGATGGACATATAGGAGGGCATTCCTCCAGGCTCCCTAATTTGGTCCAGTGCTCTCCTAGCTAGCGTCATGGTCGCTTTTGCCTTATCCGGCCCCATTAGGGCCTGGGCCTCCAAGCGATTGTATGCACCGACCCCCAAAAGCTCCTCCAGCGTGACCCCGTATAATGGATCTCCGGGCTGACGCTGCACCGCGACTGCCTCCTGACAAGCTGAATGCCAATGGGCATTAAACAGCAGGATCTGATGCTGCGTCAGTATTAGTTTCATGATATTACGAATATCGCCGGGGAGCAACACGTTAGTGGACCACAGATAGTCTAACATCTGTTTCGTTGGCTCCCCACGTATTCCTGACTCATTTACCGTGGCACGCAATTGGGTCAGTATTTTCCAGTCCAGATTTGTCATAGTAACAGTTATCTGGCCCTGGGCGTCTGGTGGAGAGTACACCACGGGGAAGGCGCCTACAAGCTCTGTCGCTGCCCCCACATCACCTTCACGTAACGCCTCCCCTGCTATTTTCGCCCAGAGTCCTGCTCTCTCCGACCCCCCTGATTCGAGTCGCATATCTTTCAAAAATGGATTCTTATTTCTCCCCTCGCCTGCCGCCTCTCCCTCGGGAGTTTCCAGGGGTAGAGGAGGTGCACTGGGTCGTGCCCCCTCTCCCCATCCCCCGGGTGCCTTCATGGTGAATTGTTGGACCGACGGAGGGAGGGGGTACGGATTGGCCTCTTCATCCGCCCTCAACGTTTTGCCCAGCCGCTCTGTTGCAGCGGCTGCTACTTTCTGTTCTACCCGATGTATTGTTAAAGCATTCGTAACAGCCCGCCACGGTTTTGCCAGCTTCTTAGCCGTCTTATTCTCACTAATCATTTCCTCAAACAATATATCACCAAACTTACGCCACTCATCCTCCTCAAACAATGTGTCAGGGTTAATAAAGCAGCCCTTCGCCACCCCATAGGCCACTAACCCCTGTAATTCTTTATGACAATCTATATCTGGCGTCTTACGCTTTTCTAAAAAGCACTTAAGTAAATTAATTGCCGCTTGTTTCTCCATGCTTACTCACGGTGCCGTTGCCCCCGTGCAAAGCGTGTCTTACGCTTTTCTAAAAAGCACTTAAGTAAATCTATTGCCGCTTGTTTCTCCATGCTTACTCACGGTGCCGTTGCCCCCGTACAAAGCTTCCGTTCGCGGCGTTCCGGCGGGACCCGCTATGGGTTCGTCCCGGGCGCTCTTCCCGAGTCGTCTTCTGCTCGCCCCAATCTTATGTTCCGCGGATTCCGGGTTACGTAGTCAGAACCGGCTTTCCCCTTGTACTCCGTCGCCTAATACCGGCTTACTCGTTTCGGGTCCTCGTCCAGCAAGGGTCCCTGTTCGGGCGCCATTTGTTGTCGACGGAGGGAAGACACAAACGCTCAATATGAGTGTTAAGTATGCTTCAGCTTTAATGGATAGCTCAATTGTCTTTTATCGTGTACAGGATAATTAGCTCATACATATTGCAAAAGCCAAGCTCCTTATTGGTAAGCGTCATCTACTGCCCTATCTGTTAGTTCCGCATTCTTCTATCCGCTAGTTCCCCTTTCTAATCTAACTATAACTCCCAGGGCAGTATGCCCTCTACTATCATTGTTTCTAATTGCCTGGGATTTCTCACAAGAGTTCCCAGACAAGCTGCCTGGGATTTCTCACAAGAGTTCCCAGACAAGCCTTGCGTACGTGCCTTTGCTCTTGTTTTTCTAGACCAGCTGGGTGCGGTAATCCGCCATTTCCTTATCTTGCAGCTGCATGATATCAATGTGATTACGCGCAGCGAGCCAGTCCTCAACATGGACTCACTGCAGTGCATCCCCAGTGGTGCCAGTGCACTCTCTGGACTCACTGAAGTGCATTCTCAGTGGTTCCAGTGCACTCTGTGGACTCACTGCAGTGCATCCCCAGTGGTGCCAGTGCGCTCTCTGGACTCACTGCAGTGCATCCCCAGTGGTGCCAGTGCACTCTCTCGAGTCACTGCACTGCATCCCCAGTGCTGCCAGTGCACTCTCTGGACTCACTGCACTGCATCCCCAGTGGTGCCAGTGCACTCTCTGGACTCACAGCAGTGCATCCCCAGTGGTGCCAGTGCACTCTCTGGACTCACTGCACTGCATCCCCAGTGGTGCCACTGCACTCTCTGGACTCACTGCAGTGCATCCCCAGTGGTGCCAGTGCACTCTCTGGACTCACTGCAGTGCATCTCCACTGCTGCCAGTGCACTCTCTGGACTCACAGCAGTGCATCCCCAGTGGTGCCAGTGCACTCTCTGGACTCACTGCACTGCATCCCCAGTGGTGCCAATGCACTCTCTGGACTCACTGCACTGCATCCCCAGTGGTGCCAGTGCACTCTCTGGACTCACTGCACTGCATCCCAAGTGGTGCCAGTGCACTCTCTGGACTCACTGCAGTGCATCCCCAGTGGTGCCAGTGCACTCTCTCGAATCACTGCACTACATCCCCAGTGGTGCCAGTGCGCTCACTGGACTCACTGTACTGCATCATCAGTGGTGCCAGTGCACTCTCTGGAGTGACTGCAGTGCATCCCCAGTGGTGCCAGTGCACTCTCTGGACTCACTGTACTGCATTCCCAGTGGTGCTAGTGCACTCTCTGGACTCACTGCAGTGCATCCCCAGTGGTGCCAGTGCACTCTTTGGACTCACTGAAGTGCATTCTCAGTGGTGCCAGTGCACTCTCTGGACTCACTGCACTGCATCCCCAGTGGTGGCAGTGCACTCTCTGGACTCACTGAAGTGCATTCTCAGTGGTGCCAGTGCACTCTCTGGACTCACTGCACTGCATCCCCAGTGGTGCCAGTACACTCACTGGACTCACTGCACTGCATCCCCAGTGGTGCCAGTGCACTCTCTGGACTCACTGCACTGCATCCCCAGTGGTGCCAGTGCACTCTCTGGACTCACTGCAGTGCATCCCCAGTGGTGCCAGTGCAATCTCTGGACTCACTGCACTGCATCCCCAGTGGTGCCAGTGCAATCTCTGGACTCACTGCACTGCATCCCCAGTGGTGCCAGTGCACACTCTGGACTCACTGCACTGCATCCCCAGTGGTGCCAGTTCACTCTCTGGACTCACTGCACTGCAACCCCAGTGTTGCCAGTGCACTCTCTGGACTCACTGCACTGCATCCCCAGTATTGCCAGTGCACTCTCTGGACTCACTGCACTGCATCCCCAGTGGTGCCAGTGCACTCTCTGGACTCACTTCAGTGCATCCCCAGTGGTGCCAGAGCACTCTCTGGACTCACTGCACTGCATCCCCAGTGGTGCCAGTGCACTCTCTGGACTCACTGCACTGCAGCCCCAGTGGTGCCAGTGCACTCTCTGGACTCACTGCACTGCATCCCCAGTATTGCCAGTGCACTCTCTGGACTCACTGCACTGCATCCCCAGTGGTGCCAGTGCACACTCTGGACTCACTGCACTGCATCCCCAGTGCTGCCAGTGCACTCTCTGGACTCACTGCACTGCATCCCCAGTGGTGCCACTGCACTCTCTGGACTCACTGAACTGCATGTCCAGTGCTGCCAGTGCACTCTCTGGACTCACTGCACTGCATCCCCAGTGGTGCCAATGCACTCACTGGACTCACTGCAGTGCATTCCCTCTGGTGCCAGTGCACTCTCTGGACTCACTGCACTGCATCCCCAGTGGTGCCAGTGCACTCTCTGGACTCACTGCAGTGCATCCCCAGTGGTGCCAGTGCACTCTCTGGACTCACTGCAGTGCATCACCAGTGGTGCCAGTGCACTCTCTGGACTCACTGCAGTGCATCCCCAGTGGTGCCAGTGCACTCTCTGGACTCACTGCACTGCATCCCCAGTGGTGCCAGTGCACTCTCTGGACTCACTGCACTGCATCCCCAGTGGTGCCAGAGCACTCTCTGGACTCACTGCACTGCATCCTCTGTGCTGCCAGTGCACTCTCTGGACTCACTGCACTGCATCCCCAGTGGTGCCAATGCACTCTCTGGACTCACTGTACTGCATCCCCAGTGGAGCGCGTGCACTCTCTGGACTCACTGAAGTGCATCCCCAGTGGTGCCAGTGCACTCTCTGGACTCACTGCACTGCATCCCCAGTGGTGCTAGTGCACTCTGTGGACTCACTGCAGTGCATCCCCAGTGGTGCCAGTGCACTCTCTGGACTCACTGAAGGGCATCCTCAGTGGTGGCAGTGCACTCTCTGGACTCACTGCAGTGCATCCCCAATGGTGCCAGTACACTCTCTGGACTCACTGCACTGCATCCCCAGTGGTGCCAGTGCACTCTCTGGACTCACTGCACTGCATCCCCAGTGGTGCCAGTGCACTCTCTGGACTCACTGCACTGCATCCCCAGTGGTGCCAGAGCACTCTCTGGACTCACTGCAGTGCATCCCCAGTGGTGCCAGTGCACTCTCTGGACTCACTGCACTGCATCCCCAGTGGTGACAGTGCACTCTCTGGACTCACTGCAGTGCATCCCCAGTGGTGCCAGTGCACTCTCTGGACTCACTGCAGTGCATCCCCAGTGGTGCCACTGCACTCTCTGGACTCACTGCAGTGCATCCCCAGTGGTGCCAGTGCACTCTCTGGACTCCCGGTACCGCATCCCCAGTGGTGCCAGTGCACTCTCTGGACTCACTGCAGTGCATCCCCTTGGTGCCAGTGTGTTGAGGACTGGCTCGCTGCGCGTGGTCACATTGATCTCGTGCAGCTGCAGGGTGGGGAGGTGGCGGATTGCCGCACCCAGCTGGTCTAGAGGAGCAAGAGCAAAGGCACGTACGCAAGGCTTGTCCGGGAACTCTTGCGAGAAATCCCAGGCAGTTAGAACCAATGACAGTAGAGGGCATACTGCCCTTGGAGTTATAGTTAGACTAGAAAAGGGAACTAGCGGCTAAAAGAATGCGGAACTAACCGGTAGGGCAGGAGATTACGCTAACCAATAAGGAGCTTGGCTTTTGCAATATGTATGAGCTAATTATCCTGTACACGATAAAAGAAAATTGAGCTATCCATTAAAGCTGAAGCATACTTAACACTCATATTGAGCGTTTGTGTCTTCCCTCCGTCGACAACAAATGGCGCCCGAACAGGGACCCTTGCTGGACGAGGACCCGAAACGAGTAAGCCGGTCTTAGGTGACGGAGAAAAAGGGAAAGCCGGTTCTGACTACGTAACCCGGATTCCGCGGAACACAAGATTGGGGCGAGCAGAAGGCGACTCGGGAAGAGCGCCCGGGACGAACCCATAGTGGGTCCCGCCGGAACGCCGCGAACAGAAGCTTTACACGGGGGCAACGGCACCGTAAGTAAGAATGGAGAAACAAGCGGCAGTTGATTTACTTAAGTGCTTTTTAGAAAAGCGTAAGACACCAGATATAGATTGTTATAAAGAGTTACCGGGGTTTCAAGAGTTGTGAAACATTACTCAACAATGGAGACGCCGGACGAGACGCAGTCTAAAAACTTTGGGGAGTGACTGTGATGACCAGGTCGAACTCTGGGGTCCTGCCGAAAGATTCTTTTCGGCGGCACTTGTGCCTGGAGTGGCGGTAGCCCATGCTATGGCTAGCCTTGGGAAACTAGCTTGTTGGACTGTAAAACAAGCAAATGTGACTACGCAGATACTCACAGAAATGGCCCAGGACCTGGATAGCCTGCGACACGCTGTATTACAGAACAGAGCGGCGATTGATTTTCTACTGCTGGCACAGGGCCACGGGTGTGAAGAGCTCGAAGGAATGTGCTGTTTTAATCTCTCGGACCATGGCGAGTCAATCCACGAGCAGCTGAAATGGCTGAGAGACCACACCAAGAAGATAGTGGTCCAGAATAATTGGCTTGATGAACTATTTGCGAGTTGGTTTGGGAACATGGGAGGCTGGATATTGGGTCTCATAAAAGAAGGGCTACGCTTACTGCTAATAATCGCACTAATCATAGTAGCGGCGCGAGTAATATTTAGTTGTCTAACAAAAAGGCTCGAGCAACTAACTAATAAGGTTTTTCTAGCACAAAATAAAAACGGGGGAATTGTTGAGGACTGGCTCGCTGCGCGTGGTCACATTGATCTCGTGCAGCTGCAGGGTGGGGAGGTGGCGGATTGCCGCACCCAGCTGGTCTAGAGGAGCAAGAGCAAAGGCACGTACGCAAGGCTTGTCCGGGAACTCTTGCGAGAAATCCCAGGCAGTTAGAACCAATGACAGTAGAGGGCATACTGCCCTTGGAGTTATAGTTAGACTAGAAAAGGGAACTAGCGGCTAAAAGAATGCGGAACTAACCGGTAGGGCAGGAGATTACGCTAACCAATAAGGAGCTTGGCTTTTGCAATATGTATGAGCTAATTATCCTGTACACGATAAAAGACAATTGAGCTATCCATTAAAGCTGAAGCATACTTAACACTCATATTGAGCGTTTGTGTCTTCCCTCCGTCGACAACACCAGTGCACTCTCTGGACTCACTGCACTGCATCCCCAGTGGTGCCAGTGCACTCTCTGGACTCACTGCACTGCATCCCCAGTGGTGCCAGCGCACTCTCTGGACTCACTGCACTGCATCCCCAGTGGTGCCAGTGCACTCTCTGGACTCACTGCAGTGCATCCCCAGTGGTGCCAGTGCACTCTCTGGACTCACTGCACTGCATCCCCAGTGGTACCAGTGCACTCTGTGGACTCACTGCAGTGCATCCCCAGTGGTGCCAGTGCACTCTCTGGACTCACTGCACTGCATCCCCAGTGGTGCCAATGCACTCTCTGGACTCACTGCACTGCATCCCCAGTGGTGCCAGTGCACTCTCTGGACTCACTGAAGTGCATCCCCAGTGGTGCCAGTGCACTCTCTAGAGTCACTGCACTGCATCCCCAGTGGTGCTAGTGCCTTCTGTGGACTCACTGCAGTGCATCCCCAGTGGTGCCAGTGCACTCTCTGGACTCACTGAAGGGCATTCTCAGTGGTGCCAGTGCACTCTCTGGACTCACTGCAGTGCATCCCCAGTGGTGCCAGTACACTCACTGGACTGACTGCACTGCATCCCCAGTGGTGCCAGTGCACTCTCTGGACTCACCGCACCGCATCCCCAGTGGTGCCAGTGCACTCTCTGGAGTAACTGCAGTGCATCACCAGTGGTGCCAGTGCACTCTCTGGACTCACTGCACTGCATCCCAGTGGTGCCAGTGCACTCTCTGGACTCACTGCACTGCATCCCCAGTGGTGCCAGAGAACTCTCTGGACTCACTGCACTGCATCCCCAGTGGTGCCAGTGCACTCTCTGGACTCACTGCACTGCATCCCCAGTGGTGCCAGTGCACTCTCTGGACTCCCGGCAACGCATCCCCAGTGGTGCCAGTGCACTCTCTGGGCTCACTGCAGTGCATCCCCAGTGGTGCCAGTGCACTCTCTTGACTCACTGCACTGCATCCCCAGTGGTGCCAGTGCACTCACTGGATTCACTGCACTGCATTCCCAGTGGTGCTAGTTCACTCTCTGGACTCACTGCAGTGCATCCCCAGTGGTGCCAGTGCACTCTCTGGACTCACTGAAGTGCATTCTCAGTGGTGCCAGTGCACTCTGTGGACTCACTGCAGTGCATCCCCAGTGGTGCCAGTGCGCTCTCTGGACTCACTGCAGTGCATCCCCAGTGGTGCCAGTGCACTCTCTGGACTCACTGCAGTGCATCCCCACTGGTGCCAGTGCACTCACTGGATTCACTGCACTACATTCCCAGTGGTGCTAGTTCACTCTCTGGACTCACTGCAGTGCATCCCCAGTGGTGCTAGTGCACTCTTTGGACTCACTGAAGTGCATTCTCAGTGGTGACAGTGCACTCTCTGGACTCACTGCAGTGCATCCCCAGTGGTGCCAGTACACTCTCTGGACTCACTGCACTGCATCCCCAGTGGTGCTAGTGCACTCTGTGGACTCAATGCAGTGCATCCCCAGTGGTGCCAGTGCACTCTCTGGACTCACTGAAGGGCATTCTCAGTGGTGCCAGTGCACTCTCTGGACTCACTGCAGTGCATCACCAGTGGTGCCAGTGCACTCTCTGGACTCACTGCACCGCATCCCCAGTGGTGCCAGTGCACTCTCTGGAGTAACTGCAGTGCATCACCAGTGGTGCCAGTGCACTCTCTGGACTCACTGCAGTGCATCCCCAGTGGTGCCAGTGCACTCTCTGGACTCACTGCACTGCATCCCCAGTGGTGCCAGAGTACTCTCTGGACTCACTGCACTGCATCCCCAGTGCTGCCTGTGCACTCTCTGGACTCACTGCACTGCATCCCCAGTGGTGCCACTGCACTCTCTGGACTCACTGCACTGCATCCCCAGTGGTGCCAGTGCACTCCCTGCACTCACTGCACTGCATCCCCAGTGGTGCCAGTGCACTCACTGGACTCACTGCAGTGCATTCCCTCTGGTGCCAGTGCACTCTCTGGACTCACTGCAGTGCATCCCCAGTGGTGCCAGTGCACTCTCTTGACTCACTGCAGTGCATCGCCAGTGGTGCCAGTGCACTCTCTGGACTCACTGCACTGCATCCCCAGTGGTGCCAGTGCACTCTCTGGACTCACTGAAGTGCATCCCCCGTGGTGCCAGTGCGATCTCTGGACTCACTGCACTGCATTCCCAGTGGTGCCAGTGCACACTCTGGACTCACTGCACTGCATACCCAGTGGTGCCAGAGCACTCTCTGGACTCACTGCACTGCATCCCCAGTGGAGCCAGTGCACTCTCTGGACTCACTGCACTGCATCCCCAGTGGTGCCAGTGCACTCTGTGGACTCACTGCAGTGCATCCCCAGTGGAGCCCGTGCACTCTCTGGACTCACTGAAGTGCATCCCCAGTGGTGCCAGTGCACTCTCTGGACTCACTGCACTGCATCCCCAGTGGTGCCAGTGCACTCTCTGGACTCACTGCAGTGCATCCCCAGTGGTGCCAGTGCACTCTCTGGACTCACTGAAGTTCATTCTCAGTGGTGCCAGTGCACTCTCTGGACTCACTGCAGTGCATCCCCAGTGGTGCCAGTACACTCACTGGACTGACTGCACTGCATCCCCAGTGGTGCTAGTGCAGTCTCTGCACTCACTGCACTGCATCGCCAGTGGTGCCAGAGCACTCTCTGGACTCACTGCAGTGCATCCCCAGTGGTGCCAGTGCACTCTCTGGACTCACTGTACTGCATCCCCAGTGGTGCCAGTGCACTCTGTGGACTCACTGCTGTGCATCCCCATTGGTGCCAGTGCACTCTCTGGACTCACTGCACTGCATCCCCAGTGGTGCCAGTGCACTCTCTGGACTCACTGCACTGCATCCCCAGTGGTGCAAGTGCACTCTCTGGACTCACTGCAGTGCATCCCAAGTGGTGCCAATGCACTCTCTGGACTCACTGCAGTGCATCCCCAGTGGTGCCAGTACACTCACTGGACTTACTGCACTGCATCCCCAGTGGTGCCAGTGCAGTCTCTGCACTCACTGAAGTGCATCCCCAGTGGTGCCAGTGAACTCTCTGGACTCACTGCAGTGCGTCCCCAGTGGTGCCAGTGCACTCTCTGGACTCACTGCACTGCATCCCCAGTGGTGCCAGTGCACTCTCTGGAGTAACTGCACTGCATCCCCAGTGGTGCCAGTGCACTTTCTGGACTCACTGCACTGCATCTCCAATGGTGCCAGTGCACTCTCTGGACTCACTGCACTGCATCCCCAGTGGAGCCAGTGCACTCTCTGGACTCACTGCACTGCATCCCCAGTGGTGCCAGAGTACTCTCTGGACTCACTGCACTGCATCCCCAGTGCTGCCTGTGCACTCTCTGGACTCACTGCACTGCATCCCCAGTGGTGCCACTGCACTCTCTGGACTCACTGCACTGCATCCCCAGTGGTGCCAGTGCACTCCCTGCACTCACTGCACTGCATCCCCAGTGGTGCCAGTGCACTCACTGGACTCACTGCAGTGCATTCCCTCTGGTGCCAGTGCACTCTCTGGACTCACTGCAGTGCATCCCCAGTGGTGCCAGTGCACTCTCTTGACTCACTGCAGTGCATCGCCAGTGGTGCCAGTGCACTCTCTGGACTCACTGCACTGCATCCCCAGTGGTGCCAGTGCACTCTCTGGACTCACTGAAGTGCATCCCCCGTGGTGCCAGTGCGATCTCTGGACTCACTGCACTGCATTCCCAGTGGTGCCAGTGCACACTCTGGACTCACTGCACTGCATACCCAGTGGTGCCAGAGCACTCTCTGGACTCACTGCACTGCATCCCCAGTGGAGCCAGTGCACTCTCTGGACTCACTGCACTGCATCCCCAGTGGTGCCAGTGCACTCTGTGGACTCACTGCAGTGCATCCCCAGTGGAGCCCGTGCACTCTCTGGACTCACTGAAGTGCATCCCCAGTGGTGCCAGTGCACTCTCTGGACTCACTGCACTGCATCCCCAGTGGTGCCAGTGCACTCTCTGGACTCACTGCAGTGCATCCCCAGTGGTGCCAGTGCACTCTCTGGACTCACTGAAGTTCATTCTCAGTGGTGCCAGTGCACTCTCTGGACTCACTGCAGTGCATCCCCAGTGGTGCCAGTACACTCACTGGACTGACTGCACTGCATCCCCAGTGGTGCTAGTGCAGTCTCTGCACTCACTGCACTGCATCGCCAGTGGTGCCAGAGCACTCTCTGGACTCACTGCAGTGCATCCCCAGTGGTGCCAGTGCACTCTCTGGACTCACTGTACTGCATCCCCAGTGGTGCCAGTGCACTCTGTGGACTCACTGCTGTGCATCCCCATTGGTGCCAGTGCACTCTCTGGACTCACTGCACTGCATCCCCAGTGGTGCCAGTGCACTCTCTGGACTCACTGCACTGCATCCCCAGTGGTGCAAGTGCACTCTCTGGACTCACTGCAGTGCATCCCAAGTGGTGCCAATGCACTCTCTGGACTCACTGCAGTGCATCCCCAGTGGTGCCAGTACACTCACTGGACTTACTGCACTGCATCCCCAGTGGTGCCAGTGCAGTCTCTGCACTCACTGAAGTGCATCCCCAGTGGTGCCAGTGAACTCTCTGGACTCACTGCAGTGCGTCCCCAGTGGTGCCAGTGCACTCTCTGGACTCACTGCACTGCATCCCCAGTGGTGCCAGTGCACTCTCTGGAGTAACTGCACTGCATCCCCAGTGGTGCCAGTGCACTTTCTGGACTCACTGCACTGCATCTCCAATGGTGCCAGTGCACTCTCTGGACTCACTGCACTGCATCCCCAGTGGAGCCAGTGCACTCTCTGGACTCACTGAAGTGCATCCCCATTGGTGCCAGTGCACTCTCTGGACTCACTGCACTGCATCCCCAGTGGTGCCAGAGTACTCTCTGGACTCACTGCACTGCATCCCCAGTGCTGCCTGTGCACTCTCTGGACTCACTGCAGTGCATCCCCAGTGGTGCCACTGCACTCTATGGACTCACTGCACTGCATCCCCAGTGGTGCCAGTGCACTCCCTGCACTCACTGCACTGCATCCCCAGTGGTGCCAGTGCACTCACTGGACTCACTGCAGTGCATTCCCTCTGGTGCCAGTGCACTCTCTGGACTCACTGCAGTGCATCCCCAGTGGTGCCAGTGCACTCTCTTGACTCACTGCAGTGCATCGCCAGTGGTGCCAGTGCACTCTCTGGACTCACTGCACTGCATCCCCAGTGGTGCCAGTGCACTCTCTGGACTCACTGAAGTGCATCCCCCGTGGTGCCAGTGCGATCTCTGGACTCACTGCACTGCATTCCCAGTGGTGCCAGTGCACACTCTGGACTCACTGCACTGCATACCCAGTGGTGCCAGAGCACTCTCTGGACTCACTGCACTGCATCCCCAGTGGAGCCAGTGCACTCTCTGGACTCACTGCACTGCATCCCCAGTGGTGCCAGTGCACTCTGTGGACTCACTGCAGTGCATCCCCAGTGGAGCCCGTGCACTCTCTGGACTCACTGAAGTGCATCCCCAGTGGTGCCAGTGCACTCTCTGGACTCACTGCACTGCATCCCCAGTGGTGCCAGTGCACTCTCTGGACTCACTGCAGTGCATCCCCAGTGGTGCCAGTGCACTCTCTGGACTCACTGAAGTGCATTCTCAGTGGTGCCAGTGCACTCTCTGGACTCACTGCAGTGCATCCCCAGTGGTGCCAGTACACTCACTGGACTGACTGCACTGCATCCCCAGTGGTGCTAGTGCAGTCTCTGGACTCACTGCACTGCATCCCCAGTGGTGCCAGTGCACTCTGTGGACTCACTGCTGTGCATCCCCATTGGTGCCAGTGCACTCTCTGGACTCACTGCACTGCATCCCCAGTGGTGCCAGTGCACTCTCTGGACTCACTGCACTGCATCCCCAGTGGTGCAAGTGCACTCTCTGGACTCACTGCAGTGCATCCCAAGTGGTGCCAATGCACTCTCTGGACTCACTGCAGTGCATCCCCAGTGGTGCCAGTACACTCACTGGACTTACTGCACTGCATCCCCAGTGGTGCCAGTGCAGTCTCTGCACTCACTGAAGTGCATCCCCAGTGGTGCCAGTGAACTCTCTGGACTCACTGCAGTGCGTCCCCAGTGGTGCCAGTGCACTCTCTGGACTCACTGCACTGCATCCCCAGTGGTGCCAGTGCACTCTCTGGACTCACTGCACTGCATCCCCAGTGGTGCCAGTGCACTTTCTGGACTCACTGCACTGCATCTCCAATGGTGCCAGTGCACTCTCTGGACTCACTGCACTGCATCCCCAGTGGAGCCAGTGCACTCTCTGGACTCACTGAAGTGCATCCCCATTGGTGCCAGTGCACTCTCTGGACTCACTGCACTGCATCCCCAGTGGTGCTAGTGCAGTCTCTGCACTCACTGCACTGCATCGCCAGTGGTGCCAGAGCACTCTCTGGACTCACTGCAGTGCATCCCCAGTGGTGCAAGTGCACTCTCTGGACTCACTGCAGTGCATCCCAAGTGGTGCCAATGCACTCTCTGGACTCACTGCAGTGCATCCCCAGTGGTGCCAGTACACTCACTGGACTTACTGCACTGCATCCCCAGTGGTGCCAGTGCAGTCTCTGCACTCACTGAAGTGCATCCCCAGTGGTGCCAGTGAACTCTCTGGACTCACTGCAGTGCGTCCCCAGTGGTGCCAGTGCACTCTCTGGACTCACTGCACTGCATCCCCAGTGGTGCCAGTGCACTCACTGGACTCACTATACTGCATCACCAGTGGTGCCAGTGCACTCTCTGGACTCACTGCACTGCATCCCCAGTGTTGCCAGTGCATTCACTGGACTCACTGTACTGCATCTCCAGTGGTGCCAGTGCACTCTCTGGACTCACTGCAGTGCATCCCCAGTGGTGCCAGTGCACTCTCTGGACTCACTGAAGTGCATTCTCAGTGGTGCCAGTGCACTCTGTGGACTCACTGCAGTGCATCCCCAGTGGTGCCAATGCGCTCTCTGGACTCACTGCAGTGCATCCCCAGTGGTGCCAGTGCACTCTCTGGACTCACTGCACTGCATCCCCAGTGCTGCCAGTGCACTCTGTGGACTCACTGCACTGCATCCCCAGTGGTGCCAGTGCACTCTCTGGACTCACTGCACTGCATCCCCAGTGGTGCCAGTGCACTCTCTGGACTCACTGCACTGCATCCCCAGTGGTGACAGTGCACTCTCTGGACTCACTGCACTGCATCCCCAGTGGTACCAGTGCACACTGTGGACTCACTGCAGTGCATCCCCAGTGCTGCCAGTGCACTCTCTGGACTCACTGCAGTGCATCCCCAGTGGTGCCAATGCACTCTCTGGACTCACTGCACTGCATCCCCAGTGGTGCCAGTGCACTCTCTGGACTCACTGCACTGCATCCCCAGTGGTGCCAGTGCACTCTCTGGACTCACTGCACTGCATCCCCAGTGGTGCCAGTGCACTCTCTGGACGCACTGCACTGCATACCCAGTGGTGCCAGTGCACTCTCTGGACTCACTGCACTGCATCCCAAGTGGTGCCAGTGCACTCTCTGGAGTCACTGCACTGCATCCCCAGTGGTGCCAGTGCACTCTCTGGAGTCACTGCACTACATCCCCAGTGGTGCCAGTGCACTCACTGGACTCACTGTACTGCATCATCAGTGGTGCCAGTGCACTCTCTGGACTCACTGCAGTGCATCCCCAGTGGTGCCAGTGCACTCTCTGGACTCACTGCACTGCATCCCCAGTGGTGCCAGTGCACTCTCTGGACTCACTGCACTGCATCCCCAGTGGTGCAAGTGCACTCTCTGGACTCACTGCAGTGCATCCCAAGTGGTGCCAATGCACTCTCTGGACTCACTGCAGTGCATCCCCAGTGGTGCCAGTACACTCACTGGACTCACTGCAGTGCATCCCCAGTGGTGCCAGTACACTCACTGGACTTACTGCACTGCATCCCCAGTGGTGCCAGTGCAGTCTCTGCACTCACTGAAGTGCATCCCCAGTGGTGCCAGTGAACTCTCTGGACTCACTGCAGTGCGTCCCCAGTGGTGCCAGTGCACTCTCTGGACTCACTGCACTGCATCCCCAGTGGTGCCAGTGCACTCACTGGACTCACTATACTGCATCACCAGTGGTGCCAGTGCACTCTCTGGACTCACTGCACTGCATCCCCAGTGTTGCCAGTGCATTCACTGGACTCACTGTACTGCATCTCCAGTGGTGCCAGTGCACTCTCTGGACTCACTGCAGTGCATCCCCAGTGGTGCCAGTGCACTCTCTGGACTCACTGCAGTGCATCCCCACTGGTGCCAGTGCACTCACTGGATTCACTGCACTACATTCCCAGTGGTGCTAGTTCACTCTCTGGACTCACTGCAGTGCATCCCCAGTGGTGCCAGTGCACTCTTTGGACTCACTGAAGTGCATTCTCAGTGGTGCCAGTCCACTCTCTGGACTCACTGCACTGCATCCCCAGTGGTGCCAGTGCGCTCTCTGGCCTCACTGAAGTGCATTCTCAGTGGTGCCAGTGCACTCTCTGGACTCACTGCAGTGCATCCCCAGTGGTGCCAGTGCACTCTCTGGACTCACTGAAGTGCATTCTCAGTGGTGCCAGTGCACTCTCTGGACTCACTGCACTGCATCCCCAGTGGTGCCAGTACACTCACTGGACTGACTGCACTGCATCCCCAGTGGTGCTAGTGCAGTCTCTGCACTCACTGCACTGCATCGCCAGTGGTGCCAGAGCACTCTCTGGACTCACTGCAGTGCATCCCCAGTGGTGCCAGTGCACTCTCTGGACTCACGGTACTGCATCCACAGTGGTGCCAGTGCACTCTGTGGACTCACTGCTGTGCATCCCCATTGGTGCCAGTGCACTCTCTGGACTCACTGCACTGCATCCCCAGTGGTGCCAGTGCACTCTCTGGACTCACTGCACTGCATCCCCAGTGGTGCAAGTGCACTCTCTGGACTCACTGCAGTGCATCCCAAGTGGTGCCAATGCACTCTCTGGACTCACTGCAGTGCATCCCCAGTGGTGCCAGTACACTCACTGGACTTACTGCACTGCATCCCCAGTGGTGCCAGTGCAGTCTCTGCACTCACTGAAGTGCATCCCCAGTGGTGCCAGTGAACTCTCTGGACTCACTGCTGTGCGTCCCCAGTGGTGCCAGTGCACTCTCTGGACTCACTGCACTGCATCCCCAGTGGTGCCAGTGCACTCTCTGGACTCACTGCACTGCATCCCCAGTGGTGCCAGTGCACTCTCTGGACTCACTGCACTGCATCTCCAATGGTGCCAGTGCACTCTCTGGACTCACTGCACTGCATCCCCAGTGGAGCCAGTGCACTCTCTGGACTCACTGAAGTGCATCCCCATTGGTGCCAGTGCACTCTCTGGACTCACTGCACTGCATCCCCAGTGGTGCCAGTGCACTCTCTGGACTCACTGCACTGCATCCCCAGTGGTGCAAGTGCACTCTCTGGACTCACTGCAGTGCATCCCAAGTGGTGCCAATGCACTCTCTGGACTCACTGCACTGCATCCCCATTGGTGCCAGTACACTCACTGGACTCACTGCACTGCATCCCCAGTGCTGCCAGTGCAGTCTCTGCACTCACTGAAGTGCATCTCCAGTGGTGCCAGTGAACTCTCTGGACTCACTGCAGTGCATCCCCAGTGGTGCCAGTGCACTCTCTGGACTCACTGCACTGCATCCCCAGTGGTGCCAGTGCACTCTCTGGACTCACTGCACTGCATCCCCAGTGGTGCCAGTGCACTCTCTGGACTCACTGCAGTGCATCTCCAATGGTGCCAGTGCACTCTCTTCACTCACTGCACTGCATCCCCAGTGGTGCCAATGCACTCTCTGGACTCACTGCTGTGCATCCCCAGTGGTGCCAGTGCACTCTCTGGACTCACTGCACTGCATCTCCAATGGTGCCAATGCACTCTCTGGACTCACTGTACTGCATCCCCAGTGGTGCCAGTGCACTCTCTTGACTCACTGCACTGCATCCCCAGTGGTGCCAGTGCACTCACTGGATTCACTGCACTGCATCCCCAGTGGTGCTAGTGCACTCTCTGGACTCACTGCAGTGCATCCCCAGTGGTACCAGTGCACTCTCTGGACTCACTGAAGTGCATTCTCAGTGGTGCCAGTGCACTCTGTGGACTCACTGCACTGCATCCCCAGTGGTGCCAGTGCGCTCTCTGGACTCACTGCAGTGCATCCCCAGTGGTGCCAGTGCACTCTCTGGACTCACTGCACTGCATCCCCAGTGCTGCCAGTGCACTCTCTGGACTCACTGCACTGCATCCCCAGTGGTGCCAGTGCACTCTCTGGACTCACTGCACTGCATCCCCAGTGGTGCCAGTGCACTCTCTGGACTCACTGCACTGCATCCCCAGTGGTGCCAGTGCACTCTCTGGACTCACTGCACTGCATCCCCAGTGGTACCAGTGCACTCTGTGGACTCAATGCACTGTATCCCCAGTGGTGCCAGAGCACTCTCTGGACTCACTGCACTGCATCCCCAGTGGTGCCAATGCATGCTCTGGACTCACTGCACTGCATCCCCAGTGGTGCCAGTGCACTCTCTGGACTCACTGCACTGCATCCCAAGTGGTGCCAGTGCACTCTCTGGAGTCACTGCACTGCATCCCCAGTGGTGCCAGTGCACTCTCTCGAGTCACTGCACTACATCCCCAGTGGTGCCAGTGCACTCACTGGACTCACTGTACTGCATCATCAGTGGTGCCAGTGCACTCTCTGGACTCACTGCAGTGCATCCCCAGTGGTGCCAGTGCACTCTCTGGACTCACTGCACTGCATCCCCAGTGGTGCCAGTGCACTCTCTGGACTCACTGCACTGCATCCCCAGTGGTGACAGTGCACTCTCTGGACTCACTGCACTGCATCCCAAGTGGTGCCAGTGCACTCTCTGGAGTCACTGCACTGCATCCCCAGTGGTGCCAGTGCACTCTCTCGAGTCACTGCGCTACATCCCCAGTGGTGCCAGTGCACTCACTGGACTCACTGTACTGCATCATCAGTGGTGCCAGTGCACTCTCTGGACTCACTGCAGTGCATCCCCAGTGGTGCCAGTGCACTCTCTGGACTCACTGCACTGCATCCCCAGTGGTGCCAGTGCACTCTCTGGACTCACTGTACTGCATCCCCAGTGGTGCCAGTGCACTCTGTGGACTCACTGCTGTGCATCCCCAGTGGTGCCAGTGCACTCTCTGGACTCACTGCACTGCATCCCCAGTGGTGCCAGTGCACTCTCTGGACTCACTGCACTGCATCCCCAGTGGTGCAAGTGCACTCTCTGGACTCACTGCAGTGCATCCCAAGTGGTGCCAATGCACTCTCTGGACTCACTGCAGTGCATCCCCAGTGGTGCCAGTACACTCACTGGACATACTGCACTGCATCCCCAGTGGTGCCAGTGCAGTCTCTGCACTCACTGAAGTGCATCCCCAGTGGTGCCAGTGAACTCTCTGGACTCACTGCAGTGCGTCCCCAGTGGTGCCAGTGCACTCTCTGGACTCACTGCACTGCATCCCCAGTGGTGCCAGTGCACTCTCTGGACTCACTGCACTGCATCCCCAGTGGTGCCAGTGCACTTTCTGGACTCACTGCACTGCATCTCCAATGGTGCCAGTGCACTCTCTGGACTCACTGCACTGCATCCCCAGTGGAGCCAGTGCACTCTCTGGACTCACTGAAGTGCATCCCCATTGGTGCCAGTGCACTCTCTGGACTCACTGCACTGCATCCCCAGTGGTGCCAGTGCACTCTCTGGACTCACTGCACTGCATCCCCAGTGGTGCAAGTGCACTCTCTGGACTCACTGCAGTGCATCCCAAGTGGTGCCAATGCACTCTCTGGACTCACTGCAGTGCATCCCCAGTGGTGCCAGTACACTCACTGGACTCACTGCACTGCATCCCCAGTGCTGCCAGTGCAGTCTCTGCACTCACTGAAGTGCATCTCCAGTGGTGCCAGTGAACTCTTTGGACTCACTGCAGTGCATCCCCAGTGGTGCCAGTGCACTCTCTGGACTCACTGCACTGCATCCCCAGTGGTGCCAGTGCACTCTCTGGACTCACTGCACTGCATCCCCAGTGGTGCCAGTGCACTCTCTGGACTCACTGTACTGCATCCCCAGTGGTGCCAGTGCACTCTCTTGACTCACTGCACTGCATCCCCAGTGGTGCCAGTGCACTCACTGGATTCACTGCACTGCATCCCCAGTGGTGCTAGTGCACTCTCTGGACTCACTGCAGTGCATCCCCAGTGGTACCAGTGCACTCTCTGGACTCACTGAAGTGCATTCTCAGTGGTGCCAGTGCACTCTGTGGACTCACTGCAGTGCATCCCCAGTGGTGCCAATGCGCTCTCTGGACTCACTGCAGTGCATCCCCAGTGGTGCCAGTGCACTCTCTGGACTCACTGCACTGCATCCCCAGTGCTGCCAGTGCACTCTGTGGACTCACTGCACTGCATCCCCAGTGGTGCCAGTGCACTCTCTGGACTCACTGCACTGCATCCCCAGTGGTGCCAGTGCACTCTCTGGACTCACTGCACTGCATCCCCAGTGGTGACAGTGCACTCTCTGGACTCACTGCACTGCATCCCCAGTGGTACCAGTGCACACTGTGGACTCACTGCAGTGCATCCCCAGTGCTGCCAGTGCACTCTCTGGACTCACTGCACTGCATCCCCAGTGGTGCCAATGCACTCTCTGGACTCACTGCACTGCATCCCCAGTGGTGCCAGTGCACTCTCTGGACTCACTGCACTGCATCCCAAGTGGTGCCAGTGCACTCTCTGGACTCACTGCACTGCATCCCCAGTGGTGCCAGTGCACTCTCTGGACGCACTGCACTGCATCCCCAGTGGTGCCAGTGCACTCTCTGGACTCACTGCACTGCATCCCAAGTGGTGCCAGTGCACTCTCTGGAGTCACTGCACTGCATCCCCAGTGGTGCCAGTGCACTCTCTGGAGTCACTGCACTACATCCCCAGTGGTGCCAGTGCACTCACTGGACTCACTGTACTGCATCATCAGTGGTGCCAGTGCACTCTCTGGACTCACTGCAGTGCATCCCCAGTGGTGCCAGTGCACTCTCTGGACTCACTGCACTGCATCCCCAGTGGTGCCAGTGCACTCTCTGGACTCACTGCACTGCATCCCCAGTGGTGCAAGTGCACTCTCTGGACTCACTGCAGTGCATCCCAAGTGGTGCCAATGCACTCTCTGGACTCACTGCAGTGCATCCCCAGTGGTGCCAGTACACTCACTGGACTCACTGCAGTGCATCCCCAGTGGTGCCAGTACACTCACTGGACTTACTGCACTGCATCCCCAGTGGTGCCAGTGCAGTCTCTGCACTCACTGAAGTGCATCCCCAGTGGTGCCAGTGAACTCTCTGGACTCACTGCAGTGCGTCCCCAGTGGTGCCAGTGCACTCTCTGGACTCACTGCACTGCATCCCCAGTGGTGCCAGTGCACTCTCTGGACTCACTGCACTGCATCCCCAGTGGTGCCAGTGCACTTTCTGGACTCACTGCACTGCATCTCCAATGGTGCCAGTGCACTCTCTGGACTCACTGCACTGCATCCCCAGTGGTGCCAGTGCACTCTCTGGACTCACTGCACTGCATCCCCAGTGGTGCAAGTGCACTCTCTGGACTCACTGCAGTGCATCCCAAGTGGTGCCAATGCACTCTCTGGACTCACTGCAGTGCATCCCCAGTGGTGCCAGTACACTCACTGGACTCACTGCACTGCATCCCCAGTGCTGCCAGTGCAGTCTCTGCACTCACTGAAGTGCATCCCCAGTGGTGCCAGTGAACTCTCTGGACTCACTGCAGTGCATCCCCAGTGGTGCCAGTGCACTCTCTGGACTCACTGCACTGCATCCCCAGTGGTGCCAGTGCACTCTCTGGACTCACTGCACTGCATCCCCAGTGGTGCCAGTGCACTCTCTGGACTCACTGTACTGCATCCCCAGTGGTGCCAGTGCACTCTCTTGACTCACTGCACTGCATCCCCAGTGGTGCCAGTGCACTCACTGGATTCACTGCACTGCATCCCCAGTGGTGCTAGTGCACTCTCTGGACTCACTGCAGTGCATCCCCAGTGGTACCAGTGCACTCTCTGGACTCACTGAAGTGCATTCTCAGTGGTGCCAGTGCACTCTGTGGACTCACTGCAGTGCATCCCCAGTGGTGCCAATGCGCTCTCTGGACTCACTGCAGTGCATCCCCAGTGGTGCCAGTGCACTCTCTGGACTCACTGCACTGCATCCCCAGTGCTGCCAGTGCACTCTCTGGACTCACTGCACTGCATCCCCAGTGGTGCCAGTGCACTCTCTGGACTCACTGCACTGCATCCCCAGTGGTGCCAGTGCACTCTCTGGACTCACTGCAGTGCATCCCCAGTGGTGCCAGTGCACTCTCTGGACTCACTGCACTGCATCCCCAGTGGTACCAGTGCACACTGTGGACTCACTGCAGTGCATCCCCAGTGCTGCCAGTGCACTCTCTGGACTCACTGCACTGCATCCCCAGTGGTGCCAATGCACTCTCTGGACTCACTGCACTGCATCCCCAGTGGTGCCAGTGCACTCTCTGGACTCACTGCACTGCATCCCAAGTGGTGCCAGTGCACTCTCTGGACTCACTGCACTGCATCCCCAGTGGTGCCAGTGCACTCTCTCGAGTCACTGCACTACATCCCCAGTGGTGCCAGTGCACTCACTGGACTCACTGTACTGCATCATCAGTGGTGCCAGTGCACTCTCTGGACTCACTGCAGTGCATCCCCAGTGGTGCCAGTGCACTCTCTGGACTCACTGCACTGCATCCCCAGTGGTGCCAGTGCACTCTCTGGACTCACTGCACTGCATCCCCAGTGGTGCCAGTGCACTCTCTGGACTCACTGCACTGCATCCCAAGTGGTGCCAGTGCACTCTCTGGAGTCACTGCACTGCATCCCCAGTGGTGCCAGTGCACTCTCTCGAGTCACTGCACTACATCCCCAGTGGTGCCAGTGCACTCACTGGACTCACTGTACTGCATCATCAGTGGTGCCAGTGCACTCTCTGGACTCACTGCAGTGCATCCCCAGTGGTGCCAGTGCACTCTCTGGACTCACTGCACTGCATCCCCAGTGGTGCCAGTGCACTCTCTGGACTCACTGCACTGCATCCCCAGTGGTGCAAGTGCACTCTCTGGACTCACTGCAGTGCATCCCAAGTGGTGCCAATGCACTCTCTGGACTCACTGCAGTGCATCCCCAGTGGTGCCAGTACACTCACTGGACTCACTGCACTGCATCCCCAGTGGTGCCAGTGCAGTCTCTGCACTCACTGAAGTGCATCCCCAATGGTGCCAGTGAACTCTCTGGACTCACTGCAGTGCATCCCCAGTGGTGCCAGTGCACTCTCTGGACTCACTGCACTGCATCCCCAGTGGTGCCAGTGCACTCTCTGGACTCACTGCACTGCATCTCCAATGGTGCCAGTGCACTCTCTGGACTCACTGCACTGCATCCCCAGTGGTGCCAGTGCACTTTCTGGACTCACTGCACTGCATCTCCAATGGTGCCAGTGCACTCTCTGGACTCACTGCACTGCATCCCCAGTGGAGCCAGTGCACTCTCTGGACTCACTGAAGTGCATCCCCATTGGTGCCAGTGCACTCTCTGGACTCACTGCACTGCATCCCCAGTGGTGCCAGTGCACTCTCTGGACTCACTGCACTGCATCCCCAGTGGTGCAAGTGCACTCTCTGGACTCACTGCAGTGCATCCCAAGTGGTGCCAATGCACTCTCTGGACTCACTGCAGTGCATCCCCAGTGGTGCCAGTACACTCACTGGACTCACTGCACTGCATCCCCAGTGCTGCCAGTGCAGTCTCTGCACTCACTGAAGTGCATCTCCAGTGGTGCCAGTGAACTCTTTGGACTCACTGCAGTGCATCCCCAGTGGTGCCAGTGCACTCTCTGGACTCACTGCACTGCATCCCCAGTGGTGCCAGTGCACTCTCTGGACTCACTGCACTGCATCCCCAGTGGTGCCAGTGCACTCTCTGGACTCACTGTACTGCATCCCCAGTGGTGCCAGTGCACTCTCTTGACTCACTGCACTGCATCCCCAGTGGTGCCAGTGCACTCACTGGATTCACTGCACTGCATCCCCAGTGGTGCTAGTGCACTCTCTGGACTCACTGCAGTGCATCCCCAGTGGTACCAGTGCACTCTCTGGACTCACTGAAGTGCATTCTCAGTGGTGCCAGTGCACTCTGTGGACTCACTGCAGTGCATCCCCAGTGGTGCCAATGCGCTCTCTGGACTCACTGCAGTGCATCCCCAGTGGTGCCAGTGCACTCTCTGGACTCACTGCACTGCATCCCCAGTGCTGCCAGTGCACTCTGTGGACTCACTGCACTGCATCCCCAGTGGTGCCAGTGCACTCTCTGGACTCACTGCACTGCATCCCCAGTGGTGCCAGTGCACTCTCTGGACTCACTGCACTGCATCCCCAGTGGTGACAGTGCACTCTCTGGACTCACTGCACTGCATCCCCAGTGGTACCAGTGCACACTGTGGACTCACTGCAGTGCATCCCCAGTGCTGCCAGTGCACTCTCTGGACTCACTGCACTGCATCCCCAGTGGTGCCAATGCACTCTCTGGACTCACTGCACTGCATCCCCAGTGGTGCCAGTGCACTCTCTGGACTCACTGCACTGCATCCCAAGTGGTGCCAGTGCACTCTCTGGACTCACTGCACTGCATCCCCAGTGGTGCCAGTGCACTCTCTGGACGCACTGCACTGCATCCCCAGTGGTGCCAGTGCACTCTCTGGACTCACTGCACTGCATCCCAAGTGGTGCCAGTGCACTCTCTGGAGTCACTGCACTGCATCCCCAGTGGTGCCAGTGCACTCTCTGGAGTCACTGCACTACATCCCCAGTGGTGCCAGTGCACTCACTGGACTCACTGTACTGCATCATCAGTGGTGCCAGTGCACTCTCTGGACTCACTGCAGTGCATCCCCAGTGGTGCCAGTGCACTCTCTGGACTCACTGCACTGCATCCCCAGTGGTGCCAGTGCACTCTCTGGACTCACTGCACTGCATCCCCAGTGGTGCAAGTGCACTCTCTGGACTCACTGCAGTGCATCCCAAGTGGTGCCAATGCACTCTCTGGACTCACTGCAGTGCATCCCCAGTGGTGCCAGTACACTCACTGGACTCACTGCAGTGCATCCCCAGTGGTGCCAGTACACTCACTGGACTTACTGCACTGCATCCCCAGTGGTGCCAGTGCAGTCTCTGCACTCACTGAAGTGCATCCCCAGTGGTGCCAGTGAACTCTCTGGACTCACTGCAGTGCGTCACCAGTGGTGCCAGTGCACTCTCTGGACTCACTGAAGTGCATTCTCAGTGGTGCCAGAGCACTCTGTGGACTCACTGCAGTGCATCCCCAGTGGTGCCAATGCGCTCTCTGGACTCACTGCAGTGCATCCCCAGTGGTGCCAGTGCACTCTCTGGACTCACTGCACTGCATCCCCAGTGCTGCCAGTGCACTCTCTGGACTCACTGCACTGCATCCCCAGTGGTGCCAGTGCACTCTCTGGACTCACTGCACTGCATCCCCAGTGGTGCCAGTGCACTCTCTGGACTCACTGCAGTGCATCCCCAGTGGTGCCAGTGCACTCTCTGGACTCACTGCACTGCATCCCCAGTGGTACCAGTGCACACTGTGGACTCACTGCAGTGCATCCCCAGTGCTGCCAGTGCACTCTCTGGACTCACTGCACTGCATCCCCAGTGGTGCCAATGCACTCTCTGGACTCACTGCACTGCATCCCCAGTGGTGCCAGTGCACTCTCTGGACTCACTGCACTGCATCCCAAGTGGTGCCAGTGCACTCTCTGGACTCACTGCACTGCATCCCCAGTGGTGCCAGTGCACTCTCTCGAGTCACTGCACTACATCCCCAGTGGTGCCAGTGCACTCACTGGACTCACTGTACTGCATCATCAGTGGTGCCAGTGCACTCTCTGGACTCACTGCAGTGCATCCCCAGTGGTGCCAGTGCACTCTCTGGACTCACTGCACTGCATCCCCAGTGGTGCCAGTGCACTCTCTGGACTCACTGCACTGCATCCCCAGTGGTGCCAGTGCACTCTCTGGACTCACTGCACTGCATCCCAAGTGGTGCCAGTGCACTCTCTGGAGTCACTGCACTGCATCCCCAGTGGTGCCAGTGCACTCTCTCGAGTCACTGCACTACATCCCCAGTGGTGCCAGTGCACTCACTGGACTCACTGTACTGCATCATCAGTGGTGCCAGTGCACTCTCTGGACTCACTGCAGTGCATCCCCAGTGGTGCCAGTGCACTCTCTGGACTCACTGCACTGCATCCCCAGTGGTGCCAGTGCACTCTCTGGACTCACTGCACTGCATCCCCAGTGGTGCAAGTGCACTCTCTGGACTCACTGCAGTGCATCCCAAGTGGTGCCAATGCACTCTCTGGACTCACTGCAGTGCATCCCCAGTGGTGCCAGTACACTCACTGGACTCACTGCACTGCATCCCCAGTGGTGCCAGTGCAGTCTCTGCACTCACTGAAGTGCATCCCCAATGGTGCCAGTGAACTCTCTGGACTCACTGCAGTGCATCCCCAGTGGTGCCAGTGCACTCTCTGGACTCACTGCACTGCATCCCCAGTGGTGCCAGTGCACTCTCTGGACTCACTGCACTGCATCTCCAATGGTGCCAGTGCACTCTCTGGACTCACTGCACTGCATCCCCAGTGGAGCCAGTGCACTCTCTGGACTCACTGAAGTGCATCCCCATTGGTGCCAGTGCACTCTCTGGACTCACTGCACTGCATCCCCAGTGGTGCCAGTGCACTCTCTGGACTCACTGCAGTGCATCCCCAGTGGTGCAAGTGCACTCTCTGGACTCACTGCAGTGCATCCCAAGTGGTGCCAATGCACTCTCTGGACTCACTGTACTGCATCATCAGTGGTGCCAGTACACTCACTGGACTCACTGCACTGCATCCCCAGTGGTGCCAGTGCAGTCTCTGCACTCACTGAAGTGCATCTCCAGTGGTGCCAGTGAACTCTCTGGACTCACTGCAGTGCATCCCCAGTGGTGCCAGTGCACTCTCTGGACTCACTGCACTGCATCCCCAGTGGTGCCAGTGCACTCTCTGGACTCACTGCACTGCATCCCCAGTGGTGCCAGTGCACTCTCTGGACTCACTGCAGTGCATCTCCAATGGTGCCAGTGCACTCTCTGGACTCACTGCACTGCATCCCCAGTGGTGCCAATGAACTCTCTGGACTCACTGCTGTGCATCCCCAGTGGTGCCAGTGCACTCTCTGGACTCACTGCACTGCATCTCCAATGGTGCCAATGCACTCTCTGGACTCACTGTACTGCATCCCCAGTGGTGCCAGTGCACTCTCTTGACTCACTGCACTGCATCCCCAGTGGTGCCAGTGCACTCACTGGATTCACTGCACTGCATCCCCAGTGGTGCTAGTGCACTCTCTGGACTCACTGCAGTGCATCCCCAGTGGTACCAGTGCACTCTCTGGACTCACTGAAGTGCATTCTCAGTGGTGCCAGTGCACTCTGTGGACTCACTGCAGTGCATCCCCAGTGGTGCCAGTGCGCTCTCTGGACTCACTGCAGTGCATCCCCAGTGGTGCCAGTGCACTCTCTGGACTCACTGCAGTGCATCCCCAGTGCTGCCAGTGCACTCTCTGGACTCACTGCACTGCATCCCCAGTGGTGCCAGTGCACTCTCTGGACTCACTGCACTGCATCCCCAGTGGTGCCAGTGCACTCTCTGGACTCACTGCACTGCATCTCCAATGGTGCCAGTGCACTCTCTGGACTCACTGCACTGCATCCCCAGTGGAGCCAGTGCACTCTCTGGACTCACTGAAGTGCATTCTCAGTGGTGCCAGTGCACTCTGTGGACTCACTGCACTGCATCCCCAGTGGTGCCAGTGCAGTCTCTGCACTCACTGAAGTGCATCCCCAGTGGTGCCAGTGAACTCTCTGGACTCACTGCTGTGCGTCCCCAGTGGTGCCAGTGCACTCTCTGGACTCACTGCACTGCATCCCCAGTGGTGCCAGTGCACTCTCTGGACTCACTGCACTGCATCCCCAGTGGTGCCAGTGCACTCTCTGGACTCACTGCACTGCATCTCCAATGGTGCCAGTGCACTCTCTGGACTCACTGCACTGCATCCCCAGTGGAGCCAGTGCACTCTCTGGACTCACTGAAGTGCATCCCCATTGGTGCCAGTGCACTCTCTGGACTCACTGCACTGCATCCCCAGTGGTGCCAGTGCACTCTCTGGACTCACTGCACTGCATCCCCAGTGGTGCAAGTGCACTCTCTGGACTCACTGCAGTGCATCCCAAGTGGTGCCAATGCACTCTCTGGACTCACTGCAGTGCATCCCCAGTGGTGCCAGTACACTCACTGGACTCACTGCACTGCATCCCCAGTGCTGCCAGTGCAGTCTCTGCACTCACTGAAGTGCATCTCCAGTGGTGCCAGTGAACTCTCTGGACTCACTGCACTGCATCCCCAGTGCTGCCAGTGCACTCTCTGGACTCACTGCACTGCATCCCCAGTGGTGCCAGTGCACTCTCTGGACTCACTGCACTGCATCCCCAGTGGTGCCAGTGCACTCTCTGGACTCACTGCACTGCATCCCCAGTGGTGCCAGTGCACTCTCTGGACTCACTGCACTGCATCCCCAGTGGTGCCAGTGCACTCTCTGGACTCACTGCAGTGCATCCCCAGTGGTGCCAGTGCACTCTCTGGAGTCACTGCACTGCATCCCCAGTGGTGCCAGTGCACTCTCTCGAGTCACTGCACTACATCCCCAGTGGTGCCAGTGCACTCACTGGACTCACTGTACTGCATCATCAGTGGTGCCAGTGCACTCTCTGGACTCACTGCAGTGCATCCCCAGTGGTGCCAGTGCACTCTCTGGACTCACTGCACTGCATCCCCAGTGGTGCCAGTGCACTCACTGGACTCACTATACTGCATCACCAGTGGTGCCAGTGCACTCTCTGGACTCACTGCACTGCATCCCCAGTGTTGCCAGTGCATTCACTGGACTCACTGTACTGCATCTCCAGTGGTGCCAGTGCACTCTCTGGACTCACTGCAGTGCATCCCCAGTGGTGCCAGTGCACTCTCTGGACTCACTGCAGTGCATCCCCACTGGTGCCAGTGCACTCACTGGATTCACTGCACTACATTCCCAGTGGTGCTAGTTCACTCTCTGGACTCACTGCAGTGCATCCCCAGTGGTGCCAGTGCACTCTTTGGACTCACTGAAGTGCATTCTCAGTGGTGCCAGTCCACTCTCTGGACTCACTGCACTGCATCCCCAGTGGTGCCAGTGCGCTCTCTGGCCTCACTGAAGTGCATTCTCAGTGGTGCCAGTGCACTCTCTGGACTCACTGCAGTGCATCCCCAGTGGTGCCAGTGCACTCTCTGGACTCACTGAAGTGCATTCTCAGTGGTGCCAGTGCACTCTCTGGACTCACTGCACTGCATCCCCAGTGGTGCCAGTACACTCACTGGACTGACTGCACTGCATCCCCAGTGGTGCTAGTGCAGTCTCTGCACTCACTGCACTGCATCGCCAGTGGTGCCAGAGCACTCTCTGGACTCACTGCAGTGCATCCCCAGTGGTGCCAGTGCACTCTCTGGACTCACGGTACTGCATCCACAGTGGTGCCAGTGCACTCTGTGGACTCACTGCTGTGCATCCCCATTGGTGCCAGTGCACTCTCTGGACTCACTGCACTGCATCCCCAGTGGTGCCAGTGCACTCTCTGGACTCACTGCACTGCATCCCCAGTGGTGCAAGTGCACTCTCTGGACTCACTGCAGTGCATCCCAAGTGGTGCCAATGCACTCTCTGGACTCACTGCAGTGCATCCCCAGTGGTGCCAGTACACTCACTGGACTTACTGCACTGCATCCCCAGTGGTGCCAGTGCAGTCTCTGCACTCACTGAAGTGCATCCCCAGTGGTGCCAGTGAACTCTCTGGACTCACTGCTGTGCGTCCCCAGTGGTGCCAGTGCACTCTCTGGACTCACTGCACTGCATCCCCAGTGGTGCCAGTGCACTCTCTGGACTCACTGCACTGCATCCCCAGTGGTGCCAGTGCACTCTCTGGACTCACTGCACTGCATCTCCAATGGTGCCAGTGCACTCTCTGGACTCACTGCACTGCATCCCCAGTGGAGCCAGTGCACTCTCTGGACTCACTGAAGTGCATCCCCATTGGTGCCAGTGCACTCTCTGGACTCACTGCAGTGCATCCCCAGTGGTGCCAGTGCACTCTCTGGACTCACTGCACTGCATCCCCAGTGGTGCAAGTGCACTCTCTGGACTCACTGCAGTGCATCCCAAGTGGTGCCAATGCACTCTCTGGACTCACTGCAGTGCATCCCCATTGGTGCCAGTACACTCACTGGACTCACTGCACTGCATCCCCAGTGCTGCCAGTGCAGTCTCTGCACTCACTGAAGTGCATCTCCAGTGGTGCCAGTGAACTCTCTGGACTCACTGCAGTGCATCCCCAGTGGTGCCAGTGCACTCTCTGGACTCACTGCACTGCATCCCCAGTGGTGCCAGTGCACTCTCTGGACTCACTGCACTGCATCCCCAGTGGTGCCAGTGCACTCTCTGGACTCACTGCAGTGCATCTCCAATGGTGCCAGTGCACTCTCTTCACTCACTGCACTGCATCCCCAGTGGTGCCAATGCACTCTCTGGACTCACTGCTGTGCATCCCCAGTGGTGCCAGTGCACTCTCTGGACTCACTGCACTGCATCTCCAATGGTGCCAATGCACTCTCTGGACTCACTGTACTGCATCCCCAGTGGTGCCAGTGCACTCTCTTGACTCACTGCACTGCATCCCCAGTGGTGCCAGTGCACTCACTGGATTCACTGCACTGCATCCCCAGTGGTGCTAGTGCACTCTCTGGACTCACTGCAGTGCATCCCCAGTGGTACCAGTGCACTCTCTGGACTCACTGAAGTGCATTCTCAGTGGTGCCAGTGCACTCTGTGGACTCACTGCACTGCATCCCCAGTGGTGCCAGTGCGCTCTCTGGACTCACTGCAGTGCATCCCCAGTGGTGCCAGTGCACTCTCTGGACTCACTGCACTGCATCCCCAGTGCTGCCAGTGCACTCTCTGGACTCACTGCACTGCATCCCCAGTGGTGCCAGTGCACTCTCTGGACTCACTGCACTGCATCCCCAGTGGTGCCAGTGCACTCTCTGGACTCACTGCACTGCATCCCCAGTGGTGCCAGTGCACTCTCTGGACTCACTGCACTGCATCCCCAGTGGTACCAGTGCACTCTGTGGACTCACTGCACTGTATCCCCAGTGGTGCCAGAGCACTCTCTGGACTCACTGCACTGCATCCCCAGTGGTGCCAATGCACGCTCTGGACTCACTGCACTGCATCCCCAGTGGTGCCAGTGCACTCTCTGGACTCACTGCACTGCATCCCAAGTGGTGCCAGTGCACTCTCTGGAGTCACTGCACTGCATCCCCAGTGGTGCCAGTGCACTCTCTCGAGTCACTGCACTACATCCCCAGTGGTGCCAGTGCACTCACTGGACTCACTGTACTGCATCATCAGTGGTGCCAGTGCACTCTCTGGACTCACTGCAGTGCATCCCCAGTGGTGCCAGTGCACTCTCTGGACTCACTGCACTGCATCCCCAGTGGTGCCAGTGCACTCTCTGGACTCACTGCACTGCATCCCCAGTGGTGCCAGTGCACTCTCTGGACTCACTGCACTGCATCCCAAGTGGTGCCAGTGCACTCTCTGGAGTCACTGCACTGCATCCCCAGTGGTGCCAGTGCACTCTCTCGAGTCACTGCGCTACATCCCCAGTGGTGCCAGTGCACTCACTGGACTCACTGTACTGCATCATCAGTGGTGCCAGTGCACTCTCTGGACTCACTGCAGTGCATCCCCAGTGGTGCCAGTGCACTCTCTGGACTCACTGCACTGCATCCCCAGTGGTGCCAGTGCACTCTCTGGACTCACTGCACTGCATCCCCAGTGGTGCAAGTGCACTCTCTGGACTCACTGCAGTGCATCCAAGTGGTGCCAATGCACTCTCTGGACTCACTGCAGTGCATCCCCAGTGGTGCCAGTACACTCACTGGACTCACTGCACTGCATCCCCAGTGGTGCCAGTGCAGTCTCTGCACTCACTGAAGTGCATCCCCAGTGGTGCCAGTGAACTCTCTGGACTCACTGCAGTGCATCCCCAGTGGTGCCAGTGCACTCTCTGGACTCACTGCACTGCATCCCCAGTGGTGCCAGTGCACTCTCTGGACTCACTGCACTGCATCCCCAGTGGTGCCAGTGCACTCTCTGGACTCACTGCACTGCATCTCCAATGGTGCCAGTGCACTCTCTGGACTCACTGCACTGCATCCCCAGTGGAGCCAGTGCACTCTCTGGACTCACTGAAGTGCATCCCCATTGGTGCCAGTGCACTCTCTGGACTCACTGCACTGCATCCCCAGTGGTGCCAGTGCACTCTCTGGACTCACTGCAGTGCATCCCCAGTGGTGCAAGTGCACTCTCTGGACTCACTGCAGTGCATCCCAAGTGGTGCCAGTGCACTCTCTGGACTCACTGCAGTGCATCCCCAGTGGTGCCAGTACACTCACTGGACTCACTGCACTGCATCTCCAGTGGTGCCAGTGCAGTCTCTGCACTCACTGAAGTGCATCTCCAGTGGTGCCAGTGAACTCTCTGGACTCACTGCAGTGCATCCCCAGTGGTGCCAGTGCACTCTCTGGACTCACTGCACTGCATCCCCAGTGGTGCCAGTGCACTCTCTGGACTCACTGCACTGCATCCCCAGTGGTGCCAGTGCACTCTCTGGACTCACTGCAGTGCATCTCCAATGGTGCCAGTGCACTCTCTGGACTCACTGCACTGCATCCCCAGTGGTGCCAATGCACTCTCTGGACTCACTGCAGTGCATCCCCAGTGGTGCCAGTGCACTCTCTGGACTCACTGCACTGCATCTCCAATGGTGCCAATGCACTCTCTGGACTCACTGTACTGCATCCCCAGTGGTGCCAGTGCACTCTCTTGACTCACTGCACTGCATCCCCAGTGGTGCCAGTGCACTCACTGGATTCACTGCACTGCATCCCCAGTGGTGCTAGTGCACTCTCTGGACTCACTGCAGTGCATCCCCAGTGGTACCAGTGCACTCTCTGGACTCACTGAAGTGCATTCTCAGTGGTGCCAGTGCACTCTGTGGACTCACTGCAGTGCATCCCCAGTGGTGCCAGTGCGCTCTCTGGACTCACTGCAGTGCATCCCCAGTGGTGCCAGTGCACTCTCTGGACTCACTGCACTGCATCCCCAGTGCTGCCAGTGCACTCTCTGGACTCACTGCACTGCATCCCCAGTGGTGCCAGTGCACTCTCTGGACTCACTGCACTGCATCCCCAGTGGTGCCAGTGCACTCTCTGGACTCACTGCACTGCATCCCCAGTGGTGCCAGTGCACTCTCTGGACTCACTGCACTGCATCCCCAGTGGTACCAGTGCACTCTGTGGACTCACTGCACTGCATCCCCAGTGGTGCCAGTGCACTCTCTGGACTCACTGCACTGCATCCCCAGTGGTGCCAATGCACTCTCTGGACTCACTGCACTGCATCCCCAGTGGTGCCAGTGCACTCTCTGGACTCACTGCACTGCATCCCAAGTGGTGCCAGTGCACTCTCTGGAGTCACTGCACTGCATCCCCTGTGGTGCCAGTGCACTCTCTCGAGTCACTGCACTACATTCCCAGTGGTGCCAGTGCACTCACTGGACTCACTGTACTGCATCATCAGTGGTGCCAGTGCACTCTCTGGACTCACTGCAGTGCATCCCCAGTGGTGCCAGTGCACTCTCTGGACTCACTGCACTGCATCCCCAGTGGTGCCAGTGCGCTCTCTGGCCTCACTGAAGTGCATTCTCAGTGGTGCCAGTGCACTCTCTGGACTCACTGCAGTGCATCCCCAGTGGTGCCAGTACGCTCTCTGGACTCACTGCACTGCATCCCCAGTGGTGCTAGTGCACTCTGTGGACTCACTGCAGTGCATCCCCAGTGGTGCCAGTGCACTCTCTGGACTCACTGAAAGGCATTCTCAGTGGTGCCAGTGCACTCTCTGGACTCACTGCAGTGAATCCCCAGTGGTGCCAGTGCACTCTCTGGACTCACTGTACTGCATCACCAGTGGTGCCAGTGCACTCTCTGGAGTAACTGCAGTGCATCACCAGAGGTGCCAGTGCACTCTCTGGACTCACTGCACTGCATCCCCAGTGGTGCCAGTGCACTCTCTGGACTCACTGCACTGTAACCCCAGTGGTGCCAGAGCACTCTCTGGACTCACTGCACTGCATCCCCAGTGGTGCCTGTGCACTCTCTGGACTCACTGCACTGCATCCCCAGTGGTGCCACTGCACTCTCTGGACTCACTGCACTGCATCCACAGTGGTGCCAGTGCACTCCCTGCACTCACTGCACTGCATCCCCAGTGGTGCCAGTGCACTCACTGGACTCACTGCAGTGCATTCCCTCTGGTGCCAGTGCACTCTCTGGACTCACTGCACTGCATCCCCAGTGGTGCCAGTGCACTCTCTGGACTCACTGCAGTGCATCCCCAGTGGTGCCAGTGCACTCTGTGGACTCACTGCAGTGCATCCCCAGTGGTGCCAGTGCACTCTCTGGACTCACTGAAGTGCATCCCCCGTGGTGCCAGTGCGATCTCTGGACTCACTGCACTGCATTCCCAGTGGTGCCAGTGCACACTCTGGACTCACTGCACTGCATCCCCAGTGGTGCCAGTGCACTGTCTGGACTCACTGCAGTGCGTCCCCAGTTTTGCCAGTGCACTCTCTGGCCTCACTGCACTGCATCCCCAGTGGTGCCAGTGCACTCTGTGGACTCACTGCAGTGCATCCCCAGTGGTGCCAGTGCAGTCTCTGGACTCACTGAAGTACATCTCCAGTGGTGCCAGTGAACTCTCTGGACTCACTGCAGTGCATCCCCAGTGGTGCCAGTGCACTCTCTGGACTCACTGCACTGCATCCCCACTGGTGCCAGTGCACTCTCTGGACTCACTGTACTGCATCACCAGTGGTGCCAGTGCACTCTCTGGACTCACTGCACTGCATCCCCAGTGGTGCCAGTGCACTCTGTGGACTCACTGCAGTGCATCCCCATTGGTGCCAGTGCACTCTCTGGACTCACTGCACTGCATCCCCAGTGGTGCAAGTGCACTCTCTGGACTCACTGCAGTGCATCCCAAGTGGTGCCAATGCACTCTCTGGACTCACTGCAGTGCATCCCCAGTGGTGCCAGTACACTCTCTGGACTCACTGCACTGCATCCCCAGTGGTGCCAGTGCAGTCTCTGCACTCACTGAAGTGCATCTCCAGTGGTGCCAGTGAACTCTCTGGACTCACTGCAGTGCATACCCAGTGGTGCCAGTGCACTCTCTGGACTCACTGCACTGCATCCCCAGTGGTGCCAGTGCACTCTCTGGACTCACTGCACTGCATCTCCAATGGTGCCAGTGCACTCTCTGGACTCACTGCACTGCATCCCCAGTGGTGTCAGTGCACTCTCTGGACTCACTGCACTGCATCCCCAGGGGTGCAAGTGCACTCTCTGGACTCACTGCAGTGCATCCCAAGTGGTGCCAATGCACTCTCTGGACTCACTGCAGTGCATCCCCAGTGGTGCCAGTACACTCTCTGGACTCACTGCACTGCATCCCCAGTGGTGCCAGTGCACTCTCTGGACTCACTGCAGTGCATCCCCAGTGTTGCCAGTACACTCTCTGGACTCACTGCACTGCATCCCCAGTGGTGCCAGTGCAGTCTCTGCACTCACTGAAGTGCATCTCCAGTGGTGCCAGTGAACTCTCTGGACTCACTGCAGTGCATCCCCAGTGTTGCCAGTACACTCTCTGGACTCACTGCACTGCATCCCCAGTGGTGCCAGTGCAGTCTCTGCACTCACTGAAGTGCATCTCCAGTGGTGCCAGTGAACTCTCTGGACTCACTGCAGTGCATCCCCAGTGGTGCCAGTGCACTCTCTGGACTCACTGCACTGCATCCCCAGTGGTGCCAGTGCACTCTCTGGACTCACTGCACTGCACCCCCAGTGGTGCCAGTGCACTCTCTGGACTCACTGCACTGCATCTCCAATGGTGCCAGTGCACTCTCTGGACTCACTGCACTGCATCCCAAGTGGTGCCAATGCACTCTCTGGACACACTGAAGTGCATCCCCAGTGGTGCCAGTGCACTCTCTGGACTCACTGCACTACTCCAGCCGCGGCAGTCGCTCCAGCCGCGGTAGCCCTCCAGCCTCGGCAGCCGCGGCAGCCGCGGCAGCCGCTCCGTCCGCGGCATACGCGGCAGACTGTCCAACCGCGGCAGCCGCTCCAGCCGCGGAAGCCGCGGCAGCCGCTCCAAACACGGCAGGCGCTCCAACCGCGGCAACCGCTCCAGCCGTGGCAGCCGCTCCACTCGGTAGCGGCTGGAGCGGCTGCCCCGGCTGGAGCTCCTGCCGCGTTTGGAGCGGTTACCGCGGCTGGGGCGGCTGCCGCGGCTGGAGCGGCTGCCGCGGCTGGAGGGGCTAACGCGGCTGGAGAGGCTGACGCGGTTGGAGCGTCTAGAGCGTCTGCCTCGGCTGGAGGGGCTACCGCGGCTGGAGCGGTGACGCGGCTGGAGCGGAAAACGAGGCTGGAGCGCCACTCTCTGGACTCACTGCACTGCATCACCTGTGGTGCCAGTGCACTCTCTGGACTCACTGCAGTGCATCCCCAGTGGTGCCAGTGCACTCTCTGGACTCACTGCACTGCATCCCCTGTGGTGCCAGTACACTCTCTGGACTCACTGCACTGCATCCCCAGTGGCGCTAGTGCACTCTCTGGACTCACTGCAGTGCATCCCCAGTGGTGCCAGTGCACTCTCTGGACACACTGAAGTGCATTTTCAGTGGTGCCAGTGCACTCTCTGGACTCACTGCACTACATCCCCAGTGGTGCCAGTGCACTCTCTGGACTCACTGCACTGAAGCTCCATTGGTGCCAGTGCACTCTCTGGACTCACTGCAGTTCATCCCCAGTGGTGCCAGTGCACTCTCTGGACTCACTGCACTGCATCCCCAGTGGTGCCATTGCACTCTGTGGACTCACTGCAGTGCATCCCCAGTGGTGCCAGTGCGCTCTCTGGACTCACTGCACTGCATCCCCCGTGGTGCAAGTGCACTCTCTGGACTCACTGGAGTGCATCACCTGTGGTGCCAGTGCACTCTCTGGACTCACTGCACTGCATCCCCAGTGCTGCCAGTGCACTCTCTGGACTCACTGCACTGCATCCCCAGTGGTGCCAGTGCACTCTCTGGACTCACTGAAGTGCATTCTCAGTGGAGCCTGTGCACTCTCTGGACTCACTGCACTGCATCCCCAGTGGTGCCAGTGCACTCTCTGGACTCACTGCACTGCATCCCCAGTGGTGCCAGTGCACTCTCTGGACTCACTGCAGTGCATCCCCAGTGGTGCCAGTGCACTCTCTGGGCTCACTGCAGGGCATCCCCAGTGGTGCCAGTGCACTCTCTGGACTCACTGCACTGCATCCCCAGTGGTGCCAGTGCTATCCCTGGACTCACTGTAGTGCATCCCCAGTGGTGCCAGTGCACTCTCTGGACTCACTGCAGGGCATCCCCAGTGGTGCCAGTGCACTCTCTGGACTCACTGCACTGCATCCCCAGTGGTGACAGTGAAGTCTTTGGACTCACTGCACTCCATCCCCACTGGTGCCTTTGCACTCCCTGGACTCACTGCACTGCTCCAGCCGCGGCAGCCGCTCCAGCCGCGGTAGCCCTCCAGCCGTGGCAGCCGCTCCACTCGGTAGCGGCTGGAGCGGCTGCCGCGGCTGGAGCGGCTGGAGCGGCTGCCGCGACTGGAGCGGCTGCCGCGGTTGGAGCGGCTGCCGCGGCTGGAGCGGCTGGAGCGGATGCCGCGGCTGGAGCGGCTGGAGCGGCTGCCGCGGCTGGAGCGGCTGGCGCGGCTGGAGGAGCTACCGCGGCTGGAGCGGTTAACGCGGCTGGAGCGGATGCCGAGGCTGGAGCGGATGCCGCGGCTGGTGCGCCTGGAGAGGCTGCCGCGGCTGGAGCAGTGCAGTGAGTCCAGAGAGTGCACTGGCACCATTGGGGATGCAGTGCAGTGAGTCCAGAGAGTGCACTGGCAGGACTGGGGATGCAGTGCAGTGAGTCCAGAGAGTGCACTGGCACCACTGAGGATGCAATGCAGTGAGTCCAGAGAGTGCACTGGCACCACTGGGCATGCAGTGCTGTGAGTCCAGAGAGTGCACTGGCACCACTGGGGATGCACTTCAGTCAGTCCAGTGAGTGTACTGGCACCACTGGGGATGCACTGCAGTGAGTCCAGAGAGTGCACTGGCAGGACTGGGGATGCAGTGCAGTGAGTCCAGAGAGTGCACTGGCACCACTGGGGATGCCCTGCAGTGAGTCCTGAGAGCGCACTGGCACCACTGGGGATGCAGTGCAGTGAGTCCAGAGAGCGCACTGGCACCAGTGGGAATGCGGTGCAGTGAGTCCAGAGAGTGCAATGGCACCACTGGGGATGCAGTGCAGTGAGTCCAGAGAGTGCACTAGCACCACTGGGGATGCAGAGCAGTGAGTCCAGAGAGTGCACTGGCACCACTGAGAATGCATTTCAGTGAGTCCAGAGAGTGCCGTTCCAGCCTCGGCATCCGCTCCAGCCGAGTCAACCCCGCGGTAGCCCCTCCAGCCGCGGCAGACGCTCCAGCCGCGGCAGCCGCTCCAGCCGCTCCAGCCGCGGCAGCCGCTCCAGCCCCTCCAGCCGCGCCAGCCTCTCCATCCGCGGCAGCCGCTCCAGCCGCGGCAGCCGCTCCAGCCGCTCCAGCCGCGGCAGCCGCTCCAGCCGCTACCGAGTGGAGCGGCTGCCACGGCTGGAGGGCTACCGCGGCTGGAGCGGCTGCCGCGGCTGGAGCAGTGCAGTGAGTCCAGGGAGTGCAAAGGCACCAGTGGGGATGGAGTGCAGTGAGTCCAAAGACTTCAATGTCACCACTGGGAATGCACTTCAGTCAGTCCAGTGAGTGTACTGGCACCACTGGGGATGCACAGCAGTGAGTCCAGAGAGTGCATTGGCACCACTGGGGATGCAGTGCAGTGAGTCCAGAGAGTGCACTGGCACCATTGGAGATGCAGTGCAGTGAGTCCAGAGAGTGCACTGGCACCACTGGGGATGCAGTGCAGTGAGTCCAGAGAGTGCACTGGCACCAGTGGGGATGCAGTGCAGAGTGTCCAGAGAGTGCACTGGCACCACTGGGATGCACTGCAGTGAGTCCAGAGAGTGCTCTGGCACCACTGGAGATGCACTTCAGTGAGTGCAGAGACTGCACTGGCACCACTGGGGATGCAGTGCAGTGAGTCCAGTGAGTGTACTGGCACCACTGGGGATGCACTGCAGTGAGTCCAGAGAGTGCATTGGCACCACTTGGGATGCACTGCAGTGAGTCCAGAGAGTGCACTGACACCACTGGGGATGCAGTGCAGTGAGTCCACAGAGTGCACTGACACCAGTGGGAATGCGGTGCAGTGAGTCCAGAGAGTGCACTGGCACCACTGGGGATGCACTGCAGTGAGTCCAGAGTGCACTAGCACCACTGGGGATGCAGAGCAGTGAGTCCAGAGAGTGCACTGGCACCACTGAGAATGCATTTCAGTGAGTCCAGAGAGTGCCGTTCCAGCCTCGGTATCCGCTCCAGCCGAGTCAACCCCGCGGTAGGCCCTCCAGCCGCGGCAGACGCTCCAGCCGCGGCAGCCGCTCCAGCCGCTCCAGCCGCGGCAGCCGCTCCAGCCCCTCCAGCCTCGCCAGCCTCTCCATCCGCGGCAGCCGCTCCAGCCGCGGCAGCCGCTCCAGCCGCTCCAACCGCGGCAGCCGCTCCAGCCCCTCCAGCCGCGCCAGCCTCTCCATCCGCGGCAGCCGCTCCAGCCGCGGCAGCCGCTCCAGCCGCTCCAACCGCGGCAGCCGCTCCAGCCGCGGCAGCCGCTCCAGCCGCTCCAGCCGCGGCAGCCGCTCCAGCCGCTACCGAGTGGAGCGGCTGCCACGGCTGGAGGGCTACCGCGGCTGGAGCGGCTGCCGCGGCTGGAGCAGTGCAGTGAGTCCAGGGAGTGCAAAGGCACCAGTGGGGATGGAGTGCAGTGAGTCCAAAGACTTCAATGTCACCACTGGGAATGCACTTCAGTCAGTCCAGTGAGTGTACTGGCACCACTGGGGATGCACAGCAGTGAGTCCAGAGAGTGCATTGGCACCACTGGGGATGCAGTGCAGTGAGTCCAGAGAGTGCACTGGCACCATTGGAGATGCAGTGCAGTGAGTCCAGAGAGTGCACTGGCACCACTGGGGATGCAGTGCAGTGAGTCCAGAGAGTGCACTGGCACCAGTGGGGATGCAGTGCAGAGTGTCCAGTGAGTGTACTGGCACCACTGGGGATGCACTGCAGTGAGTCCAGAGAGTGCATTGGCACCACTTGGGATGCACTGCAGTGAGTCCAGAGAGTGCACTGGCACCACTGGGGATGCAGTGCAGTGAGTCCAGAGAGTGCACTGGCTCCACTGAGAATGCACTTCAGTGAGTCCAGAGAGTGCACTGGCACCACTGTGGATGCAGTGCCGTGAGTCCAGCGAATGCACTGGCACCACTGGGGATACGGTGCCGGGAGTCCAGAGAGTGCACTGACACCAGTGGGAATGCGGTGCAGTGAGTCCAGAGAGTGCACTGGCACCACTGGGGATGCACTGCAGTGAGTCCAGAGTGCACTAGCACCACTGGGGATGCAGAGCAGTGAGTCCAGAGAGTGCACTGGCACCACTGAGAATGCATTTCAGTGAGTCCAGAGAGTGCCGTTCCAGCCTCGGTATCCGCTCCAGCCGAGTCAACCCCGCGGTAGGCCCTCCAGCCGCGGCAGACGCTCCAGCCGCGGCAGCCGCTCCAGCCGCTCCAGCCGCGGCAGCCGCTCCAGCCCCTCCAGCCTCGCCAGCCTCTCCATCCGCGGCAGCCGCTCCAGCCGCGGCAGCCGCTCCAGCCGCTCCAACCGCGGCAGCCGCTCCAGCCGCTACCGAGTGGAGCGGCTGCCACGGCTGGAGGGCTACCGCGGCTGGAGCGGCTGCCGCGGCTGGAGCAGTGCAGTGAGTCCAGGGAGTGCAAAGGCACCAGTGGGGATGGAGTGCAGTGAGTCCAAAGACTTCACTGTCACCACTGGGAATGCAGTGCAGTGAGTCCAGGGAGTGCACTTGCACCACTGGGGATGCAGTGCAGTGACTCCAGTGAGTGCACTGACACCACTGGGGATGCACTTCAGTCAGTCCAGTGAGTGTACTGGCACCACTGGGGATGCACTGCAGTGAGTCAAGAGAGTGCACTGGCAGGACTGGGGATGCAGTGCAGTGAGTCCAGAGAGTGCACTGGCACCACTGGGGATGCCCTGCAGTGAGTCCTGAGAGCGCACTGGCACCACTGGGGATGCAGTGCAGTGAGTCCAGAGAGCGCACTGGCACCAGTGGGAATGCGGTGCAGTGAGTCCAGAGAGTGCAATGGCACCACTGGGGATGCACTGCAGTGAGTCCAGAGAGTGCACTAGCACCACTGGGGATGCAGAGCAGTGAGTCCAGAGAGTGCACTGGCACCACTGAGAATGCATTTCAGTGAGTCCAGAGAGTGCCGTTCCAGCCTCGGCATCCGCTCCAGCCGAGTCAACCCCGCGGTAGCCCCTCCAGCCGCGGCAGACGCTCCAGCCGCGGCAGCCGCTCCAGCCGCTCCAGCCGCGGCAGCCGCTCCAGCCCCTCCAGCCGCGCCAGCCTCTCCATCCGCGGCAGCCGCTCCAGCCGCGGCAGCCGCTCCAGCCGCGGCAGCCGCTCCAGCCGCTACCGAGTGGAGCGGCTGCCACGGCTGGAGGGCTACCGCGGCTGGAGCGGCTGCCGCGGCTGGAGCAGTGCAGTGAGTCCAGGGAGTGCAAAGGCACCAGTGGGGATGGAGTGCAGTGAGTCCAAAGACTTCAATGTCACCACTGGGAATGCACTTCAGTCAGTCCAGTGAGTGTACTGGCACCACTGGGGATGCACAGCAGTGAGTCCAGAGAGTGCATTGGCACCACTGGGGATGCAGTGCAGTGAGTCCAGAGAGTGCACTGGCACCATTGGAGATGCAGTGCAGTGAGTCCAGAGAGTGCACTGGCACCACTGGGGATGCAGTGCAGTGAGTCCAGAGAGTGCACTGGCACCAGTGGGGATGCAGTGCAGAGTGTCCAGAGAGTGCACTGGCACCACAGGTGATGCACTGCAGTGAGTCCAGAGAGTGCTCTGGCACCACTGGAGATGCACTTCAGTGAGTGCAGAGACTGCACTGGCACCACTGGGGATGCAGTGCAGTGAGTCCAGTGAGTGTACTGGCACCACTGGGGATGCACTGCAGTGAGTCCAGAGAGTGCATTGGCACCACTTGGGATGCACTGCAGTGAGTCCAGAGAGTGCACTGGCACCACTGGGGATGCAGTGCAGTGAGTCCAGAGAGTGCACTGGCTCCACTGAGAATGCACTTCAGTGAGTCCAGAGAGTGCACTGGCACCACTGTGGATGCAGTGCCGTGAGTCCAGCGAATGCACTGGCACCACTGGGGATACGGTGCCGGGAGTCCAGAGAGTGCACTGACACCACTGGGGATGCAGTGCTGTGAGTCCACAGAGTGCACTGACACCAGTGGGAATGCGGTGCAGTGAGTCCAGAGAGTGCACTGGCACCACTGGGGATGCACTGCAGTGAGTCCAGAGTGCACTAGCACCACTGGGAATGCAGAGCAGTGAGTCCAGAGAGTGCACTGGCACCACTGAGAATGCATTTCAGTGAGTCCAGAGAGTGCCGTTCCAGCCTCGGTATCCGCTCCAGCCGAGTCAACCCCGCGGTAGGCCCTCCAGCCGCGGCAGACGCTCCAGCCGCGGCAGCCGCTCCAGCCGCTCCAGCCGCGGCAGCCGCTCCAGCCCCTCCAGCCTCGCCAGCCTCTCCATCCGCGGCAGCCGCTCCAGCCGCGGCAGCCGCTCCAGCCGCTCCAACCGCGGCAGCCGCTCCAGCCGCTACCGAGTGGAGCGGCTGCCACGGCTGGAGGGCTACCGCGGCTGGAGCGGCTGCCGCGGCTGGAGCAGTGCAGTGAGTCCAGGGAGTGCAAAGGCACCAGTGGGGATGGAGTGCAGTGAGTCCAAAGACTTCACTGTCACCACTGGGAATGCAGTGCAGTGAGTCCAGGGAGTGCACTTGCACCACTGGGGATGCAGTGCAGTGACTCCAGTGAGTGCACTGACACCACTGGGGATGCACTTCAGTCAGTCCAGTGAGTGTACTGGCACCACTGGGGATGCACTGCAGTGAGTCAAGAGAGTGCACTGGCAGGACTGGGGATGCAGTGCAGTGAGTCCAGAGAGTGCACTGGCACCACTGGGGATGCCCTGCAGTGAGTCCTGAGAGCGCACTGGCACCACTGGGGATGCAGTGCAGTGAGTCCAGAGAGCGCACTGGCACCAGTGGGAATGCGGTGCAGTGAGTCCAGAGAGTGCAATGGCACCACTGGGGATGCAGAGCAGTGAGTCCAGAGAGTGCACTGGCACCACTGAGAATGCATTTCAGTGAGTCCAGAGAGTGCCGTTCCAGCCTCGGCATCCGCTCCAGCCGAGTCAACCCCGCGGTAGCCCCTCCAGCCGCGGCAGACGCTCCAGCCGCGGCAGCCGCTCCAGCCGCTCCAGCCGCGGCAGCCGCTCCAGCCCCTCCAGCCGCGCCAGCCTCTCCATCCGCGGCAGCCGCTCCAGCCGCGGCAGCCGCTCCAGCCGCTCCAGCCGCGGCAGCCGCTCCAGCCGCTACCGAGTGGAGCGGCTGCCACGGCTGGAGGGCTACCGCGGCTGGAGCGGCTGCCGCGGCTGGAGCAGTGCAGTGAGTCCAGGGAGTGCAAAGGCACCAGTGGGGATGGAGTGCAGTGAGTCCAAAGACTTCAATGTCACCACTGGGAATGCACTTCAGTCAGTCCAGTGAGTGTACTGGCACCACTGGGGATGCACAGCAGTGAGTCCAGAGAGTGCATTGGCACCACTGGGGATGCAGTGCAGTGAGTCCAGAGAGTGCACTGGCACCATTGGAGATGCAGTGCAGTGAGTCCAGAGAGTGCACTGGCACCACTGGGGATGCAGTGCAGTGAGTCCAGAGAGTGCACTGGCACCAGTGGGGATGCAGTGCAGAGTGTCCAGAGAGTGCACTGGCACCACTGGGATGCACTGCAGTGAGTCCAGAGAGTGCTCTGGCACCACTGGAGATGCACTTCAGTGAGTGCAGAGACTGCACTGGCACCACTGGGGATGCAGTGCAGTGAGTCCAGTGAGTGTACTGGCACCACTGGGGATGCACTGCAGTGAGTCCAGAGAGTGCAATGGCACCACTTGGGATGCACTGCAGTGAGTCCAGAGAGTGCACTGGCACCATTGGGGATGCAGTGCCGTGAGTCCAGCGAATGCACTGGCACCACTGGGGATACGGTGCCGGGAGTCCAGAGAGTGCACTGACACCACTGGGGATGCAGTGCAGTGAGTCCACAGAGTGCAATGACACCAGTGGGAATGCGGTGCAGTGAGTCCAGAGAGTGCACTGGCACCACTGGGGATGCACTGCAGTGAGTCCAGAGTGCACTAGCACCACTGGGGATGCAGAGCAGTGAGTCCAGAGAGTGCACTGGCACCACTGAGAATGCATTTCAGTGAGTCCAGAGAGTGCCGTTCCAGCCTCGGTATCCGCTCCAGCCGAGTCAACCCCGCGGTAGGCCCTCCAGCCGCGGCAGACGCTCCAGCCGCGGCAGCCGCTCCAGCCGCTCCAGCCGCGGCAGCCGCTCCAGCCCCTCCAGCCTCGCCAGCCTCTCCATCCGCGGCAGCCGCTCCAGCCGCGGCAGCCGCTCCAGCCGCTCCAACCGCGGCAGCCGCTCCAGCCGCTACCGAGTGGAGCGGCTGCCACGGCTGGAGGGCTACCGCGGCTGGAGCGGCTGCCGCGGCTGGAGCAGTGCAGTGAGTCCAGGGAGTGCAAAGGCACCAGTGGGGATGGAGTGCAGTGAGTCCAAAGACTTCACTGTCACCACTGGGAATGCAGTGCAGTGAGTCCAGGGAGTGCACTTGCACCACTGGGGATGCAGTGCAGTGACTCCAGTGAGTGCACTGACACCACTGGGGATGCACTTCAGTCAGTCCAGTGAGTGTACTGGCACCACTGGGGATGCACTGCAGTGAGTCAAGAGAGTGCACTGGCAGGACTGGGGATGCAGTGCAGTGAGTCCAGAGAGTGCACTGGCACCACTGGGGATGCCCTGCAGTGAGTCCTGAGAGCGCACTGGCACCACTGGGGATGCAGTGCAGTGAGTCCAGAGAGCGCACTGGCACCAGTGGGAATGCGGTGCAGTGAGTCCAGAGAGTGCAATGGCACCACTGGGGATGCACTGCAGTGAGTCCAGAGAGTGCACTAGCACCACTGGGGATGCAGAGCAGTGAGTCCAGAGAGTGCACTGGCACCACTGAGAATGCATTTCAGTGAGTCCAGAGAGTGCCGTTCCAGCCTCGGCATCCGCTCCAGCCGAGTCAACCCCGCGGTAGCCCCTCCAGCCGCGGCAGACGCTCCAGCCGCGGCAGCCGCTCCAGCCGCTCCAGCCGCGGCAGCCGCTCCAGCCCCTCCAGCCGCGCCAGCCTCTCCATCCGCGGCAGCCGCTCCAGCCGCGGCAGCCGCTCCAGCCGCTCCAGCCGCGGCAGCCGCTCCAGCCGCTACCGAGTGGAGCGGCTGCCACGGCTGGAGGGCTACCGCGGCTGGAGCGGCTGCCGCGGCTGGAGCAGTGCAGTGAGTCCAGGGAGTGCAAAGGCACCAGTGGGGATGGAGTGCAGTGAGTCCAAAGACTTCAATGTCACCACTGGGAATGCACTTCAGTCAGTCCAGTGAGTGTACTGGCACCACTGGGGATGCACAGCAGTGAGTCCAGAGAGTGCATTGGCACCACTGGGGATGCAGTGCAGTGAGTCCAGAGAGTGCACTGGCACCATTGGAGATGCAGTGCAGTGAGTCCAGAGAGTGCACTGGCACCACTGGGGATGCAGTGCAGTGAGTCCAGAGAGTGCACTGGCACCAGTGGGGATGCAGTGCAGAGTGTCCAGAGAGTGCACTGGCACCACTGGGATGCACTGCAGTGAGTCCAGAGAGTGCTCTGGCACCACTGGAGATGCACTTCAGTGAGTGCAGAGACTGCACTGGCACCACTGGGGATGCAGTGCAGTGAGTCCAGTGAGTGTACTGGCACCACTGGGGATGCACTGCAGTGAGTCCAGAGAGTGCATTGGCACCACTTGGGATGCACTGCAGTGAGTCCAGAGAGTGCACTGGCACCACTGGGGATGCAGTGCAGTGAGTCCAGAGAGTGCACTGGCTCCACTGAGAATGCACTTCAGTGAGTCCAGAGAGTGCACTGGCACCACTGTGGATGCAGTGCCGTGAGTCCAGCGAATGCACTGGCACCACTGGGGATACGGTGCCGGGAGTCCAGAGAGTGCACTGACACCACTGGGGATGCAGTGCAGTGAGTCCACAGAGTGCACTGACACCAGTGGGAATGCGGTGCAGTGAGTCCAGAGAGTGCACTGGCACCACTGGGGATGCACTGCAGTGAGTCCAGAGTGCACTAGCACCACTGGGGATGCAGAGCAGTGAGTCCAGAGAGTGCACTGGCACCACTGAGAATGCATTTCAGTGAGTCCAGAGAGTGCCGTTCCAGCCTCGGTATCCGCTCCAGCCGAGTCAACCCCGCGGTAGGCCCTCCAGCCGCGGCAGACGCTCCAGCCGCGGCGGCCGCTCCAGCCGCTCCAGCCGCGGCAGCCGCTCCAGCCCCTCCAGCCTCGCCAGCCTCTCCATCCGCGGCAGCCGCTCCAGCCGCGGCAGCCGCTCCAGCCGCTCCAACCGCGGCAGCCGCTCCAGCCGCTACCGAGTGGAGCGGCTGCCACGGCTGGAGGGCTACCGCGGCTGGAGCGGCTGCCGCGGCTGGAGCAGTGCAGTGAGTCCAGGGAGTGCAAAGGCACCAGTGGGGATGGAGTGCAGTGAGTCCAAAGACTTCACTGTCACCACTGGGAATGCAGTGCAGTGAGTCCAGGGAGTGCACTTGCACCACTGGGGATGCAGTGCAGTGACTCCAGTGAGTGCACTGACACCACTGGGGATGCACTTCAGTCAGTCCAGTGAGTGTACTGGCACCACTGGGGATGCACTGCAGTGAGTCAAGAGAGTGCACTGGCAGGACTGGGGATGCAGTGCAGTGAGTCCAGAGAGTGCACTGGCACCACTGGGGATGCCCTGCAGTGAGTCCTGAGAGCGCACTGGCACCACTGGGGATGCAGTGCAGTGAGTCCAGAGAGCGCACTGGCACCAGTGGGAATGCGGTGCAGTGAGTCCAGAGAGTGCAATGGCACCACTGGGGATGCACTGCAGTGAGTCCAGAGAGTGCACTAGCACCACTGGGGATGCAGAGCAGTGAGTCCAGAGAGTGCACTGGCACCACTGAGAATGCATTTCAGTGAGTCCAGAGAGTGCCGTTCCAGCCTCGGCATCCGCTCCAGCCGAGTCAACCCCGCGGTAGCCCCTCCAGCCGCGGCAGACGCTCCAGCCGCGGCAGCCGCTCCAGCCGCTCCAGCCGCGGCAGCCGCTCCAGCCCCTCCAGCCGCGCCAGCCTCTCCAGCCGCGGCAGCCGCTCCAGCCGCGGTAGCCCTCCAGCCGTGGCAGCCGCTCCACTCGGTAGCGGCTGGAGCGGCTGCCGCGGCTGCCGCGGCTGGAGCGGCTGCCGCGACTGGAGCGGCTGCCGCGGTTGGAGCGGCTGCCTCGGCTGGAGCGGCTGGAGCGGATGCCGCGGCTGGAGCGGCTGGAGCGGCTGCCGCGGCTGGAGCGGCTGGCGCGGCTGGAGGAGCTACCGCGGCTGGAGCGGTTAACGCGGCTGGAGCGGATGCCGAGGCTGGAGCGGATGCCGCGGCTGGTGCGCCTGGAGAGGCTGCCGCGGCTGGAGCAGTGCAGTGAGTCCAGAGAGTGCACTGGCACCATTGGGGATGCAGTGCAGTGAGTCCAGAGAGTGCACTGGCAGGACTGGGGATGCAGTGCAGTGAGTCCAGAGAGTGCACTGGCACCACTGAGGATGCAATGCAGTGAGTCCAGAGAGTGCACTGGCACCACTGGGCATGCAGTGCTGTGAGTCCAGAGAGTGCACTGGCACCACTGGGGATGCACTTCAGTCAGTCCAGTGAGTGTACTGGCACCACTGGGGATGCACTGCAGTGAGTCAAGAGAGTGCACTGGCAGGACTGGGGATGCAGTGCAGTGAGTCCAGAGAGTGCACTGGCACCACTGGGGATGCCCTGCAGTGAGTCCTGAGAGCGCACTGGCACCACTGGGGATGCAGTGCAGTGAGTCCAGAGAGAGCACTGGCACCAGTGGGAATGCGGTGCAGTGAGTCCAGAGAGTGCAATGGCACCACTGGGGATGCACTGCAGTGAGTCCAGAGAGTGCACTAGCACCACTGGGGATGCAGAGCAGTGAGTCCAGAGAGTGCACTGGCACCACTGAGAATGCATTTCAGTGAGTCCAGAGAGTGCCGTTCCAGCCTCGGCATCCGCTCCAGCCGAGTCAACCCCGCGGTAGCCCCTCCAGCCGCGGCAGACGCTCCAGCCGCGGCAGCCGCTCCAGCCGCTCCAGCCGCGGCAGCCGCTCCAGCCCCTCCAGCCGCGCCAGCCTCTCCATCCGCGGCAGCCGCTCCAGCCGCGGCAGCCGCTCCAGCCGCGGCAGCCGCTCCAGCCGCTACCGAGTGGAGCGGCTGCCACGGCTGGAGGGCTACCGCGGCTGGAGCGGCTGCCGCGGCTGGAGCAGTGCAGTGAGTCCAGGGAGTGCAAAGGCACCAGTGGGGATGGAGTGCAGTGAGTCCAAAGACTTCAATGTCACCACTGGGAATGCACTTCAGTCAGTCCAGTGAGTGTACTGGCACCACTGGGGATGCACAGCAGTGAGTCCAGAGAGTGCATTGGCACCACTGGGGATGCAGTGCAGTGAGTCCAGAGAGTGCACTGGCACCATTGGAGATGCAGTGCAGTGAGTCCAGAGAGTGCACTGGCACCACTGGGGATGCAGTGCAGTGAGTCCAGAGAGTGCACTGGCACCAGTGGGGATGCAGTGCAGAGTGTCCAGAGAGTGCACTGGCACCACTGGGATGCACTGCAGTGAGTCCAGAGAGTGCTCTGGCACCACTGGAGATGCACTTCAGTGAGTGCAGAGACTGCACTGGCACCACTGGGGATGCAGTGCAGTGAGTCCAGTGAGTGTACTGGCACCACTGGGGATGCACTGCAGTGAGTCCAGAGAGTGCATTGGCACCACTTGGGATGCACTGCAGTGAGTCCAGAGAGTGCACTGGCACCACTGGGGATGCAGTGCAGTGAGTCCAGAGAGTGCACTGGCTCCACTGAGAATGCACTTCAGTGAGTCCAGAGAGTGCACTGGCACCACTGTGGATGCAGTGCCGTGAGTCCAGCGAATGCAGTGGCACCACTGGGGATACGGTGCCGGGAGTCCAGAGAGTGCACTGACACCACTGGGGATGCAGTGCAGTGAGTCCACAGAGTGCACTGACACCAGTGGGAATGCGGTGCAGTGAGTCCAGAGAGTGCACTGGCACCACTGGGGATGCACTGCAGTGAGTCCAGAGTGCACTAGCACCACTGGGGATGCAGAGCAGTGAGTCCAGAGAGTGCACTGGCACCACTGAGAATGCATTTCAGTGAGTCCAGAGAGTGCCGTTCCAGCCTCGGTATCCGCTCCAGCCGAGTCAACCCCGCGGTAGGCCCTCCAGCCGCGGCAGACGCTCCAGCCGCGGCAGCCGCTCCAGCCGCTCCAGCCGCGGCAGCCGCTCCAGCCCCTCCAGCCTCGCCAGCCTCTCCATCCGCGGCAGCCGCTCCAGCCGCGGCAGCCGCTCCAGCCGCTCCAACCGCGGCAGCCGCTCCAGCCGCTACCGAGTGGAGCGGCTGCCACGGCTGGAGGGCTACCGCGGCTGGAGCGGCTGCCGCGGCTGGAGCAGTGCAGTGAGTCCAGGGAGTGCAAAGGCACCAGTGGGGATGGAGTGCAGTGAGTCCAAAGACTTCACTGTCACCACTGGGAATGCAGTGCAGTGAGTCCAGGGAGTGCACTTGCACCACTGGGGATGCAGTGCAGTGACTCCAGTGAGTGCACTGACACCACTGGGGATGCACTTCAGTCAGTCCAGTGAGTGTACTGGCACCACTGGGGATGCACTGCAGTGAGTCAAGAGAGTGCACTGGCAGGACTGGGGATGCAGTGCAGTGAGTCCAGAGAGTGCACTGGCACCACTGGGGATGCCCTGCAGTGAGTCCTGAGAGCGCACTGGCACCACTGGGGATGCAGTGCAGTGAGTCCAGAGAGCGCACTGGCACCAGTGGGAATGCGGTGCAGTGAGTCCAGAGAGTGCAATGGCACCACTGGGGATGCACTGCAGTGAGTCCAGAGAGTGCACTAGCACCACTGGGGATGCAGAGCAGTGAGTCCAGAGAGTGCACTGGCACCACTGAGAATGCATTTCAGTGAGTCCAGAGAGTGCCGTTCCAGCCTCGGCATCCGCTCCAGCCGAGTCAACCCCGCGGTAGCCCCTCCAGCCGCGGCAGACGCTCCAGCCGCGGCAGCCGCTCCAGCCGCTCCAGCCGCGGCAGCCGCTCCAGCCCCTCCAGCCGCGCCAGCCTCTCCATCCGCGGCAGCCGCTCCAGCCGCGGCAGCCGCTCCAGCCGCTCCAGCCGCGGCAGCCGCTCCAGCCGCTACCGAGTGGAGCGGCTGCCGCGGCTGGAGGGCTACCGCGGCTGGAGCGGCTGCCGCGGCTGGAGCAGTGCAGTGAGTCCAGGGAGTGCAAAGGCACCAGTGGGGATGGAGTGCAGTGAGTCCAAAGACTTCAATGTCACCACTGGGAATGCACTTCAGTCAGTCCAGTGAGTGTACTGGCACCACTGGGGATGCACAGCAGTGAGTCCAGAGAGTGCATTGGCACCACTGGGGATGCAGTGCAGTGAGTCCAGAGAGTGCACTGGCACCATTGGAGATGCAGTGCAGTGAGTCCAGAGAGTGCACTGGCACCACTGGGGATGCAGTGCAGTGAGTCCAGAGAGTGCACTGGCACCAGTGGGGATGCAGTGCAGAGTGTCCAGAGAGTGCACTGGCACCACTGGGATGCACTGCAGTGAGTCCAGAGAGTGCTCTGGCACCACTGGAGATGCACTTCAGTGAGTGCAGAGACTGCACTGGCACCACTGGGGATGCAGTGCAGTGAGTCCAGTGAGTGTACTGGCACCACTGGGGATGCACTGCAGTGAGTCCAGAGAGTGCATTGGCACCACTTGGGATGCACTGCAGTGAGTCCAGAGAGTGCACTGGCACCACTGGGGATGCAGTGCAGTGAGTCCAGAGAGTGCACTGGCTCCACTGAGAATGCACTTCAGTGAGTCCAGAGAGTGCACTGGCACCACTGTGGATGCAGTGCCGTGAGTCCAGCGAATGCACTGGCACCACTGGGGATACGGTGCCGGGAGTCCAGAGAGTGCACTGACACCACTGGGGATGCAGTGCAGTGAGTCCACAGAGTGCACTGACACCAGTGGGAATGCGGTGCAGTGAGTCCAGAGAGTGCACTGGCACCACTGGGGATGCACTGCAGTGAGTCCAGAGTGCACTAGCACCACTGGGGATGCAGAGCAGTGAGTCCAGAGAGTGCACTGGCACCACTGAGAATGCATTTCAGTGAGTCCAGAGAGTGCCGTTCCAGCCTCGGTATCCGCTCCAGCCGAGTCAACCCCGCGGTAGGCCCTCCAGCCGCGGCAGACGCTCCAGCCGCGGCAGCCGCTCCAGCCGCTCCAGCCGCGGCAGCCGCTCCAGCCCCTCCAGCCTCGCCAGCCTCTCCATCCGCGGCAGCCGCTCCAGCCGCGGCAGCCGCTCCAGCCGCTCCAACCGCGGCAGCCGCTCCAGCCGCTACGGAGTGGAGCGGCTGCCACGGCTGGAGGGCTACCGCGGCTGGAGCGGCTGCCGCGGCTGGAGCAGTGCAGTGAGTCCAGGGAGTGCAAAGGCACCAGTGGGGATGGAGTGCAGTGAGTCCAAAGACTTCACTGTCACCACTGGGAATGCAGTGCAGTGAGTCCAGGGAGTGCACTTGCACCACTGGGGATGCAGTGCAGTGACTCCAGTGAGTGCACTGACACCACTGGGGATGCACTTCAGTCAGTCCAGTGAGTGTACTGGCACCACTGGGGATGCACTGCAGTGAGTCAAGAGAGTGCACTGGCAGGACTGGGGATGCAGTGCAGTGAGTCCAGAGAGTGCACTGGCACCACTGGGGATGCCCTGCAGTGAGTCCTGAGAGCGCACTGGCACCACTGGGGATGCAGTGCAGTGAGTCCAGAGAGCGCACTGGCACCAGTGGGAATGCGGTGCAGTGAGTCCAGAGAGTGCAATGGCACCACTGGGGATGCACTGCAGTGAGTCCAGAGAGTGCACTAGCACCACTGGGGATGCAGAGCAGTGAGTCCAGAGAGTGCACTGGCACCACTGAGAATGCATTTCAGTGAGTCCAGAGAGTGCCGTTCCAGCCTCGGCATCCGCTCCAGCCGAGTCAACCCCGCGGTAGCCCCTCCAGCCGCGGCAGACGCTCCAGCCGCGGCAGCCGCTCCAGCCGCTCCAGCCGCGGCAGCCGCTCCAGCCCCTCCAGCCGCGCCAGCCTCTCCATCCGCGGCAGCCGCTCCAGCCGCGGCAGCCGCTCCAGCCGCTCCAGCCGCGGCAGCCGCTCAGCCGCTACCGAGTGGAGCGGCTGCCACGGCTGGAGGGCTACCGCGGCTGGAGCGGCTGCCGCGGCTGGAGCAGTGCAGTGAGTCCAGGGAGTGCAAAGGCACCAGTGGGGATGGAGTGCAGTGAGTCCAAAGACTTCAATGTCACCACTGGGAATGCACTTCAGTCAGTCCAGTGAGTGTACTGGCACCACTGGGGATGCACAGCAGTGAGTCCAGAGAGTGCATTGGCACCACTGGGGATGCAGTGCAGTGAGTCCAGAGAGTGCACTGGCACCATTGGAGATGCAGTGCAGTGAGTCCAGAGAGTGCACTGGCACCACTGGGGATGCAGTGCAGTGAGTCCAGAGAGTGCACTGGCACCAGTGGGGATGCAGTGCAGTGAGTCCAGAGAGTGCACTGGCACCAGTGGGGATTCAGTGCAGTGAGTCCAGAGAGTGCTCTGGCACCACTGGAGATGCACTTCAGTGAGTGCAGAGACTGCACTGGCACCACTGGGGATGCAGTGCAGTGAGTCCAGTGAGTGTACTGGCACCACTGGGGATGCACTGCAGTGAGTCCAGAGAGTGCATTGGCACCACTTGGGATGCACTGCAGTGAGTCCAGAGAGTGCACTGGCACCAGTGGGGATGCAGTGCAGTGAGTCCAGAGAGTGCACTGGCACCATTGGAGATGCAGTGCAGTGAGTCCAGAGAGTGCACTGGCACCACTGGGGATGCAGTGCAGTGAGTCCAGAGAGTGCACTGGCACCACTGGGGATGCAGTGCAGTGAGTCCAGAGAGTGCACTGGCACCACTGGGGATGCAGTGCAGTGAGTCCAGAGAGTGCACTGACACCAGTGGGAATGCGGTGCAGTGAGTCCAGAGAGTGCACTGGCACCACTGGGGATGCACTGCAGTGAGTCCAGAGAGTGCACTGGCTCCACTGAGAATGCACTTCAGTGAGTCCAGAGAGTGCACTGGCTCCACTGAGAATGCACTTCAGTGAGTCCAGAGAGTGCACTGGCACCACTGTGGATGCAGTGCAGTGAGTCCAGCGAATGCACTGGCACCACTGGGGATACGGTGCCGGGAGTCCAGAGAGTGCACTGACACCACTGGGGATGCAGTGCAGTGAGTCCACAGAGTGCACTGACACCAGTGGGAATGCGGTGCAGTGAGTCCAGAGAGTGCACTGGCACCACTGGGGATGCACTGCAGTGAGTCCAGAGTGCACTAGCACCACTGGGGATGCAGAGCAGTGAGTCCAGAGAGTGCACTGGCACCATTGGAGATGCAGTGCAGTGAGTCCAGAGAGTGCACTGGCACCATTGGAGATGCAGTGCAGTGAGTCCAGAGAGTGCACTGGCACCACTGGGGATGCAGTGCAGTGAGTCCAGAGAGTGCACTGGCACCACTGGGGATGCAGTGCAGTGAGTCCAGAGAGTGCACTGACACCAGTGGGAATGCGGTGCAGTGAGTCCAGAGAGTGCACTGGCACCACTGGGGATGCACTGCAGTGAGTCCAGAGAGTGCACTGGCTCCACTGAGAATGCACTTCAGTGAGTCCAGAGAGTGCACTGGCTCCACTGAGAATGCACTTCAGTGAGTCCAGAGAGTGCACTGGCACCACTGTGGATGCAGTGCAGTGAGTCCAGCGAATGCACTGGCACCACTGGGGATACGGTGCCGGGAGTCCAGAGAGTGCACTGACACCACTGGGGATGCAGTGCAGTGAGTCCACAGAGTGCACTGACACCAGTGGGAATGCGGTGCAGTGAGTCCAGAGAGTGCACTGGCACCACTGGGGATGCACTGCAGTGAGTCCAGAGTGCACTAGCACCACTGGGGATGCAGAGCAGTGAGTCCAGAGAGTGCACTGGCACCACTGAGAATGCATTTCAGTGAGTCCAGAGAGTGCCGTTCCAGCCTCGGTATCCGCTCCAGCCGAGTCAACCCCGCGGTAGGCCCTCCAGCCGCGGCAGACGCTCCAGCCGCGGCAGCCGCTCCAGCCGCTCCAGCCGCGGCAGCCGCTCCAGCCCCTCCAGCCTCGCCAGCCTCTCCATCCGCGGCAGCCGCTCCAGCCGCGGCAGCCGCTCCAGCCGCTCCAACCGCGGCAGCCGCTCCAGCCGCTACCGAGTGGAGCGGCTGCCACGGCTGGAGGGCTACCGCGGCTGGAGCGGCTGCCGCGGCTGGAGCAGTGCAGTGAGTCCAGGGAGTGCAAAGGCACCAGTGGGGATGGAGTGCAGTGAGTCCAAAGACTTCACTGTCACCACTGGGAATGCAGTGCAGTGAGTCCAGGGAGTGCACTTGCACCACTGGGGATGCAGTGCAGTGACTCCAGTGAGTGCACTGACACCACTGGGGATGCACTTCAGTCAGTCCAGTGAGTGTACTGGCACCACTGGGGATGCACTGCAGTGAGTCAAGAGAGTGCACTGGCAGGACTGGGGATGCAGTGCAGTGAGTCCAGAGAGTGCACTGGCACCACTGGGGATGCCCTGCAGTGAGTCCTGAGAGCGCACTGGCACCACTGGGGATGCAGTGCAGTGAGTCCAGAGAGCGCACTGGCACCAGTGGGAATGCGGTGCAGTGAGTCCAGAGAGTGCAATGGCACCACTGGGGATGCACTGCAGTGAGTCCAGAGAGTGCACTAGCACCACTGGGGATGCAGAGCAGTGAGTCCAGAGAGTGCACTGGCACCACTGAGAATGCATTTCAGTGAGTCCAGAGAGTGCCGTTCCAGCCTCGGCATCCGCTCCAGCCGAGTCAACCCCGCGGTAGCCCCTCCAGCCGCGGCAGACGCTCCAGCCGCGGCAGCCGCTCCAGCCGCTCCAGCCGCGGCAGCCGCTCCAGCCCCTCCAGCCGCGCCAGCCTCTCCATCCGCGGCAGCCGCTCCAGCCGCGGCAGCCGCTCCAGCCGCTCCAGCCGCGGCAGCCGCTCCAGCCGCTACCGAGTGGAGCGGCTGCCGCGGCTGGAGGGCTACCGCGGCTGGAGCGGCTGCCGCGGCTGGAGCAGTGCAGTGAGTCCAGGGAGTGCAAAGGCACCAGTGGGGATGGAGTGCAGTGAGTCCAAAGACTTCAATGTCACCACTGGGAATGCACTTCAGTCAGTCCAGTGAGTGTACTGGCACCACTGGGGATGCACAGCAGTGAGTCCAGAGAGTGCATTGGCACCACTGGGGATGCAGTGCAGTGAGTCCAGAGAGTGCACTGGCACCATTGGAGATGCAGTGCAGTGAGTCCAGAGAGTGCACTGGCACCACTGGGGATGCAGTGCAGTGAGTCCAGAGAGTGCACTGGCACCAGTGGGGATGCAGTGCAGAGTGTCCAGAGAGTGCACTGGCACCACTGGGATGCACTGCAGTGAGTCCAGAGAGTGCTCTGGCACCACTGGAGATGCACTTCAGTGAGTGCAGAGACTGCACTGGCACCACTGGGGATGCAGTGCAGTGAGTCCAGTGAGTGTACTGGCACCACTGGGGATGCACTGCAGTGAGTCCAGAGAGTGCATTGGCACCACTTGGGATGCACTGCAGTGAGTCCAGAGAGTGCACTGGCACCACTGGGGATGCAGTGCAGTGAGTCCAGAGAGTGCACTGGCTCCACTGAGAATGCACTTCAGTGAGTCCAGAGAGTGCACTGGCACCACTGTGGATGCAGTGCCGTGAGTCCAGCGAATGCACTGGCACCACTGGGGATACGGTGCCGGGAGTCCAGAGAGTGCACTGACACCACTGGGGATGCAGTGCAGTGAGTCCACAGAGTGCACTGACACCAGTGGGAATGCGGTGCAGTGAGTCCAGAGAGTGCACTGGCACCACTGGGGATGCACTGCAGTGAGTCCAGAGTGCACTAGCACCACTGGGGATGCAGAGCAGTGAGTCCAGAGAGTGCACTGGCACCACTGAGAATGCATTTCAGTGAGTCCAGAGAGTGCCGTTCCAGCCTCGGTATCCGCTCCAGCCGAGTCAACCCCGCGGTAGGCCCTCCAGCCGCGGCAGACGCTCCAGCCGCGGCAGCCGCTCCAGCCGCTCCAGCCGCGGCAGCCGCTCCAGCCCCTCCAGCCTCGCCAGCCTCTCCATCCGCGGCAGCCGCTCCAGCCGCGGCAGCCGCTCCAGCCGCTCCAACCGCGGCAGCCGCTCCAGCCGCTACCGAGTGGAGCGGCTGCCACGGCTGGAGGGCTACCGCGGCTGGAGCGGCTGCCGCGGCTGGAGCAGTGCAGTGAGTCCAGGGAGTGCAAAGGCACCAGTGGGGATGGAGTGCAGTGAGTCCAAAGACTTCACTGTCACCACTGGGAATGCAGTGCAGTGAGTCCAGGGAGTGCACTTGCACCACTGGGGATGCAGTGCAGTGACTCCAGTGAGTGCACTGACACCACTGGGGATGCACTTCAGTCAGTCCAGTGAGTGTACTGGCACCACTGGGGATGCACTGCAGTGAGTCAAGAGAGTGCACTGGCAGGACTGGGGATGCAGTGCAGTGAGTCCAGAGAGTGCACTGGCACCACTGGGGATGCCCTGCAGTGAGTCCTGAGAGCGCACTGGCACCACTGGGGATGCAGTGCAGTGAGTCCAGAGAGCGCACTGGCACCAGTGGGAATGCGGTGCAGTGAGTCCAGAGAGTGCACTGGCACCAGTGGGGATGCAGTGCAGTGAGTCCAGAGAGTGCACTGGCACCATTGGAGATGCAGTGCAGTGAGTCCAGAGAGTGCACTGGCACCACTGGGGATGCAGTGCAGTGAGTCCAGAGAGTGCACTGGCACCACTGGGGATGCAGTGCAGTGAGTCCAGAGAGTGCACTGGCACCACTGGGGATGCAGTGCAGTGAGTCCAGAGAGTGCACTGACACCAGTGGGAATGCGGTGCAGTGAGTCCAGAGAGTGCACTGGCACCACTGGGGATGCACTGCAGTGAGTCCAGAGAGTGCACTGGCTCCACTGAGAATGCACTTCAGTGAGTCCAGAGAGTGCACTGGCTCCACTGAGAATGCACTTCAGTGAGTCCAGAGAGTGCACTGGCACCACTGTGGATGCAGTGCAGTGAGTCCAGCGAATGCACTGGCACCACTGGGGATACGGTGCCGGGAGTCCAGAGAGTGCACTGACACCACTGGGGATGCAGTGCAGTGAGTCCACAGAGTGCACTGACACCAGTGGGAATGCGGTGCAGTGAGTCCAGAGAGTGCACTGGCACCACTGGGGATGCACTGCAGTGAGTCCAGAGTGCACTAGCACCACTGGGGATGCAGAGCAGTGAGTCCAGAGAGTGCACTGGCACCATTGGAGATGCAGTGCAGTGAGTCCAGAGAGTGCACTGGCACCATTGGAGATGCAGTGCAGTGAGTCCAGAGAGTGCACTGGCACCACTGGGGATGCAGTGCAGTGAGTCCAGAGAGTGCACTGGCACCACTGGGGATGCAGTGCAGTGAGTCCAGAGAGTGCACTGACACCAGTGGGAATGCGGTGCAGTGAGTCCAGAGAGTGCACTGGCACCACTGGGGATGCACTGCAGTGAGTCCAGAGAGTGCACTGGCTCCACTGAGAATGCACTTCAGTGAGTCCAGAGAGTGCACTGGCTCCACTGAGAATGCACTTCAGTGAGTCCAGAGAGTGCACTGGCACCACTGTGGATGCAGTGCAGTGAGTCCAGCGAATGCACTGGCACCACTGGGGATACGGTGCCGGGAGTCCAGAGAGTGCACTGACACCACTGGGGATGCAGTGCAGTGAGTCCACAGAGTGCACTGACACCAGTGGGAATGCGGTGCAGTGAGTCCAGAGAGTGCACTGGCACCACTGGGGATGCACTGCAGTGAGTCCAGAGTGCACTAGCACCACTGGGGATGCAGAGCAGTGAGTCCAGAGAGTGCACTGGCACCACTGAGAATGCATTTCAGTGAGTCCAGAGAGTGCCGTTCCAGCCTCGGTATCCGCTCCAGCCGAGTCAACCCCGCGGTAGGCCCTCCAGCCGCGGCAGACGCTCCAGCCGCGGCAGCCGCTCCAGCCGCTCCAGCCGCGGCAGCCGCTCCAGCCCCTCCAGCCTCGCCAGCCTCTCCATCCGCGGCAGCCGCTCCAGCCGCGGCAGCCGCTCCAGCCGCTCCAACCGCGGCAGCCGCTCCAGCCGCTACCGAGTGGAGCGGCTGCCACGGCTGGAGGGCTACCGCGGCTGGAGCGGCTGCCGCGGCTGGAGCAGTGCAGTGAGTCCAGGGAGTGCAAAGGCACCAGTGGGGATGGAGTGCAGTGAGTCCAAAGACTTCACTGTCACCACTGGGAATGCAGTGCAGTGAGTCCAGGGAGTGCACTTGCACCACTGGGGATGCAGTGCAGTGACTCCAGTGAGTGCACTGACACCACTGGGGATGCACTTCAGTCAGTCCAGTGAGTGTACTGGCACCACTGGGGATGCACTGCAGTGAGTCAAGAGAGTGCACTGGCAGGACTGGGGATGCAGTGCAGTGAGTCCAGAGAGTGCACTGGCACCACTGGGGATGCCCTGCAGTGAGTCCTGAGAGCGCACTGGCACCACTGGGGATGCAGTGCAGTGAGTCCAGAGAGCGCACTGGCACCAGTGGGAATGCGGTGCAGTGAGTCCAGAGAGTGCAATGGCACCACTGGGGATGCACTGCAGTGAGTCCAGAGAGTGCACTAGCACCACTGGGGATGCAGAGCAGTGAGTCCAGAGAGTGCACTGGCACCACTGAGAATGCATTTCAGTGAGTCCAGAGAGTGCCGTTCCAGCCTCGGCATCCGCTCCAGCCGAGTCAACCCCGCGGTAGCCCCTCCAGCCGCGGCAGACGCTCCAGCCGCGGCAGCCGCTCCAGCCGCTCCAGCCGCGGCAGCCGCTCCAGCCCCTCCAGCCGCGCCAGCCTCTCCATCCGCGGCAGCCGCTCCAGCCGCGGCAGCCGCTCCAGCCGCTCCAGCCGCGGCAGCCGCTCCAGCCGCTACCGAGTGGAGCGGCTGCCGCGGCTGGAGGGCTACCGCGGCTGGAGCGGCTGCCGCGGCTGGAGCAGTGCAGTGAGTCCAGGGAGTGCAAAGGCACCAGTGGGGATGGAGTGCAGTGAGTCCAAAGACTTCAATGTCACCACTGGGAATGCACTTCAGTCAGTCCAGTGAGTGTACTGGCACCACTGGGGATGCACAGCAGTGAGTCCAGAGAGTGCATTGGCACCACTGGGGATGCAGTGCAGTGAGTCCAGAGAGTGCACTGGCACCATTGGAGATGCAGTGCAGTGAGTCCAGAGAGTGCACTGGCACCACTGGGGATGCAGTGCAGTGAGTCCAGAGAGTGCACTGGCACCAGTGGGGATGCAGTGCAGAGTGTCCAGAGAGTGCACTGGCACCACTGGGATGCACTGCAGTGAGTCCAGAGAGTGCTCTGGCACCACTGGAGATGCACTTCAGTGAGTGCAGAGACTGCACTGGCACCACTGGGGATGCAGTGCAGTGAGTCCAGTGAGTGTACTGGCACCACTGGGGATGCACTGCAGTGAGTCCAGAGAGTGCATTGGCACCACTTGGGATGCACTGCAGTGAGTCCAGAGAGTGCACTGGCACCACTGGGGATGCAGTGCAGTGAGTCCAGAGAGTGCACTGGCTCCACTGAGAATGCACTTCAGTGAGTCCAGAGAGTGCACTGGCACCACTGTGGATGCAGTGCCGTGAGTCCAGCGAATGCACTGGCACCACTGGGGATACGGTGCCGGGAGTCCAGAGAGTGCACTGACACCACTGGGGATGCAGTGCAGTGAGTCCACAGAGTGCACTGACACCAGTGGGAATGCGGTGCAGTGAGTCCAGAGAGTGCACTGGCACCACTGGGGATGCACTGCAGTGAGTCCAGAGTGCACTAGCACCACTGGGGATGCAGAGCAGTGAGTCCAGAGAGTGCACTGGCACCACTGAGAATGCATTTCAGTGAGTCCAGAGAGTGCCGTTCCAGCCTCGGTATCCGCTCCAGCCGAGTCAACCCCGCGGTAGGCCCTCCAGCCGCGGCAGACGCTCCAGCCGCGGCAGCCGCTCCAGCCGCTCCAGCCGCGGCAGCCGCTCCAGCCCCTCCAGCCTCGCCAGCCTCTCCATCCGCGGCAGCCGCTCCAGCCGCGGCAGCCGCTCCAGCCGCTCCAACCGCGGCAGCCGCTCCAGCCGCTACCGAGTGGAGCGGCTGCCACGGCTGGAGGGCTACCGCGGCTGGAGCGGCTGCCGCGGCTGGAGCAGTGCAGTGAGTCCAGGGAGTGCAAAGGCACCAGTGGGGATGGAGTGCAGTGAGTCCAAAGACTTCACTGTCACCACTGGGAATGCAGTGCAGTGAGTCCAGGGAGTGCACTTGCACCACTGGGGATGCAGTGCAGTGACTCCAGTGAGTGCACTGACACCACTGGGGATGCACTTCAGTCAGTCCAGTGAGTGTACTGGCACCACTGGGGATGCACTGCAGTGAGTCAAGAGAGTGCACTGGCAGGACTGGGGATGCAGTGCAGTGAGTCCAGAGAGTGCACTGGCACCACTGGGGATGCCCTGCAGTGAGTCCTGAGAGCGCACTGGCACCACTGGGGATGCAGTGCAGTGAGTCCAGAGAGCGCACTGGCACCAGTGGGAATGCGGTGCAGTGAGTCCAGAGAGTGCAATGGCACCACTGGGGATGCACTGCAGTGAGTCCAGAGAGTGCACTAGCACCACTGGGGATGCAGAGCAGTGAGTCCAGAGAGTGCACTGGCACCACTGAGAATGCATTTCAGTGAGTCCAGAGAGTGCCGTTCCAGCCTCGGCATCCGCTCCAGCCGAGTCAACCCCGCGGTAGCCCCTCCAGCCGCGGCAGACGCTCCAGCCGCGGCAGCCGCTCCAGCCGCTCCAGCCGCGGCAGCCGCTCCAGCCCCTCCAGCCGCGCCAGCCTCTCCATCCGCGGCAGCCGCTCCAGCCGCGGCAGCCGCTCCAGCCGCTCCAGCCGCGGCAGCCGCTCAGCCGCTACCGAGTGGAGCGGCTGCCACGGCTGGAGGGCTACCGCGGCTGGAGCGGCTGCCGCGGCTGGAGCAGTGCAGTGAGTCCAGGGAGTGCAAAGGCACCAGTGGGGATGGAGTGCAGTGAGTCCAAAGACTTCAATGTCACCACTGGGAATGCACTTCAGTCAGTCCAGTGAGTGTACTGGCACCACTGGGGATGCACAGCAGTGAGTCCAGAGAGTGCATTGGCACCACTGGGGATGCAGTGCAGTGAGTCCAGAGAGTGCACTGGCACCATTGGAGATGCAGTGCAGTGAGTCCAGAGAGTGCACTGGCACCACTGGGGATGCAGTGCAGTGAGTCCAGAGAGTGCACTGGCACCAGTGGGGATGCAGTGCAGTGAGTCCAGAGAGTGCACTGGCACCAGTGGGGATTCAGTGCAGTGAGTCCAGAGAGTGCTCTGGCACCACTGGAGATGCACTTCAGTGAGTGCAGAGACTGCACTGGCACCACTGGGGATGCAGTGCAGTGAGTCCAGTGAGTGTACTGGCACCACTGGGGATGCACTGCAGTGAGTCCAGAGAGTGCATTGGCACCACTTGGGATGCACTGCAGTGAGTCCAGAGAGTGCACTGGCACCAGTGGGGATGCAGTGCAGTGAGTCCAGAGAGTGCACTGGCACCATTGGAGATGCAGTGCAGTGAGTCCAGAGAGTGCACTGGCACCACTGGGGATGCAGTGCAGTGAGTCCAGAGAGTGCACTGGCACCACTGGGGATGCAGTGCAGTGAGTCCAGAGAGTGCACTGGCACCACTGGGGATGCAGTGCAGTGAGTCCAGAGAGTGCACTGACACCAGTGGGAATGCGGTGCAGTGAGTCCAGAGAGTGCACTGGCACCACTGGGGATGCACTGCAGTGAGTCCAGAGAGTGCACTGGCTCCACTGAGAATGCACTTCAGTGAGTCCAGAGAGTGCACTGGCTCCACTGAGAATGCACTTCAGTGAGTCCAGAGAGTGCACTGGCACCACTGTGGATGCAGTGCAGTGAGTCCAGCGAATGCACTGGCACCACTGGGGATACGGTGCCGGGAGTCCAGAGAGTGCACTGACACCACTGGGGATGCAGTGCAGTGAGTCCACAGAGTGCACTGACACCAGTGGGAATGCGGTGCAGTGAGTCCAGAGAGTGCACTGGCACCACTGGGGATGCACTGCAGTGAGTCCAGAGTGCACTAGCACCACTGGGGATGCAGAGCAGTGAGTCCAGAGAGTGCACTGGCACCATTGGAGATGCAGTGCAGTGAGTCCAGAGAGTGCACTGGCACCATTGGAGATGCAGTGCAGTGAGTCCAGAGAGTGCACTGGCACCACTGGGGATGCAGTGCAGTGAGTCCAGAGAGTGCACTGGCACCACTGGGGATGCAGTGCAGTGAGTCCAGAGAGTGCACTGACACCAGTGGGAATGCGGTGCAGTGAGTCCAGAGAGTGCACTGGCACCACTGGGGATGCACTGCAGTGAGTCCAGAGAGTGCACTGGCTCCACTGAGAATGCACTTCAGTGAGTCCAGAGAGTGCACTGGCTCCACTGAGAATGCACTTCAGTGAGTCCAGAGAGTGCACTGGCACCACTGTGGATGCAGTGCAGTGAGTCCAGCGAATGCACTGGCACCACTGGGGATACGGTGCCGGGAGTCCAGAGAGTGCACTGACACCACTGGGGATGCAGTGCAGTGAGTCCACAGAGTGCACTGACACCAGTGGGAATGCGGTGCAGTGAGTCCAGAGAGTGCACTGGCACCACTGGGGATGCACTGCAGTGAGTCCAGAGTGCACTAGCACCACTGGGGATGCAGAGCAGTGAGTCCAGAGAGTGCACTGGCACCACTGAGAATGCATTTCAGTGAGTCCAGAGAGTGCCGTTCCAGCCTCGGTATCCGCTCCAGCCGAGTCAACCCCGCGGTAGGCCCTCCAGCCGCGGCAGACGCTCCAGCCGCGGCAGCCGCTCCAGCCGCTCCAGCCGCGGCAGCCGCTCCAGCCCCTCCAGCCGCGCCAGCCTCTCCATCCGCGGCAGCCGTTCCAGCCGCGGCAGCCGCTCCAGCCGCTCCAGCCGCGGCAGCCGCTCCAGCCGCTACCGAGTGGAGCGGCTGCCACGGCTGGAGGGCTACCGCGGCTGGAGCGGCTGCCGCGGCTGGAGCAGTGCAGTGAGTCCAGGGAGTGCAAAGGCACCAGTGGGGATGGAGTGCAGTGAGTCCAAAGACTTCAATGTCACCACTGGGAATGCACTTCAGTCAGTCCAGTGAGTGTACTGGCACCACTGGGGATGCACAGCAGTGAGTCCAGAGAGTGCATTGGCACCACTGGGGATGCAGTGCAGTGAGTCCAGAGAGTGCACTGGCACCATTGGAGATGCAGTGCAGTGAGTCCAGAGAGTGCACTGGCACCACTGGGGATGCAGTGCAGTGAGTCCAGAGAGTGCACTGGCACCAGTGGGGATGCAGTGCAGAGTGTCCAGAGAGTGCACTGGCACCACTGGGATGCACTGCAGTGAGTCCAGAGAGTGCTCTGGCACCACTGGAGATGCACTTCAGTGAGTGCAGAGACTGCACTGGCACCACTGGGGATGCAGTGCAGTGAGTCCAGTGAGTGTACTGGCACCACTGGGGATGCACTGCAGTGAGTCCAGAGAGTGCATTGGCACCACTTGGGATGCACTGCAGTGAGTCCAGAGAGTGCACTGGCACCACTGGGGATGCAGTGCAGTGAGTCCAGAGAGTGCACTGGCTCCACTGAGAATGCACTTCAGTGAGTCCAGAGAGTGCACTGGCACCACTGTGGATGCAGTGCCGTGAGTCCAGCGAATGCACTGGCACCACTGGGGATACGGTGCCGGGAGTCCAGAGAGTGCACTGACACCACTGGGGATGCAGTGCAGTGAGTCCACAGAGTGCACTGACACCAGTGGGAATGCGGTGCAGTGAGTCCAGAGAGTGCACTGGCACCACTGGGGATGCACTGCAGTGAGTCCAGAGTGCACTAGCACCACTGGGGATGCAGAGCAGTGAGTCCAGAGAGTGCACTGGCACCACTGAGAATGCATTTCAGTGAGTCCAGAGAGTGCCGTTCCAGCCTCGGTATCCGCTCCAGCCGAGTCAACCCCGCGGTAGGCCCTCCAGCCGCGGCAGACGCTCCAGCCGCGGCAGCCGCTCCAGCCGCTCCAGCCGCGGCAGCCGCTCCAGCCCCTCCAGCCTCGCCAGCCTCTCCATCCGCGGCAGCCGCTCCAGCCGCGGCAGCCGCTCCAGCCGCTCCAACCGCGGCAGCCGCTCCAGCCGCTACCGAGTGGAGCGGCTGCCACGGCTGGAGGGCTACCGCGGCTGGAGCGGCTGCCGCGGCTGGAGCAGTGCAGTGAGTCCAGGGAGTGCAAAGGCACCAGTGGGGATGGAGTGCAGTGAGTCCAAAGACTTCACTGTCACCACTGGGAATGCAGTGCAGTGAGTCCAGGGAGTGCACTTGCACCACTGGGGATGCAGTGCAGTGACTCCAGTGAGTGCACTGACACCACTGGGGATGCACTTCAGTCAGTCCAGTGAGTGTACTGGCACCACTGGGGATGCACTGCAGTGAGTCAAGAGAGTGCACTGGCAGGACTGGGGATGCAGTGCAGTGAGTCCAGAGAGTGCACTGGCACCACTGGGGATGCACTGCAGTGAGTCCAGAGAGTGCACTGGCACCACTGAGAATGCATTTCAGTGAGTCCAGAGAGTGCCGTTCCAGCCTCGGCATCCGCTCCAGCCGAGTCAACCCCGCGGTAGCCCCTCCAGCCGCGGCAGACGCTCCAGCCGCGGCAGCCGCTCCAGCCGCTCCAGCCGCGGCAGCCGCTCCAGCCCCTCCAGCCGCGCCAGCCTCTCCAGCCGCGGCAGCCGCTCCAGCCGCGGTAGCCCTCCAGCCGTGGCAGCCGCTCCACTCGGTAGCGGCTGGAGCGGCTGCCGCGGCTGGAGCGGCTGGAGCGGCTGCCGCGACTGGAGCGGCTGCCGCGGTTGGAGCGGCTGCCGCGGCTGGAGCGGCTGGAGCGGATGCCGCGGCTGGAGCGGCTGGAGCGGCTGCCGCGGCTGGAGCGGCTGGCGCGGCTGGAGGAGCTACCGCGGCTGGAGCGGTTAACGCGGCTGGAGCGGATGCCGAGGCTGGAGCGGATGCCGCGGCTGGTGCGCCTGGAGAGGCTGCCGCGGCTGGAGCAGTGCAGTGAGTCCAGAGAGTGCACTGGCACCATTGGGGATGCAGTGCAGTGAGTCCAGAGAGTGCACTGGCAGGACTGGGGATGCAGTGCAGTGAGTCCAGAGAGTGCACTGGCACCACTGAGGATGCAATGCAGTGAGTCCAGAGAGTGCACTGGCACCACTGGGCATGCAGTGCTGTGAGTCCAGAGAGTGCACTGGCACCACTGGGGATGCACTTCAGTCAGTCCAGTGAGTGTACTGGCACCACTGGGGATGCACTGCAGTGAGTCAAGAGAGTGCACTGGCAGGACTGGGGATGCAGTGCAGTGAGTCCAGAGAGTGCACTGGCACCATTGGAGATGCCCTGCAGTGAGTCCTGAGAGCGCACTGGCACCACTGGGGATGCAGTGCAGTGAGTCCAGAGAGCGCACTGGCACCAGTGGGAATGCGGTGCAGTGAGTCCAGAGAGTGCAATGGCACCACTGGGGATGCAGAGCAGTGAGTCCAGAGAGTGCACTGGCACCACTGAGAATGCATTTCAGTGAGTCCAGAGAGTGCCGTTCCAGCCTCGGCATCCGCTCCAGCCGAGTCAACCCCGCGGTAGCCCCTCCAGCCGCGGCAGACGCTCCAGCCGCGGCAGCCGCTCCAGCCGCTCCAGCCGCGGCAGCCGCTCCAGCCCCTCCAGCCGCGCCAGCCTCTCCAGCCGCGGCAGCCGCTCCAGCCGCGGTAGCCCTCCAGCCGTGGCAGCCGCTCCACTCGGTAGCGGCTGGAGCGGCTGCCGCGGCTGGAGCGGCTGGAGCGGCTGCCGCGACTGGAGCGGCTGCCGCGGTTGGAGCGGCTGCCGCGGCTGGAGCGGCTGGAGCGGATGCCGCGGCTGGAGCGGCTGGAGCGGCTGCCGCGGCTGGAGCGGCTGGCGCGGCTGGAGGAGCTACCGCGGCTGGAGCGGTTAACGCGGCTGGAGCGGATGCCGAGGCTGGAGCGGATGCCGCGGCTGGTGCGCCTGGAGAGGCTGCCGCGGCTGGAGCAGTGCAGTGAGTCCAGAGAGTGCACTGGCACCATTGGGGATGCAGTGCAGTGAGTCCAGAGAGTGCACTGGCAGGACTGGGGATGCAGTGCAGTGAGTCCAGAGAGTGCACTGGCACCACTGAGGATGCAATGCAGTGAGTCCAGAGAGTGCACTGGCACCACTGGGCATGCAGTGCTGTGAGTCCAGAGAGTGCACTGGCACCACTGGGGATGCACTTCAGTCAGTCCAGTGAGTGTACTGGCACCACTGGGGATGCAGTGCAGTGAGTCCAGAGAGTGCACTGGCACCACTGGGGATGCCCTGCAGTGAGTCCTGAGAGCGCACTGGCACCACTGGGGATGCAGTGCAGTGAGTCCAGAGAGCGCACTGGCACCAGTGGGAATGCGGTGCAGTGAGTCCAGAGAGTGCAATGGCACCACTGGGGATGCACTGCAGTGAGTCCAGAGAGTGCACTAGCACCACTGGGGATGCAGAGCAGTGAGTCCAGAGAGTGCACTGGCACCACTGAGAATGCATTTCAGTGAGTCCAGAGAGTGCCGTTCCAGCCTCGGCATCCGCTCCAGCCGAGTCAACCCCGCGGTAGCCCCTCCAGCCGCGGCAGACGCTCCAGCCGCGGCAGCCGCTCCAGCCGCTCCAGCCGCGGCAGCCGCTCCAGCCCCTCCAGCCGCGCCAGCCTCTCCATCCGCGGCAGCCGCTCCAGCCGCGGCAGCCGCTCCAGCCGCGGCAGCCGCTCCAGCCGCTACCGAGTGGAGCGGCTGCCACGGCTGGAGGGCTACCGCGGCTGGAGCGGCTGCCGCGGCTGGAGCAGTGCAGTGAGTCCAGGGAGTGCAAAGGCACCAGTGGGGATGGAGTGCACTGAGTCCAAAGACTTCAATGTCACCACTGGGAATGCACTTCAGTCAGTCCAGTGAGTGTACTGGCACCACTGGGGATGCACAGCAGTGAGTCCAGAGAGTGCATTGGCACCACTGGGGATGCAGTGCAGTGAGTCCAGAGAGTGCACTGGCACCATTGGAGATGCAGTGCAGTGAGTCCAGAGAGTGCACTGGCACCACTGGGGATGCAGTGCAGTGAGTCCAGAGAGTGCACTGGCACCAGTGGGAATGCAGTGCAGAGTGTCCAGAGAGTGCACTGGCACCACAGGTGATGCACTGCAGTGAGTCCAGAGAGTGCTCTGGCACCACTGGAGATGCACTTCAGTGAGTGCAGAGACTGCACTGGCACCACTGGGGATGCAGTGCAGTGAGTCCAGTGAGTGTACTGGCACCACTGGGGATGCACTGCAGTGAGTCCAGAGAGTGCATTGGCACCACTTGGGATGCACTGCAGTGAGTCCAGAGAGTGCACTGGCACCACTGGGGATGCAGTGCAGTGAGTCCAGAGAGTGCACTGGCTCCACTGAGAATGCACTTCAGTGAGTCCAGAGAGTGCACTGGCACCACTGTGGATGCAGTGCCGTGAGTCCAGCGAATGCACTGGCACCACTGGGGATACGGTGCCGGGAGTCCAGAGAGTGCACTGACACCACTGGGGATGCAGTGCAGTGAGTCCACAGAGTGCACTGACACCAGTGGGAATGCGGTGCAGTGAGTCCAGAGAGTGCACTGGCACCACTGGGGATGCACTGCAGTGAGTCCAGAGTGCACTAGCACCACTGGGGATGCAGAGCAGTGAGTCCAGAGAGTGCACTGGCACCACTGAGAATGCATTTCAGTGAGTCCAGAGAGTGCCGTTCCAGGCTCGGTATCCGCTCCAGCCGAGTCAACCCCGCGGTAGGCCCTCCAGCCGCGGCAGACGCTCCAGCCGCGGCAGCCGCTCCAGCCGCTCCAGCCGCGGCAGCCGCTCCAGCCCCTCCAGCCTCGCCAGCCTCTCCATCCGCGGCAGCCGCTCCAGCCGCGGCAGCCGCTCCAGCCGCTCCAACCGCGGCAGCCGCTCCAGCCGCTACCGAGTGGAGCGGCTGCCACGGCTGGAGCAGTGCAGTGAGTCCAGGGAGTGCAAAGGCACCAGTGGGGATGGAGTGCAGTGAGTCCAAAGACTTCACTGTCACCACTGGGAATGCAGTGCAGTGAGTCCAGGGAGTGCACTTGCACCACTGGGGATGCAGTGCAGTGACTCCAGTGAGTGCACTGACACCACTGGGGATGCACTTCAGTCAGTCCAGTGAGTGTACTGGCACCACTGGGGATGCACTGCAGTGAGTCAAGAGAGTGCACTGGCAGCACTGGGGATGCAGTGCAGTGAGTCCAGAGAGTGCACTGGCACCACTGGGGATGCCCTGCAGTGAGTCCTGAGAGCGCACTGGCACCACTGGGGATGCAGTGCAGTGAGTCCAGAGAGCGCACTGGCACCAGTGGGAATGCGGTGCAGTGAGTCCAGAGAGTGCAATGGCACCACTGGGGATGCACTGCAGTGAGTCCAGAGAGTGCACTAGCACCACTGGGGATGCAGAGCAGTGAGTCCAGAGAGTGCACTGGCACGACTGAGAATGCATTTCAGTGAGTCCAGAGAGTGCCGTTCCAGCCTCGGCATCCGCTCCAGCCGAGTCAACCCCGCGGTAGCCCCTCCAGCCGCGGCAGACGCTCCAGCCGCGGCAGCCGCTCCAGCCGCTCCAGCCGCGGCAGCCGCTCCAGCCCCTCCAGCCGCGCCAGCCTCTCCATCCGCGGCAGCCGCTCCAGCCGCGGCAGCCGCTCCAGCCGCTCCAGCCGCGGCAGCCGCTCCAGCCGCTACCGAGTGGAGCGGCTGCCACGGCTGGAGGGCTACCGCGGCTGGAGCGGCTGCCGCGGCTGGAGCAGTGCAGTGAGTCCAGGGAGTGCAAAGGCACCAGTGGGGATGGAGTGCAGTGAGTCCAAAGACTTCAATGTCACCACTGGGAATGCACTTCAGTCAGTCCAGTGAGTGTACTGGCACCACTGGGGATGCACAGCAGTGAGTCCAGAGAGTGCATTGGCACCACTGGGGATGCAGTGCAGTGAGTCCAGAGAGTGCACTGGCACCATTGGAGATGCAGTGCAGTGAGTCCAGAGAGTGCACTGGCACCACTGGGGATGCAGTGCAGTGAGTCCAGAGAGTGCACTGGCACCAGTGGGGATGCAGTGCAGATTGTCCAGAGAGTGCACTGGCACCACTGGGATGCACTGCAGTGAGTCCAGAGAGTGCTCTGGCACCACTGGAGATGCACTTCAGTGAGTGCAGAGACTGCACTGGCACCACTGGGGATGCAGTGCAGTGAGTCCAGTGAGTGTACTGGCACCACTGGGGATGCACTGCAGTGAGTCCAGAGAGTGCATTGGCACCACTTGGGATGCACTGCAGTGAGTCCAGAGAGTGCACTGGCACCACTGGGGATGCAGTGCAGTGAGTCCAGAGAGTGCACTGGCTCCACTGAGAATGCACTTCAGTGAGTCCAGAGAGCGAACTGGCACCACTGTGGATGCAGTGCCGTGAGTCCAGCGAATGCACTGGCACCACTGGGGATACGGTGCCGGGAGTCCAGAGAGTGCACTGACACCACTGGGGATGCAGTGCAGTGAGTCCACAGAGTGCACTGACACCAGTGGGAATGCGGTGCAGTGAGTCCAGAGAGTGCACTGGCACCACTGGGGATGCACTGCAGTGAGTCCAGAGTGCACTAGCACCACTGGGGATGCAGAGCAGTGAGTCCAGAGAGTGCACTGGCACCACTGAGAATGCATTTCAGTGAGTCCAGAGAGTGCCGGTCCAGCCTCGGTATCCGCTCCAGCCGAGTCAACCCCGCGGTAGGCCCTCCAGCCGCGGCAGACGCTCCAGCGCGGCAGCCGCTCCAGCCGCTCCAGCCGCGGCAGCCGCTCCAGCCCCTCCAGCCTCGCCAGCCTCTCCATCCGCGGCAGCCGCTCCAGCCGCGGCAGCCGCTCCAGCCGCTCCAACCGCGGCAGCCGCTCCAGCCGCTACCGAGTGGAGCGGCTGCCACGGCTGGAGGGCTACCGCGGCTGGAGCGGCTGCCGCGGCTGGAGCAGTGCAGTGAGTCCAGGGAGTGCAAAGGCACCAGTGGGGATGGAGTGCAGTGAGTCCAAAGACTTCACTGTCACCACTGGGAATGCAGTGCAGTGAGTCCAGGGAGTGCACTTGCACCACTGGGGATGCAGTGCAGTGAGTCCAGAGAGTGCACTGGCACCACTGGGGATGCCCTGCAGTGAGTCCTGAGAGCGCACTGGCACCACTGGGGATGCAGTGCAGTGAGTCCAGAGAGCGCACTGGCACCAGTGGGAATGCGGTGCAGTGAGTCCAGAGAGTGCAATGGCACCACTGGGGATGCACTGCAGTGAGTCCAGAGAGTGCACTAGCACCACTGGGGATGCAGAGCAGTGAGTCCAGAGAGTGCACTGGCACCACTGAGAATGCATTTCAGTGAGTCCAGAGAGTGCCGTTCCAGCCTCGGCATCCGCTCCAGCCGAGTCAACCCCGCGGTAGCCCCTCCAGCCGCGGCAGACGCTCCAGCCGCGGCAGCCGCTCCAGCCGCTCCAGCCGCGGCAGCCGCTCCAGCCCCTCCAGCCGCGCCAGCCTCTCCATCCGCGGCAGCCGCTCCAGCCGCGGCAGCCGCTCCAGCCGCTCCAGCCGCGGCAGCCGCTCCAGCCGCTACCGAGTGGAGCGGCTGCCACGGCTGGAGGGCTACCGCGGCTGGAGCGGCTGCCGCGGCTGGAGCAGTGCAGTGAGTCCAGGGAGTGCAAAGGCACCAGTGGGGATGGAGTGCAGTGAGTCCAAAGACTTCAATGTCACCACTGGGAATGCACTTCAGTCAGTCCAGTGAGTGTACTGGCACCACTGGGGATGCACAGCAGTGAGTCCAGAGAGTGCATTGGCACCACTGGGGATGCAGTGCAGTGAGTCCAGAGAGTGCACTGGCACCATTGGAGATGCAGTGCAGTGAGTCCAGAGAGTGCACTGGCACCACTGGGGATGCAGTGCAGTGAGTCCAGAGAGTGCACTGGCACCAGTGGGGATGCAGTGCAGAGTGTCCAGAGAGTGCACTGGCACCACTGGGATGCACTGCAGTGAGTCCAGAGAGTGCTCTGGCACCACTGGAGATGCACTTCAGTGAGTGCAGAGACTGCACTGGCACCACTGGGGATGCAGTGCAGTGAGTCCAGTGAGTGTACTGGCACCACTGGGGATGCACTGCAGTGAGTCCAGAGAGTGCATTGGCACCACTTGGGATGCACTGCAGTGAGTCCAGAGAGTGCACTGGCACCAGTGGGGATGCAGTGCAGTGAGTCCAGAGAGTGCACTGGCTCCACTGAGAATGCACTTCAGTGAGTCCAGAGAGTGCACTGGCACCACTGTGGATGCAGTGCCGTGAGTCCAGCGAATGCACTGGCACCACTGGGGATACGGTGCCGGGAGTCCAGAGAGTGCACTGACACCACTGGGGATGCAGTGCAGTGAGTCCACAGAGTGCACTGACACCAGTGGGAATGCGGTGCAGTGAGTCCAGAGAGTGCACTGGCACCACTGGGGATGCACTGCAGTGAGTCCAGAGTGCACTAGCACCACTGGGGATGCAGAGCAGTGAGTCCAGAGAGTGCACTGGCACCACTGAGAATGCATTTCAGTGAGTCCAGAGAGTGCCGTTCCAGCCTCGGTATCCGCTCCAGCCGAGTCAACCCCGCGGTAGGCCCTCCAGCCGCGGCAGACGCTCCAGCCGCGGCAGCCGCTCCAGCCGCTCCAGCCGCGGCAGCCGCTCCAGCCCCTCCAGCCTCGCCAGCCTCTCCATCCGCGGCAGCCGCTCCAGCCGCGGCAGCCGCTCCAGCCGCTCCAACCGCGGCAGCCGCTCCAGCCGCTACGGAGTGGAGCGGCTGCCACGGCTGGAGGGCTACCGCGGCTGGAGCGGCTGCCGCGGCTGGAGCAGTGCAGTGAGTCCAGGGAGTGCAAAGGCACCAGTGGGGATGGAGTGCAGTGAGTCCAAAGACTTCACTGTCACCACTGGGAATGCAGTGCAGTGAGTCCAGGGAGTGCACTTGCACCACTGGGGATGCAGTGCAGTGACTCCAGTGAGTGCACTGACACCACTGGGGATGCACTTCAGTCAGTCCAGTGAGTGTACTGGCACCACTGGGGATGCACTGCAGTGAGTCAAGAGAGTGCACTGGCAGGACTGGGGATGCAGTGCAGTGAGTCCAGAGAGTGCACTGGCACCACTGGGGATGCCCTGCAGTGAGTCCTGAGAGCGCACTGGCACCACTGGGGATGCAGTGCAGTGAGTCCAGAGAGCGCACTGGCACCAGTGGGAATGCGGTGCAGTGAGTCCAGAGAGTGCAATGGCACCACTGGGGATGCACTGCAGTGAGTCCAGAGAGTGCACTAGCACCACTGGGGATGCAGAGCAGTGAGTCCAGAGAGTGCACTGGCACCACTGAGAATGCATTTCAGTGAGTCCAGAGAGTGCCGTTCCAGCCTCGGCATCCGCTCCAGCCGAGTCAACCCCGCGGTAGCCCCTCCAGCCGCGGCAGACGCTCCAGCCGCGGCAGCCGCTCCAGCCGCTCCAGCCGCGGCAGCCGCTCCAGCCCCTCCAGCCGCGCCAGCCTCTCCATCCGCGGCAGCCGCTCCAGCCGCGGCAGCCGCTCCAGCCGCTCCAGCCGCGGCAGCCGCTCAGCCGCTACCGAGTGGAGCGGCTGCCACGGCTGGAGGGCTACCGCGGCTGGAGCGGCTGCCGCGGCTGGAGCAGTGCAGTGAGTCCAGGGAGTGCAAAGGCACCAGTGGGGATGGAGTGCAGTGAGTCCAAAGACTTCAATGTCACCACTGGGAATGCACTTCAGTCAGTCCAGTGAGTGTACTGGCACCACTGGGGATGCACAGCAGTGAGTCCAGAGAGTGCATTGGCACCACTGGGGATGCAGTGCAGTGAGTCCAGAGAGTGCACTGGCACCATTGGAGATGCAGTGCAGTGAGTCCAGAGAGTGCACTGGCACCACTGGGGATGCAGTGCAGTGAGTCCAGAGAGTGCACTGGCACCAGTGGGGATGCAGTGCAGTGAGTCCAGAGAGTGCACTGGCACCAGTGGGGATTCAGTGCAGTGAGTCCAGAGAGTGCTCTGGCACCACTGGAGATGCACTTCAGTGAGTGCAGAGACTGCACTGGCACCACTGGGGATGCAGTGCAGTGAGTCCAGTGAGTGTACTGGCACCACTGGGGATGCACTGCAGTGAGTCCAGAGAGTGCATTGGCACCACTTGGGATGCACTGCAGTGAGTCCAGAGAGTGCACTGGCACCAGTGGGGATGCAGTGCAGTGAGTCCAGAGAGTGCACTGGCACCATTGGAGATGCAGTGCAGTGAGTCCAGAGAGTGCACTGGCACCACTGGGGATGCAGTGCAGTGAGTCCAGAGAGTGCACTGGCACCACTGGGGATGCAGTGCAGTGAGTCCAGAGAGTGCACTGGCACCACTGGGGATGCAGTGCAGTGAGTCCAGAGAGTGCACTGACACCAGTGGGAATGCGGTGCAGTGAGTCCAGAGAGTGCACTGGCACCACTGGGGATGCACTGCAGTGAGTCCAGAGAGTGCACTGGCTCCACTGAGAATGCACTTCAGTGAGTCCAGAGAGTGCACTGGCTCCACTGAGAATGCACTTCAGTGAGTCCAGAGAGTGCACTGGCACCACTGTGGATGCAGTGCAGTGAGTCCAGCGAATGCACTGGCACCACTGGGGATACGGTGCCGGGAGTCCAGAGAGTGCACTGACACCACTGGGGATGCAGTGCAGTGAGTCCACAGAGTGCACTGACACCAGTGGGAATGCGGTGCAGTGAGTCCAGAGAGTGCACTGGCACCACTGGGGATGCACTGCAGTGAGTCCAGAGTGCACTAGCACCACTGGGGATGCAGAGCAGTGAGTCCAGAGAGTGCACTGGCACCATTGGAGATGCAGTGCAGTGAGTCCAGAGAGTGCACTGGCACCATTGGAGATGCAGTGCAGTGAGTCCAGAGAGTGCACTGGCACCACTGGGGATGCAGTGCAGTGAGTCCAGAGAGTGCACTGGCACCACTGGGGATGCAGTGCAGTGAGTCCAGAGAGTGCACTGACACCAGTGGGAATGCGGTGCAGTGAGTCCAGAGAGTGCACTGGCACCACTGGGGATGCACTGCAGTGAGTCCAGAGAGTGCACTGGCTCCACTGAGAATGCACTTCAGTGAGTCCAGAGAGTGCACTGGCTCCACTGAGAATGCACTTCAGTGAGTCCAGAGAGTGCACTGGCACCACTGTGGATGCAGTGCAGTGAGTCCAGCGAATGCACTGGCACCACTGGGGATACGGTGCCGGGAGTCCAGAGAGTGCACTGACACCACTGGGGATGCAGTGCAGTGAGTCCACAGAGTGCACTGACACCAGTGGGAATGCGGTGCAGTGAGTCCAGAGAGTGCACTGGCACCACTGGGGATGCACTGCAGTGAGTCCAGAGTGCACTAGCACCACTGGGGATGCAGAGCAGTGAGTCCAGAGAGTGCACTGGCACCACTGAGAATGCATTTCAGTGAGTCCAGAGAGTGCCGTTCCAGCCTCGGTATCCGCTCCAGCCGAGTCAACCCCGCGGTAGGCCCTCCAGCCGCGGCAGACGCTCCAGCCGCGGCAGCCGCTCCAGCCGCTCCAGCCGCGGCAGCCGCTCCAGCCCCTCCAGCCGCGCCAGCCTCTCCATCCGCGGCAGCCGTTCCAGCCGCGGCAGCCGCTCCAGCCGCTCCAGCCGCGGCAGCCGCTCCAGCCGCTACCGAGTGGAGCGGCTGCCACGGCTGGAGGGCTACCGCGGCTGGAGCGGCTGCCGCGGCTGGAGCAGTGCAGTGAGTCCAGGGAGTGCAAAGGCACCAGTGGGGATGGAGTGCAGTGAGTCCAAAGACTTCAATGTCACCACTGGGAATGCACTTCAGTCAGTCCAGTGAGTGTACTGGCACCACTGGGGATGCACAGCAGTGAGTCCAGAGAGTGCATTGGCACCACTGGGGATGCAGTGCAGTGAGTCCAGAGAGTGCACTGGCACCATTGGAGATGCAGTGCAGTGAGTCCAGAGAGTGCACTGGCACCACTGGGGATGCAGTGCAGTGAGTCCAGAGAGTGCACTGGCACCAGTGGGGATGCAGTGCAGAGTGTCCAGAGAGTGCACTGGCACCACTGGGATGCACTGCAGTGAGTCCAGAGAGTGCTCTGGCACCACTGGAGATGCACTTCAGTGAGTGCAGAGACTGCACTGGCACCACTGGGGATGCAGTGCAGTGAGTCCAGTGAGTGTACTGGCACCACTGGGGATGCACTGCAGTGAGTCCAGAGAGTGCATTGGCACCACTTGGGATGCACTGCAGTGAGTCCAGAGAGTGCACTGGCACCACTGGGGATGCAGTGCAGTGAGTCCAGAGAGTGCACTGGCTCCACTGAGAATGCACTTCAGTGAGTCCAGAGAGTGCACTGGCACCACTGTGGATGCAGTGCCGTGAGTCCAGCGAATGCACTGGCACCACTGGGGATACGGTGCCGGGAGTCCAGAGAGTGCACTGACACCACTGGGGATGCAGTGCAGTGAGTCCACAGAGTGCACTGACACCAGTGGGAATGCGGTGCAGTGAGTCCAGAGAGTGCACTGGCACCACTGGGGATGCACTGCAGTGAGTCCAGAGTGCACTAGCACCACTGGGGATGCAGAGCAGTGAGTCCAGAGAGTGCACTGGCACCACTGAGAATGCATTTCAGTGAGTCCAGAGAGTGCCGTTCCAGCCTCGGTATCCGCTCCAGCCGAGTCAACCCCGCGGTAGGCCCTCCAGCCGCGGCAGACGCTCCAGCCGCGGCAGCCGCTCCAGCCGCTCCAGCCGCGGCAGCCGCTCCAGCCCCTCCAGCCTCGCCAGCCTCTCCATCCGCGGCAGCCGCTCCAGCCGCGGCAGCCGCTCCAGCCGCTCCAACCGCGGCAGCCGCTCCAGCCGCTACCGAGTGGAGCGGCTGCCACGGCTGGAGGGCTACCGCGGCTGGAGCGGCTGCCGCGGCTGGAGCAGTGCAGTGAGTCCAGGGAGTGCAAAGGCACCAGTGGGGATGGAGTGCAGTGAGTCCAAAGACTTCACTGTCACCACTGGGAATGCAGTGCAGTGAGTCCAGGGAGTGCACTTGCACCACTGGGGATGCAGTGCAGTGACTCCAGTGAGTGCACTGACACCACTGGGGATGCACTTCAGTCAGTCCAGTGAGTGTACTGGCACCACTGGGGATGCACTGCAGTGAGTCAAGAGAGTGCACTGGCAGGACTGGGGATGCAGTGCAGTGAGTCCAGAGAGTGCACTGGCACCACTGGGGATGCACTGCAGTGAGTCCAGAGAGTGCACTGGCACCACTGAGAATGCATTTCAGTGAGTCCAGAGAGTGCCGTTCCAGCCTCGGCATCCGCTCCAGCCGAGTCAACCCCGCGGTAGCCCCTCCAGCCGCGGCAGACGCTCCAGCCGCGGCAGCCGCTCCAGCCGCTCCAGCCGCGGCAGCCGCTCCAGCCCCTCCAGCCGCGCCAGCCTCTCCAGCCGCGGCAGCCGCTCCAGCCGCGGTAGCCCTCCAGCCGTGGCAGCCGCTCCACTCGGTAGCGGCTGGAGCGGCTGCCGCGGCTGGAGCGGCTGGAGCGGCTGCCGCGACTGGAGCGGCTGCCGCGGTTGGAGCGGCTGCCGCGGCTGGAGCGGCTGGAGCGGATGCCGCGGCTGGAGCGGCTGGAGCGGCTGCCGCGGCTGGAGCGGCTGGCGCGGCTGGAGGAGCTACCGCGGCTGGAGCGGTTAACGCGGCTGGAGCGGATGCCGAGGCTGGAGCGGATGCCGCGGCTGGTGCGCCTGGAGAGGCTGCCGCGGCTGGAGCAGTGCAGTGAGTCCAGAGAGTGCACTGGCACCATTGGGGATGCAGTGCAGTGAGTCCAGAGAGTGCACTGGCAGGACTGGGGATGCAGTGCAGTGAGTCCAGAGAGTGCACTGGCACCACTGAGGATGCAATGCAGTGAGTCCAGAGAGTGCACTGGCACCACTGGGCATGCAGTGCTGTGAGTCCAGAGAGTGCACTGGCACCACTGGGGATGCACTTCAGTCAGTCCAGTGAGTGTACTGGCACCACTGGGGATGCACTGCAGTGAGTCAAGAGAGTGCACTGGCAGGACTGGGGATGCAGTGCAGTGAGTCCAGAGAGTGCACTGGCACCATTGGAGATGCCCTGCAGTGAGTCCTGAGAGCGCACTGGCACCACTGGGGATGCAGTGCAGTGAGTCCAGAGAGCGCACTGGCACCAGTGGGAATGCGGTGCAGTGAGTCCAGAGAGTGCAATGGCACCACTGTGGATGCAGTGCCGTGAGTCCAGCGAATGCACTGGCACCACTGGGGATACGGTGCCGGGAGTCCAGAGAGTGCACTGACACCACTGGGGATGCAGTGCAGTGAGTCCACAGAGTGCACTGACACCAGTGGGAATGCGGTGCAGTGAGTCCAGAGAGTGCACTGGCACCACTGGGGATGCACTGCAGTGAGTCCAGAGTGCACTAGCACCACTGGGGATGCAGAGCAGTGAGTCCAGAGAGTGCACTGGCACCACTGAGAATGCATTTCAGTGAGTCCAGAGAGTGCCGTTCCAGCCTCGGTATCCGCTCCAGCCGAGTCAACCCCGCGGTAGGCCCTCCAGCCGCGGCAGACGCTCCAGCCGCGGCAGCCGCTCCAGCCGCTCCAGCCGCGGCAGCCGCTCCAGCCCCTCCAGCCTCGCCAGCCTCTCCATCCGCGGCAGCCGCTCCAGCCGCGGCAGCCGCTCCAGCCGCTCCAACCGCGGCAGCCGCTCCAGCCGCTACCGAGTGGAGCGGCTGCCACGGCTGGAGGGCTACCGCGGCTGGAGCGGCTGCCGCGGCTGGAGCAGTGCAGTGAGTCCAGGGAGTGCAAAGGCACCAGTGGGGATGGAGTGCAGTGAGTCCAAAGACTTCACTGTCACCACTGGGAATGCAGTGCAGTGAGTCCAGGGAGTGCACTTGCACCACTGGGGATGCAGTGCAGTGACTCCAGTGAGTGCACTGACACCACTGGGGATGCACTTCAGTCAGTCCAGTGAGTGTACTGGCACCACTGGGGATGCACTGCAGTGAGTCAAGAGAGTGCACTGGCAGGACTGGGGATGCAGTGCAGTGAGTCCAGAGAGTGCACTGGCACCACTGGGGATGCACTGCAGTGAGTCCAGAGAGTGCACTGGCACCACTGAGAATGCATTTCAGTGAGTCCAGAGAGTGCCGTTCCAGCCTCGGCATCCGCTCCAGCCGAGTCAACCCCGCGGTAGCCCCTCCAGCCGCGGCAGACGCTCCAGCCGCGGCAGCCGCTCCAGCCGCTCCAGCCGCGGCAGCCGCTCCAGCCCCTCCAGCCGCGCCAGCCTCTCCAGCCGCGGCAGCCGCTCCAGCCGCGGTAGCCCTCCAGCCGTGGCAGCCGCTCCACTCGGTAGCGGCTGGAGCGGCTGCCGCGGCTGGAGCGGCTGGAGCGGCTGCCGCGACTGGAGCGGCTGCCGCGGTTGGAGCGGCTGCCGCGGCTGGAGCGGCTGGAGCGGATGCCGCGGCTGGAGCGGCTGGAGCGGCTGCCGCGGCTGGAGCGGCTGGCGCGGCTGGAGGAGCTACCGCGGCTGGAGCGGTTAACGCGGCTGGAGCGGATGCCGAGGCTGGAGCGGATGCCGCGGCTGGTGCGCCTGGAGAGGCTGCCGCGGCTGGAGCAGTGCAGTGAGTCCAGAGAGTGCACTGGCACCATTGGGGATGCAGTGCAGTGAGTCCAGAGAGTGCACTGGCAGGACTGGGGATGCAGTGCAGTGAGTCCAGAGAGTGCACTGGCACCACTGAGGATGCAATGCAGTGAGTCCAGAGAGTGCACTGGCACCACTGGGCATGCAGTGCTGTGAGTCCAGAGAGTGCACTGGCACCACTGGGGATGCACTTCAGTCAGTCCAGTGAGTGTACTGGCACCACTGGGGATGCACTGCAGTGAGTCAAGAGAGTGCACTGGCAGGACTGGGGATGCAGTGCAGTGAGTCCAGAGAGTGCACTGGCACCATTGGAGATGCCCTGCAGTGAGTCCTGAGAGCGCACTGGCACCACTGGGGATGCAGTGCAGTGAGTCCAGAGAGCGCACTGGCACCAGTGGGAATGCGGTGCAGTGAGTCCAGAGAGTGCAATGGCACCACTGGGGATGCAGAGCAGTGAGTCCAGAGAGTGCACTGGCACCACTGAGAATGCATTTCAGTGAGTCCAGAGAGTGCCGTTCCAGCCTCGGCATCCGCTCCAGCCGAGTCAACCCCGCGGTAGCCCCTCCAGCCGCGGCAGACGCTCCAGCCGCGGCAGCCGCTCCAGCCGCTCCAGCCGCGGCAGCCGCTCCAGCCCCTCCAGCCGCGCCAGCCTCTCCAGCCGCGGCAGCCGCTCCAGCCGCGGTAGCCCTCCAGCCGTGGCAGCCGCTCCACTCGGTAGCGGCTGGAGCGGCTGCCGCGGCTGGAGCGGCTGGAGCGGCTGCCGCGACTGGAGCGGCTGCCGCGGTTGGAGCGGCTGCCGCGGCTGGAGCGGCTGGAGCGGATGCCGCGGCTGGAGCGGCTGGAGCGGCTGCCGCGGCTGGAGCGGCTGGCGCGGCTGGAGGAGCTACCGCGGCTGGAGCGGTTAACGCGGCTGGAGCGGATGCCGAGGCTGGAGCGGATGCCGCGGCTGGTGCGCCTGGAGAGGCTGCCGCGGCTGGAGCAGTGCAGTGAGTCCAGAGAGTGCACTGGCACCATTGGGGATGCAGTGCAGTGAGTCCAGAGAGTGCACTGGCAGGACTGGGGATGCAGTGCAGTGAGTCCAGAGAGTGCACTGGCACCACTGAGGATGCAATGCAGTGAGTCCAGAGAGTGCACTGGCACCACTGGGCATGCAGTGCTGTGAGTCCAGAGAGTGCACTGGCACCACTGGGGATGCACTTCAGTCAGTCCAGTGAGTGTACTGGCACCACTGGGGATGCAGTGCAGTGAGTCCAGAGAGTGCACTGGCACCACTGGGGATGCCCTGCAGTGAGTCCTGAGAGCGCACTGGCACCACTGGGGATGCAGTGCAGTGAGTCCAGAGAGCGCACTGGCACCAGTGGGAATGCGGTGCAGTGAGTCCAGAGAGTGCAATGGCACCACTGGGGATGCACTGCAGTGAGTCCAGAGAGTGCACTAGCACCACTGGGGATGCAGAGCAGTGAGTCCAGAGAGTGCACTGGCACCACTGAGAATGCATTTCAGTGAGTCCAGAGAGTGCCGTTCCAGCCTCGGCATCCGCTCCAGCCGAGTCAACCCCGCGGTAGCCCCTCCAGCCGCGGCAGACGCTCCAGCCGCGGCAGCCGCTCCAGCCGCTCCAGCCGCGGCAGCCGCTCCAGCCCCTCCAGCCGCGCCAGCCTCTCCATCCGCGGCAGCCGCTCCAGCCGCGGCAGCCGCTCCAGCCGCGGCAGCCGCTCCAGCCGCTACCGAGTGGAGCGGCTGCCACGGCTGGAGGGCTACCGCGGCTGGAGCGGCTGCCGCGGCTGGAGCAGTGCAGTGAGTCCAGGGAGTGCAAAGGCACCAGTGGGGATGGAGTGCACTGAGTCCAAAGACTTCAATGTCACCACTGGGAATGCACTTCAGTCAGTCCAGTGAGTGTACTGGCACCACTGGGGATGCACAGCAGTGAGTCCAGAGAGTGCATTGGCACCACTGGGGATGCAGTGCAGTGAGTCCAGAGAGTGCACTGGCACCATTGGAGATGCAGTGCAGTGAGTCCAGAGAGTGCACTGGCACCACTGGGGATGCAGTGCAGTGAGTCCAGAGAGTGCACTGGCACCAGTGGGAATGCAGTGCAGAGTGTCCAGAGAGTGCACTGGCACCACAGGTGATGCACTGCAGTGAGTCCAGAGAGTGCTCTGGCACCACTGGAGATGCACTTCAGTGAGTGCAGAGACTGCACTGGCACCACTGGGGATGCAGTGCAGTGAGTCCAGTGAGTGTACTGGCACCACTGGGGATGCACTGCAGTGAGTCCAGAGAGTGCATTGGCACCACTTGGGATGCACTGCAGTGAGTCCAGAGAGTGCACTGGCACCACTGGGGATGCAGTGCAGTGAGTCCAGAGAGTGCACTGGCTCCACTGAGAATGCACTTCAGTGAGTCCAGAGAGTGCACTGGCACCACTGTGGATGCAGTGCCGTGAGTCCAGCGAATGCACTGGCACCACTGGGGATACGGTGCCGGGAGTCCAGAGAGTGCACTGACACCACTGGGGATGCAGTGCAGTGAGTCCACAGAGTGCACTGACACCAGTGGGAATGCGGTGCAGTGAGTCCAGAGAGTGCACTGGCACCACTGGGGATGCACTGCAGTGAGTCCAGAGTGCACTAGCACCACTGGGGATGCAGAGCAGTGAGTCCAGAGAGTGCACTGGCACCACTGAGAATGCATTTCAGTGAGTCCAGAGAGTGCCGTTCCAGGCTCGGTATCCGCTCCAGCCGAGTCAACCCCGCGGTAGGCCCTCCAGCCGCGGCAGACGCTCCAGCCGCGGCAGCCGCTCCAGCCGCTCCAGCCGCGGCAGCCGCTCCAGCCCCTCCAGCCTCGCCAGCCTCTCCATCCGCGGCAGCCGCTCCAGCCGCGGCAGCCGCTCCAGCCGCTCCAACCGCGGCAGCCGCTCCAGCCGCTACCGAGTGGAGCGGCTGCCACGGCTGGAGCAGTGCAGTGAGTCCAGGGAGTGCAAAGGCACCAGTGGGGATGGAGTGCAGTGAGTCCAAAGACTTCACTGTCACCACTGGGAATGCAGTGCAGTGAGTCCAGGGAGTGCACTTGCACCACTGGGGATGCAGTGCAGTGACTCCAGTGAGTGCACTGACACCACTGGGGATGCACTTCAGTCAGTCCAGTGAGTGTACTGGCACCACTGGGGATGCACTGCAGTGAGTCAAGAGAGTGCACTGGCAGCACTGGGGATGCAGTGCAGTGAGTCCAGAGAGTGCACTGGCACCACTGGGGATGCCCTGCAGTGAGTCCTGAGAGCGCACTGGCACCACTGGGGATGCAGTGCAGTGAGTCCAGAGAGCGCACTGGCACCAGTGGGAATGCGGTGCAGTGAGTCCAGAGAGTGCAATGGCACCACTGGGGATGCACTGCAGTGAGTCCAGAGAGTGCACTAGCACCACTGGGGATGCAGAGCAGTGAGTCCAGAGAGTGCACTGGCACGACTGAGAATGCATTTCAGTGAGTCCAGAGAGTGCCGTTCCAGCCTCGGCATCCGCTCCAGCCGAGTCAACCCCGCGGTAGCCCCTCCAGCCGCGGCAGACGCTCCAGCCGCGGCAGCCGCTCCAGCCGCTCCAGCCGCGGCAGCCGCTCCAGCCCCTCCAGCCGCGCCAGCCTCTCCATCCGCGGCAGCCGCTCCAGCCGCGGCAGCCGCTCCAGCCGCTCCAGCCGCGGCAGCCGCTCCAGCCGCTACCGAGTGGAGCGGCTGCCACGGCTGGAGGGCTACCGCGGCTGGAGCGGCTGCCGCGGCTGGAGCAGTGCAGTGAGTCCAGGGAGTGCAAAGGCACCAGTGGGGATGGAGTGCAGTGAGTCCAAAGACTTCAATGTCACCACTGGGAATGCACTTCAGTCAGTCCAGTGAGTGTACTGGCACCACTGGGGATGCACAGCAGTGAGTCCAGAGAGTGCATTGGCACCACTGGGGATGCAGTGCAGTGAGTCCAGAGAGTGCACTGGCACCATTGGAGATGCAGTGCAGTGAGTCCAGAGAGTGCACTGGCACCACTGGGGATGCAGTGCAGTGAGTCCAGAGAGTGCACTGGCACCAGTGGGGATGCAGTGCAGATTGTCCAGAGAGTGCACTGGCACCACTGGGATGCACTGCAGTGAGTCCAGAGAGTGCTCTGGCACCACTGGAGATGCACTTCAGTGAGTGCAGAGACTGCACTGGCACCACTGGGGATGCAGTGCAGTGAGTCCAGTGAGTGTACTGGCACCACTGGGGATGCACTGCAGTGAGTCCAGAGAGTGCATTGGCACCACTTGGGATGCACTGCAGTGAGTCCAGAGAGTGCACTGGCACCACTGGGGATGCAGTGCAGTGAGTCCAGAGAGTGCACTGGCTCCACTGAGAATGCACTTCAGTGAGTCCAGAGAGCGAACTGGCACCACTGTGGATGCAGTGCCGTGAGTCCAGCGAATGCACTGGCACCACTGGGGATACGGTGCCGGGAGTCCAGAGAGTGCACTGACACCACTGGGGATGCAGTGCAGTGAGTCCACAGAGTGCACTGACACCAGTGGGAATGCGGTGCAGTGAGTCCAGAGAGTGCACTGGCACCACTGGGGATGCACTGCAGTGAGTCCAGAGTGCACTAGCACCACTGGGGATGCAGAGCAGTGAGTCCAGAGAGTGCACTGGCACCACTGAGAATGCATTTCAGTGAGTCCAGAGAGTGCCGGTCCAGCCTCGGTATCCGCTCCAGCCGAGTCAACCCCGCGGTAGGCCCTCCAGCCGCGGCAGACGCTCCAGCGCGGCAGCCGCTCCAGCCGCTCCAGCCGCGGCAGCCGCTCCAGCCCCTCCAGCCTCGCCAGCCTCTCCATCCGCGGCAGCCGCTCCAGCCGCGGCAGCCGCTCCAGCCGCTCCAACCGCGGCAGCCGCTCCAGCCGCTACCGAGTGGAGCGGCTGCCACGGCTGGAGGGCTACCGCGGCTGGAGCGGCTGCCGCGGCTGGAGCAGTGCAGTGAGTCCAGGGAGTGCAAAGGCACCAGTGGGGATGGAGTGCAGTGAGTCCAAAGACTTCACTGTCACCACTGGGAATGCAGTGCAGTGAGTCCAGGGAGTGCACTTGCACCACTGGGGATGCAGTGCAGTGAGTCCAGAGAGTGCACTGGCACCACTGGGGATGCCCTGCAGTGAGTCCTGAGAGCGCACTGGCACCACTGGGGATGCAGTGCAGTGAGTCCAGAGAGCGCACTGGCACCAGTGGGAATGCGGTGCAGTGAGTCCAGAGAGTGCAATGGCACCACTGGGGATGCACTGCAGTGAGTCCAGAGAGTGCACTAGCACCACTGGGGATGCAGAGCAGTGAGTCCAGAGAGTGCACTGGCACCACTGAGAATGCATTTCAGTGAGTCCAGAGAGTGCCGTTCCAGCCTCGGCATCCGCTCCAGCCGAGTCAACCCCGCGGTAGCCCCTCCAGCCGCGGCAGACGCTCCAGCCGCGGCAGCCGCTCCAGCCGCTCCAGCCGCGGCAGCCGCTCCAGCCCCTCCAGCCGCGCCAGCCTCTCCATCCGCGGCAGCCGCTCCAGCCGCGGCAGCCGCTCCAGCCGCTCCAGCCGCGGCAGCCGCTCCAGCCGCTACCGAGTGGAGCGGCTGCCACGGCTGGAGGGCTACCGCGGCTGGAGCGGCTGCCGCGGCTGGAGCAGTGCAGTGAGTCCAGGGAGTGCAAAGGCACCAGTGGGGATGGAGTGCAGTGAGTCCAAAGACTTCAATGTCACCACTGGGAATGCACTTCAGTCAGTCCAGTGAGTGTACTGGCACCACTGGGGATGCACAGCAGTGAGTCCAGAGAGTGCATTGGCACCACTGGGGATGCAGTGCAGTGAGTCCAGAGAGTGCACTGGCACCATTGGAGATGCAGTGCAGTGAGTCCAGAGAGTGCACTGGCACCACTGGGGATGCAGTGCAGTGAGTCCAGAGAGTGCACTGGCACCAGTGGGGATGCAGTGCAGAGTGTCCAGAGAGTGCACTGGCACCACTGGGATGCACTGCAGTGAGTCCAGAGAGTGCTCTGGCACCACTGGAGATGCACTTCAGTGAGTGCAGAGACTGCACTGGCACCACTGGGGATGCAGTGCAGTGAGTCCAGTGAGTGTACTGGCACCACTGGGGATGCACTGCAGTGAGTCCAGAGAGTGCATTGGCACCACTTGGGATGCACTGCAGTGAGTCCAGAGAGTGCACTGGCACCAGTGGGGATGCAGTGCAGTGAGTCCAGAGAGTGCACTGGCTCCACTGAGAATGCACTTCAGTGAGTCCAGAGAGTGCACTGGCACCACTGTGGATGCAGTGCCGTGAGTCCAGCGAATGCACTGGCACCACTGGGGATACGGTGCCGGGAGTCCAGAGAGTGCACTGACACCACTGGGGATGCAGTGCAGTGAGTCCACAGAGTGCACTGACACCAGTGGGAATGCGGTGCAGTGAGTCCAGAGAGTGCACTGGCACCACTGGGGATGCACTGCAGTGAGTCCAGAGTGCACTAGCACCACTGGGGATGCAGAGCAGTGAGTCCAGAGAGTGCACTGGCACCACTGAGAATGCATTTCAGTGAGTCCAGAGAGTGCCGTTCCAGCCTCGGTATCCGCTCCAGCCGAGTCAACCCCGCGGTAGGCCCTCCAGCCGCGGCAGACGCTCCAGCCGCGGCAGCCGCTCCAGCCGCTCCAGCCGCGGCAGCCGCTCCAGCCCCTCCAGCCTCGCCAGCCTCTCCATCCGCGGCAGCCGCTCCAGCCGCGGCAGCCGCTCCAGCCGCTCCAACCGCGGCAGCCGCTCCAGCCGCTACCGAGTGGAGCGGCTGCCACGGCTGGAGGGCTACCGCGGCTGGAGCGGCTGCCGCGGCTGGAGCAGTGCAGTGAGTCCAGGGAGTGCAAAGGCACCAGTGGGGATGGAGTGCAGTGAGTCCAAAGACTTCACTGTCACCACTGGGAATGCAGTGCAGTGAGTCCAGGGAGTGCACTTGCACCACTGGGGATGCAGTGCAGTGACTCCAGTGAGTGCACTGACACCACTGGGGATGCACTTCAGTCAGTCCAGTGAGTGTACTGGCACCACTGGGGATGCACTGCAGTGAGTCAAGAGAGTGCACTGGCAGGACTGGGGATGCAGTGCAGTGAGTCCAGAGAGTGCACTGGCACCACTGGGGATGCACTGCAGTGAGTCCAGAGAGTGCACTGGCACCACTGAGAATGCATTTCAGTGAGTCCAGAGAGTGCCGTTCCAGCCTCGGCATCCGCTCCAGCCGAGTCAACCCCGCGGTAGCCCCTCCAGCCGCGGCAGACGCTCCAGCCGCGGCAGCCGCTCCAGCCGCTCCAGCCGCGGCAGCCGCTCCAGCCCCTCCAGCCGCGCCAGCCTCTCCAGCCGCGGCAGCCGCTCCAGCCGCGGTAGCCCTCCAGCCGTGGCAGCCGCTCCACTCGGTAGCGTCTGGAGCGGCTGCCGCGGCTGGAGCGGCTGGAGCGGCTGCCGCGACTGGAGCGGCTGCCGCGGTTGGAGCGGCTGCCGCGGCTGGAGCGGCTGGAGCGGATGCCGCGGCTGGAGAGGCTGGAGCGGCTGCCGCGGCTGGAGCGGCTGGCGCGGCTGGAGGAGCTACCGCGGCTGGAGCGGTTAACGCGGCTGGAGCGGATGCCGAGGCTGGAGCGGATGCCGCGGCTGGTGCGCCTGGAGAGGCTGCCGCGGCTGGAGCAGTGCAGTGAGTCCAGAGAGTGCACTGGCACCATTGGGGATGCAGTGCAGTGAGTCCAGAGAGTGCACTGGCAGGACTGGGGATGCAGTGCAGTGAGTCCAGAGAGTGCACTGGCACCACTGAGGATGCAATGCAGTGAGTCCAGAGAGTGCACTGGCACCAATGGGCATGCAGTGCTGTGAGTCCAGAGAGTGCACTGGCACCACTGGGGATGCACTTCAGTCAGTCCAGTGAGTGTACTGGCACCACTGGGGATGCACTGCAGTGAGTCAAGAGAGTGCACTGGCAGGACTGGGGATGCAGTGCAGTGAGTCCAGAGAGTGCACTGGCACCACTGGGGATGCCCTGCAGTGAGTCCTGAGAGCGCACTGGCACCACTGGGGATGCAGTGCAGTGAGTCCAGAGAGCGCACTGGCACCAGTGGGAATGCGGTGCAGTGAGTCCAGAGAGTGCAATGGCACCACTGGGGATGCACTGCAGTGAGTCCAGAGAGTGCACTAGCACCACTGGGGATGCAGAGCAGTGAGTCCAGAGAGTGCACTGGCACCACTGAGAATGCATTTCAGTGAGTCCAGAGAGTGCCGTTCCAGCCTCGGCATCCGCTCCAGCCGAGTCAACCCCGCGGTAGCCCCTCCAGCCGCGGCAGACGCTCCAGCCGCGGCAGCCGCTCCAGCCGCTCCAGCCGCGGCAGCCGCTCCAGCCGCTACCGAGTGGAGCGGCTGCCACGGCTGGAGGGCTACCGCGGCTGGAGCGGCTGCCGCGGCTGGAGCAGTGCAGTGAGTCCAGGGAGTGCAAAGGCACCAGTGGGGATGGAGTGCAGTGAGTCCAAAGACTTCAATGTCACCACTGGGAATGCACTTCAGTCAGTCCAGTGAGTGTACTGGCACCACTGGGGATGCACAGCAGTGAGTCCAGAGAGTGCATTGGCACCACTGGGGATGCAGTGCAGTGAGTCCAGAGAGTGCACTGGCACCATTGGAGATGCAGTGCAGTGAGTCCAGAGAGTGCACTGGCACCACTGGGGATGCAGTGCAGTGAGTCCAGAGAGTGCACTGGCACCAGTGGGGATGCAGTGCAGAGTGTCCAGAGAGTGCACTGGCACCACAGGTGATGCACTGCAGTGAGTCCAGAGAGTGCTCTGGCACCACTGGAGATGCACTTCAGTGAGTGCAGAGACTGCACTGGCACCACTGGGGATGCAGTGCAGTGAGTCCAGTGAGTGTACTGGCACCACTGGGGATGCACTGCAGTGAGTCCAGAGAGTGCATTGGCACCACTTGGGATGCACTGCAGTGAGTCCAGAGAGTGCACTGGCACCACTGGGGATGCAGTGCAGTGAGTCCAGAGAGTGCACTGGCTCCACTGAGAATGCACTTCAGTGAGTCCAGAGAGTGCACTGGCACCACTGTGGATGCAGTGCCGTGAGTCCAGCGAATGCACTGGCACCACTGGGGATACGGTGCCGGGAGTCCAGAGAGTGCACTGACACCACTGGGGATGCAGTGCAGTGAGTCCACAGAGTGCACTGACACCAGTGGGAATGCGGTGCAGTGAGTCCAGAGAGTGCACTGGCACCACTGGGGATGCACTGCAGTGAGTCCAGAGTGCACTAGCACCACTGGGGATGCAGAGCAGTGAGTCCAGAGAGTGCACTGGCACCACTGAGAATGCATTTCAGTGAGTCCAGAGAGTGCCGTTCCAGCCTCGGTATCCGCTCCAGCCGAGTCAACCCCGCGGTAGGCCCTCCAGCCGCGGCAGACGCTCCAGCCGCGGCAGCCGCTCCAGCCGCTCCAGCCGCGGCAGCCGCTCCAGCCCCTCCAGCCTCGCCAGCCTCTCCATCCGCGGCAGCCGCTCCAGCCGCGGCAGCCGCTCCAGCCGCTCCAACCGCGGCAGCCGCTCCAGCCGCTACCGAGTGGAGCGGCTGCCACGGCTGGAGGGCTACCGCGGCTGGAGCGGCTGCCGCGGCTGGAGCAGTGCAGTGAGTCCAGGGAGTGCAAAGGCACCAGTGGGGATGGAGTGCAGTGAGTCCAAAGACTTCACTGTCACCACTGGGAATGCAGTGCAGTGAGTCCAGGGAGTGCACTTGCACCACTGGGGATGCAGTGCAGTGACTCCAGTGAGTGCACTGACACCACTGGGGATGCACTTCAGTCAGTCCAGTGAGTGTACTGGCACCACTGGGGATGCACTGCAGTGAGTCAAGAGAGTGCACTGGCAGGACTGGGGATGCAGTGCAGTGAGTCCAGAGAGTGCACTGGCACCACTGGGGATGCCCTGCAGTGAGTCCTGAGAGCGCACTGGCACCACTGGGGATGCAGTGCAGTGAGTCCAGAGAGCGCACTGGCACCAGTGGGAATGCGGTGCAGTGAGTCCAGAGAGTGCAATGGCACCACTGGGGATGCACTGCAGTGAGTCCAGAGAGTGCACTAGCACCACTGGGGATGCAGAGCAGTGAGTCCAGAGAGTGCACTGGCACCACTGAGAATGCATTTCAGTGAGTCCAGAGAGTGCCGTTCCAGCCTCGGCATCCGCTCCAGCCGAGTCAACCCCGCGGTAGCCCCTCCAGCCGCGGCAGACGCTCCAGCCGCGGCAGCCGCTCCAGCCGCTCCAGCCGCGGCAGCCGCTCCAGCCCCTCCAGCCGCGCCAGCCTCTCCATCCGCGGCAGCCGCTCCAGCCGCGGCAGCCGCTCCAGCCGCTCCAGCCGCGGCAGCCGCTCCAGCCGCTACCGAGTGGAGCGGCTGCCACGGCTGGAGGGCTACCGCGGCTGGAGCGGCTGCCGCGGCTGGAGCAGTGCAGTGAGTTCAGGGAGTGCAAAGGCACCAGTGGGGATGGAGTGCAGTGAGTCCAAAGACTTCAATGTCACCACTGGGAATGCACTTCAGTCAGTCCAGTGAGTGTACTGGCACCACTGGGGATGCACAGCAGTGAGTCCAGAGAGTGCATTGGCACCACTGGGGATGCAGTGCAGTGAGTCCAGAGAGTGCACTGGCACCATTGGAGATGCAGTGCAGTGAGTCCAGAGAGTGCACTGGCACCACTGGGGATGCAGTGCAGTGAGTCCAGAGAGTGCACTGGCACCAGTGGGGATGCAGTGCAGAGTGTCCAGAGAGTGCACTGGCACCACTGGGATGCACTGCAGTGAGTCCAGAGAGTGCTCTGGCACCACTGGAGATGCACTTCAGTGAGTGCAGAGACTGCACTGGCACCACTGGGGATGCAGTGCAGTGAGTCCAGTGAGTGTACTGGCACCACTGGGGATGCACTGCAGTGAGTCCAGAGAGTGCATTGGCACCACTGGGGATGCACTGCAGTGAGTCCAGAGAGTGCACTGGCACCACTGGGGATGCAGTGCAGTGAGTCCAGAGAGTGCACTGGCTCCACTGAGAATGCACTTCAGTGAGTCCAGAGAGTGCACTGGCACCACTGTGGATGCAGTGCCGTGAGTCCAGCGAATGCACTGGCACCACTGGGGATACGGTGCCGGGAGTCCAGAGAGTGCACTGACACCACTGGGGATGCAGTGCAGTGAGTCCACAGAGTGCACTGACACCAGTGGGAATGCGGTGCAGTGAGTCCAGAGAGTGCACTGGCACCACTGGGGATGCACTGCAGTGAGTCCAGAGTGCACTAGCACCACTGGGGATGCAGAGCAGTGAGTCCAGAGAGTGCACTGGCACCACTGAGAATGCATTTCAGTGAGTCCAGAGAGTGCCGTTCCAGCCTCGGTATCCGCTCCAGCCGAGTCAACCCCGCGGTAGGCCCTCCAGCCGCGGCAGCCGCTCCAGCCGCGGCAGCCGCTCCAGCCGCTCCAACCGCGGCAGCCGCTCCAGCCGCTACCGAGTGGAGCGGCTGCCACGGCTGGAGGGCTACCGCGGCTGGAGCGGCTGCCGCGGCTGGAGCAGTGCAGTGAGTCCAGGGAGTGCAAAGGCACCAGTGGGGATGGAGTGCAGTGAGTCCAAAGACTTCACTGTCACCACTGGGAATGCAGTGCAGTGAGTCCAGGGAGTGCACTTGCACCACTGGGGATGCAGTGCAGTGACTCCAGTGAGTGCACTGACACCACTGGGGATGCACTTCAGTCAGTCCAGTGAGTGTACTGGCACCACTGGGGATGCACTGCAGTGAGTCAAGAGAGTGCACTGGCAGGACTGGGGATGCAGTGCAGTGCACTGGCACCACTGGGGATGCCCTGCAGTGAGTCCTGAGAGCGCACTGGCACCACTGGGGATGCAGTGCAGTGAGTCCAGAGAGCGCACTGGCACCAGTGGGAATGCGGTGCAGTGAGTCCAGAGAGTGCAATGGCACCACTGGGGATGCACTGCAGTGAGTCCAGAGAGTGCACTAGCACCACTGGGGATGCAGAGCAGTGAGTCCAGAGAGTGCACTGGCACCACTGAGAATGCATTTCAGTGAGTCCAGAGAGTGCCGTTCCAGCCTCGGCATCCGCTCCAGCCGAGTCAACCCCGCGGTAGCCCCTCCAGCCGCGGCAGACGCTCCAGCCGCGGCAGCCGCTCCAGCCGCTCCAGCCGCGGCAGCCGCTCCAGCCCCTCCAGCCGCGCCAGCCTCTCCAGCCGCGGCAGCCGCTCCAGCCGCGGTAGCCCTCCAGCCGTGGCAGCCGCTCCACTCGGTAGCGGCTGGAGCGGCTGCCGCGGCTGCCGCGGCTGGAGCGGCTGCCGCGACTGGAGCGGCTGCCGCGGTTGGAGCGGCTGCCGCGGCTGGAGCGGCTGGAGCGGATGCCGCGGCTGGAGCGGCTGGAGCGGCTGCCGCGGCTGGAGCGGCTGGCGCGGCTGGAGGAGCTACCGCGGCTGGAGCGGTTAACGCGGCTGGAGCGGATGCCGAGGCTGGAGCGGATGCCGCGGCTGGTGCGCCTGGAGAGGCTGCCGCGGCTGGAGCAGTGCAGTGAGTCCAGAGAGTGCACTGGCACCATTGGGGATGCAGTGCAGTGAGTCCAGAGAGTGCACTGGCAGGACTGGGGATGCAGTGCAGTGAGTCCAGAGAGTGCACTGGCACCACTGAGGATGCAATGCAGTGAGTCCAGAGAGTGCACTGGCACCACTGGGCATGCAGTGCTGTGAGTCCAGAGAGTGCACTGGCACCACTGGGGATGCACTTCAGTCAGTCCAGTGAGTGTACTGGCACCACTGGGGATGCACTGCAGTGAGTCAAGAGAGTGCACTGGCAGGACTGGGGATGCAGTGCAGTGAGTCCAGAGAGTGCACTGGCACCACTGGGGATGCCCTGCAGTGAGTCCTGAGAGCGCACTGGCACCACTGGGGATGCAGTGCAGTGAGTCCAGAGAGAGCACTGGCACCAGTGGGAATGCGGTGCAGTGAGTCCAGAGAGTGCAATGGCACCACTGGGGATGCACTGCAGTGAGTCCAGAGAGTGCACTAGCACCACTGGGGATGCAGAGCAGTGAGTCCAGAGAGTGCACTGGCACCACTGAGAATGCATTTCAGTGAGTCCAGAGAGTGCCGTTCCAGCCTCGGCATCCGCTCCAGCCGAGTCAACCCCGCGGTAGCCCCTCCAGCCGCGGCAGACGCTCCAGCCGCGGCAGCCGCTCCAGCCGCTCCAGCCGCGGCAGCCGCTCCAGCCCCTCCAGCCGCGCCAGCCTCTCCATCCGCGGCAGCCGCTCCAGCCGCGGCAGCCGCTCCAGCCGCGGCAGCCGCTCCAGCCGCTACCGAGTGGAGCGGCTGCCACGGCTGGAGGGCTACCGCGGCTGGAGCGGCTGCCGCGGCTGGAGCAGTGCAGTGAGTCCAGAGAGTGCATTGGCACCACTGGGGATGCAGTGCAGTGAGTCCAGAGAGTGCACTGGCACCATTGGAGATGCAGTGCAGTGAGTCCAGAGAGTGCACTGGCACCACTGGGGATGCAGTGCAGTGAGTCCAGAGAGTGCACTGGCACCAGTGGGGATGCAGTGCAGAGTGTCCAGAGAGTGCACTGGCACCACAGGTGATGCACTGCAGTGAGTCCAGAGAGTGCTCTGGCACCACTGGAGATGCACTTCAGTGAGTGCAGAGACTGCACTGGCACCACTGGGGATGCAGTGCAGTGAGTCCAGTGAGTGTACTGGCACCACTGGGGATGCACTGCAGTGAGTCCAGAGAGTGCATTGGCACCACTTGGGATGCACTGCAGTGAGTCCAGAGAGTGCACTGGCACCACTGGGGATGCAGTGCAGTGAGTCCAGAGAGTGCACTGGCTCCACTGAGAATGCACTTCAGTGAGTCCAGAGAGTGCACTGGCACCACTGTGGATGCAGTGCCGTGAGTCCAGCGAATGCAGTGGCACCACTGGGGATACGGTGCCGGGAGTCCAGAGAGTGCACTGACACCACTGGGGATGCAGTGCAGTGAGTCCACAGAGTGCACTGACACCAGTGGGAATGCGGTGCAGTGAGTCCAGAGAGTGCACTGGCACCACTGGGGATGCACTGCAGTGAGTCCAGAGTGCACTAGCACCACTGGGGATGCAGAGCAGTGAGTCCAGAGAGTGCACTGGCACCACTGAGAATGCATTTCAGTGAGTCCAGAGAGTGCCGTTCCAGCCTCGGTATCCGCTCCAGCCGAGTCAACCCCGCGGTAGGCCCTCCAGCCGCGGCAGACGCTCCAGCCGCGGCAGCCGCTCCAGCCGCTCCAGCCGCGGCAGCCGCTCCAGCCCCTCCAGCCTCGCCAGCCTCTCCATCCGCGGCAGCCGCTCCAGCCGCGGCAGCCGCTCCAGCCGCTCCAACCGCGGCAGCCGCTCCAGCCGCTACCGAGTGGAGCGGCTGCCACGGCTGGAGGGCTACCGCGGCTGGAGCGGCTGCCGCGGCTGGAGCAGTGCAGTGAGTCCAGGGAGTGCAAAGGCACCAGTGGGGATGGAGTGCAGTGAGTCCAAAGACTTCACTGTCACCACTGGGAATGCAGTGCAGTGAGTCCAGGGAGTGCACTTGCACCACTGGGGATGCAGTGCAGTGACTCCAGTGAGTGCACTGACACCACTGGGGATGCACTTCAGTCAGTCCAGTGAGTGTACTGGCACCACTGGGGATGCACTGCAGTGAGTCAAGAGAGTGCACTGGCAGGACTGGGGATGCAGTGCAGTGAGTCCAGAGAGTGCACTGGCACCACTGGGGATGCCCTGCAGTGAGTCCTGAGAGCGCACTGGCACCACTGGGGATGCAGTGCAGTGAGTCCAGAGAGCGCACTGGCACCAGTGGGAATGCGGTGCAGTGAGTCCAGAGAGTGCAATGGCACCACTGGGGATGCACTGCAGTGAGTCCAGAGAGTGCACTAGCACCACTGGGGATGCAGAGCAGTGAGTCCAGAGAGTGTACTGGCACCACTGAGAATGCATTTCAGTGAGTCCAGAGAGTGCCGTTCCAGCCTCGGCATCCGCTCCAGCCGAGTCAACCCCGCGGTAGCCCCTCCAGCCGCGGCAGACGCTCCAGCCGCGGCAGCCGCTCCAGCCGCTCCAGCCGCGGCAGCCGCTCCAGCCGCGGCAGCCGCTCCAGCCGCTCCAGCCGCGGCAGCCGCTCCAGCCCCTCCAGCCGCGCCAGCCTCTCCATCCGCGGCAGCCGCTCCAGCCGCGGCAGCCGCTCCAGCCGCTCCAGCCGCGGCAGCCGCTCCAGCCGCTACCGAGTGGAGCGGCTGCCGCGGCTGGAGGGCTACCGCGGCTGGAGCGGCTGCCGCGGCTGGAGCAGTGCAGTGAGTCCAGGGAGTGCAAAGGCACCAGTGGGGATGGAGTGCAGTGAGTCCAAAGACTTCAATGTCACCACTGGGAATGCACTTCAGTCAGTCCAGTGAGTGTACTGGCACCACTGGGGATGCACAGCAGTGAGTCCAGAGAGTGCATTGGCACCACTGGGGATGCAGTGCAGTGAGTCCAGAGAGTGCACTGGCACCATTGGAGATGCAGTGCAGTGAGTCCAGAGAGTGCACTGGCACCACTGGGGATGCAGTGCAGTGAGTCCAGAGAGCGCACTGGCACCAGTGGGGATGCAGTGCAGAGTGTCCAGAGAGTGCACTGGCACCACTGGGATGCACTGCAGTGAGTCCAGAGAGTGCTCTGGCACCACTGGAGATGCACTTCAGTGAGTGCAGAGACTGCACTGGCACCACTGGGGATGCAGTGCAGTGAGTCCAGTGAGTGTACTGGCACCACTGGGGATGCACTGCAGTGAGTCCAGAGAGTGCATTGGCACCACTTGGGATGCACTGCAGTGAGTCCAGAGAGTGCACTGGCACCAGTGGGGATGCAGTGCAGTGAGTCCAGAGAGTGCACTGGCTCCACTGAGAATGCACTTCAGTGAGTCCAGAGAGTGCACTGGCACCACTGTGGATGCAGTGCCGTGAGTCCAGCGAATGCACTGGCACCACTGGGGATACGGTGCCGGGAGTCCAGAGAGTGCACTGACACCACTGGGGATGCAGTGCAGTGAGTCCACAGAGTGCACTGACACCAGTGGGAATGCGGTGCAGTGAGTCCAGAGAGTGCACTGGCACCACTGGGGATGCACTGCAGTGAGTCCAGAGTGCACTAGCACCACTGGGGATGCAGAGCAGTGAGTCCAGAGAGTGCACTGGCACCACTGAGAATGCATTTCAGTGAGTCCAGAGAGTGCCGTTCCAGCCTCGGTATCCGCTCCAGCCGAGTCAACCCCGCGGTAGGCCCTCCAGCCGCGGCAGACGCTCCAGCCGCGGCAGCCGCTCCAGCCGCTCCAGCCGCGGCAGCCGCTCCAGCCCCTCCAGCCTCGCCAGCCTCTCCATCCGCGGCAGCCGCTCCAGCCGCGGCAGCCGCTCCAGCCGCTCCAACCGCGGCAGCCGCTCCAGCCGCTACCGAGTGGAGCGGCTGCCACGGCTGGAGGGCTACCGCGGCTGGAGCGGCTGCCGCGGCTGGAGCAGTGCAGTGAGTCCAGGGAGTGCAAAGGCACCAGTGGGGATGGAGTGCAGTGAGTCCAAAGACTTCACTGTCACCACTGGGAATGCAGTGCAGTGAGTCCAGGGAGTGCACTTGCACCACTGGGGATGCAGTGCAGTGACTCCAGTGAGTGCACTGACACCACTGGGGATGCACTTCAGTCAGTCCAGTGAGTGTACTGGCACCACTGGGGATGCACTGCAGTGAGTCAAGAGAGTGCACTGGCAGGACTGGGGATGCAGTGCAGTGAGTCCAGAGAGTGCACTGGCACCACTGGGGATGCACTGCAGTGAGTCCAGAGAGTGCACTGGCACCACTGAGAATGCATTTCAGTGAGTCCAGAGAGTGCCGTTCCAGCCTCGGCATCCGCTCCAGCCGAGTCAACCCCGCGGTAGCCCCTCCAGCCGCGGCAGACGCTCCAGCCGCGGCAGCCGCTCCAGCCGCTCCAGCCGCGGCAGCCGCTCCAGCCCCTCCAGCCGCGCCAGCCTCTCCAGCCGCGGCAGCCGCTCCAGCCGCGGTAGCCCTCCAGCCGTGGCAGCCGCTCCACTCGGTAGCGTCTGGAGCGGCTGCCGCGGCTGGAGCGGCTGGAGCGGCTGCCGCGACTGGAGCGGCTGCCGCGGTTGGAGCGGCTGCCGCGGCTGGAGCGGCTGGAGCGGATGCCGCGGCTGGAGAGGCTGGAGCGGCTGCCGCGGCTGGAGCGGCTGGCGCGGCTGGAGGAGCTACCGCGGCTGGAGCGGTTAACGCGGCTGGAGCGGATGCCGAGGCTGGAGCGGATGCCGCGGCTGGTGCGCCTGGAGAGGCTGCCGCGGCTGGAGCAGTGCAGTGAGTCCAGAGAGTGCACTGGCACCATTGGGGATGCAGTGCAGTGAGTCCAGAGAGTGCACTGGCAGGACTGGGGATGCAGTGCAGTGAGTCCAGAGAGTGCACTGGCACCACTGAGGATGCAATGCAGTGAGTCCAGAGAGTGCACTGGCACCAATGGGCATGCAGTGCTGTGAGTCCAGAGAGTGCACTGGCACCACTGGGGATGCACTTCAGTCAGTCCAGTGAGTGTACTGGCACCACTGGGGATGCACTGCAGTGAGTCAAGAGAGTGCACTGGCAGGACTGGGGATGCAGTGCAGTGAGTCCAGAGAGTGCACTGGCACCACTGGGGATGCCCTGCAGTGAGTCCTGAGAGCGCACTGGCACCACTGGGGATGCAGTGCAGTGAGTCCAGAGAGCGCACTGGCACCAGTGGGAATGCGGTGCAGTGAGTCCAGAGAGTGCAATGGCACCACTGGGGATGCACTGCAGTGAGTCCAGAGAGTGCACTAGCACCACTGGGGATGCAGAGCAGTGAGTCCAGAGAGTGCACTGGCACCACTGAGAATGCATTTCAGTGAGTCCAGAGAGTGCCGTTCCAGCCTCGGCATCCGCTCCAGCCGAGTCAACCCCGCGGTAGCCCCTCCAGCCGCGGCAGACGCTCCAGCCGCGGCAGCCGCTCCAGCCGCTCCAGCCGCGGCAGCCGCTCCAGCCGCTACCGAGTGGAGCGGCTGCCACGGCTGGAGGGCTACCGCGGCTGGAGCGGCTGCCGCGGCTGGAGCAGTGCAGTGAGTCCAGGGAGTGCAAAGGCACCAGTGGGGATGGAGTGCAGTGAGTCCAAAGACTTCAATGTCACCACTGGGAATGCACTTCAGTCAGTCCAGTGAGTGTACTGGCACCACTGGGGATGCACCGCAGTGAGTCCAGAGAGTGCATTGGCACCACTGGGGATGCAGTGCAGTGAGTCCAGAGAGTGCACTGGCACCATTGGAGATGCAGTGCAGTGAGTCCAGAGAGTGCACTGGCACCACTGGGGATGCAGTGCAGTGAGTCCAGAGAGTGCACTGGCACCAGTGGGGATGCAGTGCAGAGTGTCCAGAGAGTGCACTGGCACCACAGGTGATGCACTGCAGTGAGTCCAGAGAGTGCTCTGGCACCACTGGAGATGCACTTCAGTGAGTGCAGAGACTGCACTGGCACCACTGGGGATGCAGTGCAGTGAGTCCAGTGAGTGTACTGGCACCACTGGGGATGCACTGCAGTGAGTCCAGAGAGTGCATTGGCACCACTTGGGATGCACTGCAGTGAGTCCAGAGAGTGCACTGGCACCACTGGGGATGCAGTGCAGTGAGTCCAGAGAGTGCACTGGCTCCACTGAGAATGCACTTCAGTGAGTCCAGAGAGTGCACTGGCACCACTGTGGATGCAGTGCCGTGAGTCCAGCGAATGCACTGGCACCACTGGGGATACGGTGCCGGGAGTCCAGAGAGTGCACTGACACCACTGGGGATGCAGTGCAGTGAGTCCACAGAGTGCACTGACACCAGTGGGAATGCGGTGCAGTGAGTCCAGAGAGTGCACTGGCACCACTGGGGATGCACTGCAGTGAGTCCAGAGTGCACTAGCACCACTGGGGATGCAGAGCAGTGAGTCCAGAGAGTGCACTGGCACCACTGAGAATGCATTTCAGTGAGTCCAGAGAGTGCCGTTCCAGCCTCGGTATCCGCTCCAGCCGAGTCAACCCCGCGGTAGGCCCTCCAGCCGCGGCAGACGCTCCAGCCGCGGCAGCCGCTCCAGCCGCTCCAGCCGCGGCAGCCGCTCCAGCCCCTCCAGCCTCGCCAGCCTCTCCATCCGCGGCAGCCGCTCCAGCCGCGGCAGCCGCTCCAGCCGCTCCAACCGCGGCAGCCGCTCCAGCCGCTACCGAGTGGAGCGGCTGCCACGGCTGGAGGGCTACCGCGGCTGGAGCGGCTGCCGCGGCTGGAGCAGTGCAGTGAGTCCAGGGAGTGCAAAGGCACCAGTGGGGATGGAGTGCAGTGAGTCCAAAGACTTCACTGTCACCACTGGGAATGCAGTGCAGTGAGTCCAGGGAGTGCACTTGCACCACTGGGGATGCAGTGCAGTGACTCCAGTGAGTGCACTGACACCACTGGGGATGCACTTCAGTCAGTCCAGTGAGTGTACTGGCACCACTGGGGATGCACTGCAGTGAGTCAAGAGAGTGCACTGGCAGGACTGGGGATGCAGTGCAGTGAGTCCAGAGAGTGCACTGGCACCACTGGGGATGCCCTGCAGTGAGTCCTGAGAGCGCACTGGCACCACTGGGGATGCAGTGCAGTGAGTCCAGAGAGCGCACTGGCACCAGTGGGAATGCGGTGCAGTGAGTCCAGAGAGTGCAATGGCACCACTGGGGATGCACTGCAGTGAGTCCAGAGAGTGCACTAGCACCACTGGGGATGCAGAGCAGTGAGTCCAGAGAGTGCACTGGCACCACTGAGAATGCATTTCAGTGAGTCCAGAGAGTGCCGTTCCAGCCTCGGCATCCGCTCCAGCCGAGTCAACCCCGCGGTAGCCCCTCCAGCCGCGGCAGACGCTCCAGCCGCGGCAGCCGCTCCAGCCGCTCCAGCCGCGGCAGCCGCTCCAGCCCCTCCAGCCGCGCCAGCCTCTCCATCCGCGGCAGCCGCTCCAGCCGCGGCAGCCGCTCCAGCCGCTCCAGCCGCGGCAGCCGCTCCAGCCGCTACCGAGTGGAGCGGCTGCCACGGCTGGAGGGCTACCGCGGCTGGAGCGGCTGCCGCGGCTGGAGCAGTGCAGTGAGTTCAGGGAGTGCAAAGGCACCAGTGGGGATGGAGTGCAGTGAGTCCAAAGACTTCAATGTCACCACTGGGAATGCACTTCAGTCAGTCCAGTGAGTGTACTGGCACCACTGGGGATGCACAGCAGTGAGTCCAGAGAGTGCATTGGCACCACTGGGGATGCAGTGCAGTGAGTCCAGAGAGTGCACTGGCACCATTGGAGATGCAGTGCAGTGAGTCCAGAGAGTGCACTGGCACCACTGGGGATGCAGTGCAGTGAGTCCAGAGAGTGCACTGGCACCAGTGGGGATGCAGTGCAGAGTGTCCAGAGAGTGCACTGGCACCACTGGGATGCACTGCAGTGAGTCCAGAGAGTGCTCTGGCACCACTGGAGATGCACTTCAGTGAGTGCAGAGACTGCACTGGCACCACTGGGGATGCAGTGCAGTGAGTCCAGTGAGTGTACTGGCACCACTGGGGATGCACTGCAGTGAGTCCAGAGAGTGCATTGGCACCACTGGGGATGCACTGCAGTGAGTCCAGAGAGTGCACTGGCACCACTGGGGATGCAGTGCAGTGAGTCCAGAGAGTGCACTGGCTCCACTGAGAATGCACTTCAGTGAGTCCAGAGAGTGCACTGGCACCACTGTGGATGCAGTGCCGTGAGTCCAGCGAATGCACTGGCACCACTGGGGATACGGTGCCGGGAGTCCAGAGAGTGCACTGACACCACTGGGGATGCAGTGCAGTGAGTCCACAGAGTGCACTGACACCAGTGGGAATGCGGTGCAGTGAGTCCAGAGAGTGCACTGGCACCACTGGGGATGCACTGCAGTGAGTCCAGAGTGCACTAGCACCACTGGGGATGCAGAGCAGTGAGTCCAGAGAGTGCACTGGCACCACTGAGAATGCATTTCAGTGAGTCCAGAGAGTGCCGTTCCAGCCTCGGTATCCGCTCCAGCCGAGTCAACCCCGCGGTAGGCCCTCCAGCCGCGGCAGACGCTCCAGCCGCGGCAGCCGCTCCAGCCGCTCCAACCGCGGCAGCCGCTCCAGCCGCTACCGAGTGGAGCGGCTGCCACGGCTGGAGGGCTACCGCGGCTGGAGCGGCTGCCGCGGCTGGAGCAGTGCAGTGAGTCCAGGGAGTGCAAAGGCACCAGTGGGGATGGAGTGCAGTGAGTCCAAAGACTTCACTGTCACCACTGGGAATGCAGTGCAGTGAGTCCAGGGAGTGCACTTGCACCACTGGGGATGCAGTGCAGTGACTCCAGTGAGTGCACTGACACCACTGGGGATGCACTTCAGTCAGTCCAGTGAGTGTACTGGCACCACTGGGGATGCACTGCAGTGAGTCAAGAGAGTGCACTGGCAGGACTGGGGATGCAGTGCAGTGCACTGGCACCACTGGGGATGCCCTGCAGTGAGTCCTGAGAGCGCACTGGCACCACTGGGGATGCAGTGCAGTGAGTCCAGAGAGCGCACTGGCACCAGTGGGAATGCGGTGCAGTGAGTCCAGAGAGTGCAATGGCACCACTGGGGATGCACTGCAGTGAGTCCAGAGAGTGCACTAGCACCACTGGGGATGCAGAGCAGTGAGTCCAGAGAGTGCACTGGCACCACTGAGAATGCATTTCAGTGAGTCCAGAGAGTGCCGTTCCAGCCTCGGCATCCGCTCCAGCCGAGTCAACCCCGCGGTAGCCCCTCCAGCCGCGGCAGACGCTCCAGCCGCGGCAGCCGCTCCAGCCGCTCCAGCCGCGGCAGCCGCTCCAGCCCCTCCAGCCGCGCCAGCCTCTCCAGCCGCGGCAGCCGCTCCAGCCGCGGTAGCCCTCCAGCCGTGGCAGCCGCTCCACTCGGTAGCGGCTGGAGCGGCTGCCGCGGCTGCCGCGGCTGGAGCGGCTGCCGCGACTGGAGCGGCTGCCGCGGTTGGAGCGGCTGCCGCGGCTGGAGCGGCTGGAGCGGATGCCGCGGCTGGAGCGGCTGGAGCGGCTGCCGCGGCTGGAGCGGCTGGCGCGGCTGGAGGAGCTACCGCGGCTGGAGCGGTTAACGCGGCTGGAGCGGATGCCGAGGCTGGAGCGGATGCCGCGGCTGGTGCGCCTGGAGAGGCTGCCGCGGCTGGAGCAGTGCAGTGAGTCCAGAGAGTGCACTGGCACCATTGGGGATGCAGTGCAGTGAGTCCAGAGAGTGCACTGGCAGGACTGGGGATGCAGTGCAGTGAGTCCAGAGAGTGCACTGGCACCACTGAGGATGCAATGCAGTGAGTCCAGAGAGTGCACTGGCACCACTGGGCATGCAGTGCTGTGAGTCCAGAGAGTGCACTGGCACCACTGGGGATGCACTTCAGTCAGTCCAGTGAGTGTACTGGCACCACTGGGGATGCACTGCAGTGAGTCAAGAGAGTGCACTGGCAGGACTGGGGATGCAGTGCAGTGAGTCCAGAGAGTGCACTGGCACCACTGGGGATGCCCTGCAGTGAGTCCTGAGAGCGCACTGGCACCACTGGGGATGCAGTGCAGTGAGTCCAGAGAGAGCACTGGCACCAGTGGGAATGCGGTGCAGTGAGTCCAGAGAGTGCAATGGCACCACTGGGGATGCACTGCAGTGAGTCCAGAGAGTGCACTAGCACCACTGGGGATGCAGAGCAGTGAGTCCAGAGAGTGCACTGGCACCACTGAGAATGCATTTCAGTGAGTCCAGAGAGTGCCGTTCCAGCCTCGGCATCCGCTCCAGCCGAGTCAACCCCGCGGTAGCCCCTCCAGCCGCGGCAGACGCTCCAGCCGCGGCAGCCGCTCCAGCCGCTCCAGCCGCGGCAGCCGCTCCAGCCCCTCCAGCCGCGCCAGCCTCTCCATCCGCGGCAGCCGCTCCAGCCGCGGCAGCCGCTCCAGCCGCGGCAGCCGCTCCAGCCGCTACCGAGTGGAGCGGCTGCCACGGCTGGAGGGCTACCGCGGCTGGAGCGGCTGCCGCGGCTGGAGCAGTGCAGTGAGTCCAGAGAGTGCATTGGCACCACTGGGGATGCAGTGCAGTGAGTCCAGAGAGTGCACTGGCACCATTGGAGATGCAGTGCAGTGAGTCCAGAGAGTGCACTGGCACCACTGGGGATGCAGTGCAGTGAGTCCAGAGAGTGCACTGGCACCAGTGGGGATGCAGTGCAGAGTGTCCAGAGAGTGCACTGGCACCACAGGTGATGCACTGCAGTGAGTCCAGAGAGTGCTCTGGCACCACTGGAGATGCACTTCAGTGAGTGCAGAGACTGCACTGGCACCACTGGGGATGCAGTGCAGTGAGTCCAGTGAGTGTACTGGCACCACTGGGGATGCACTGCAGTGAGTCCAGAGAGTGCATTGGCACCACTTGGGATGCACTGCAGTGAGTCCAGAGAGTGCACTGGCACCACTGGGGATGCAGTGCAGTGAGTCCAGAGAGTGCACTGGCTCCACTGAGAATGCACTTCAGTGAGTCCAGAGAGTGCACTGGCACCACTGTGGATGCAGTGCCGTGAGTCCAGCGAATGCAGTGGCACCACTGGGGATACGGTGCCGGGAGTCCAGAGAGTGCACTGACACCACTGGGGATGCAGTGCAGTGAGTCCACAGAGTGCACTGACACCAGTGGGAATGCGGTGCAGTGAGTCCAGAGAGTGCACTGGCACCACTGGGGATGCACTGCAGTGAGTCCAGAGTGCACTAGCACCACTGGGGATGCAGAGCAGTGAGTCCAGAGAGTGCACTGGCACCACTGAGAATGCATTTCAGTGAGTCCAGAGAGTGCCGTTCCAGCCTCGGTATCCGCTCCAGCCGAGTCAACCCCGCGGTAGGCCCTCCAGCCGCGGCAGACGCTCCAGCCGCGGCAGCCGCTCCAGCCGCTCCAGCCGCGGCAGCCGCTCCAGCCCCTCCAGCCTCGCCAGCCTCTCCATCCGCGGCAGCCGCTCCAGCCGCGGCAGCCGCTCCAGCCGCTCCAACCGCGGCAGCCGCTCCAGCCGCTACCGAGTGGAGCGGCTGCCACGGCTGGAGGGCTACCGCGGCTGGAGCGGCTGCCGCGGCTGGAGCAGTGCAGTGAGTCCAGGGAGTGCAAAGGCACCAGTGGGGATGGAGTGCAGTGAGTCCAAAGACTTCACTGTCACCACTGGGAATGCAGTGCAGTGAGTCCAGGGAGTGCACTTGCACCACTGGGGATGCAGTGCAGTGACTCCAGTGAGTGCACTGACACCACTGGGGATGCACTTCAGTCAGTCCAGTGAGTGTACTGGCACCACTGGGGATGCACTGCAGTGAGTCAAGAGAGTGCACTGGCAGGACTGGGGATGCAGTGCAGTGAGTCCAGAGAGTGCACTGGCACCACTGGGGATGCCCTGCAGTGAGTCCTGAGAGCGCACTGGCACCACTGGGGATGCAGTGCAGTGAGTCCAGAGAGCGCACTGGCACCAGTGGGAATGCGGTGCAGTGAGTCCAGAGAGTGCAATGGCACCACTGGGGATGCACTGCAGTGAGTCCAGAGAGTGCACTAGCACCACTGGGGATGCAGAGCAGTGAGTCCAGAGAGTGTACTGGCACCACTGAGAATGCATTTCAGTGAGTCCAGAGAGTGCCGTTCCAGCCTCGGCATCCGCTCCAGCCGAGTCAACCCCGCGGTAGCCCCTCCAGCCGCGGCAGACGCTCCAGCCGCGGCAGCCGCTCCAGCCGCTCCAGCCGCGGCAGCCGCTCCAGCCGCGGCAGCCGCTCCAGCCGCTCCAGCCGCGGCAGCCGCTCCAGCCCCTCCAGCCGCGCCAGCCTCTCCATCCGCGGCAGCCGCTCCAGCCGCGGCAGCCGCTCCAGCCGCTCCAGCCGCGGCAGCCGCTCCAGCCGCTACCGAGTGGAGCGGCTGCCGCGGCTGGAGGGCTACCGCGGCTGGAGCGGCTGCCGCGGCTGGAGCAGTGCAGTGAGTCCAGGGAGTGCAAAGGCACCAGTGGGGATGGAGTGCAGTGAGTCCAAAGACTTCAATGTCACCACTGGGAATGCACTTCAGTCAGTCCAGTGAGTGTACTGGCACCACTGGGGATGCACAGCAGTGAGTCCAGAGAGTGCATTGGCACCACTGGGGATGCAGTGCAGTGAGTCCAGAGAGTGCACTGGCACCATTGGAGATGCAGTGCAGTGAGTCCAGAGAGTGCACTGGCACCACTGGGGATGCAGTGCAGTGAGTCCAGAGAGCGCACTGGCACCAGTGGGGATGCAGTGCAGAGTGTCCAGAGAGTGCACTGGCACCACTGGGATGCACTGCAGTGAGTCCAGAGAGTGCTCTGGCACCACTGGAGATGCACTTCAGTGAGTGCAGAGACTGCACTGGCACCACTGGGGATGCAGTGCAGTGAGTCCAGTGAGTGTACTGGCACCACTGGGGATGCACTGCAGTGAGTCCAGAGAGTGCATTGGCACCACTTGGGATGCACTGCAGTGAGTCCAGAGAGTGCACTGGCACCACTGGGGATGCAGTGCAGTGAGTCCAGAGAGTGCACTGGCTCCACTGAGAATGCACTTCAGTGAGTCCAGAGAGTGCACTGGCACCACTGTGGATGCAGTGCCGTGAGTCCAGCGAATGCACTGGCACCACTGGGGATACGGTGCCGGGAGTCCAGAGAGTGCACTGACACCACTGGGGATGCAGTGCAGTGAGTCCACAGAGTGCACTGACACCAGTGGGAATGCGGTGCAGTGAGTCCAGAGAGTGCACTGGCACCACTGGGGATGCACTGCAGTGAGTCCAGAGTGCACTAGCACCACTGGGGATGCAGAGCAGTGAGTCCAGAGAGTGCACTGGCACCACTGAGAATGCATTTCAGTGAGTCCAGAGAGTGCCGTTCCAGCCTCGGTATCCGCTCCAGCCGAGTCAACCCCGCGGTAGGCCCTCCAGCCGCGGCAGACGCTCCAGCCGCGGCAGCCGCTCCAGCCGCTCCAGCCGCGGCAGCCGCTCCAGCCCCTCCAGCCTCGCCAGCCTCTCCATCCGCGGCAGCCGCTCCAGCCGCGGCAGCCGCTCCAGCCGCTCCAACCGCGGCAGCCGCTCCAGCCGCTACCGAGTGGAGCGGCTGCCACGGCTGGAGGGCTACCGCGGCTGGAGCGGCTGCCGCGGCTGGAGCAGTGCAGTGAGTCCAGGGAGTGCAAAGGCACCAGTGGGGATGGAGTGCAGTGAGTCCAAAGACTTCACTGTCACCACTGGGAATGCAGTGCAGTGAGTCCAGGGAGTGCACTTGCACCACTGGGGATGCAGTGCAGTGACTCCAGTGAGTGCACTGACACCACTGGGGATGCACTTCAGTCAGTCCAGTGAGTGTACTGGCACCACTGGGGATGCACTGCAGTGAGTCAAGAGAGTGCACTGGCAGGACTGGGGATGCAGTGCAGTGAGTCCAGAGAGTGCACTGGCACCACTGGGGATGCCCTGCAGTGAGTCCTGAGAGCGCACTGGCACCACTGGGGATGCAGTGCAGTGAGTCCAGAGAGCGCACTGGCACCAGTGGGAATGCGGTGCAGTGAGTCCAGAGAGTGCAATGGCACCACTGGGGATGCACTGCAGTGAGTCCAGAGAGTGCACTAGCACCACTGGGGATGCAGAGCAGTGAGTCCAGAGAGTGCACTGGCACCACTGAGAATGCATTTCAGTGAGTCCAGAGAGTGCCGTTCCAGCCTCGGCATCCGCTCCAGCCGAGTCAACCCCGCGGTAGCCCCTCCAGCCGCGGCAGACGCTCCAGCCGCGGCAGCCGCTCCAGCCGCTCCAGCCGCGGCAGCCGCTCCAGCCCCTCCAGCCGCGCCAGCCTCTCCATCCGCGGCAGCCGCTCCAGCCGCGGCAGCCGCTCCAGCCGCTCCAGCCGCGGCAGCCGCTCAGCCGCTACCGAGTGGAGCGGCTGCCACGGCTGGAGGGCTACCGCGGCTGGAGCGGCTGCCGCGGCTGGAGCAGTGCAGTGAGTCCAGGGAGTGCAAAGGCACCAGTGGGGATGGAGTGCAGTGAGTCCAAAGACTTCAATGTCACCACTGGGAATGCACTTCAGTCAGTCCAGTGAGTGTACTGGCACCACTGGGGATGCACAGCAGTGAGTCCAGAGAGTGCATTGGCACCACTGGGGATGCAGTGCAGTGAGTCCAGAGAGTGCACTGGCACCATTGGAGATGCAGTGCAGTGAGTCCAGAGAGTGCACTGGCACCACTGGGGATGCAGTGCAGTGAGTCCAGAGAGTGCACTGGCACCAGTGGGGATGCAGTGCAGTGAGTCCAGAGAGTGCACTGGCACCAGTGGGGATTCAGTGCAGTGAGTCCAGAGAGTGCTCTGGCACCACTGGAGATGCACTTCAGTGAGTGCAGAGACTGCACTGGCACCACTGGGGATGCAGTGCAGTGAGTCCAGTGAGTGTACTGGCACCACTGGGGATGCACTGCAGTGAGTCCAGAGAGTGCATTGGCACCACTTGGGATGCACTGCAGTGAGTCCAGAGAGTGCACTGGCACCAGTGGGGATGCAGTGCAGTGAGTCCAGAGAGTGCACTGGCACCATTGGAGATGCAGTGCAGTGAGTCCAGAGAGTGCACTGGCACCACTGGGGATGCAGTGCAGTGAGTCCAGAGAGTGCACTGGCACCACTGGGGATGCAGTGCAGTGAGTCCAGAGAGTGCACTGGCACCACTGGGGATGCAGTGCAGTGAGTCCAGAGAGTGCACTGACACCAGTGGGAATGCGGTGCAGTGAGTCCAGAGAGTGCACTGGCACCACTGGGGATGCACTGCAGTGAGTCCAGAGAGTGCACTGGCTCCACTGAGAATGCACTTCAGTGAGTCCAGAGAGTGCACTGGCTCCACTGAGAATGCACTTCAGTGAGTCCAGAGAGTGCACTGGCACCACTGTGGATGCAGTGCAGTGAGTCCAGCGAATGCACTGGCACCACTGGGGATACGGTGCCGGGAGTCCAGAGAGTGCACTGACACCACTGGGGATGCAGTGCAGTGAGTCCACAGAGTGCACTGACACCAGTGGGAATGCGGTGCAGTGAGTCCAGAGAGTGCACTGGCACCACTGGGGATGCACTGCAGTGAGTCCAGAGTGCACTAGCACCACTGGGGATGCAGAGCAGTGAGTCCAGAGAGTGCACTGGCACCATTGGAGATGCAGTGCAGTGAGTCCAGAGAGTGCACTGGCACCATTGGAGATGCAGTGCAGTGAGTCCAGAGAGTGCACTGGCACCACTGGGGATGCAGTGCAGTGAGTCCAGAGAGTGCACTGGCTCCACTGGGGATGCAGTGCAGTGAGTCCAGAGAGTGCACTGACACCAGTGGGAATGCGGTGCAGTGAGTCCAGAGAGTGCACTGGCACCACTGGGGATGCACTGCAGTGAGTCCAGAGAGTGCACTGGCTCCACTGAGAATGCACTTCAGTGAGTCCAGAGAGTGCACTGGCTCCACTGAGAATGCACTTCAGTGAGTCCAGAGAGTGCACTGGCACCACTGTGGATGCAGTGCAGTGAGTCCAGCGAATGCACTGGCACCACTGGGGATACGGTGCCGGGAGTCCAGAGAGTGCACTGACACCACTGGGGATGCAGTGCAGTGAGTCCACAGAGTGCACTGACACCAGTGGGAATGCGGTGCAGTGAGTCCAGAGAGTGCACTGGCACCACTGGGGATGCACTGCAGTGAGTCCAGAGTGCACTAGCACCACTGGGGATGCAGAGCAGTGAGTCCAGAGAGTGCACTGGCACCACTGAGAATGCATTTCAGTGAGTCCAGAGAGTGCCGTTCCAGCCTCGGTATCCGCTCCAGCCGAGTCAACCCCGCGGTAGGCCCTCCAGCCGCGGCAGACGCTCCAGCCGCGGCAGCCGCTCCAGCCGCTCCAGCCGCGGCAGCCGCTCCAGCCCCTCCAGCCGCGCCAGCCTCTCCATCCGCGGCAGCCGCTCCAGCCGCGGCAGCCGCTCCAGCCGCTCCAGCCGCGGCAGCCGCTCCAGCCGCTACCGAGTGGAGCGGCTGCCACGGCTGGAGGGCTACCGCGGCTGGAGCGGCTGCCGCGGCTGGAGCAGTGCAGTGAGTCCAGGGAGTGCAAAGGCACCAGTGGGGATGGAGTGCAGTGAGTCCAAAGACTTCAATGTCACCACTGGGAATGCACTTCAGTCAGTCCAGTGAGTGTACTGGCACCACTGGGGATGCACAGCAGTGAGTCCAGAGAGTGCATTGGCACCACTGGGGATGCAGTGCAGTGAGTCCAGAGAGTGCACTGGCACCATTGGAGATGCAGTGCAGTGAGTCCAGAGAGTGCACTGGCACCACTGGGGATGCAGTGCAGTGAGTCCAGAGAGTGCACTGGCACCAGTGGGGATGCAGTGCAGAGTGTCCAGAGAGTGCACTGGCACCACAGGTGATGCACTGCAGTGAGTCCAGAGAGTGCTCTGGCACCACTGGAGATGCACTTCAGTGAGTGCAGAGACTGCACTGGCACCACTGGGGATGCAGTGCAGTGAGTCCAGTGAGTGTACTGGCACCACTGGGGATGCACTGCAGTGAGTCCAGAGAGTGCATTGGCACCACTTGGGATGCACTGCAGTGAGTCCAGAGAGTGCACTGGCACCACTGGGGATGCAGTGCAGTGAGTCCAGAGAGTGCACTGGCTCCACTGAGAATGCACTTCAGTGAGTCCAGAGAGTGCACTGGCACCACTGTGGATGCAGTGCCGTGAGTCCAGCGAATGCACTGGCACCACTGGGGATACGGTGCCGGGAGTCCAGAGAGTGCACTGACACCACTGGGGATGCAGTGCAGTGAGTCCACAGAGTGCACTGACACCAGTGGGAATGCGGTGCAGTGAGTCCAGAGAGTGCACTGGCACCACTGGGGATGCACTGCAGTGAGTCCAGAGTGCACTAGCACCACTGGGGATGCAGAGCAGTGAGTCCAGAGAGTGCACTGGCACCACTGAGAATGCATTTCAGTGAGTCCAGAGAGTGCCGTTCCAGCCTCGGTATCCGCTCCAGCCGAGTCAACCCCGCGGTAGGCCCTCCAGCCGCGGCAGACGCTCCAGCCGCGGCAGCCGCTCCAGCCGCTCCAGCCGCGGCAGCCGCTCCAGCCCCTCCAGCCTCGCCAGCCTCTCCATCCGCGGCAGCCGCTCCAGCCGCGGCAGCCGCTCCAGCCGCTCCAGCCGCGGCAGCCGCTCCAGCCGCTACCGAGTGGAGCGGCTGCCACGGCTGGAGGGCTACCGCGGCTGGAGCGGCTGCCGCGGCTGGAGCAGTGCAGTGAGTCCAGGGAGTGCAAAGGCACCAGTGGGGATGGAGTGCAGTGAGTCCAAAGACTTCACTGTCACCACTGGGAATGCAGTGCAGTGAGTCCAGGGAGTGCACTTGCACCACTGGGGATGCAGTGCAGTGACTCCAGTGAGTGCACTGACACCACTGGGGATGCACTTCAGTCAGTCCAGTGAGTGTACTGGCACCACTGGGGATGCACTGCAGTGAGTCAAGAGAGTGCATTGGCACCACTGGGGATGCAGTGCAGTGAGTCCAGAGAGTGCACTGGCACCATTGGAGATGCAGTGCAGTGAGTCCAGAGAGTGCACTGGCACCACTGGGGATGCAGTGCAGTGAGTCCAGAGAGTGCACTGGCACCAGTGGGGATGCAGTGCAGAGTGTCCAGAGAGTGCACTGGCACCACTGGGATGCACTGCAGTGAGTCCAGAGAGTGCTCTGGCACCACTGGAGATGCACTTCAGTGAGTGCAGAGACTGCACTGGCACCACTGGGGATGCAGTGCAGTGAGTCCAGTGAGTGTACTGGCACCACTGGGGATGCACTGCAGTGAGTCCAGAGAGTGCATTGGCACCACTTGGGATGCACTGCAGTGAGTCCAGAGAGTGCACTGGCACCACTGGGGATGCAGTGCAGTGAGTCCAGAGAGTGCACTGGCTCCACTGAGAATGCACTTCAGTGAGTCCAGAGAGCGAACTGGCACCACTGTGGATGCAGTGCCGTGAGTCCAGCGAATGCACTGGCACCACTGGGGATACGGTGCCGGGAGTCCAGAGAGTGCACTGACACCACTGGGGATGCAGTGCAGTGAGTCCACAGAGTGCACTGACACCAGTGGGAATGCGGTGCAGTGAGTCCAGAGAGTGCACTGGCACCACTGGGGATGCACTGCAGTGAGTCCAGAGTGCACTAGCACCACTGGGGATGCAGAGCAGTGAGTCCAGAGAGTGCACTGGCACCACTGAGAATGCATTTCAGTGAGTCCAGAGAGTGCCGTTCCAGCCTCGGTATCCGCTCCAGCCGAGTCAACCCCGCGGTAGGCCCTCCAGCCGCGGCAGCCGCTCCAGCCGCTCCAGCCGCGGCAGCCGCTCCAGCCCCTCCAGCCTCGCCAGCCTCTCCATCCGCGGCAGCCGCTCCAGCCGCGGCAGCCGCTCCAGCCGCTCCAACCGCGGCAGCCGCTCCAGCCGCTACCGAGTGGAGCGGCTGCCACGGCTGGAGGGCTACCGCGGCTGGAGCGGCTGCCGCGGCTGGAGCAGTGCAGTGAGTCCAGGGAGTGCAAAGGCACCAGTGGGGATGGAGTGCAGTGAGTCCAAAGACTTCACTGTCACCACTGGGAATGCAGTGCAGTGAGTCCAGGGAGTGCACTTGCACCACTGGGGATGCAGTGCAGTGACTCCAGTGAGTGCACTGACACCACTGGGGATGCACTTCAGTCAGTCCAGTGAGTGTACTGGCACCACTGGGGATGCACTGCAGTGAGTCAAGAGAGTGCACTGGCAGGACTGGGGATGCAGTGCAGTGAGTCCAGAGAGTGCACTGGCACCACTGGGGATGCCCTGCAGTGAGTCCTGAGAGCGCACTGGCACCACTGGGGATGCAGTGCAGTGAGTCCAGAGAGCGCACTGGCACCAGTGGGAATGCGGTGCAGTGAGTCCAGAGAGTGCAATGGCACCACTGGGGATGCACTGCAGTGAGTCCAGAGAGTGCACTAGCACCACTGGGGATGCAGAGCAGTGAGTCCAGAGAGTGCACTGGCACCACTGAGAATGCATTTCAGTGAGTCCAGAGAGTGCCGTTCCAGCCTCGGCATCCGCTCCAGCCGAGTCAACCCCGCGGTAGCCCCTCCAGCCGCGGCAGACGCTCCAGCCGCGGCAGCCGCTCCAGCCGCTCCAGCCGCGGCAGCCGCTCCAGCCCCTCCAGCCGCGCCAGCCTCTCCATCCGCGGCAGCCGCTCCAGCCGCGGCAGCCGCTCCAGCCGCTCCAGCCGCGGCAGCCGCTCCAGCCGCTACCGAGTGGAGCGGCTGCCACGGCTGGAGGGCTACCGCGGCTGGAGCGGCTGCCGCGGCTGGAGCAGTGCAGTGAGTCCAGGGAGTGCAAAGGCACCAGTGGGGATGGAGTGCAGTGAGTCCAAAGACTTCAATGTCACCACTGGGAATGCACTTCAGTCAGTCCAGTGAGTGTACTGGCACCACTGGGGATGCACAGCAGTGAGTCCAGAGAGTGCATTGGCACCACTGGGGATGCAGTGCAGTGAGTCCAGAGAGTGCACTGGCACCATTGGAGATGCAGTGCAGTGAGTCCAGAGAGTGCACTGGCACCACTGGGGATGCAGTGCAGTGAGTCCAGAGAGTGCACTGGCACCAGTGGGGATGCAGTGCAGAGTGTCCAGAGAGTGCACTGGCACCACTGGGATGCACTGCAGTGAGTCCAGAGAGTGCTCTGGCACCACTGGAGATGCACTTCAGTGAGTGCAGAGACTGCACTGGCACCACTGGGGATGCAGTGCAGTGAGTCCAGTGAGTGTACTGGCACCACTGGGGATGCACTGCAGTGAGTCCAGAGAGTGCATTGGCACCACTTGGGATGCACTGCAGTGAGTCCAGAGAGTGCACTGGCACCAGTGGGGATGCAGTGCAGTGAGTCCAGAGAGTGCACTGGCTCCACTGAGAATGCACTTCAGTGAGTGCAGAGACTGCACTGGCACCACTGTGGATGCAGTGCCGTGAGTCCAGCGAATGCACTGGCACCACTGGGGATACGGTGCCGGGAGTCCAGAGAGTGCACTGACACCACTGGGGATGCAGTGCAGTGAGTCCACAGAGTGCACTGACACCAGTGGGAATGCGGTGCAGTGAGTCCAGAGAGTGCACTGGCACCACTGGGGATGCACTGCAGTGAGTCCAGAGTGCACTAGCACCACTGGGGATGCAGAGCAGTGAGTCCAGAGAGTGCACTGGCACCACTGAGAATGCATTTCAGTGAGTCCAGAGAGTGCCGTTCCAGCCTCGGTATCCGCTCCAGCCGAGTCAACCCCGCGGTAGGCCCTCCAGCCGCGGCAGACGCTCCAGCCGCGGCAGCCGCTCCAGCCGCTCCAGCCGCGGCAGCCGCTCCAGCCCCTCCAGCCTCGCCAGCCTCTCCATCCGCGGCAGCCGCTCCAGCCGCGGCAGCCGCTCCAGCCGCTCCAACCGCGGCAGCCGCTCCAGCCGCTACCGAGTGGAGCGGCTGCCACGGCTGGAGGGCTACCGCGGCTGGAGCGGCTGCCGCGGCTGGAGCAGTGCAGTGAGTCCAGGGAGTGCAAAGGCACCAGTGGGGATGGAGTGCAGTGAGTCCAAAGACTTCACTGTCACCACTGGGAATGCAGTGCAGTGAGTCCAGGGAGTGCACTTGCACCACTGGGGATGCAGTGCAGTGACTCCAGTGAGTGCACTGACACCACTGGGGATGCACTTCAGTCAGTCCAGTGAGTGTACTGGCACCACTGGGGATGCACTGCAGTGAGTCAAGAGAGTGCACTGGCAGGACTGGGGATGCAGTGCAGTGAGTCCAGAGAGTGCACTGGCACCACTGGGGATGCACTGCAGTGAGTCCAGAGAGTGCACTGGCACCACTGAGAATGCATTTCAGTGAGTCCAGAGAGTGCCGTTCCAGCCTCGGCATCCGCTCCAGCCGAGTCAACCCCGCGGTAGCCCCTCCAGCCGCGGCAGACGCTCCAGCCGCGGCAGCCGCTCCAGCCGCTCCAGCCGCGGCAGCCGCTCCAGCCCCTCCAGCCGCGCCAGCCTCTCCAGCCGCGGCAGCCGCTCCAGCCGCGGTAGCCCTCCAGCCGTGGCAGCCGCTCCACTCGGTAGCGTCTGGAGCGGCTGCCGCGGCTGGAGCGGCTGGAGCGGCTGCCGCGACTGGAGCGGCTGCCGCGGTTGGAGCGGCTGCCGCGGCTGGAGCGGCTGGAGCGGATGCCGCGGCTGGAGCGGCTGGAGCGGCTGCCGCGGCTGGAGCGGCTGGCGCGGCTGGAGGAGCTACCGCGGCTGGAGCGGTTAACGCGGCTGGAGCGGATGCCGAGGCTGGAGCGGATGCCGCGGCTGGTGCGCCTGGAGAGGCTGCCGCGGCTGGAGCAGTGCAGTGAGTCCAGAGAGTGCACTGGCACCATTGGGGATGCAGTGCACTGAGTCCAGAGAGTGCACTGGCAGGACTGGGGATGCAGTGCAGTGAGTCCAGAGAGTGCACTGGCACCACTGAGGATGCAATGCAGTGAGTCCAGAGAGTGCACTGGCACCAATGGGCATGCAGTGCTGTGAGTCCAGAGAGTGCACTGGCACCACTGGGGATGCACTTCAGTCAGTCCAGTGAGTGTACTGGCACCACTGGGGATGCACTGCAGTGAGTCAAGAGAGTGCACTGGCAGGACTGGGGATGCAGTGCAGTGAGTCCAGAGAGTGCACTGGCACCACTGGGGATGCCCTGCAGTGAGTCCTGAGAGCGCACTGGCACCACTGGGGATGCAGTGCAGTGAGTCCAGAGAGCGCACTGGCACCAGTGGGAATGCGGTGCAGTGAGTCCAGAGAGTGCAATGGCACCAATGGGGATGCACTGCAGTGAGTCCAGAGAGTGCACTAGCACCACTGGGGATGCAGAGCAGTGAGTCCAGAGAGTGCACTGGCACCACTGAGAATGCATTTCAGTGAGTCCAGAGAGTGCCGTTCCAGCCTCGGCATCCGCTCCAGCCGAGTCAACCCCGCGGTAGCCCCTCCAGCCGCGGCAGACGCTCCAGCCGCGGCAGCCGCTCCAGCCGCTCCAGCCGCGGCAGCCGCTCCAGCCGCTACCGAGTGGAGCGGCTGCCACGGCTGGAGGGCTACCGCGGCTGGAGCGGCTGCCGCGGCTGGAGCAGTGCAGTGAGTCCAGGGAGTGCAAAGGCACCAGTGGGGATGGAGTGCAGTGAGTCCAAAGACTTCAATGTCACCACTGGGAATGCACTTCAGTCAGTCCAGTGAGTGTACTGGCACCACTGGGGATGCACAGCAGTGAGTCCAGAGAGTGCATTGGCACCACTGGGGATGCAGTGCAGTGAGTCCAGAGAGTGCACTGGCACCATTGGAGATGCAGTGCAGTGAGTCCAGAGAGTGCACTGGCACCACTGGGGATGCAGTGCAGTGAGTCCAGAGAGTGCACTGGCACCAGTGGGGATGCAGTGCAGAGTGTCCAGAGAGTGCACTGGCACCACAGGTGATGCACTGCAGTGAGTCCAGAGAGTGCTCTGGCACCACTGGAGATGCACTTCAGTGAGTGCAGAGACTGCACTGGCACCACTGGGGATGCAGTGCAGTGAGTCCAGTGAGTGTACTGGCACCACTGGGGATGCACTGCAGTGAGTCCAGAGAGTGCATTGGCACCACTTGGGATGCACTGCAGTGAGTCCAGAGAGTGCACTGGCACCACTGGGGATGCAGTGCAGTGAGTCCAGAGAGTGCACTGGCTCCACTGAGAATGCACTTCAGTGAGTCCAGAGAGTGCACTGGCACCACTGTGGATGCAGTGCCGTGAGTCCAGCGAATGCACTGGCACCACTGGGGATACGGTGCCGGGAGTCCAGAGAGTGCACTGACACCACTGGGGATGCAGTGCAGTGAGTCCACAGAGTGCACTGACACCAGTGGGAATGCGGTGCAGTGAGTCCAGAGAGTGCACTGGCACCACTGGGGATGCACTGCAGTGAGTCCAGAGTGCACTAGCACCACTGGGGATGCAGAGCAGTGAGTCCAGAGAGTGCACTGGCACCACTGAGAATGCATTTCAGTGAGTCCAGAGAGTGCCGTTCCAGCCTCGGTATCCGCTCCAGCCGAGTCAACCCCGCGGTAGGCCCTCCAGCCGCGGCAGACGCTCCAGCCGCGGCAGCCGCTCCAGCCGCTCCAGCCGCGGCAGCCGCTCCAGCCCCTCCAGCCTCGCCAGCCTCTCCATCCGCGGCAGCCGCTCCAGCCGCGGCAGCCGCTCCAGCCGCTCCAACCGCGGCAGCCGCTCCAGCCGCTACCGAGTGGAGCGGCTGCCACGGCTGGAGGGCTACCGCGGCTGGAGCGGCTGCCGCGGCTGGAGCAGTGCAGTGAGTCCAGGGAGTGCAAAGGCACCAGTGGGGATGGAGTGCAGTGAGTCCAAAGACTTCACTGTCACCACTGGGAATGCAGTGCAGTGAGTCCAGGGAGTGCACTTGCACCACTGGGGATGCAGTGCAGTGACTCCAGTGAGTGCACTGACACCACTGGGGATGCACTTCAGTCAGTCCAGTGAGTGTACTGGCACCACTGGGGATGCACTGCAGTGAGTCAAGAGAGTGCACTGGCAGGACTGGGGATGCAGTGCAGTGAGTCCAGAGAGTGCACTGGCACCACTGGGGATGCCCTGCAGTGAGTCCTGAGAGCGCACTGGCACCACTGGGGATGCAGTGCAGTGAGTCCAGAGAGCGCACTGGCACCAGTGGGAATGCGGTGCAGTGAGTCCAGAGAGTGCAATGGCACCACTGGGGATGCACTGCAGTGAGTCCAGAGAGTGCACTAGCACCACTGGGGATGCAGAGCAGTGAGTCCAGAGAGTGCACTGGCACCACTGAGAATGCATTTCAGTGAGTCCAGAGAGTGCCGTTCCAGCCTCGGCATCCGCTCCAGCCGAGTCAACCCCGCGGTAGCCCCTCCAGCCGCGGCAGACGCTCCAGCCGCGGCAGCCGCTCCAGCCGCTCCAGCCGCGGCAGCCGCTCCAGCCCCTCCAGCCGCGCCAGCCTCTCCATCCGCGGCAGCCGCTCCAGCCGCGGCAGCCGCTCCAGCCGCTCCAGCCGCGGCAGCCGCTCCAGCCGCTACCGAGTGGAGCGGCTGCCACGGCTGGAGGGCTACCGCGGCTGGAGCGGCTGCCGCGGCTGGAGCAGTGCAGTGAGTCCAGGGAGTGCAAAGGCACCAGTGGGGATGGAGTGCAGTGAGTCCAAAGACTTCAATGTCACCACTGGGAATGCACTTCAGTCAGTCCAGTGAGTGTACTGGCACCACTGGGGATGCACAGCAGTGAGTCCAGAGAGTGCATTGGCACCACTGGGGATGCAGTGCAGTGAGTCCAGAGAGTGCACTGGCACCATTGGAGATGCAGTGCAGTGAGTCCAGAGAGTGCACTGGCACCACTGGGGATGCAGTGCAGTGAGTCCAGAGAGTGCACTGGCACCAGTGGGGATGCAGTGCAGAGTGTCCAGAGAGTGCACTGGCACCACTGGGATGCACTGCAGTGAGTCCAGAGAGTGCTCTGGCACCACTGGAGATGCACTTCAGTGAGTGCAGAGACTGCACTGGCACCACTGGGGATGCAGTGCAGTGAGTCCAGTGAGTGTACTGGCACCACTGGGGATGCACTGCAGTGAGTCCAGAGAGTGCATTGGCACCACTTGGGATGCACTGCAGTGAGTCCAGAGAGTGCACTGGCACCACTGGGGATGCAGTGCAGTGAGTCCAGAGAGTGCACTGGCTCCACTGAGAATGCACTTCAGTGAGTCCAGAGAGTGCACTGGCACCACTGTGGATGCAGTGCCGTGAGTCCAGCGAATGCACTGGCACCACTGGGGATACGGTGCCGGGAGTCCAGAGAGTGCACTGACACCACTGGGGATGCAGTGCAGTGAGTCCACAGAGTGCACTGACACCAGTGGGAATGCGGTGCAGTGAGTCCAGAGAGTGCACTGGCACCACTGGGGATGCACTGCAGTGAGTCCAGAGTGCACTAGCACCACTGGGGATGCAGAGCAGTGAGTCCAGAGAGTGCACTGGCACCACTGAGAATGCATTTCAGTGAGTCCAGAGAGTGCCGTTCCAGCCTCGGTATCCGCTCCAGCCGAGTCAACCCCGCGGTAGGCCCTCCAGCCGCGGCAGACGCTCCAGCCGCGGCAGCCGCTCCAGCCGCTCCAACCGCGGCAGCCGCTCCAGCCGCTACCGAGTGGAGCGGCTGCCACGGCTGGAGGGCTACCGCGGCTGGAGCGGCTGCCGCGGCTGGAGCAGTGCAGTGAGTCCAGGGAGTGCAAAGGCACCAGTGGGGATGGAGTGCAGTGAGTCCAAAGACTTCACTGTCACCACTGGGAATGCAGTGCAGTGAGTCCAGGGAGTGCACTTGCACCACTGGGGATGCAGTGCAGTGACTCCAGTGAGTGCACTGACACCACTGGGGATGCACTTCAGTCAGTCCAGTGAGTGTACTGGCACCACTGGGGATGCACTGCAGTGAGTCAAGAGAGTGCACTGGCAGGACTGGGGATGCAGTGCAGTGAGTCCAGAGAGTGCACTGGCACCACTGGGGATGCCCTGCAGTGAGTCCTGAGAGCGCACTGGCACCACTGGGGATGCAGTGCAGTGAGTCCAGAGAGCGCACTGGCACCAGTGGGAATGCGGTGCAGTGAGTCCAGAGAGTGCAATGGCACCACTGGGGATGCAGAGCAGTGAGTCCAGAGAGTGCACTGGCACCACTGAGAATGCATTTCAGTGAGTCCAGAGAGTGCCGTTCCAGCCTCGGCATCCGCTCCAGCCGAGTCAACCCCGCGGTAGCCCCTCCAGCCGCGGCAGACGCTCCAGCCGCGGCAGCCGCTCCAGCCGCTCCAGCCGCGGCAGCCGCTCCAGCCCCTCCAGCCGCGCCAGCCTCTCCAGCCGCGGCAGCCGCTCCAGCCGCGGTAGCCCTCCAGCCGTGGCAGCCGCTCAACTCGGTAGCGGCTGGAGCGGCTGCCGCGGCTGCCGCGGCTGGAGCGGCTGCCGCGACTGGAGCGGCTGCCGCGGTTGGAGCGGCTGCCGCGGCTGGAGGAGCTACCGCGGCTGGAGGAGCTACCGCGGCTGGAGCGGTTAACGCGGCTGGAGCGGATGCCGAGGCTGGAGCGGATGCCGCGGCTGGTGCGCCTGGAGAGGCTGCCGCGGCTGGAGCAGTGCAGTGAGTCCAGAGAGTGCACTGGCACCATTGGGGATGCAGTGCAGTGAGTCCAGAGAGTGCACTGGCAGGACTGGGGATGCAGTGCAGTGAGTCCAGAGAGTGCACTGGCACCACTGAGGATGCAATGCAGTGAGTCCAGAGAGTGCACTGGCACCACTGGGCATGCAGTGCTGTGAGTCCAGAGAGTGCACTGGCACCACTGGGGATGCACTTCAGTCAGTCCAGTGAGTGTACTGGCACCACTGGGGATGCACTGCAGTGAGTCAAGAGAGTGCACTGGCAGGACTGGGGATGCAGTGCAGTGAGTCCAGAGAGTGCACTGGCACCACTGGGGATGCCCTGCAGTGAGTCCTGAGAGCGCACTGGCACCACTGGGGATGCAGTGCAGTGAGTCCAGAGAGAGCACTGGCACCAGTGGGAATGCGGTGCAGTGAGTCCAGAGAGTGCAATGGCACCACTGGGGATGCACTGCAGTGAGTCCAGAGAGTGCACTAGCACCACTGGGGATGCAGAGCAGTGAGTCCAGAGAGTGCACTGGCACCACTGAGAATGCATTTCAGTGAGTCCAGAGAGTGCCGTTCCAGCCTCGGCATCCGCTCCAGCCGAGTCAACCCCGCGGTAGCCCCTCCAGCCGCGGCAGACGCTCCAGCCGCGGCAGCCGCTCCAGCCGCTCCAGCCGCGGCAGCCGCTCCAGCCCCTCCAGCCGCGCCAGCCTCTCCATCCGCGGCAGCCGCTCCAGCCGCGGCAGCCGCTCCAGCCGCGGCAGCCGCTCCAGCCGCTACCGAGTGGAGCGGCTGCCACGGCTGGAGGGCTACCGCGGCTGGAGCGGCTGCCGCGGAAGGAGCAGTGCAGTGAGTCCAGGGAGTGCAAAGGCACCAGTGGGGATGGAGTGCAGTGAGTCCAAAGACTTCAATGTCACCACTGGGAATGCACTTCAGTCAGTCCAGTGAGTGTACTGGCACCACTGGGGATGCACAGCAGTGAGTCCAGAGAGTGCATTGGCACCACTGGGGATGCAGTGCAGTGAGTCCAGAGAGTGCACTGGCACCATTGGAGATGCAGTGCAGTGAGTCCAGAGAGTGCACTGGCACCACTGGGGATGCAGTGCAGTGAGTCCAGAGAGTGCACTGGCACCAGTGGGGATGCAGTGCAGAGTGTCCAGAGAGTGCACTGGCACCACAGGTGATGCACTGCAGTGAGTCCAGAGAGTGCTCTGGCACCACTGGAGATGCACTTCAGTGAGTGCAGAGACTGCACTGGCACCACTGGGGATGCAGTGCAGTGAGTCCAGTGAGTGTACTGGCACCACTGGGGATGCACTGCAGTGAGTCCAGAGAGTGCATTGGCACCACTTGGGATGCACTGCAGTGAGTCCAGAGAGTGCACTGGCACCACTGGGGATGCAGTGCAGTGAGTCCAGAGAGTGCACTGGCTCCACTGAGAATGCACTTCAGTGAGTCCAGAGAGTGCACTGGCACCACTGTGGATGCAGTGCCGTGAGTCCAGCGAATGCACTGGCACCACTGGGGATACGGTGCCGGGAGTCCAGAGAGTGCACTGACACCACTGGGGATGCAGTGCAGTGAGTCCACAGAGTGCACTGACACCAGTGGGAATGCGGTGCAGTGAGTCCAGAGAGTGCACTGGCACCACTGGGGATGCACTGCAGTGAGTCCAGAGTGCACTAGCACCACTGGGGATGCAGAGCAGTGAGTCCAGAGAGTGCACTGGCACCACTGAGAATGCATTTCAGTGAGTCCAGAGAGTGCCGTTCCAGCCTCGGTATCCGCTCCAGCCGAGTCAACCCCGCGGTAGGCCCTCCAGCCGCGGCAGACGCTCCAGCCGCGGCAGCCGCTCCAGCCGCTCCAGCCGCGGCAGCCGCTCCAGCCCCTCCAGCCTCGCCAGCCTCTCCATCCGCGGCAGCCGCTCCAGCCGCGGCAGCCGCTCCAGCCGCTCCAACCGCGGCAGCCGCTCCAGCCGCTACCGAGTGGAGCGGCTGCCACGGCTGGAGGGCTACCGCGGCTGGAGCGGCTGCCGCGGCTGGAGCAGTGCAGTGAGTCCAGGGAGTGCAAAGGCACCAGTGGGGATGGAGTGCAGTGAGTCCAAAGACTTCACTGTCACCACTGGGAATGCAGTGCAGTGAGTCCAGGGAGTGCACTTGCACCACTGGGGATGCAGTGCAGTGACTCCAGTGAGTGCACTGACACCACTGGGGATGCACTTCAGTCAGTCCAGTGAGTGTACTGGCACCACTGGGGATGCACTGCAGTGAGTCAAGAGAGTGCACTGGCAGGACTGGGGATGCAGTGCAGTGAGTCCAGAGAGTGCACTGGCACCACTGGGGATGCCCTGCAGTGAGTCCTGAGAGCGCACTGGCACCACTGGGGATGCAGTGCAGTGAGTCCAGAGAGCGCACTGGCACCAGTGGGAATGCGGTGCAGTGAGTCCAGAGAGTGCAATGGCACCACTAGGGATGCACTGCAGTGAGTCCAGAGAGTGCACTAGCACCACTGGGGATGCAGAGCAGTGAGTCCAGAGAGTGTACTGGCACCACTGAGAATGCATTTCAGTGAGTCCAGAGAGTGCCGTTCCAGCCTCGGCATCCGCTCCAGCCGAGTCAACCCCGCGGTAGCCCCTCCAGCCGCGGCAGACGCTCCAGCCGCGGCAGCCGCTCCAGCCGCTCCAGCCGCGGCAGCCGCTCCAGCCCCTCCAGCCGCGCCAGCCTCTCCATCCGCGGCAGCCGCTCCAGCCGCGGCAGCCGCTCCAGCCGCTCCAGCCGCGGCAGCCGCTCCAGCCGCTACCGAGTGGAGCGGCTGCCGCGGCTGGAGGGCTACCGCGGCTGGAGCGGCTGCCGCGGCTGGAGCAGTGCAGTGAGTCCAGGGAGTGCAAAGGCACCAGTGGGGATGGAGTGCAGTGAGTCCAAAGACTTCAATGTCACCACTGGGAATGCACTTCAGTCAGTCCAGTGAGTGTACTGGCACCACTGGGGATGCACAGCAGTGAGTCCAGAGAGTGCATTGGCACCACTGGGGATGCAGTGCAGTGAGTCCAGAGAGTGCACTGGCACCACTGGGGATGCAGTGCAGTGAGTCCAGAGAGTGCACTGGCACCAGTGGGGATGCAGTGCAGAGTGTCCAGAGAGTGCACTGGCACCACTGGGATGCACTGCAGTGAGTCCAGAGAGTGCTCTGGCACCACTGGAGATGCACTTCAGTGAGTGCAGAGACTGCACTGGCACCACTGGGGATGCAGTGCAGTGAGTCCAGTGAGTGTACTGGCACCACTGGGGATGCACTGCAGTGAGTCCAGAGAGTGCATTGGCACCACTTGGGATGCACTGCAGTGAGTCCAGAGAGTGCACTGGCACCACTGGGGATGCAGTGCAGTGAGTCCAGAGAGTGCACTGGCTCCACTGAGAATGCACTTCAGTGAGTCCAGAGAGTGCACTGGCACCACTGTGGATGAAGTGCCGTGAGTCCAGCGAATGCACTGGCACCACTGGGGATACGGTGCCGGGAGTCCAGAGAGTGCACTGACACCACTGGGGATGCAGTGCAGTGAGTCCACAGAGTGCACTGACACCAGTGGGAATGCGGTGCAGTGAGTCCAGAGAGTGCACTGGCACCACTGGGGATGCACTGCAGTGAGTCCAGAGTGCACTAGCACCACTGGGGATGCAGAGCAGTGAGTCCAGAGAGTGCACTGGCACCACTGAGAATGCATTTCAGTGAGTCCAGAGAGTGCCGTTCCAGCTTCGGTATCCGCTCCAGCCGAGTCAACCCCGCGGTAGGCCCTCCAGCCGCGGCAGACGCTCCAGCCGCGGCAGCCGCTCCAGCCGCTCCAGCCGCGGCAGCCGCTCCAGCCACTCCAGCCTCGCCAGCCTCTCCATCCGCGGCAGCCGCTCCAGCCGCGGCAGCCGCTCCAGCCGCTCCAACCGCGGCAGCCGCTCCAGCCGCTACCGAGTGGAGCGGCTGCCACGGCTGGAGGGCTACCGCGGCTGGAGCGGCTGCCGCGGCTGGAGCAGTGCAGTGAGTCCAGGGAGTGCAAAGGCACCAGTGGGGATGGAGTGCAGTGAGTCCAAAGACTTCACTGTCACCACTGGGAATGCAGTGCAGTGAGTCCAGGGAGTGCACTTGCACCACTGGGGATGCAGTGCAGTGACTCCAGTGAGTGCACTGACACCACTGGGGATGCACTTCAGTCAGTCCAGTGAGTGTACTGGCACCACTGGGGATGCACTGCAGTGAGTCAAGAGAGTGCACTGGCAGGACTGGGGATGCAGTGCAGTGAGTCCAGAGAGTGCACTGGCACCACTGGGGATGCCCTGCAGTGAGTCCTGAGAGCGCACTGGCACCACTGGAGATGCACTTCAGTGAGTGCAGAGACTGCACTGGCACCACTGGGGATGCAGTGCAGTGAGTCCAGTGAGTGTACTGGCACCACTGGGGATGCACTGCAGTGAGTCCAGAGAGTGCATTGGCACCACTTGGGATGCACTGCAGTGAGTCCAGAGAGTGCACTGGCACCAGTGGGGATGCAGTGCAGTGAGTCCAGAGAGTGCACTGGCACCATTGGAGATGCAGTGCAGTGAGTCCAGAGAGTGCACTGGCACCACTGGGGATGCAGTGCAGTGAGTCCAGAGAGTGCACTGGCACCACTGGGGATGCAGTGCAGTGAGTCCAGAGAGTGCACTGACACCAGTGGGAATGCGGTGCAGTGAGTCCAGAGAGTGCACTGGCACCACTGGGGATGCACTGCAGTGAGTCCAGAGAGTGCACTGGCTCCACTGAGAATGCACTTCAGTGAGTCCAGAGAGTGCACTGGCACCACTGTGGATGCAGTGCAGTGAGTCCAGCGAATGCACTGGCACCACTGGGGATACGGTGCCGGGAGTCCAGAGAGTGCACTGACACCACTGGGGATGCAGTGCAGTGAGTCCACAGAGTGCACTGACACCAGTGGGAATGCGGTGCAGTGAGTCCAGAGAGTGCACTGGCACCACTGGGGATGCACTGCAGTGAGTCCAGAGTGCACTAGCACCACTGGGGATGCAGAGCAGTGAGTCCAGAGAGTGCACTGGCACCATTGGAGATGCAGTGCAGTGAGTCCAGAGAGTGCACTGACACCATTGGAGATGCAGTGCAGTGAGTCCAGAGAGTGCACTGGCACCACTGGGGATGCAGTGCAGTGAGTCCAGAGAGTGCACTGGCACCACTGGGGATGCAGTGCAGTGAGTCCAGAGAGTGCACTGACACCAGTGGGAATGCGGTGCAGTGAGTCCAGAGAGTGCACTGGCACCACTGGGGATGCACTGCAGTGAGTCCAGAGAGTGCACTGGCTCCACTGAGAATGCACTTCAGTGAGTCCAGAGAGTGCACTGGCTCCACTGAGAATGCACTTCAGTGAGTCCAGAGAGTGCACTGGCACCACTGTGGATGCAGTGCAGTGAGTCCACAGAGTGCACTGACACCAGTGGGAATGCGGTGCAGTGAGTCCAGAGAGTGCACTGGCACCACTGGGGATGCACTGCAGTGAGTCCAGAGTGCACTAGCACCACTGGGGATGCAGAGCAGTGAGTCCAGAGAGTGCACTGGCACCACTGAGAATGCATTTCAGTGAGTCCAGAGAGTGCCGTTCCAGCCTCGGTATCCGCTCCAGCCGAGTCAACCCCGCGGTAGGCCCTCCAGCCGCGGCAGACGCTCCAGCCGCGGCAGCCGCTCCAGCCGCTCCAGCCGCGGCAGCCGCTCCAGCCCCTCCAGCCGCGCCAGCCTCTCCATCCGCGGCAGCCGCTCCAGCCGCGGCAGCCGCTCCAGCCGCTCCAGCCGCGGCAGCCGCTCCAGCCGCTACCGAGTGGAGCGGCTGCCACGGCTGGAGGGCTACCGCGGCTGGAGCGGCTGCCGCGGCTGGAGCAGTGCAGTGAGTCCAGGGAGTGCAAAGGCACCAGTGGGGATGGAGTGCAGTGAGTCCAAAGACTTCAATGTCACCACTGGGAATGCACTTCAGTCAGTCCAGTGAGTGTACTGGCACCACTGGGGATGCACAGCAGTGAGTCCAGAGAGTGCATTGGCACCACTGGGGATGCAGTGCAGTGAGTCCAGAGAGTGCACTGGCACCATTGGAGATGCAGTGCAGTGAGTCCAGAGAGTGCACTGGCACCACTGGGGATGCAGTGCAGTGAGTCCAGAGAGTGCACTGGCACCAGTGGGGATGCAGTGCAGAGTGTCCAGAGAGTGCACTGGCACCACTGGGATGCACTGCAGTGAGTCCAGAGAGTGCTCTGGCACCACTGGAGATGCACTTCAGTGAGTGCAGAGACTGCACTGGCACCACTGGGGATGCAGTGCAGTGAGTCCAGTGAGTGTACTGGCACCACTGGGGATGCACTGCAGTGAGTCCAGAGAGTGCATTGGCACCACTTGGGATGCACTGCAGTGAGTCCAGAGAGTGCACTGGCACCACTGGGGATGCAGTGCAGTGAGTCCAGAGAGTGCACTGGCTCCACTGAGAATGCACTTCAGTGAGTCCAGAGAGTGCACTGGCACCACTGTGGATGCAGTGCCGTGAGTCCAGCGAATGCACTGGCACCACTGGGGATACGGTGCCGGGAGTCCAGAGAGTGCACTGACACCACTGGGGATGCAGTGCAGTGAGTCCACAGAGTGCACTGACACCAGTGGGAATGCGGTGCAGTGAGTCCAGAGAGTGCACTGGCACCACTGGGGATGCACTGCAGTGAGTCCAGAGTGCACTAGCACCACTGGGGATGCAGAGCAGTGAGTCCAGAGAGTGCACTGGCACCACTGAGAATGCATTTCAGTGAGTCCAGAGAGTGCCGTTCCAGCCTCGGTATCCGCTCCAGCCGAGTCAACCCCGCGGTAGGCCCTCCAGCCGCGGCAGACGCTCCAGCCGCGGCAGCCGCTCCAGCCGCTCCAGCCGCGGCAGCCGCTCCAGCCCCTCCAGCCTCGCCAGCCTCTCCATCCGCGGCAGCCGCTCCAGCCGCGGCAGCCGCTCCAGCCGCTCCAACCGCGGCAGCCGCTCCAGCCGCTACCGAGTGGAGCGGCTGCCACGGCTGGAGGGCTACCGCGGCTGGAGCGGCTGCCGCGGCTGGAGCAGTGCAGTGAGTCCAGGGAGTGCAAAGGCACCAGTGGGGATGGAGTGCAGTGAGTCCAAAGACTTCACTGTCACCACTGGGAATGCAGTGCAGTGAGTCCAGGGAGTGCACTTGCACCACTGGGGATGCAGTGCAGTGACTCCAGTGAGTGCACTGACACCACTGGGGATGCACTTCAGTCAGTCCAGTGAGTGTACTGGCACCACTGGGGATGCACTGCAGTGAGTCAAGAGAGTGCACTGGCAGGACTGGGGATGCAGTGCAGTGAGTCCAGAGAGTGCACTGGCACCACTGGGGATGCACTGCAGTGAGTCCAGAGAGTGCACTGGCACCACTGAGAATGCATTTCAGTGAGTCCAGAGAGTGCCGTTCCAGCCTCGGCATCCGCTCCAGCCGAGTCAACCCCGCGGTAGCCCCTCCAGCCGCGGCAGACGCTCCAGCCGCGGCAGCCGCTCCAGCCGCTCCAGCCGCGGCAGCCGCTCCAGCCCCTCCAGCCGCGCCAGCCTCTCCAGCCGCGGCAGCCGCTCCAGCCGCGGTAGCCCTCCAGCCGTGGCAGCCGCTCCACTCGGTAGCGGCTGGAGCGGCTGCCGCGGCTGGAGCGGCTGGAGCGGCTGCCGCGACTGGAGCGGCTGCCGCGGTTGGAGCGGCTGCCGCGGCTGGAGCGGCTGGAGCGGATGCCGCGGCTGGAGCGGCTGGAGCGGCTGCCGCGGCTGGAGCGGCTGGCGCGGCTGGAGGAGCTACCGCGGCTGGAGCGGTTAACGCGGCTGGAGCGGATGCCGAGGCTGGAGCGGATGCCGCGGCTGGTGCGCCTGGAGAGGCTGCCGCGGCTGGAGCAGTGCAGTGAGTCCAGAGAGTGCACTGGCACCATTGGGGATGCAGTGCAGTGAGTCCAGAGAGTGCACTGGCAGGACTGGGGATGCAGTGCAGTGAGTCCAGAGAGTGCACTGGCACCACTGAGGATGCAATGCAGTGAGTCCAGAGAGTGCACTGGCACCAATGGGCATGCAGTGCTGTGAGTCCAGAGAGTGCACTGGCACCACTGGGGATGCACTTCAGTCAGTCCAGTGAGTGTACTGGCACCACTGGGGATGCACTGCAGTGAGTCAAGAGAGTGCACTGGCAGGACTGGGGATGCAGTGCAGTGAGTCCAGAGAGTGCACTGGCACCACTGGGGATGCCCTGCAGTGAGTCCTGAGAGCGCACTGGCACCACTGGGGATGCAGTGCAGTGAGTCCAGAGAGCGCACTGGCACCAGTGGGAATGCGGTGCAGTGAGTCCAGAGAGTGCAATGGCACCACTGGGGATGCACTGCAGTGAGTCCAGAGAGTGCACTAGCACCACTGGGGATGCAGAGCAGTGAGTCCAGAGAGTGCACTGGCACCACTGAGAATGCATTTCAGTGAGTCCAGAGAGTGCCGTTCCAGCCTCGGCATCCGCTCCAGCCGAGTCAACCCCGCGGTAGCCCCTCCAGCCGCGGCAGACGCTCCAGCCGCGGCAGCCGCTCCAGCCGCTCCAGCCGCGGCAGCCGCTCCAGCCGCTACCGAGTGGAGCGGCTGCCACGGCTGGAGGGCTACCGCGGCTGGAGCGGCTGCCGCGGCTGGAGCAGTGCAGTGAGTCCAGGGAGTGCAAAGGCACCAGTGGGGATGGAGTGCAGTGAGTCCAAAGACTTCAATGTCACCACTGGGAATGCACTTCAGTCAGTCCAGTGAGTGTACTGGCACCACTGGGGATGCACAGCAGTGAGTCCAGAGAGTGCATTGGCACCACTGGGGATGCAGTGCAGTGAGTCCAGAGAGTGCACTGGCACCATTGGAGATGCAGTGCAGTGAGTCCAGAGAGTGCACTGGCACCACTGGGGATGCAGTGCAGTGAGTCCAGAGAGTGCACTGGCACCAGTGGGGATGCAGTGCAGAGTGTCCAGAGAGTGCACTGGCACCACAGGTGATGCACTGCAGTGAGTCCAGAGAGTGCTCTGGCACCACTGGAGATGCACTTCAGTGAGTGCAGAGACTGCACTGGCACCACTGGGGATGCAGTGCAGTGAGTCCAGTGAGTGTACTGGCACCACTGGGGATGCACTGCAGTGAGTCCAGAGAGTGCATTGGCACCACTTGGGATGCACTGCAGTGAGTCCAGAGAGTGCACTGGCACCACTGGGGATGCAGTGCAGTGAGTCCAGAGAGTGCACTGGCTCCACTGAGAATGCACTTCAGTGAGTCCAGAGAGTGCACTGGCACCACTGTGGATGCAGTGCCGTGAGTCCAGCGAATGCACTGGCACCACTGGGGATACGGTGCCGGAAGTCCAGAGAGTGCACTGACACCACTGGGGATGCAGTGCAGTGAGTCCACAGAGTGCACTGACACCAGTGGGAATGCGGTGCAGTGAGTCCAGAGAGTGCACTGGCACCACTGGGGATGCAGTGCAGTGAGTCCACAGAGTGCACTGACACCAGTGGGAATGCGGTGCAGTGAGTCCACAGAGTGCACTAGCACCACTGGGGATGCAGAGCAGTGAGTCCAGAGAGTGCACTGGCACCACTGAGAATGCATTTCAGTGAGTCCAGAGAGTGCCGTTCCAGCCTCGGTATCCGCTCCAGCCGAGTCAACCCCGCGGTAGGCCCTCCAGCCGCGGCAGACGCTCCAGCCGCGGCAGCCGCTCCAGCCGCTCCAGCCGCTCCAGCCGCGGCAGCCGCTCCAGCCCCTCCAGCCTCGCCAGCCTCTCCATCCGCGGCAGCCGCTCCAGCCGCGGCAGCCGCTCCAGCCGCTCCAACCGCGGCAGCCGCTCCAGCCGCTACCGAGTGGAGCGGCTGCCACGGCTGGAGGGCTACCGCGGCTGGAGCGGCTGCCGCGGCTGGAGCAGTGCAGTGAGTCCAGGGAGTGCAAAGGCACCAGTGGGGATGGAGTGCAGTGAGTCCAAAGACTTCACTGTCACCACTGGGAATAGAGTGCAGTGAGTCCAGGGAGTGCACTTGCACCACTGGGGATGCAGTGCAGTGACTCCAGTGAGTGCACTGGCACCACTGGGGATGCACTGCAGTGAGTCAAGAGAGTGCACTGGCAGGACTGGGGATGCAGTGCAGTGAGTCCAGAGAGTGCACTGGCACCACTGGGGATGCCCTGCAGTGAGTCCTGAGAGCGCACTGGCACCACTGGGGATGCAGTGCAGTGAGTCCAGAGAGCGCACTGGCACCAGTGGGAATGCGGTGCAGTGAGTCCAGAGAGTGCAATGGCACCACTGGGGATGCACTGCAGTGAGTCCAGAGAGTGCACTAGCACCACTGGGGATGCAGAGCAGTGAGTCCAGAGAGTGCACTGGCACCACTGAGAATGCATTTCAGTGAGTCCAGAGAGTGCCGTTCCAGCCTCGGCATCCGCTCCAGCCGAGTCAACCCCGCGGTAGCCCCTCCAGCCGCGGCAGACGCTCCAGCCGCGGCAGCCGCTCCAGCCGCTCCAGCCGCGGCAGCCGCTCCAGCCCCTCCAGCCGCGCCAGCCTCTCCATCCGCGGCAGCCGCTCCAGCCGCGGCAGCCGCTCCAGCCGCTCCAGCCGCGGCAGCCGCTCCAGCCGCTACCGAGTGGAGCGGCTGCCACGGCTGGAGGGCTACCGCGGCTGGAGCGGCTGCCGCGGCTGGAGCAGTGCAGTGAGTCCAGGGAGTGCAAAGGCACCAGTGGGGATGGAGTGCAGTGAGTCCAAAGACTTCAATGTCACCACTGGGAATGCACTTCAGTCAGTCCAGTGAGTGTACTGGCACCACTGGGGATGCACAGCAGTGAGTCCAGAGAGTGCATTGGCACCACTGGGGATGCAGTGCAGTGAGTCCAGAGAGTGCACTGGCACCACTGGGGATGCAGTGCAGTGAGTCCAGAGAGTGCACTGGCACCAGTGGGGATGCAGTGCAGAGTGTCCAGAGAGTGCACTGGCACCACTGGGATGCACTGCAGTGAGTCCAGAGAGTGCTCTGGCACCACTGGAGATGCACTTCAGTGAGTGCAGAGACTGCACTGGCACCACTGGGGATGCAGTGCAGTGAGTCCAGTGAGTGTACTGGCACCACTGGGGATGCACTGCAGTGAGTCCAGAGAGTGCATTGGCACCACTTGGGATGCACTGCAGTGAGTCCAGAGAGTGCACTGGCACCACTGGGGATGCAGTGCAGTGAGTCCAGCGAATGCACTGGCACCACTGGGGATACGGTGCCGGGAGTCCAGAGAGTGCACTGACACCACTGGGGATGCAGTGCAGTGAGTCCACAGAGTGCACTGACACCAGTGGGAATGCGGTGCAGTGAGTCCAGAGAGTGCACTGGCACCACTGGGGATGCACTGCAGTGAGTCCAGAGTGCACTAGCACCACTGGGGATGCAGAGCAGTGAGTCCAGAGAGTGCACTGGCACCACTGAGAATGCATTTCAGTGAGTCCAGAGAGTGCCGTTCCAGCCTCGGTATCCGCTCCAGCCGAGTCAACCCCGCGGTAGGCCCTCCAGCCGCGGCAGACGCTCCAGCCGCGGCAGCCGCTCCAGCCGCTCCAGCCGCGGCAGCCGCTCCAGCCCCTCCAGCCTCGCCAGCCTCTCCATCCGCGGCAGCCGCTCCAGCCGCGGCAGCCGCTCCAGCCGCTCCAACCGCGGCAGCCGCTCCAGCCGCTACCGAGTGGAGCGGCTGCCACGGCTGGAGGGCTACCGCGGCTGGAGCGGCTGCCGCGGCTGGAGCAGTGCAGTGAGTCCAGGGAGTGCAAAGGCACCAGTGGGGATGGAGTGCAGTGAGTCCAAAGACTTCACTGTCACCACTGGGAATAGAGTGCAGTGAGTCCAGGGAGTGCACTTGCACCACTGGGGATGCAGTGCAGTGACTCCAGTGAGTGCACTGACACCACTGGGGATGCACTTCAGTCAGTCCAGTGAGTGTACTGGCACCACTGGGGATGCACTGCAGTGAGTCAAGAGAGTGCACTGGCAGGACTGGGGATGCAGTGCAGTGAGTCCAGAGAGAGCACTGGCACCACTGGGGATGCCCTGCAGTGAGTCCTGAGAGCGCACTGGCACCACTGGGGATGCAGTGCAGTGAGTCCAGAGAGCGCACTGGCACCAGTGGGAATGCGGTGCAGTGAGTCCAGAGAGTGCAATGGCACCACTGGGGATGCACTGCAGTGAGTCCAGAGAGTGCACTAGCACCACTGGGGATGCAGAGCAGTGAGTCCAGAGAGTGCACTGGCACCACTGAGAATGCATTTCAGTGAGTCCAGAGAGTGCCGTTCCAGCCTCGGCATCCGCTCCAGCCGAGTCAACCCCGCGGTAGCCCCTCCAGCCGCGGCAGACGCTCCAGCCGCGGCAGCCGCTCCAGCCGCTCCAGCCGCGGCAGCCGCTCCAGCCCCTCCAGCCGCGCCAGCCTCTCCATCCGCGGCAGCCGCTCCAGCCGCGGCAGCCGCTCCAGCCGCTCCAGCCGCGGCAGCCGCTCCAGCCGCTACCGAGTGGAGCGGCTGCCGCGGCTGGAGGGCTACCGCGGCTGGAGCGGCTGCCGCGGCTGGAGCAGTGCAGTGAGTCCAGGGAGTGCAAAGGCACCAGTGGGGATGGAGTGCAGTGAGTCCAAAGACTTCAATGTCACCACTGGGAATGCACTTCAGTCAGTCCAGTGAGTGTACTGGCACCACTGGGGATGCACAGCAGTGAGTCCAGAGAGTGCATTGGCACCACTGGGGATGCAGTGCAGTGAGTCCAGAGAGTGCACTGGCACCATTGGAGATGCAGTGCAGTGAGTCCAGAGAGTGCACTGGCACCACTGGGGATGCAGTGCAGTGAGTCCAGAGAGTGCACTGGCACCAGTGGGGATGCAGTGCAGAGTGTCCAGAGAGTGCACTGGCACCACTGGGATGCACTGCAGTGAGTCCAGAGAGTGCTCTGGCACCACTGGAGATGCACTTCAGTGAGTGCAGAGACTGCACTGGCACCACTGGGGATGCAGTGCAGTGAGTCCAGTGAGTGTACTGGCACCACTGGGGATGCACTGCAGTGAGTCCAGAGAGTGCATTGGCACCACTTGGGATGCACTGCAGTGAGTCCAGAGAGTGCACTGGCACCAGTGGGGATGCAGTGCAGTGAGTCCAGAGAGTGCACTGGCTCCACTGAGAATGCACTTCAGTGAGTCCAGAGAGTGCACTGGCACCACTGTGGATGCAGTGCCGTGAGTCCAGCGAATGCACTGGCACCACTGGGGATACGGTGCCGGGAGTCCAGAGAGTGCACTGACACCACTGGGGATGCAGTGCAGTGAGTCCACAGAGTGCACTGACACCAGTGGGAATGCGGTGCAGTGAGTCCAGAGAGTGCACTGGCACCACTGGGGATGCACTGCAGTGAGTCCAGAGTGCACTAGCACCACTGGGGATGCAGAGCAGTGAGTCCAGAGAGTGCACTGGCACCACTGAGAATGCATTTCAGTGAGTCCAGAGAGTGCCGTTCCAGCCTCGGTATCCGCTCCAGCCGAGTCAACCCCGCGGTAGGCCCTCCAGCCGCGGCAGACGCTCCAGCCGCGGCAGCCGCTCCAGCCGCTCCAGCCGCGGCAGCCGCTCCAGCCCCTCCAGCCTCGCCAGCCTCTCCATCCGCGGCAGCCGCTCCAGCCGCGGCAGCCGCTCCAGCCGCTCCAACCGCGGCAGCCGCTCCAGCCGCTACCGAGTGGAGCGGCTGCCACGGCTGGAGCAGTGCAGTGAGTCCAGGGAGTGCAAAGGCACCAGTGGGGATGGAGTGCAGTGAGTCCAAAGACTTCACTGTCACCACTGGGAATGCAGTGCAGTGAGTCCAGGGAGTGCACTTGCACCACTGGGGATGCAGTGCAGTGACTCCAGTGAGTGCACTGACACCACTGGGGATGCACTTCAGTCAGTCCAGTGAGTGTACTGGCACCACTGGGGATGCACTGCAGTGAGTCAAGAGAGTGCACTGGCAGGACTGGGGATGCAGTGCAGTGAGTCCAGAGAGTGCACTGGCACCACTGGGGATGCCCTGCAGTGAGTCCTGAGAGCGCACTGGCACCACTGGGGATGCAGTGCAGTGAGTCCAGAGAGCGCACTGGCACCAGTGGGAATGCGGTGCAGTGAGTCCAGAGAGTGCAATGGCACCACTGGGGATGCACTGCAGTGAGTCCAGAGAGTGCACTAGCACCACTGGGGATGCAGAGCAGTGAGTCCAGAGAGTGCACTGGCACGACTGAGAATGCATTTCAGTGAGTCCAGAGAGTGCCGTTCCAGCCTCGGCATCCGCTCCAGCCGAGTCAACCCCGCGGTAGCCCCTCCAGCCGCGGCAGACGCTCCAGCCGCGGCAGCCGCTCCAGCCGCTCCAGCCGCGGCAGCCGCTCCAGCCCCTCCAGCCGCGCCAGCCTCTCCATCCGCGGCAGCCGCTCCAGCCGCGGCAGCCGCTCCAGCCGCTCCAGCCGCGGCAGCCGCTCCAGCCGCTACCGAGTGGAGCGGCTGCCACGGCTGGAGGGCTACCGCGGCTGGAGCGGCTGCCGCGGCTGGAGCAGTGCAGTGAGTCCAGGGAGTGCAAAGGCACCAGTGGGGATGGAGTGCAGTGAGTCCAAAGACTTCAATGTCACCACTGGGAATGCACTTCAGTCAGTCCAGTGAGTGTACTGGCACCACTGGGGATGCACAGCAGTGAGTCCAGAGAGTGCATTGGCACCACTGGGGATGCAGTGCAGTGAGTCCAGAGAGTGCACTGGCACCATTGGAGATGCAGTGCAGTGAGTCCAGAGAGTGCACTGGCACCACTGGGGATGCAGTGCAGTGAGTCCAGAGAGTGCACTGGCACCAGTGGGGATGCAGTGCAGAGTGTCCAGAGAGTGCACTGGCACCACTGGGATGCACTGCAGTGAGTCCAGAGAGTGCTCTGGCACCACTGGAGATGCACTTCAGTGAGTGCAGAGACTGCACTGGCACCACTGGGGATGCAGTGCAGTGAGTCCAGTGAGTGTACTGGCACCACTGGGGATGCACTGCAGTGAGTCCAGAGAGTGCATTGGCACCACTTGGGATGCACTGCAGTGAGTCCAGAGAGTGCACTGGCACCACTGGGGATGCAGTGCAGTGAGTCCAGAGAGTGCACTGGCTCCACTGAGAATGCACTTCAGTGAGTCCAGAGAGCGAACTGGCACCACTGTGGATGCAGTGCCGTGAGTCCAGCGAATGCACTGGCACCACTGGGGATACGGTGCCGGGAGTCCAGAGAGTGCACTGACACCACTGGGGATGCAGTGCAGTGAGTCCACAGAGTGCACTGACACCAGTGGGAATGCGGTGCAGTGAGTCCAGAGAGTGCACTGGCACCACTGGGGATGCACTGCAGTGAGTCCAGAGTGCACTAGCACCACTGGGGATGCAGAGCAGTGAGTCCAGAGAGTGCACTGGCACCACTGAGAATGCATTTCAGTGAGTCCAGAGAGTGCCGTTCCAGCCTCGGTATCCGCTCCAGCCGAGTCAACCCCGCGGTAGGCCCTCCAGCCGCGGCAGACGCTCCAGCGCGGCAGCCGCTCCAGCCGCTCCAGCCGCGGCAGCCGCTCCAGCCCCTCCAGCCTCGCCAGCCTCTCCATCCGCGGCAGCCGCTCCAGCCGCGGCAGCCGCTCCAGCCGCTCCAACCGCGGCAGCCGCTCCAGCCGCTACCGAGTGGAGCGGCTGCCACGGCTGGAGGGCTACCGCGGCTGGAGCGGCTGCCGCGGCTGGAGCAGTGCAGTGAGTCCAGGGAGTGCAAAGGCACCAGTGGGGATGGAGTGCAGTGAGTCCAAAGACTTCACTGTCACCACTGGGAATGCAGTGCAGTGAGTCCAGGGAGTGCACTTGCACCACTGGGGATGCAGTGCAGTGACTCCAGTGAGTGCACTGACACCACTGGGGATGCACTTCAGTCAGTCCAGTGAGTGTACTGGCACCACTGGGGATGCACTGCAGTGAGTCAAGAGAGTGCACTGGCAGGACCACTGGGGATGCAGTGCAGTGAGTCCAGAGAGTGCACTGGCACCACTGGGGATGCCCTGCAGTGAGTCCTGAGAGCGCACTGGCACCACTGGGGATGCAGTGCAGTGAGTCCAGAGAGCGCACTGGCACCAGTGGGAATGCGGTGCAGTGAGTCCAGAGAGTGCAATGGCACCACTGGGGATGCACTGCAGTGAGTCCAGAGAGTGCACTAGCACCACTGGGGATGCAGAGCAGTGAGTCCAGAGAGTGCACTGGCACCACTGAGAATGCATTTCAGTGAGTCCAGAGAGTGCCGTTCCAGCCTCGGCATCCGCTCCAGCCGAGTCAACCCCGCGGTAGCCCCTCCAGCCGCGGCAGACGCTCCAGCCGCGGCAGCCGCTCCAGCCGCTCCAGCCGCGGCAGCCGCTCCAGCCCCTCCAGCCGCGCCAGCCTCTCCATCCGCGGCAGCCGCTCCAGCCGCGGCAGCCGCTCCAGCCGCTCCAGCCGCGGCAGCCGCTCCAGCCGCTACCGAGTGGAGCGGCTGCCACGGCTGGAGGGCTACCGCGGCTGGAGCGGCTGCCGCGGCTGGAGCAGTGCAGTGAGTCCAGGGAGTGCAAAGGCACCAGTGGGGATGGAGTGCAGTGAGTCCAAAGACTTCAATGTCACCACTGGGAATGCACTTCAGTCAGTCCAGTGAGTGTACTGGCACCACTGGGGATGCACAGCAGTGAGTCCAGAGAGTGCATTGGCACCACTGGGGATGCAGTGCAGTGAGTCCAGAGAGTGCACTGGCACCATTGGAGATGCAGTGCAGTGAGTCCAGAGAGTGCACTGGCACCACTGGGGATGCAGTGCAGTGAGTCCAGAGAGTGCACTGGCACCAGTGGGGATGCAGTGCAGAGTGTCCAGAGAGTGCACTGGCACCACTGGGATGCACTGCAGTGAGTCCAGAGAGTGCTCTGGCACCACTGGAGATGCACTTCAGTGAGTGCAGAGACTGCACTGGCACCACTGGGGATGCAGTGCAGTGAGTCCAGTGAGTGTACTGGCACCACTGGGGATGCACTGCAGTGAGTCCAGAGAGTGCATTGGCACCACTTGGGATGCACTGCAGTGAGTCCAGAGAGTGCACTGGCACCAGTGGGGATGCAGTGCAGTGAGTCCAGAGAGTGCACTGGCTCCACTGAGAATGCACTTCAGTGAGTCCAGAGAGTGCACTGGCACCACTGTGGATGCAGTGCCGTGAGTCCAGCGAATGCACTGGCACCACTGGGGATACGGTGCCGGGAGTCCAGAGAGTGCACTGACACCACTGGGGATGCAGTGCAGTGAGTCCACAGAGTGCACTGACACCAGTGGGAATGCGGTGCAGTGAGTCCAGAGAGTGCACTGGCACCACTGGGGATGCACTGCAGTGAGTCCAGAGTGCACTAGCACCACTGGGGATGCAGAGCAGTGAGTCCAGAGAGTGCACTGGCACCACTGAGAATGCATTTCAGTGAGTCCAGAGAGTGCCGTTCCAGCCTCGGTATCCGCTCCAGCCGAGTCAACCCCGCGGTAGGCCCTCCAGCCGCGGCAGACGCTCCAGCCGCGGCAGCCGCTCCAGCCGCTCCAGCCGCGGCAGCCGCTCCAGCCCCTCCAGCCTCGCCAGCCTCTCCATCCGCGGCAGCCGCTCCAGCCGCGGCAGCCGCTCCAGCCGCTCCAACCGCGGCAGCCGCTCCAGCCGCTACCGAGTGGAGCGGCTGCCACGGCTGGAGGGCTACCGCGGCTGGAGCGGCTGCCGCGGCTGGAGCAGTGCAGTGAGTCCAGGGAGTGCAAAGGCACCAGTGGGGATGGAGTGCAGTGAGTCCAAAGACTTCACTGTCACCACTGGGAATGCAGTGCAGTGAGTCCAGGGAGTGCACTTGCACCACTGGGGATGCAGTGCAGTGACTCCAGTGAGTGCACTGACACCACTGGGGATGCACTTCAGTCAGTCCAGTGAGTGTACTGGCACCACTGGGGATGCACTGCAGTGAGTCAAGAGAGTGCACTGGCAGGACTGGGGATGCAGTGCAGTGAGTCCAGAGAGTGCACTGGCACCACTGGGGATGCACTGCAGTGAGTCCAGAGAGTGCACTGGCACCACTGAGAATGCATTTCAGTGAGTCCAGAGAGTGCCGTTCCAGCCTCGGCATCCGCTCCAGCCGAGTCAACCCCGCGGTAGCCCCTCCAGCCGCGGCAGACGCTCCAGCCGCGGCAGCCGCTCCAGCCGCTCCAGCCGCGGCAGCCGCTCCAGCCCCTCCAGCCGCGCCAGCCTCTCCAGCCGCGGCAGCCGCTCCAGCCGCGGTAGCCCTCCAGCCGTGGCAGCCGCTCCACTCGGTAGCGGCTGGAGCGGCTGCCGCGGCTGGAGCGGCTGGAGCGGCTGCCGCGACTGGAGCGGCTGCCGCGGTTGGAGCGGCTGCCGCGGCTGGAGCGGCTGGAGCGGATGCCGCGGCTGGAGCGGCTGGAGCGGCTGCCGCGGCTGGAGCGGCTGGCGCGGCTGGAGGAGCTACCGCGGCTGGAGCGGTTAACGCGGCTGGAGCGGATGCCGAGGCTGGAGCGGATGCCGCGGCTGGTGCGCCTGGAGAGGCTGCCGCGGCTGGAGCAGTGCAGTGAGTCCAGAGAGTGCACTGGCACCATTGGGGATGCAGTGCAGTGAGTCCAGAGAGTGCACTGGCAGGACTGGGGATGCAGTGCAGTGAGTCCAGAGAGTGCACTGGCACCACTGAGGATGCAATGCAGTGAGTCCAGAGAGTGCACTGGCACCAATGGGCATGCAGTGCTGTGAGTCCAGAGAGTGCACTGGCACCACTGGGGATGCACTTCAGTCAGTCCAGTGAGTGTACTGGCACCACTGGGGATGCACTGCAGTGAGTCAAGAGAGTGCACTGGCAGGACTGGGGATGCAGTGCAGTGAGTCCAGAGAGTGCACTGGCACCACTGGGGATGCCCTGCAGTGAGTCCTGAGAGCGCACTGGCACCACTGGGGATGCAGTGCAGTGAGTCCAGAGAGCGCACTGGCACCAGTGGGAATGCGGTGCAGTGAGTCCAGAGAGTGCAATGGCACCACTGGGGATGCACTGCAGTGAGTCCAGAGAGTGCACTAGCACCACTGGGGATGCAGAGCAGTGAGTCCAGAGAGTGCACTGGCACCACTGAGAATGCATTTCAGTGAGTCCAGAGAGTGCCGTTCCAGCCTCGGCATCCGCTCCAGCCGAGTCAACCCCGCGGTAGCCCCTCCAGCCGCGGCAGACGCTCCAGCCGCGGCAGCCGCTCCAGCCGCTCCAGCCGCGGCAGCCGCTCCAGCCGCTACCGAGTGGAGCGGCTGCCACGGCTGGAGGGCTACCGCGGCTGGAGCGGCTGCCGCGGCTGGAGCAGTGCAGTGAGTCCAGGGAGTGCAAAGGCACCAGTGGGGATGGAGTGCAGTGAGTCCAAAGACTTCAATGTCACCACTGGGAATGCACTTCAGTCAGTCCAGTGAGTGTACTGGCACCACTGGGGATGCACAGCAGTGAGTCCAGAGAGTGCATTGGCACCACTGGGGATGCAGTGCAGTGAGTCCAGAGAGTGCACTGGCACCATTGGAGATGCAGTGCAGTGAGTCCAGAGAGTGCACTGGCACCACTGGGGATGCAGTGCAGTGAGTCCAGAGAGTGCACTGGCACCAGTGGGGATGCAGTGCAGAGTGTCCAGAGAGTGCACTGGCACCACAGGTGATGCACTGCAGTGAGTCCAGAGAGTGCTCTGGCACCACTGGAGATGCACTTCAGTGAGTGCAGAGACTGCACTGGCACCACTGGGGATGCAGTGCAGTGAGTCCAGTGAGTGTACTGGCACCACTGGGGATGCACTGCAGTGAGTCCAGAGAGTGCATTGGCACCACTTGGGATGCACTGCAGTGAGTCCAGAGAGTGCACTGGCACCACTGGGGATGCAGTGCAGTGAGTCCAGAGAGTGCACTGGCTCCACTGAGAATGCACTTCAGTGAGTCCAGAGAGTGCACTGGCACCACTGTGGATGCAGTGCCGTGAGTCCAGCGAATGCACTGGCACCACTGGGGATACGGTGCCGGGAGTCCAGAGAGTGCACTGACACCACTGGGGATGCAGTGCAGTGAGTCCACAGAGTGCACTGACACCAGTGGGAATGCGGTGCAGTGAGTCCAGAGAGTGCACTGGCACCACTGGGGATGCACTGCAGTGAGTCCAGAGTGCACTAGCACCACTGGGGATGCAGAGCAGTGAGTCCAGAGAGTGCACTGGCACCACTGAGAATGCATTTCAGTGAGTCCAGAGAGTGCCGTTCCAGCCTCGGTATCCGCTCCAGCCGAGTCAACCCCGCGGTAGGCCCTCCAGCCGCGGCAGACGCTCCAGCCGCGGCAGCCGCTCCAGCCGCTCCAGCCGCGGCAGCCGCTCCTGCCCCTCCAGCCTCGCCAGCCTCTCCATCCGCGGCAGCCGCTCCAGCCGCGGCAGCCGCTCCAGCCGCTCCAACCGCGGCAGCCGCTCCAGCCGCTACCGAGTGGAGCGGCTGCCACGGCTGGAGGGCTACCGCGGCTGGAGCGGCTGCCGCGGCTGGAGCAGTGCAGTGAGTCCAGGGAGTGCAAAGGCACCAGTGGGGATGGAGTGCAGTGAGTCCAAAGACTTCACTGTCACCACTGGGAATGCAGTGCAGTGAGTCCAGGGAGTGCACTTGCACCACTGGGGATGCAGTGCAGTGACTCCAGTGAGTGCACTGACACCACTGGGGATGCACTTCAGTCAGTCCAGTGAGTGTACTGGCACCACTGGGGATGCACTGCAGTGAGTCAAGAGAGTGCACTGGCAGGACTGGGGATGCAGTGCAGTGAGTCCAGAGAGTGCACTGGCACCACTGGGGATGCCCTGCAGTGAGTCCTGAGAGCGCACTGGCACCACTGGGGATGCAGTGCAGTGAGTCCAGAGAGCGCACTGGCACCAGTGGGAATGCGGTGCAGTGAGTCCAGAGAGTGCAATGGCACCACTGGGGATGCACTGCAGTGAGTCCAGAGAGTGCACTAGCACCACTGGGGATGCAGAGCAGTGAGTCCAGAGAGTGCACTGGCACCACTGAGAATGCATTTCAGTGAGTCCAGAGAGTGCCGTTCCAGCCTCGGCATCCGCTCCAGCCGAGTCAACCCCGCGGTAGCCCCTCCAGCCGCGGCAGACGCTCCAGCCGCGGCAGCCGCTCCAGCCGCTCCAGCCGCGGCAGCCGCTCCAGCCCCTCCAGCCGCGCCAGCCTCTCCATCCGCGGCAGCCGCTCCAGCCGCGGCAGCCGCTCCAGCCGCTCCAGCCGCGGCAGCCGCTCCAGCCGCTACCGAGTGGAGCGGCTGCCACGGCTGGAGGGCTACCGCGGCTGGAGCGGCTGCCGCGGCTGGAGCAGTGCAGTGAGTCCAGGGAGTGCAAAGGCACCAGTGGGGATGGAGTGCAGTGAGTCCAAAGACTTCAATGTCACCACTGGGAATGCACTTCAGTCAGTCCAGTGAGTGTACTGGCACCACTGGGGATGCACAGCAGTGAGTCCAGAGAGTGCATTGGCACCACTGGGGATGCAGTGCAGTGAGTCCAGAGAGTGCACTGGCACCATTGGAGATGCAGTGCAGTGAGTCCAGAGAGTGCACTGGCACCACTGGGGATGCAGTGCAGTGAGTCCAGAGAGTGCACTGGCACCAGTGGGGATGCAGTGCAGAGTGTCCAGAGAGTGCACTGGCACCACTGGGATGCACTGCAGTGAGTCCAGAGAGTGCTCTGGCACCACTGGAGATGCACTTCAGTGAGTGCAGAGACTGCACTGGCACCACTGGGGATGCAGTGCAGTGAGTCCAGTGAGTGTACTGGCACCACTGGGGATGCACTGCAGTGAGTCCAGAGAGTGCATTGGCACCACTTGGGATGCACTGCAGTGAGTCCAGAGAGTGCACTGGCACCACTGGGGATGCAGTGCAGTGAGTCCAGAGAGTGCACTGGCTCCACTGAGAATGCACTTCAGTGAGTCCAGAGAGTGCACTGGCACCACTGTGGATGCAGTGCCGTGAGTCCAGCGAATGCACTGGCACCACTGGGGATACGGTGCCGGGAGTCCAGAGAGTGCACTGACACCACTGGGGATGCAGTGCAGTGAGTCCACAGAGTGCACTGACACCAGTGGGAATGCGGTGCAGTGAGTCCAGAGAGTGCACTGGCACCACTGGGGATGCACTGCAGTGAGTCCAGAGTGCACTAGCACCACTGGGGATGCAGAGCAGTGAGTCCAGAGAGTGCACTGGCACCACTGAGAATGCATTTCAGTGAGTCCAGAGAGTGCCGTTCCAGCCTCGGTATCCGCTCCAGCCGAGTCAACCCCGCGGTAGGCCCTCCAGCCGCGGCAGACGCTCCAGCCGCGGCAGCCGCTCCAGCCGCTCCAACCGCGGCAGCCGCTCCAGCCGCTACCGAGTGGAGCGGCTGCCACGGCTGGAGGGCTACCGCGGCTGGAGCGGCTGCCGCGGCTGGAGCAGTGCAGTGAGTCCAGGGAGTGCAAAGGCACCAGTGGGGATGGAGTGCAGTGAGTCCAAAGACTTCACTGTCACCACTGGGAATGCAGTGCAGTGAGTCCAGGGAGTGCACTTGCACCACTGGGGATGCAGTGCAGTGACTCCAGTGAGTGCACTGACACCACTGGGGATGCACTTCAGTCAGTCCAGTGAGTGTACTGGCACCACTGGGGATGCACTGCAGTGAGTCAAGAGAGTGCACTGGCAGGACTGGGGATGCAGTGCAGTGAGTCCAGAGAGTGCACTGGCACCACTGGGGATGCCCTGCAGTGAGTCCTGAGAGCGCACTGGCACCACTGGGGATGCAGTGCAGTGAGTCCAGAGAGCGCACTGGCACCAGTGGGAATGCGGTGCAGTGAGTCCAGAGAGTGCAATGGCACCACTGGGGATGCACTGCAGTGAGTCCAGAGAGTGCACTAGCACCACTGGGGATGCAGAGCAGTGAGTCCAGAGAGTGCACTGGCACCACTGAGAATGCATTTCAGTGAGTCCAGAGAGTGCCGTTCCAGCCTCGGCATCCGCTCCAGCCGAGTCAACCCCGCGGTAGCCCCTCCAGCCGCGGCAGACGCTCCAGCCGCGGCAGCCGCTCCAGCCGCTCCAGCCGCGGCAGCCGCTCCAGCCCCTCCAGCCGCGCCAGCCTCTCCAGCCGCGGCAGCCGCTCCAGCCGCGGTAGCCCTCCAGCCGTGGCAGCCGCTCCACTCGGTAGCGGCTGGAGCGGCTGCCGCGGCTGCCGCGGCTGGAGCGGCTGCCGCGACTGGAGCGGCTGCCGCGGTTGGAGCGGCTGCCGCGGCTGGAGCGGCTGGAGCGGATGCCGCGGCTGGAGCGGCTGGAGCGGCTGCCGCGGCTGGAGCGGCTGGCGCGGCTGGAGGAGCTACCGCGGCTGGAGCGGTTAACGCGGCTGGAGCGGATGCCGAGGCTGGAGCGGATGCCGCGGCTGGTGCGCCTGGAGAGGCTGCCGCGGCTGGAGCAGTGCAGTGAGTCCAGAGAGTGCACTGGCACCATTGGGGATGCAGTGCAGTGAGTCCAGAGAGTGCACTGGCAGGACTGGGGATGCAGTGCAGTGAGTCCAGAGAGTGCACTGGCACCACTGAGGATGCAATGCAGTGAGTCCAGAGAGTGCACTGGCACCACTGGGCATGCAGTGCTGTGAGTCCAGAGAGTGCACTGGCACCACTGGGGATGCACTTCAGTCAGTCCAGTGAGTGTACTGGCACCACTGGGGATGCACTGCAGTGAGTCAAGAGAGTGCACTGGCAGGACTGGGGATGCAGTGCAGTGAGTCCAGAGAGTGCACTGGCACCACTGGGGATGCCCTGCAGTGAGTCCTGAGAGCGCACTGGCACCACTGGGGATGCAGTGCAGTGAGTCCAGAGAGAGCACTGGCACCAGTGGGAATGCGGTGCAGTGAGTCCAGAGAGTGCAATGGCACCACTGGGGATGCACTGCAGTGAGTCCAGAGAGTGCACTAGCACCACTGGGGATGCAGAGCAGTGAGTCCAGAGAGTGCACTGGCACCACTGAGAATGCATTTCAGTGAGTCCAGAGAGTGCCGTTCCAGCCTCGGCATCCGCTCCAGCCGAGTCAACCCCGCGGTAGCCCCTCCAGCCGCGGCAGACGCTCCAGCCGCGGCAGCCGCTCCAGCCGCTCCAGCCGCGGCAGCCGCTCCAGCCCCTCCAGCCGCGCCAGCCTCTCCATCCGCGGCAGCCGCTCCAGCCGCGGCAGCCGCTCCAGCCGCGGCAGCCGCTCCAGCCGCTACCGAGTGGAGCGGCTGCCACGGCTGGAGGGCTACCGCGGCTGGAGCGGCTGCCGCGGCTGGAGCAGTGCAGTGAGTCCAGGGAGTGCAAAGGCACCAGTGGGGATGGAGTGCAGTGAGTCCAAAGACTTCACTGTCACCACTGGGAATGCAGTGCAGTGAGTCCAGGGAGTGCACTTGCACCACTGGGGATGCAGTGCAGTGACTCCAGTGAGTGCACTGACACCACTGGGGATGCACTTCAGTCAGTCCAGTGAGTGTACTGGCACCACTGGGGATGCACTGCAGTGAGTCAAGAGAGTGCACTGGCAGGACTGGGGATGCAGTGCAGTGAGTCCAGAGAGTGCACTGGCACCACTGGGGATGCCCTGCAGTGAGTCCTGAGAGCGCACTGGCACCACTGGGGATGCAGTGCAGTGAGTCCAGAGAGCGCACTGGCACCAGTGGGAATGCGGTGCAGTGAGTCCAGAGAGTGCAATGGCACCACTGGGGATGCACTGCAGTGAGTCCAGAGAGTGCACTAGCACCACTGGGGATGCAGAGCAGTGAGTCCAGAGAGTGTACTGGCACCACTGAGAATGCATTTCAGTGAGTCCAGAGAGTGCCGTTCCAGCCTCGGCATCCGCTCCAGCCGAGTCAACCCCGCGGTAGCCCCTCCAGCCGCGGCAGACGCTCCAGCCGCGGCAGCCGCTCCAGCCGCTCCAGCCGCGGCAGCCGCTCCAGCCGCGGCAGCCGCTCCAGCCGCTCCAGCCGCGGCAGCCGCTCCAGCCCCTCCAGCCGCGCCAGCCTCTCCATCCGCGGCAGCCGCTCCAGCCGCGGCAGCCGCTCCAGCCGCTCCAGCCGCGGCAGCCGCTCCAGCCGCTACCGAGTGGAGCGGCTGCCGCGGCTGGAGGGCTACCGCGGCTGGAGCGGCTGCCGCGGCTGGAGCAGTGCAGTGAGTCCAGGGAGTGCAAAGGCACCAGTGGGGATGGAGTGCAGTGAGTCCAAAGACTTCAATGTCACCACTGGGAATGCACTTCAGTCAGTCCAGTGAGTGTACTGGCACCACTGGGGATGCACAGCAGTGAGTCCAGAGAGTGCATTGGCACCACTGGGGATGCAGTGCAGTGAGTCCAGAGAGTGCACTGGCACCATTGGAGATGCAGTGCAGTGAGTCCAGAGAGTGCACTGGCACCACTGGGGATGCAGTGCAGTGAGTCCAGAGAGTGCACTGGCACCAGTGGGGATGCAGTGCAGAGTGTCCAGAGAGTGCACTGGCACCACTGGGATGCACTGCAGTGAGTCCAGAGAGTGCTCTGGCACCACTGGAGATGCACTTCAGTGAGTGCAGAGACTGCACTGGCACCACTGGGGATGCAGTGCAGTGAGTCCAGTGAGTGTACTGGCACCACTGGGGATGCACTGCAGTGAGTCCAGAGAGTGCATTGGCACCACTTGGGATGCACTGCAGTGAGTCCAGAGAGTGCACTGGCACCACTGGGGATGCAGTGCAGTGAGTCCAGAGAGTGCACTGGCTCCACTGAGAATGCACTTCAGTGAGTCCAGAGAGTGCACTGGCACCACTGTGGATGCAGTGCCGTGAGTCCAGCGAATGCACTGGCACCACTGGGGATACGGTGCCGGGAGTCCAGAGAGTGCACTGACACCACTGGGGATGCAGTGCAGTGAGTCCACAGAGTGCACTGACACCAGTGGGAATGCGGTGCAGTGAGTCCAGAGAGTGCACTGGCACCACTGGGGATGCACTGCAGTGAGTCCAGAGTGCACTAGCACCACTGGGGATGCAGAGCAGTGAGTCCAGAGAGTGCACTGGCACCACTGAGAATGCATTTCAGTGAGTCCAGAGAGTGCCGTTCCAGCCTCGGTATCCGCTCCAGCCGAGTCAACCCCGCGGTAGGCCCTCCAGCCGCGGCAGACGCTCCAGCCGCGGCAGCCGCTCCAGCCGCTCCAGCCGCGGCAGCCGCTCCAGCCCCTCCAGCCTCGCCAGCCTCTCCATCCGCGGCAGCCGCTCCAGCCGCGGCAGCCGCTCCAGCCGCTCCAACCGCGGCAGCCGCTCCAGCCGCTACCGAGTGGAGCGGCTGCCACGGCTGGAGGGCTACCGCGGCTGGAGCGGCTGCCGCGGCTGGAGCAGTGCAGTGAGTCCAGGGAGTGCAAAGGCACCAGTGGGGATGGAGTGCAGTGAGTCCAAAGACTTCACTGTCACCACTGGGAATGCAGTGCAGTGAGTCCAGGGAGTGCACTTGCACCACTGGGGATGCAGTGCAGTGACTCCAGTGAGTGCACTGACACCACTGGGGATGCACTTCAGTCAGTCCAGTGAGTGTACTGGCACCACTGGGGATGCACTGCAGTGAGTCAAGAGAGTGCACTGGCAGGACTGGGGATGCAGTGCAGTGAGTCCAGAGAGTGCACTGGCACCACTGGGGATGCCCTGCAGTGAGTCCTGAGAGCGCACTGGCACCACTGGGGATGCAGTGCAGTGAGTCCAGAGAGCGCACTGGCACCAGTGGGAATGCGGTGCAGTGAGTCCAGAGAGTGCAATGGCACCACTGGGGATGCACTGCAGTGAGTCCAGAGAGTGCACTAGCACCACTGGGGATGCAGAGCAGTGAGTCCAGAGAGTGCACTGGCACCACTGAGAATGCATTTCAGTGAGTCCAGAGAGTGCCGTTCCAGCCTCGGCATCCGCTCCAGCCGAGTCAACCCCGCGGTAGCCCCTCCAGCCGCGGCAGACGCTCCAGCCGCGGCAGCCGCTCCAGCCGCTCCAGCCGCGGCAGCCGCTCCAGCCCCTCCAGCCGCGCCAGCCTCTCCATCCGCGGCAGCCGCTCCAGCCGCGGCAGCCGCTCCAGCCGCTCCAGCCGCGGCAGCCGCTCAGCCGCTACCGAGTGGAGCGGCTGCCACGGCTGGAGGGCTACCGCGGCTGGAGCGGCTGCCGCGGCTGGAGCAGTGCAGTGAGTCCAGGGAGTGCAAAGGCACCAGTGGGGATGGAGTGCAGTGAGTCCAAAGACTTCAATGTCACCACTGGGAATGCACTTCAGTCAGTCCAGTGAGTGTACTGGCACCACTGGGGATGCACAGCAGTGAGTCCAGAGAGTGCATTGGCACCACTGGGGATGCAGTGCAGTGAGTCCAGAGAGTGCACTGGCACCATTGGAGATGCAGTGCAGTGAGTCCAGAGAGTGCACTGGCACCACTGGGGATGCAGTGCAGTGAGTCCAGAGAGTGCACTGGCACCAGTGGGGATGCAGTGCAGTGAGTCCAGAGAGTGCACTGGCACCAGTGGGGATTCAGTGCAGTGAGTCCAGAGAGTGCTCTGGCACCACTGGAGATGCACTTCAGTGAGTGCAGAGACTGCACTGGCACCACTGGGGATGCAGTGCAGTGAGTCCAGTGAGTGTACTGGCACCACTGGGGATGCACTGCAGTGAGTCCAGAGAGTGCATTGGCACCACTTGGGATGCACTGCAGTGAGTCCAGAGAGTGCACTGGCACCAGTGGGGATGCAGTGCAGTGAGTCCAGAGAGTGCACTGGCACCATTGGAGATGCAGTGCAGTGAGTCCAGAGAGTGCACTGGCACCACTGGGGATGCAGTGCAGTGAGTCCAGAGAGTGCACTGGCACCACTGGGGATGCAGTGCAGTGAGTCCAGAGAGTGCACTGGCACCACTGGGGATGCAGTGCAGTGAGTCCAGAGAGTGCACTGACACCAGTGGGAATGCGGTGCAGTGAGTCCAGAGAGTGCACTGGCACCACTGGGGATGCACTGCAGTGAGTCCAGAGAGTGCACTGGCTCCACTGAGAATGCACTTCAGTGAGTCCAGAGAGTGCACTGGCTCCACTGAGAATGCACTTCAGTGAGTCCAGAGAGTGCACTGGCACCACTGTGGATGCAGTGCAGTGAGTCCAGCGAATGCACTGGCACCACTGGGGATACGGTGCCGGGAGTCCAGAGAGTGCACTGACACCACTGGGGATGCAGTGCAGTGAGTCCACAGAGTGCACTGACACCAGTGGGAATGCGGTGCAGTGAGTCCAGAGAGTGCACTGGCACCACTGGGGATGCACTGCAGTGAGTCCAGAGTGCACTAGCACCACTGGGGATGCAGAGCAGTGAGTCCAGAGAGTGCACTGGCACCATTGGAGATGCAGTGCAGTGAGTCCAGAGAGTGCACTGGCACCATTGGAGATGCAGTGCAGTGAGTCCAGAGAGTGCACTGGCACCACTGGGGATGCAGTGCAGTGAGTCCAGAGAGTGCACTGGCACCACTGGGGATGCAGTGCAGTGAGTCCAGAGAGTGCACTGACACCAGTGGGAATGCGGTGCAGTGAGTCCAGAGAGTGCACTGGCACCACTGGGGATGCACTGCAGTGAGTCCAGAGAGTGCACTGGCTCCACTGAGAATGCACTTCAGTGAGTCCAGAGAGTGCACTGGCTCCACTGAGAATGCACTTCAGTGAGTCCAGAGAGTGCACTGGCACCACTGTGGATGCAGTGCAGTGAGTCCAGCGAATGCACTGGCACCACTGGGGATACGGTGCCGGGAGTCCAGAGAGTGCACTGACACCACTGGGGATGCAGTGCAGTGAGTCCACAGAGTGCACTGACACCAGTGGGAATGCGGTGCAGTGAGTCCAGAGAGTGCACTGGCACCACTGGGGATGCACTGCAGTGAGTCCAGAGTGCACTAGCACCACTGGGGATGCAGAGCAGTGAGTCCAGAGAGTGCACTGGCACCACTGAGAATGCATTTCAGTGAGTCCAGAGAGTGCCGTTCCAGCCTCGGTATCCGCTCCAGCCGAGTCAACCCCGCGGTAGGCCCTCCAGCCGCGGCAGACGCTCCAGCCGCGGCAGCCGCTCCAGCCGCTCCAGCCGCGGCAGCCGCTCCATCCCCTCCAGCCGCGCCAGCCTCTCCATCCGCGGCAGCCGCTCCAGCCGCGGCAGCCGCTCCAGCCGCTCCAGCCGCGGCAGCCGCTCCAGCCGCTACCGAGTGGAGCGGCTGCCACGGCTGGAGGGCTACCGCGGCTGGAGCGGCTGCCGCGGCTGGAGCAGTGCAGTGAGTCCAGGGAGTGCAAAGGCACCAGTGGGGATGGAGTGCAGTGAGTCCAAAGACTTCAATGTCACCACTGGGAATGCACTTCAGTCAGTCCAGTGAGTGTACTGGCACCACTGGGGATGCACAGCAGTGAGTCCAGAGAGTGCATTGGCACCACTGGGGATGCAGTGCAGTGAGTCCAGAGAGTGCACTGGCACCATTGGAGATGCAGTGCAGTGAGTCCAGAGAGTGCACTGGCACCACTGGGGATGCAGTGCAGTGAGTCCAGAGAGTGCACTGGCACCAGTGGGGATGCAGTGCAGAGTGTCCAGAGAGTGCACTGGCACCACAGGTGATGCACTGCAGTGAGTCCAGAGAGTGCTCTGGCACCACTGGAGATGCACTTCAGTGAGTGCAGAGACTGCACTGGCACCACTGGGGATGCAGTGCAGTGAGTCCAGTGAGTGTACTGGCACCACTGGGGATGCACTGCAGTGAGTCCAGAGAGTGCATTGGCACCACTTGGGATGCACTGCAGTGAGTCCAGAGAGTGCACTGGCACCACTGGGGATGCAGTGCAGTGAGTCCAGAGAGTGCACTGGCTCCACTGAGAATGCACTTCAGTGAGTCCAGAGAGTGCACTGGCACCACTGTGGATGCAGTGCCGTGAGTCCAGCGAATGCACTGGCACCACTGGGGATACGGTGCCGGGAGTCCAGAGAGTGCACTGACACCACTGGGGATGCAGTGCAGTGAGTCCACAGAGTGCACTGACACCAGTGGGAATGCGGTGCAGTGAGTCCAGAGAGTGCACTGGCACCACTGGGGATGCACTGCAGTGAGTCCAGAGTGCACTAGCACCACTGGGGATGCAGAGCAGTGAGTCCAGAGAGTGCACTGGCACCACTGAGAATGCATTTCAGTGAGTCCAGAGAGTGCCGTTCCAGCCTCGGTATCCGCTCCAGCCGAGTCAACCCCGCGGTAGGCCCTCCAGCCGCGGCAGACGCTCCAGCCGCGGCAGCCGCTCCAGCCGCTCCAGCCGCGGCAGCCGCTCCAGCCCCTCCAGCCTCGCCAGCCTCTCCATCCGCGGCAGCCGCTCCAGCCGCGGCAGCCGCTCCAGCCGCTCCAACCGCGGCAGCCGCTCCAGCCGCTACCGAGTGGAGCGGCTGCCACGGCTGGAGGGCTACCGCGGCTGGAGCGGCTGCCGCGGCTGGAGCAGTGCAGTGAGTCCAGGGAGTGCAAAGGCACCAGTGGGGATGGAGTGCAGTGAGTCCAAAGACTTCACTGTCACCACTGGGAATGCAGTGCAGTGAGTCCAGGGAGTGCACTTGCACCACTGGGGATGCAGTGCAGTGACTCCAGTGAGTGCACTGACACCACTGGGGATGCACTTCAGTCAGTCCAGTGAGTGTACTGGCACCACTGGGGATGCACTGCAGTGAGTCAAGAGAGTGCACTGGCAGGACTGGGGATGCAGTGCAGTGAGTCCAGAGAGTGCACTGGCACCACTGGGGATGCCCTGCAGTGAGTCCTGAGAGCGCACTGGCACCACTGGGGATGCAGTGCAGTGAGTCCAGAGAGCGCACTGGCACCAGTGGGAATGCGGTGCAGTGAGTCCAGAGAGTGCAATGGCACCACTGGGGATGCACTGCAGTGAGTCCAGAGAGTGCACTAGCACCACTGGGGATGCAGAGCAGTGAGTCCAGAGAGTGCACTGGCACGACTGAGAATGCATTTCAGTGAGTCCAGAGAGTGCCGTTCCAGCCTCGGCATCCGCTCCAGCCGAGTCAACCCCGCGGTAGCCCCTCCAGCCGCGGCAGACGCTCCAGCCGCGGCAGCCGCTCCAGCCGCTCCAGCCGCGGCAGCCGCTCCAGCCCCTCCAGCCGCGCCAGCCTCTCCATCCGCGGCAGCCGCTCCAGCCGCGGCAGCCGCTCCAGCCGCTCCAGCCGCGGCAGCCGCTCCAGCCGCTACCGAGTGGAGCGGCTGCCACGGCTGGAGGGCTACCGCGGCTGGAGCGGCTGCCGCGGCTGGAGCAGTGCAGTGAGTCCAGGGAGTGCAAAGGCACCAGTGGGGATGGAGTGCAGTGAGTCCAAAGACTTCAATGTCACCACTGGGAATGCACTTCAGTCAGTCCAGTGAGTGTACTGGCACCACTGGGGATGCACAGCAGTGAGTCCAGAGAGTGCATTGGCACCACTGGGGATGCAGTGCAGTGAGTCCAGAGAGTGCACTGGCACCATTGGAGATGCAGTGCAGTGAGTCCAGAGAGTGCACTGGCACCACTGGGGATGCAGTGCAGTGAGTCCAGAGAGTGCACTGGCACCAGTGGGGATGCAGTGCAGAGTGTCCAGAGAGTGCACTGGCACCACTGGGATGCACTGCAGTGAGTCCAGAGAGTGCTCTGGCACCACTGGAGATGCACTTCAGTGAGTGCAGAGACTGCACTGGCACCACTGGGGATGCAGTGCAGTGAGTCCAGTGAGTGTACTGGCACCACTGGGGATGCACTGCAGTGAGTCCAGAGAGTGCATTGGCACCACTTGGGATGCACTGCAGTGAGTCCAGAGAGTGCACTGGCACCACTGGGGATGCAGTGCAGTGAGTCCAGAGAGTGCACTGGCTCCACTGAGAATGCACTTCAGTGAGTCCAGAGAGCGAACTGGCACCACTGTGGATGCAGTGCCGTGAGTCCAGCGAATGCACTGGCACCACTGGGGATACGGTGCCGGGAGTCCAGAGAGTGCACTGACACCACTGGGGATGCAGTGCAGTGAGTCCACAGAGTGCACTGACACCAGTGGGAATGCGGTGCAGTGAGTCCAGAGAGTGCACTGGCACCACTGGGGATGCACTGCAGTGAGTCCAGAGTGCACTAGCACCACTGGGGATGCAGAGCAGTGAGTCCAGAGAGTGCACTGGCACCACTGAGAATGCATTTCAGTGAGTCCAGAGAGTGCCGTTCCAGCCTCGGTATCCGCTCCAGCCGAGTCAACCCCGCGGTAGGCCCTCCAGCCGCGGCAGCCGCTCCAGCCGCTCCAGCCGCGGCAGCCGCTCCAGCCCCTCCAGCCTCGCCAGCCTCTCCATCCGCGGCAGCCGCTCCAGCCGCGGCAGCCGCTCCAGCCGCTCCAACCGCGGCAGCCGCTCCAGCCGCTACCGAGTGGAGCGGCTGCCACGGCTGGAGGGCTACCGCGGCTGGAGCGGCTGCCGCGGCTGGAGCAGTGCAGTGAGTCCAGGGAGTGCAAAGGCACCAGTGGGGATGGAGTGCAGTGAGTCCAAAGACTTCACTGTCACCACTGGGAATGCAGTGCAGTGAGTCCAGGGAGTGCACTTGCACCACTGGGGATGCAGTGCAGTGACTCCAGTGAGTGCACTGACACCACTGGGGATGCACTTCAGTCAGTCCAGTGAGTGTACTGGCACCACTGGGGATGCACTGCAGTGAGTCAAGAGAGTGCACTGGCAGGACTGGGGATGCAGTGCAGTGAGTCCAGAGAGTGCACTGGCACCACTGGGGATGCCCTGCAGTGAGTCCTGAGAGCGCACTGGCACCACTGGGGATGCAGTGCAGTGAGTCCAGAGAGCGCACTGGCACCAGTGGGAATGCGGTGCAGTGAGTCCAGAGAGTGCAATGGCACCACTGGGGATGCACTGCAGTGAGTCCAGAGAGTGCACTAGCACCACTGGGGATGCAGAGCAGTGAGTCCAGAGAGTGCACTGGCACCACTGAGAATGCATTTCAGTGAGTCCAGAGAGTGCCGTTCCAGCCTCGGCATCCGCTCCAGCCGAGTCAACCCCGCGGTAGCCCCTCCAGCCGCGGCAGACGCTCCAGCCGCGGCAGCCGCTCCAGCCGCTCCAGCCGCGGCAGCCGCTCCAGCCCCTCCAGCCGCGCCAGCCTCTCCATCCGCGGCAGCCGCTCCAGCCGCGGCAGCCGCTCCAGCCGCTCCAGCCGCGGCAGCCGCTCCAGCCGCTACCGAGTGGAGCGGCTGCCACGGCTGGAGGGCTACCGCGGCTGGAGCGGCTGCCGCGGCTGGAGCAGTGCAGTGAGTCCAGGGAGTGCAAAGGCACCAGTGGGGATGGAGTGCAGTGAGTCCAAAGACTTCAATGTCACCACTGGGAATGCACTTCAGTCAGTCCAGTGAGTGTACTGGCACCACTGGGGATGCACAGCAGTGAGTCCAGAGAGTGCATTGGCACCACTGGGGATGCAGTGCAGTGAGTCCAGAGAGTGCACTGGCACCATTGGAGATGCAGTGCAGTGAGTCCAGAGAGTGCACTGGCACCACTGGGGATGCAGTGCAGTGAGTCCAGAGAGTGCACTGGCACCAGTGGGGATGCAGTGCAGAGTGTCCAGAGAGTGCACTGGCACCACTGGGATGCACTGCAGTGAGTCCAGAGAGTGCTCTGGCACCACTGGAGATGCACTTCAGTGAGTGCAGAGACTGCACTGGCACCACTGGGGATGCAGTGCAGTGAGTCCAGTGAGTGTACTGGCACCACTGGGGATGCACTGCAGTGAGTCCAGAGAGTGCATTGGCACCACTTGGGATGCACTGCAGTGAGTCCAGAGAGTGCACTGGCACCAGTGGGGATGCAGTGCAGTGAGTCCAGAGAGTGCACTGGCTCCACTGAGAATGCACTTCAGTGAGTCCAGAGAGTGCACTGGCACCACTGTGGATGCAGTGCCGTGAGTCCAGCGAATGCACTGGCACCACTGGGGATACGGTGCCGGGAGTCCAGAGAGTGCACTGACACCACTGGGGATGCAGTGCAGTGAGTCCACAGAGTGCACTGACACCAGTGGGAATGCGGTGCAGTGAGTCCAGAGAGTGCACTGGCACCACTGGGGATGCACTGCAGTGAGTCCAGAGTGCACTAGCACCACTGGGGATGCAGAGCAGTGAGTCCAGAGAGTGCACTGGCACCACTGAGAATGCATTTCAGTGAGTCCAGAGAGTGCCGTTCCAGCCGCGGCAGCCGCTCCAGCCCCTCCAGCCTCGCCAGCCTCTCCATCCGCGGCAGCCGCTCCAGCCGCGGCAGCCGCTCCAGCCGCTCCAACCGCGGCAGCCGCTCCAGCCGCTACCGAGTGGAGCGGCTGCCACGGCTGGAGGGCTACCGCGGCTGGAGCGGCTGCCGCGGCTGGAGCAGTGCAGTGAGTCCAGGGAGTGCAAAGGCACCAGTGGGGATGGAGTGCAGTGAGTCCAAAGACTTCACTGTCACCACTGGGAATGCAGTGCAGTGAGTCCAGGGAGTGCACTTGCACCACTGGGGATGCAGTGCAGTGACTCCAGTGAGTGCACTGACACCACTGGGGATGCACTTCAGTCAGTCCAGTGAGTGTACTGGCACCACTGGGGATGCACTGCAGTGAGTCAAGAGAGTGCACTGGCAGGACTGGGGATGCAGTGCAGTGAGTCCAGAGAGTGCACTGGCACCACTGGGGATGCACTGCAGTGAGTCCAGAGAGTGCACTGGCACCACTGAGAATGCATTTCAGTGAGTCCAGAGAGTGCCGTTCCAGCCTCGGCATCCGCTCCAGCCGAGTCAACCCCGCGGTAGCCCCTCCAGCCGCGGCAGACGCTCCAGCCGCGGCAGCCGCTCCAGCCGCTCCAGCCGCCGCAGCCGCTCCAGCCCCTCCAGCCGCGCCAGCCTCTCCAGCCGCGGCAGCCGCTCCAGCCGCGGTAGCCCTCCAGCCGTGGCAGCCGCTCCACTCGGTAGCGTCTGGAGCGGCTGCCGCGGCTGGAGCGGCTGGAGCGGCTGCCGCGACTGGAGCGGCTGCCGCGGTTGGAGCGGCTGCCGCGGCTGGAGCGGCTGGAGCGGATGCCGCGGCTGGAGCGGCTGGAGCGGCTGCCGCGGCTGGAGCGGCTGGCGCGGCTGGAGGAGCTACCGCGGCTGGAGCGGTTAACGCGGCTGGAGCGGATGCCGAGGCTGGAGCGGATGCCGCGGCTGGTGCGCCTGGAGAGGCTGCCGCGGCTGGAGCAGTGCAGTGAGTCCAGAGAGTGCACTGGCACCATTGGGGATGCAGTGCACTGAGTCCAGAGAGTGCACTGGCAGGACTGGGGATGCAGTGCAGTGAGTCCAGAGAGTGCACTGGCACCACTGAGGATGCAATGCAGTGAGTCCAGAGAGTGCACTGGCACCAATGGGCATGCAGTGCTGTGAGTCCAGAGAGTGCACTGGCACCACTGGGGATGCACTTCAGTCAGTCCAGTGAGTGTACTGGCACCACTGGGGATGCACTGCAGTGAGTCAAGAGAGTGCACTGGCAGGACTGGGGATGCAGTGCAGTGAGTCCAGAGAGTGCACTGGCACCACTGGGGATGCCCTGCAGTGAGTCCTGAGAGCGCACTGGCACCACTGGGGATGCAGTGCAGTGAGTCCAGAGAGCGCACTGGCACCAGTGGGAATGCGGTGCAGTGAGTCCAGAGAGTGCAATGGCACCAATGGGGATGCACTGCAGTGAGTCCAGAGAGTGCACTAGCACCACTGGGGATGCAGAGCAGTGAGTCCAGAGAGTGCACTGGCACCACTGAGAATGCATTTCAGTGAGTCCAGAGAGTGCCGTTCCAGCCTCGGCATCCGCTCCAGCCGAGTCAACCCCGCGGTAGCCCCTCCAGCCGCGGCAGACGCTCCAGCCGCGGCAGCCGCTCCAGCCGCTCCAGCCGCGGCAGCCGCTCCAGCCGCTACCGAGTGGAGCGGCTGCCACGGCTGGAGGGCTACCGCGGCTGGAGCGGCTGCCGCGGCTGGAGCAGTGCAGTGAGTCCAGGGAGTGCAAAGGCACCAGTGGGGATGGAGTGCAGTGAGTCCAAAGACTTCAATGTCACCACTGGGAATGCACTTCAGTCAGTCCAGTGAGTGTACTGGCACCACTGGGGATGCACAGCAGTGAGTCCAGAGAGTGCATTGGCACCACTGGGGATGCAGTGCAGTGAGTCCAGAGAGTGCACTGGCACCATTGGAGATGCAGTGCAGTGAGTCCAGAGAGTGCACTGGCACCACTGGGGATGCAGTGCAGTGAGTCCAGAGAGTGCACTGGCACCAGTGGGGATGCAGTGCAGAGTGTCCAGAGAGTGCACTGGCACCACAGGTGATGCACTGCAGTGAGTCCAGAGAGTGCTCTGGCACCACTGGAGATGCACTTCAGTGAGTGCAGAGACTGCACTGGCACCACTGGGGATGCAGTGCAGTGAGTCCAGTGAGTGTACTGGCACCACTGGGGATGCACTGCAGTGAGTCCAGAGAGTGCATTGGCACCACTTGGGATGCACTGCAGTGAGTCCAGAGAGTGCACTGGCACCACTGGGGATGCAGTGCAGTGAGTCCAGAGAGTGCACTGGCTCCACTGAGAATGCACTTCAGTGAGTCCAGAGAGTGCACTGGCACCACTGTGGATGCAGTGCCGTGAGTCCAGCGAATGCACTGGCACCACTGGGGATACGGTGCCGGGAGTCCAGAGAGTGCACTGACACCACTGGGGATGCAGTGCAGTGAGTCCACAGAGTGCACTGACACCAGTGGGAATGCGGTGCAGTGAGTCCAGAGAGTGCACTGGCACCACTGGGGATGCACTGCAGTGAGTCCAGAGTGCACTAGCACCACTGGGGATGCAGAGCAGTGAGTCCAGAGAGTGCACTGGCACCACTGAGAATGCATTTCAGTGAGTCCAGAGAGTGCCGTTCCAGCCTCGGTATCCGCTCCAGCCGAGTCAACCCCGCGGTAGGCCCTCCAGCCGCGGCAGACGCTCCAGCCGCGGCAGCCGCTCCAGCCGCTCCAGCCGCGGCAGCCGCTCCAGCCCCTCCAGCCTCGCCAGCCTCTCCATCCGCGGCAGCCGCTCCAGCCGCGGCAGCCGCTCCAGCCGCTCCAACCGCGGCAGCCGCTCCAGCCGCTACCGAGTGGAGCGGCTGCCACGGCTGGAGGGCTACCGCGGCTGGAGCGGCTGCCGCGGCTGGAGCAGTGCAGTGAGTCCAGGGAGTGCAAAGGCACCAGTGGGGATGGAGTGCAGTGAGTCCAAAGACTTCACTGTCACCACTGGGAATGCAGTGCAGTGAGTCCAGGGAGTGCACTTGCACCACTGGGGATGCAGTGCAGTGACTCCAGTGAGTGCACTGACACCACTGGGGATGCACTTCAGTCAGTCCAGTGAGTGTACTGGCACCACTGGGGATGCACTGCAGTGAGTCAAGAGAGTGCACTGGCAGGACTGGGGATGCAGTGCAGTGAGTCCAGAGAGTGCACTGGCACCACTGGGGATGCCCTGCAGTGAGTCCTGAGAGCGCACTGGCACCACTGGGGATGCAGTGCAGTGAGTCCAGAGAGCGCACTGGCACCAGTGGGAATGCGGTGCAGTGAGTCCAGAGAGTGCAATGGCACCACTGGGGATGCACTGCAGTGAGTCCAGAGAGTGCACTAGCACCACTGGGGATGCAGAGCAGTGAGTCCAGAGAGTGCACTGGCACCACTGAGAATGCATTTCAGTGAGTCCAGAGAGTGCCGTTCCAGCCTCGGCATCCGCTCCAGCCGAGTCAACCCCGCGGTAGCCCCTCCAGCCGCGGCAGACGCTCCAGCCGCGGCAGCCGCTCCAGCCGCTCCAGCCGCGGCAGCCGCTCCAGCCCCTCCAGCCGCGCCAGCCTCTCCATCCGCGGCAGCCGCTCCAGCCGCGGCAGCCGCTCCAGCCGCTCCAGCCGCGGCAGCCGCTCCAGCCGCTACCGAGTGGAGCGGCTGCCACGGCTGGAGGGCTACCGCGGCTGGAGCGGCTGCCGCGGCTGGAGCAGTGCAGTGAGTCCAGGGAGTGCAAAGGCACCAGTGGGGATGGAGTGCAGTGAGTCCAAAGACTTCAATGTCACCACTGGGAATGCACTTCAGTCAGTCCAGTGAGTGTACTGGCACCACTGGGGATGCACAGCAGTGAGTCCAGAGAGTGCATTGGCACCACTGGGGATGCAGTGCAGTGAGTCCAGAGAGTGCACTGGCACCATTGGAGATGCAGTGCAGTGAGTCCAGAGAGTGCACTGGCACCACTGGGGATGCAGTGCAGTGAGTCCAGAGAGTGCACTGGCACCAGTGGGGATGCAGTGCAGAGTGTCCAGAGAGTGCACTGGCACCACTGGGATGCACTGCAGTGAGTCCAGAGAGTGCTCTGGCACCACTGGAGATGCACTTCAGTGAGTGCAGAGACTGCACTGGCACCACTGGGGATGCAGTGCAGTGAGTCCAGTGAGTGTACTGGCACCACTGGGGATGCACTGCAGTGAGTCCAGAGAGTGCATTGGCACCACTTGGGATGCACTGCAGTGAGTCCAGAGAGTGCACTGGCACCACTGGGGATGCAGTGCAGTGAGTCCAGAGAGTGCACTGGCTCCACTGAGAATGCACTTCAGTGAGTCCAGAGAGTGCACTGGCACCACTGTGGATGCAGTGCCGTGAGTCCAGCGAATGCACTGGCACCACTGGGGATACGGTGCCGGGAGTCCAGAGAGTGCACTGACACCACTGGGGATGCAGTGCAGTGAGTCCACAGAGTGCACTGACACCAGTGGGAATGCGGTGCAGTGAGTCCAGAGAGTGCACTGGCACCACTGGGGATGCACTGCAGTGAGTCCAGAGTGCACTAGCACCACTGGGGATGCAGAGCAGTGAGTCCAGAGAGTGCACTGGCACCACTGAGAATGCATTTCAGTGAGTCCAGAGAGTGCCGTTCCAGCCTCGGTATCCGCTCCAGCCGAGTCAACCCCGCGGTAGGCCCTCCAGCCGCGGCAGACGCTCCAGCCGCGGCAGCCGCTCCAGCCGCTCCAACCGCGGCAGCCGCTCCAGCCGCTACCGAGTGGAGCGGCTGCCACGGCTGGAGGGCTACCGCGGCTGGAGCGGCTGCCGCGGCTGGAGCAGTGCAGTGAGTCCAGGGAGTGCAAAGGCACCAGTGGGGATGGAGTGCAGTGAGTCCAAAGACTTCACTGTCACCACTGGGAATGCAGTGCAGTGAGTCCAGGGAGTGCACTTGCACCACTGGGGATGCAGTGCAGTGACTCCAGTGAGTGCACTGACACCACTGGGGATGCACTTCAGTCAGTCCAGTGAGTGTACTGGCACCACTGGGGATGCACTGCAGTGAGTCAAGAGAGTGCACTGGCAGGACTGGGGATGCAGTGCAGTGAGTCCAGAGAGTGCACTGGCACCACTGGGGATGCCCTGCAGTGAGTCCTGAGAGCGCACTGGCACCACTGGGGATGCAGTGCAGTGAGTCCAGAGAGCGCACTGGCACCAGTGGGAATGCGGTGCAGTGAGTCCAGAGAGTGCAATGGCACCACTGGGGATGCACTGCAGTGAGTCCAGAGAGTGCACTAGCACCACTGGGGATGCAGAGCAGTGAGTCCAGAGAGTGCACTGGCACCACTGAGAATGCATTTCAGTGAGTCCAGAGAGTGCCGTTCCAGCCTCGGCATCCGCTCCAGCCGAGTCAACCCCGCGGTAGCCCCTCCAGCCGCGGCAGACGCTCCAGCCGCGGCAGCCGCTCCAGCCGCTCCAGCCGCGGCAGCCGCTCCAGCCCCTCCAGCCGCGCCAGCCTCTCCAGCCGCGGCAGCCGCTCCAGCCGCGGTAGCCCTCCAGCCGTGGCAGCCGCTCAACTCGGTAGCGGCTGGAGCGGCTGCCGCGGCTGCCGCGGCTGGAGCGGCTGCCGCGACTGGAGCGGCTGCCGCGGTTGGAGCGGCTGCCGCGGCTGGAGGAGCTACCGCGGCTGGAGGAGCTACCGCGGCTGGAGCGGTTAACGCGGCTGGAGCGGATGCCGAGGCTGGAGCGGATGCCGCGGCTGGTGCGCCTGGAGAGGCTGCCGCGGCTGGAGCAGTGCAGTGAGTCCAGAGAGTGCACTGGCACCATTGGGGATGCAGTGCAGTGAGTCCAGAGAGTGCACTGGCAGGACTGGGGATGCAGTGCAGTGAGTCCAGAGAGTGCACTGGCACCACTGAGGATGCAATGCAGTGAGTCCAGAGAGTGCACTGGCACCACTGGGCATGCAGTGCTGTGAGTCCAGAGAGTGCACTGGCACCACTGGGGATGCACTTCAGTCAGTCCAGTGAGTGTACTGGCACCACTGGGGATGCACTGCAGTGAGTCAAGAGAGTGCACTGGCAGGACTGGGGATGCAGTGCAGTGAGTCCAGAGAGTGCACTGGCACCACTGGGGATGCCCTGCAGTGAGTCCTGAGAGCGCACTGGCACCACTGGGGATGCAGTGCAGTGAGTCCAGAGAGAGCACTGGCACCAGTGGGAATGCGGTGCAGTGAGTCCAGAGAGTGCAATGGCACCACTGGGGATGCACTGCAGTGAGTCCAGAGAGTGCACTAGCACCACTGGGGATGCAGAGCAGTGAGTCCAGAGAGTGCACTGGCACCACTGAGAATGCATTTCAGTGAGTCCAGAGAGTGCCGTTCCAGCCTCGGCATCCGCTCCAGCCGAGTCAACCCCGCGGTAGCCCCTCCAGCCGCGGCAGACGCTCCAGCCGCGGCAGCCGCTCCAGCCGCTCCAGCCGCGGCAGCCGCTCCAGCCCCTCCAGCCGCGCCAGCCTCTCCATCCGCGGCAGCCGCTCCAGCCGCGGCAGCCGCTCCAGCCGCGGCAGCCGCTCCAGCCGCTACCGAGTGGAGCGGCTGCCACGGCTGGAGGGCTACCGCGGCTGGAGCGGCTGCCGCGGCTGGAGCAGTGCAGTGAGTCCAGGGAGTGCAAAGGCACCAGTGGGGATGGAGTGCAGTGAGTCCAAAGACTTCAATGTCACCACTGGGAATGCACTTCAGTCAGTCCAGTGAGTGTACTGGCACCACTGGGGATGCACAGCAGTGAGTCCAGAGAGTGCATTGGCACCACTGGGGATGCAGTGCAGTGAGTCCAGAGAGTGCACTGGCACCATTGGAGATGCAGTGCAGTGAGTCCAGAGAGTGCACTGGCACCACTGGGGATGCAGTGCAGTGAGTCCAGAGAGTGCACTGGCACCAGTGGGGATGCAGTGCAGAGTGTCCAGAGAGTGCACTGGCACCACAGGTGATGCACTGCAGTGAGTCCAGAGAGTGCTCTGGCACCACTGGAGATGCACTTCAGTGAGTGCAGAGACTGCACTGGCACCACTGGGGATGCAGTGCAGTGAGTCCAGTGAGTGTACTGGCACCACTGGGGATGCACTGCAGTGAGTCCAGAGAGTGCATTGGCACCACTTGGGATGCACTGCAGTGAGTCCAGAGAGTGCACTGGCACCACTGGGGATGCAGTGCAGTGAGTCCAGAGAGTGCACTGGCTCCACTGAGAATGCACTTCAGTGAGTCCAGAGAGTGCACTGGCACCACTGTGGATGCAGTGCCGTGAGTCCAGCGAATGCACTGGCACCACTGGGGATACGGTGCCGGGAGTCCAGAGAGTGCACTGACACCACTGGGGATGCAGTGCAGTGAGTCCACAGAGTGCACTGACACCAGTGGGAATGCGGTGCAGTGAGTCCAGAGAGTGCACTGGCACCACTGGGGATGCACTGCAGTGAGTCCAGAGTGCACTAGCACCACTGGGGATGCAGAGCAGTGAGTCCAGAGAGTGCACTGGCACCACTGAGAATGCATTTCAGTGAGTCCAGAGAGTGCCGTTCCAGCCTCGGTATCCGCTCCAGCCGAGTCAACCCCGCGGTAGGCCCTCCAGCCGCGGCAGACGCTCCAGCCGCGGCAGCCGCTCCAGCCGCTCCAGCCGCGGCAGCCGCTCCAGCCCCTCCAGCCTCGCCAGCCTCTCCATCCGCGGCAGCCGCTCCAGCCGCGGCAGCCGCTCCAGCCGCTCCAACCGCGGCAGCCGCTCCAGCCGCTACCGAGTGGAGCGGCTGCCACGGCTGGAGGGCTACCGCGGCTGGAGCGGCTGCCGCGGCTGGAGCAGTGCAGTGAGTCCAGGGAGTGCAAAGGCACCAGTGGGGATGGAGTGCAGTGAGTCCAAAGACTTCACTGTCACCACTGGGAATGCAGTGCAGTGAGTCCAGGGAGTGCACTTGCACCACTGGGGATGCAGTGCAGTGACTCCAGTGAGTGCACTGACACCACTGGGGATGCACTTCAGTCAGTCCAGTGAGTGTACTGGCACCACTGGGGATGCACTGCAGTGAGTCAAGAGAGTGCACTGGCAGGACTGGGGATGCAGTGCAGTGAGTCCAGAGAGTGCACTGGCACCACTGGGGATGCCCTGCAGTGAGTCCTGAGAGCGCACTGGCACCACTGGGGATGCAGTGCAGTGAGTCCAGAGAGCGCACTGGCACCAGTGGGAATGCGGTGCAGTGAGTCCAGAGAGTGCAATGGCACCACTGGGGATGCACTGCAGTGAGTCCAGAGAGTGCACTAGCACCACTGGGGATGCAGAGCAGTGAGTCCAGAGAGTGTACTGGCACCACTGAGAATGCATTTCAGTGAGTCCAGAGAGTGCCGTTCCAGCCTCGGCATCCGCTCCAGCCGAGTCAACCCCGCGGTAGCCCCTCCAGCCGCGGCAGACGCTCCAGCCGCGGCAGCCGCTCCAGCCGCTCCAGCCGCGGCAGCCGCTCCAGCCCCTCCAGCCGCGCCAGCCTCTCCATCCGCGGCAGCCGCTCCAGCCGCGGCAGCCGCTCCAGCCGCTCCAGCCGCGGCAGCCGCTCCAGCCGCTACCGAGTGGAGCGGCTGCCGCGGCTGGAGGGCTACCGCGGCTGGAGCGGCTGCCGCGGCTGGAGCAGTGCAGTGAGTCCAGGGAGTGCAAAGGCACCAGTGGGGATGGAGTGCAGTGAGTCCAAAGACTTCAATGTCACCACTGGGAATGCACTTCAGTCAGTCCAGTGAGTGTACTGGCACCACTGGGGATGCACAGCAGTGAGTCCAGAGAGTGCATTGGCACCACTGGGGATGCAGTGCAGTGAGTCCAGAGAGTGCACTGGCACCACTGGGGATGCAGTGCAGTGAGTCCAGAGAGTGCACTGGCACCAGTGGGGATGCAGTGCAGAGTGTCCAGAGAGTGCACTGGCACCACTGGGATGCACTGCAGTGAGTCCAGAGAGTGCTCTGGCACCACTGGAGATGCACTTCAGTGAGTGCAGAGACTGCACTGGCACCACTGGGGATGCAGTGCAGTGAGTCCAGTGAGTGTACTGGCACCACTGGGGATGCACTGCAGTGAGTCCAGAGAGTGCATTGGCACCACTTGGGATGCACTGCAGTGAGTCCAGAGAGTGCACTGGCACCACTGGGGATGCAGTGCAGTGAGTCCAGAGAGTGCACTGGCTCCACTGAGAATGCACTTCAGTGAGTCCAGAGAGTGCACTGGCACCACTGTGGATGAAGTGCCGTGAGTCCAGCGAATGCACTGGCACCACTGGGGATACGGTGCCGGGAGTCCAGAGAGTGCACTGACACCACTGGGGATGCAGTGCAGTGAGTCCACAGAGTGCACTGACACCAGTGGGAATGCGGTGCAGTGAGTCCAGAGAGTGCACTGGCACCACTGGGGATGCACTGCAGTGAGTCCAGAGTGCACTAGCACCACTGGGGATGCAGAGCAGTGAGTCCAGAGAGTGCACTGGCACCACTGAGAATGCATTTCAGTGAGTCCAGAGAGTGCCGTTCCAGCCTCGGTATCCGCTCCAGCCGAGTCAACCCCGCGGTAGGCCCTCCAGCCGCGGCAGACGCTCCAGCCGCGGCAGCCGCTCCAGCCGCTCCAGCCGCGGCAGCCGCTCCAGCCCCTCCAGCCTCGCCAGCCTCTCCATCCGCGGCAGCCGCTCCAGCCGCGGCAGCCGCTCCAGCCGCTCCAACCGCGGCAGCCGCTCCAGCCGCTACCGAGTGGAGCGGCTGCCACGGCTGGAGGGCTACCGCGGCTGGAGCGGCTGCCGCGGCTGGAGCAGTGCAGTGAGTCCAGGGAGTGCAAAGGCACCAGTGGGGATGGAGTGCAGTGAGTCCAAAGACTTCACTGTCACCACTGGGAATGCAGTGCAGTGAGTCCAGGGAGTGCACTTGCACCACTGGGGATGCAGTGCAGTGACTCCAGTGAGTGCACTGACACCACTGGGGATGCACTTCAGTCAGTCCAGTGAGTGTACTGGCACCACTGGGGATGCACTGCAGTGAGTCAAGAGAGTGCACTGGCAGGACTGGGGATGCAGTGCAGTGAGTCCAGAGAGTGCACTGGCACCACTGGGGATGCCCTGCAGTGAGTCCTGAGAGCGCACTGGCACCACTGGAGATGCACTTCAGTGAGTGCAGAGACTGCACTGGCACCACTGGGGATGCAGTGCAGTGAGTCCAGTGAGTGTACTGGCACCACTGGGGATGCACTGCAGTGAGTCCAGAGAGTGCATTGGCACCACTTGGGATGCACTGCAGTGAGTCCAGAGAGTGCACTGGCACCAGTGGGGATGCAGTGCAGTGAGTCCAGAGAGTGCACTGGCACCATTGGAGATGCAGTGCAGTGAGTCCAGAGAGTGCACTGGCACCACTGGGGATGCAGTGCAGTGAGTCCAGAGAGTGCACTGGCACCACTGGGGATGCAGTGCAGTGAGTCCAGAGAGTGCACTGGCACCACTGGGGATGCAGTGCAGTGAGTCCAGAGAGTGCACTGACACCAGTGGGAATGCGGTGCAGTGAGTCCAGAGAGTGCACTGGCACCACTGGGGATGCACTGCAGTGAGTCCAGAGAGTGCACTGGCTCCACTGAGAATGCACTTCAGTGAGTCCAGAGAGTGCACTGGCTCCACTGAGAATGCACTTCAGTGAGTCCAGAGAGTGCACTGGCACCACTGTGGATGCAGTGCAGTGAGTCCAGCGAATGCACTGGCACCACTGGGGATACGGTGCCGGGAGTCCAGAGAGTGCACTGACACCACTGGGGATGCAGTGCAGTGAGTCCACAGAGTGCACTGACACCAGTGGGAATGCGGTGCAGTGAGTCCAGAGAGTGCACTGGCACCACTGGGGATGCACTGCAGTGAGTCCAGAGAGTGCATTGGCACCACTTGGGATGCACTGCAGTGAGTCCAGAGAGTGCACTGGCACCACTGGGGATGCAGTGCAGTGAGTCCAGAGAGTGCACTGGCTCCACTGAGAATGCACTTCAGTGAGTCCAGAGAGTGCACTGGCACCACTGTGGATGCAGTGCCGTGAGTCCAGCGAATGCACTGGCACCACTGGGGATACGGTGCCGGGAGTCCAGAGAGTGCACTGACACCACTGGGGATGCAGTGCAGTGAGTCCACAGAGTGCACTGACACCAGTGGGAATGCGGTGCAGTGAGTCCAGAGAGTGCACTGGCACCACTGGGGATGCACTGCAGTGAGTCCAGAGTGCACTAGCACCACTGGGGATGCAGAGCAGTGAGTCCAGAGAGTGCACTGGCACCACTGAGAATGCATTTCAGTGAGTCCAGAGAGTGCCGTTCCAGCCTCGGTATCCGCTCCAGCCGAGTCAACCCCGCGGTAGGCCCTCCAGCCGCGGCAGACGCTCCAGCCGCGGCAGCCGCTCCAGCCGCTCCAGCCGCGGCAGCCGCTCCAGCCCCTCCAGCCTCGCCAGCCTCTCCATCCGCGGCAGCCGCTCCAGCCGCGGCAGCCGCTCCAGCCGCTCCAACCGCGGCAGCCGCTCCAGCCGCTACCGAGTGGAGCGGCTGCCACGGCTGGAGGGCTACCGCGGCTGGAGCGGCTGCCGCGGCTGGAGCAGTGCAGTGAGTCCAGGGAGTGCAAAGGCACCAGTGGGGATGGAGTGCAGTGAGTCCAAAGACTTCACTGTCACCACTGGGAATGCAGTGCAGTGAGTCCAGGGAGTGCACTTGCACCACTGGGGATGCAGTGCAGTGACTCCAGTGAGTGCACTGACACCACTGGGGATGCACTTCAGTCAGTCCAGTGAGTGTACTGGCACCACTGGGGATGCACTGCAGTGAGTCAAGAGAGTGCACTGGCAGGACTGGGGATGCAGTGCAGTGAGTCCAGAGAGTGCACTGGCACCACTGGGGATGCCCTGCAGTGAGTCCTGAGAGCGCACTGGCACCACTGGAGATGCACTTCAGTGAGTGCAGAGACTGCACTGGCACCACTGGGGATGCAGTGCAGTGAGTCCAGTGAGTGTACTGGCACCACTGGGGATGCACTGCAGTGAGTCCAGAGAGTGCATTGGCACCACTTGGGATGCACTGCAGTGAGTCCAGAGAGTGCACTGGCACCAGTGGGGATGCAGTGCAGTGAGTCCAGAGAGTGCACTGGCACCATTGGAGATGCAGTGCAGTGAGTCCAGAGAGTGCACTGGCACCACTGGGGATGCAGTGCAGTGAGTCCAGAGAGTGCACTGGCACCACTGGGGATGCAGTGCAGTGAGTCCAGAGAGTGCACTGGCACCACTGGGGATGCAGTGCAGTGAGTCCAGAGAGTGCACTGACACCAGTGGGAATGCGGTGCAGTGAGTCCAGAGAGTGCACTGGCACCACTGGGGATGCACTGCAGTGAGTCCAGAGAGTGCACTGGCTCCACTGAGAATGCACTTCAGTGAGTCCAGAGAGTGCACTGGCTCCACTGAGAATGCACTTCAGTGAGTCCAGAGAGTGCACTGGCACCACTGTGGATGCAGTGCAGTGAGTCCAGCGAATGCACTGGCACCACTGGGGATACGGTGCCGGGAGTCCAGAGAGTGCACTGACACCACTGGGGATGCAGTGCAGTGAGTCCACAGAGTGCACTGACACCAGTGGGAATGCGGTGCAGTGAGTCCAGAGAGTGCACTGGCACCACTGGGGATGCACTGCAGTGAGTCCAGAGTGCACTAGCACCACTGGGGATGCAGAGCAGTGAGTCCAGAGAGTGCACTGGCACCATTGGAGATGCAGTGCAGTGAGTCCAGAGAGTGCACTGGCACCATTGGAGATGCAGTGCAGTGAGTCCAGAGAGTGCACTGGCACCACTGGGGATGCAGTGCAGTGAGTCCAGAGAGTGCACTGGCACCACTGGGGATGCAGTGCAGTGAGTCCAGAGAGTGCACTGACACCAGTGGGAATGCGGTGCAGTGAGTCCAGAGAGTGCACTGGCACCACTGGGGATGCACTGCAGTGAGTCCAGAGAGTGCACTGGCTCCACTGAGAATGCACTTCAGTGAGTCCAGAGAGTGCACTGGCTCCACTGAGAATGCACTTCAGTGAGTCCAGAGAGTGCACTGGCACCACTGTGGATGCAGTGCAGTGAGTCCACAGAGTGCACTGACACCAGTGGGAATGCGGTGCAGTGAGTCCAGAGAGTGCACTGGCACCACTGGGGATGCACTGCAGTGAGTCCAGAGTGCACTAGCACCACTGGGGATGCAGAGCAGTGAGTCCAGAGAGTGCACTGGCACCACTGAGAATGCATTTCAGTGAGTCCAGAGAGTGCCGTTCCAGCCTCGGTATCCGCTCCAGCCGAGTCAACCCCGCGGTAGGCCCTCCAGCCGCGGCAGACGCTCCAGCCGCGGCAGCCGCTCCAGCCGCTCCAGCCGCGGCAGCCGCTCCAGCCCCTCCAGCCGCGCCAGCCTCTCCATCCGCGGCAGCCGCTCCAGCCGCGGCAGCCGCTCCAGCCGCTCCAGCCGCGGCAGCCGCTCCAGCCGCTACCGAGTGGAGCGGCTGCCACGGCTGGAGGGCTACCGCGGCTGGAGCGGCTGCCGCGGCTGGAGCAGTGCAGTGAGTCCAGGGAGTGCAAAGGCACCAGTGGGGATGGAGTGCAGTGAGTCCAAAGACTTCAATGTCACCACTGGGAATGCACTTCAGTCAGTCCAGTGAGTGTACTGGCACCACTGGGGATGCACAGCAGTGAGTCCAGAGAGTGCATTGGCACCACTGGGGATGCAGTGCAGTGAGTCCAGAGAGTGCACTGGCACCATTGGAGATGCAGTGCAGTGAGTCCAGAGAGTGCACTGGCACCACTGGGGATGCAGTGCAGTGAGTCCAGAGAGTGCACTGGCACCAGTGGGGATGCAGTGCAGAGTGTCCAGAGAGTGCACTGGCACCACTGGGATGCACTGCAGTGAGTCCAGAGAGTGCTCTGGCACCACTGGAGATGCACTTCAGTGAGTGCAGAGACTGCACTGGCACCACTGGGGATGCAGTGCAGTGAGTCCAGTGAGTGTACTGGCACCACTGGGGATGCACTGCAGTGAGTCCAGAGAGTGCATTGGCACCACTTGGGATGCACTGCAGTGAGTCCAGAGAGTGCACTGGCACCACTGGGGATGCAGTGCAGTGAGTCCAGAGAGTGCACTGGCTCCACTGAGAATGCACTTCAGTGAGTCCAGAGAGTGCACTGGCACCACTGTGGATGCAGTGCCGTGAGTCCAGCGAATGCACTGGCACCACTGGGGATACGGTGCCGGGAGTCCAGAGAGTGCACTGACACCACTGGGGATGCAGTGCAGTGAGTCCACAGAGTGCACTGACACCAGTGGGAATGCGGTGCAGTGAGTCCAGAGAGTGCACTGGCACCACTGGGGATGCACTGCAGTGAGTCCAGAGTGCACTAGCACCACTGGGGATGCAGAGCAGTGAGTCCAGAGAGTGCACTGGCACCACTGAGAATGCATTTCAGTGAGTCCAGAGAGTGCCGTTCCAGCCTCGGTATCCGCTCCAGCCGAGTCAACCCCGCGGTAGGCCCTCCAGCCGCGGCAGACGCTCCAGCCGCGGCAGCCGCTCCAGCCGCTCCAGCCGCGGCAGCCGCTCCAGCCCCTCCAGCCTCGCCAGCCTCTCCATCCGCGGCAGCCGCTCCAGCCGCGGCAGCCGCTCCAGCCGCTCCAACCGCGGCAGCCGCTCCAGCCGCTACCGAGTGGAGCGGCTGCCACGGCTGGAGGGCTACCGCGGCTGGAGCGGCTGCCGCGGCTGGAGCAGTGCAGTGAGTCCAGGGAGTGCAAAGGCACCAGTGGGGATGGAGTGCAGTGAGTCCAAAGACTTCACTGTCACCACTGGGAATGCAGTGCAGTGAGTCCAGGGAGTGCACTTGCACCACTGGGGATGCAGTGCAGTGACTCCAGTGAGTGCACTGACACCACTGGGGATGCACTTCAGTCAGTCCAGTGAGTGTACTGGCACCACTGGGGATGCACTGCAGTGAGTCAAGAGAGTGCACTGGCAGGACTGGGGATGCAGTGCAGTGAGTCCAGAGAGTGCACTGGCACCACTGGGGATGCACTGCAGTGAGTCCAGAGAGTGCACTGGCACCACTGAGAATGCATTTCAGTGAGTCCAGAGAGTGCCGTTCCAGCCTCGGCATCCGCTCCAGCCGAGTCAACCCCGCGGTAGCCCCTCCAGCCGCGGCAGACGCTCCAGCCGCGGCAGCCGCTCCAGCCGCTCCAGCCGCGGCAGCCGCTCCAGCCCCTCCAGCCGCGCCAGCCTCTCCAGCCGCGGCAGCCGCTCCAGCCGCGGTAGCCCTCCAGCCGTGGCAGCCGCTCCACTCGGTAGCGGCTGGAGCGGCTGCCGCGGCTGGAGCGGCTGGAGCGGCTGCCGCGACTGGAGCGGCTGCCGCGGTTGGAGCGGCTGCCGCGGCTGGAGCGGCTGGAGCGGATGCCGCGGCTGGAGCGGCTGGAGCGGCTGCCGCGGCTGGAGCGGCTGGCGCGGCTGGAGGAGCTACCGCGGCTGGAGCGGTTAACGCGGCTGGAGCGGATGCCGAGGCTGGAGCGGATGCCGCGGCTGGTGCGCCTGGAGAGGCTGCCGCGGCTGGAGCAGTGCAGTGAGTCCAGAGAGTGCACTGGCACCATTGGGGATGCAGTGCAGTGAGTCCAGAGAGTGCACTGGCAGGACTGGGGATGCAGTGCAGTGAGTCCAGAGAGTGCACTGGCACCACTGAGGATGCAATGCAGTGAGTCCAGAGAGTGCACTGGCACCAATGGGCATGCAGTGCTGTGAGTCCAGAGAGTGCACTGGCACCACTGGGGATGCACTTCAGTCAGTCCAGTGAGTGTACTGGCACCACTGGGGATGCACTGCAGTGAGTCAAGAGAGTGCACTGGCAGGACTGGGGATGCAGTGCAGTGAGTCCAGAGAGTGCACTGGCACCACTGGGGATGCCCTGCAGTGAGTCCTGAGAGCGCACTGGCACCACTGGGGATGCAGTGCAGTGAGTCCAGAGAGCGCACTGGCACCAGTGGGAATGCGGTGCAGTGAGTCCAGAGAGTGCAATGGCACCACTGGGGATGCACTGCAGTGAGTCCAGAGAGTGCACTAGCACCACTGGGGATGCAGAGCAGTGAGTCCAGAGAGTGCACTGGCACCACTGAGAATGCATTTCAGTGAGTCCAGAGAGTGCCGTTCCAGCCTCGGCATCCGCTCCAGCCGAGTCAACCCCGCGGTAGCCCCTCCAGCCGCGGCAGACGCTCCAGCCGCGGCAGCCGCTCCAGCCGCTCCAGCCGCGGCAGCCGCTCCAGCCGCTACCGAGTGGAGCGGCTGCCACGGCTGGAGGGCTACCGCGGCTGGAGCGGCTGCCGCGGCTGGAGCAGTGCAGTGAGTCCAGGGAGTGCAAAGGCACCAGTGGGGATGGAGTGCAGTGAGTCCAAAGACTTCAATGTCACCACTGGGAATGCACTTCAGTCAGTCCAGTGAGTGTACTGGCACCACTGGGGATGCACAGCAGTGAGTCCAGAGAGTGCATTGGCACCACTGGGGATGCAGTGCAGTGAGTCCAGAGAGTGCACTGGCACCATTGGAGATGCAGTGCAGTGAGTCCAGAGAGTGCACTGGCACCACTGGGGATGCAGTGCAGTGAGTCCAGAGAGTGCACTGGCACCAGTGGGGATGCAGTGCAGAGTGTCCAGAGAGTGCACTGGCACCACAGGTGATGCACTGCAGTGAGTCCAGAGAGTGCTCTGGCACCACTGGAGATGCACTTCAGTGAGTGCAGAGACTGCACTGGCACCACTGGGGATGCAGTGCAGTGAGTCCAGTGAGTGTACTGGCACCACTGGGGATGCACTGCAGTGAGTCCAGAGAGTGCATTGGCACCACTTGGGATGCACTGCAGTGAGTCCAGAGAGTGCACTGGCACCACTGGGGATGCAGTGCAGTGAGTCCAGAGAGTGCACTGGCTCCACTGAGAATGCACTTCAGTGAGTCCAGAGAGTGCACTGGCACCACTGTGGATGCAGTGCCGTGAGTCCAGCGAATGCACTGGCACCACTGGGGATACGGTGCCGGGAGTCCAGAGAGTGCACTGACACCACTGGGGATGCAGTGCAGTGAGTCCACAGAGTGCACTGACACCAGTGGGAATGCGGTGCAGTGAGTCCAGAGAGTGCACTGGCACCACTGGGGATGCACTGCAGTGAGTCCAGAGTGCACTAGCACCACTGGGGATGCAGAGCAGTGAGTCCAGAGAGTGCACTGGCACCACTGAGAATGCATTTCAGTGAGTCCAGAGAGTGCCGTTCCAGCCTCGGTATCCGCTCCAGCCGAGTCAACCCCGCGGTAGGCCCTCCAGCCGCGGCAGACGCTCCAGCCGCGGCAGCCGCTCCAGCCGCTCCAGCCGCGGCAGCCGCTCCAGCCCCTCCAGCCTCGCCAGCCTCTCCATCCGCGGCAGCCGCTCCAGCCGCGGCAGCCGCTCCAGCCGCTCCAACCGCGGCAGCCGCTCCAGCCGCTACCGAGTGGAGCGGCTGCCACGGCTGGAGGGCTACCGCGGCTGGAGCGGCTGCCGCGGCTGGAGCAGTGCAGTGAGTCCAGGGAGTGCAAAGGCACCAGTGGGGATGGAGTGCAGTGAGTCCAAAGACTTCACTGTCACCACTGGGAATGCAGTGCAGTGAGTCCAGGGAGTGCACTTGCACCACTGGGGATGCAGTGCAGTGACTCCAGTGAGTGCACTGACACCACTGGGGATGCACTTCAGTCAGTCCAGTGAGTGTACTGGCACCACTGGGGATGCACTGCAGTGAGTCAAGAGAGTGCACTGGCAGGACTGGGGATGCAGTGCAGTGAGTCCAGAGAGTGCACTGGCACCACTGGGGATGCCCTGCAGTGAGTCCTGAGAGTGCACTGGCACCACTGAGAATGCATTTCAGTGAGTCCAGAGAGTGCACTGGCACGACTGAGAATGCATTTCAGTGAGTCCAGAGAGTGCCGTTCCAGCCTCGGCATCCGCTCCAGCCGAGTCAACCCCGCGGTAGCCCCTCCAGCCGCGGCAGCCGCTCCAGCCCCTCCAGCCGCGCCAGCCTCTCCAGCCGCGGCAGCCGCTCCAGCCGCGGTAGCCCTCCAGCCGTGGCAGCCGCTCCACTCGGTAGCGGCTGGAGCGGCTGCCGCGGCTGGAGCGGCTGGAGCGGCTGCCGCGACTGGAGCGGCTGCCGCGGTTGGAGCGGCTGCCGCGGCTGGAGCGGCTGGAGCGGATGCCGCGGCTGGAGCGGCTGGAGCGGCTGCCGCGGCTGGAGCGGCTGGCGCGGCTGGAGGAGCTACCGCGGCTGGAGCGGTTAACGCGGCTGGAGCGGATGCCGAGGCTGGAGCGGATGCCGCGGCTGGTGCGCCTGGAGAGGCTGCCGCGGCTGGAGCAGTGCAGTGAGTCCAGAGAGTGCACTGGCACCATTGGGGATGCAGTGCAGTGAGTCCAGAGAGTGCACTGGCAGGACTGGGGATGCAGTGCAGTGAGTCCAGAGAGTGCACTGGCACCACTGAGGATGCAATGCAGTGAGTCCAGAGAGTGCACTGGCACCACTGGGCATGCAGTGCTGTGAGTCCAGAGAGTGCACTGGCACCACTGGGGATGCACTTCAGTCAGTCCAGTGAGTGTACTGGCACCACTGGGGATGCAGTGCAGTGAGTCCAGAGAGTGCACTGGCACCACTGGGGATGCCCTGCAGTGAGTCCTGAGAGCGCACTGGCACCACTGGGGATGCACTGCAGTGAGTCCAGAGAGTGCATTGGCACCACTTGGGATGCACTGCAGTGAGTCCAGAGAGTGCACTGGCACCACTGGGGATGCAGTGCAGTGAGTCCAGAGAGTGCACTGGCTCCACTGAGAATGCACTTCAGTGAGTCCAGAGAGTGCACTGGCACCACTGTGGATGCAGTGCCGTGAGTCCAGCGAATGCACTGGCACCACTGGGGATACGGTGCCGGGAGTCCAGAGAGTGCACTGACACCACTGGGGATGCAGTGCAGTGAGTCCACAGAGTGCACTGACACCAGTGGGAATGCGGTGCAGTGAGTCCAGAGAGTGCACTGGCACCACTGGGGATGCACTGCAGTGAGTCCAGAGTGCACTAGCACCACTGGGGATGCAGAGCAGTGAGTCCAGAGAGTGCACTGGCACCACTGAGAATGCATTTCAGTGAGTCCAGAGAGTGCCGTTCCAGCCTCGGTATCCGCTCCAGCCGAGTCAACCCCGCGGTAGGCCCTCCAGCCGCGGCAGACGCTCCAGCCGCGGCAGCCGCTCCAGCCGCTCCAGCCGCGGCAGCCGCTCCAGCCCCTCCAGCCTCGCCAGCCTCTCCATCCGCGGCAGCCGCTCCAGCCGCGGCAGCCGCTCCAGCCGCTCCAACCGCGGCAGCCGCTCCAGCCGCTACCGAGTGGAGCGGCTGCCACGGCTGGAGGGCTACCGCGGCTGGAGCGGCTGCCGCGGCTGGAGCAGTGCAGTGAGTCCAGGGAGTGCAAAGGCACCAGTGGGGATGGAGTGCAGTGAGTCCAAAGACTTCACTGTCACCACTGGGAATGCAGTGCAGTGAGTCCAGGGAGTGCACTTGCACCACTGGGGATGCAGTGCAGTGACTCCAGTGAGTGCACTGACACCACTGGGGATGCACTTCAGTCAGTCCAGTGAGTGTACTGGCACCACTGGGGATGCACTGCAGTGAGTCAAGAGAGTGCACTGGCAGGACTGGGGATGCAGTGCAGTGAGTCCAGAGAGTGCACTGGCACCACTGGGGATGCCCTGCAGTGAGTCCTGAGAGCGCACTGGCACCACTGGGGATGCAGTGCAGTGAGTCCAGAGAGCGCACTGGCACCAGTGGGAATGCGGTGCAGTGAGTCCAGAGAGTGCAATGGCACCACTGGGGATGCACTGCAGTGAGTCCAGAGAGTGCACTAGCACCACTGGGGATGCAGAGCAGTGAGTCCAGAGAGTGCACTGGCACGACTGAGAATGCATTTCAGTGAGTCCAGAGAGTGCCGTTCCAGCCTCGGCATCCGCTCCAGCCGAGTCAACCCCGCGGTAGCCCCTCCAGCCGCGGCAGACGCTCCAGCCGCGGCAGCCGCTCCAGCCCCTCCAGCCGCGCCAGCCTCTCCATCCGCGGCAGCCGCTCCAGCCGCGGCAGCCGCTCCAGCCGCTCCAGCCGCGGCAGCCGCTCCAGCCGCTACCGAGTGGAGCGGCTGCCACGGCTGGAGGGCTACCGCGGCTGGAGCGGCTGCCGCGGCTGGAGCAGTGCAGTGAGTCCAGGGAGTGCAAAGGCACCAGTGGGGATGGAGTGCAGTGAGTCCAAAGACTTCAATGTCACCACTGGGAATGCACTTCAGTCAGTCCAGTGAGTGTACTGGCACCACTGGGGATGCACAGCAGTGAGTCCAGAGAGTGCATTGGCACCACTGGGGATGCAGTGCAGTGAGTCCAGAGAGTGCACTGGCACCATTGGAGATGCAGTGCAGTGAGTCCAGAGAGTGCACTGGCACCACTGGGGATGCAGTGCAGTGAGTCCAGAGAGTGCACTGGCACCAGTGGGGATGCAGTGCAGAGTGTCCAGAGAGTGCACTGGCACCACTGGGATGCACTGCAGTGAGTCCAGAGAGTGCTCTGGCACCACTGGAGATGCACTTCAGTGAGTGCAGAGACTGCACTGGCACCACTGGGGATGCAGTGCAGTGAGTCCAGTGAGTGTACTGGCACCACTGGGGATGCACTGCAGTGAGTCCAGAGAGTGCATTGGCACCACTTGGGATGCACTGCAGTGAGTCCAGAGAGTGCACTGGCACCACTGGGGATGCAGTGCAGTGAGTCCAGAGAGTGCACTGGCTCCACTGAGAATGCACTTCAGTGAGTCCAGAGAGCGAACTGGCACCACTGTGGATGCAGTGCCGTGAGTCCAGCGAATGCACTGGCACCACTGGGGATACGGTGCCGGGAGTCCAGAGAGTGCACTGACACCACTGGGGATGCAGTGCAGTGAGTCCACAGAGTGCACTGACACCAGTGGGAATGCGGTGCAGTGAGTCCAGAGAGTGCACTGGCACCACTGGGGATGCACTGCAGTGAGTCCAGAGTGCACTAGCACCACTGGGGATGCAGAGCAGTGAGTCCAGAGAGTGCACTGGCACCACTGAGAATGCATTTCAGTGAGTCCAGAGAGTGCCGTTCCAGCCTCGGTATCCGCTCCAGCCGAGTCAACCCCGCGGTAGGCCCTCCAGCCGCGGCAGACGCTCCAGCCGCGGCAGCCGCTCCAGCCGCTCCAGCCGCGGCAGCCGCTCCAGCCCCTCCAGCCTCGCCAGCCTCTCCATCCGCGGCAGCCGCTCCAGCCGCGGCAGCCGCTCCAGCCGCTCCAACCGCGGCAGCCGCTCCAGCCGCTACCGAGTGGAGCGGCTGCCACGGCTGGAGGGCTACCGCGGCTGGAGCGGCTGCCGCGGCTGGAGCAGTGCAGTGAGTCCAGGGAGTGCAAAGGCACCAGTGGGGATGGAGTGCAGTGAGTCCAAAGACTTCACTGTCACCACTGGGAATAGAGTGCAGTGAGTCCAGGGAGTGCACTTGCACCACTGGGGATGCAGTGCAGTGACTCCAGTGAGTGCACTGACACCACTGGGGATGCACTTCAGTCAGTCCAGTGAGTGTACTGGCACCACTGGGGATGCACTGCAGTGAGTCAAGAGAGTGCACTGGCAGGACTGGGGATGCAGTGCAGTGAGTCCAGAGAGTGCACTGGCACCACTGGGGATGCCCTGCAGTGAGTCCTGAGAGCGCACTGGCACCACTGGGGATGCAGTGCAGTGAGTCCAGAGAGCGCACTGGCACCAGTGGGAATGCGGTGCAGTGAGTCCAGAGAGTGCAATGGCACCACTGGGGATGCACTGCAGTGAGTCCAGAGAGTGCACTAGCACCACTGGGGATGCAGAGCAGTGAGTCCAGAGAGTGCACTGGCACCACTGAGAATGCATTTCAGTGAGTCCAGAGAGTGCCGTTCCAGCCTCGGCATCCGCTCCAGCCGAGTCAACCCCGCGGTAGCCCCTCCAGCCGCGGCAGACGCTCCAGCCGCGGCAGCCGCTCCAGCCGCTCCAGCCGCGGCAGCCGCTCCAGCCCCTCCAGCCGCGCCAGCCTCTCCATCCGCGGCAGCCGCTCCAGCCGCGGCAGCCGCTCCAGCCGCTCCAGCCGCGGCAGCCGCTCCAGCCGCTACCGAGTGGAGCGGCTGCCACGGCTGGAGGGCTACCGCGGCTGGAGCGGCTGCCGCGGCTGGAGCAGTGCAGTGAGTCCAGGGAGTGCAAAGGCACCAGTGGGGATGGAGTGCAGTGAGTCCAAAGACTTCAATGTCACCACTGGGAATGCACTTCAGTCAGTCCAGTGAGTGTACTGGCACCACTGGGGATGCACAGCAGTGAGTCCAGAGAGTGCATTGGCACCACTGGGGATGCAGTGCAGTGAGTCCAGAGAGTGCACTGGCACCATTGGAGATGCAGTGCAGTGAGTCCAGAGAGTGCACTGGCACCAGTGGGGATGCAGTGCAGAGTGTCCAGAGAGTGCACTGGCACCACTGGGATGCACTGCAGTGAGTCCAGAGAGTGCTCTGGCACCACTGGAGATGCACTTCAGTGAGTGCAGAGACTGCACTGGCACCACTGGGGATGCAGTGCAGTGAGTCCAGTGAGTGTACTGGCACCACTGGGGATGCACTGCAGTGAGTCCAGAGAGTGCATTGGCACCACTTGGGATGCACTGCAGTGAGTCCAGAGAGTGCACTGGCACCAGTGGGGATGCAGTGCAGTGAGTCCAGAGAGTGCACTGGCTCCACTGAGAATGCACTTCAGTGAGTCCAGAGAGTGCACTGGCACCACTGTGGATGCAGTGCCGTGAGTCCAGCGAATGCACTGGCACCACTGGGGATACGGTGCCGGGAGTCCAGAGAGTGCACTGACACCACTGGGGATGCAGTGCAGTGAGTCCACAGAGTGCACTGACACCAGTGGGAATGCGGTGCAGTGAGTCCAGAGAGTGCACTGGCACCACTGGGGATGCACTGCAGTGAGTCCAGAGTGCACTAGCACCACTGGGGATGCAGAGCAGTGAGTCCAGAGAGTGCACTGGCACCACTGAGAATGCATTTCAGTGAGTCCAGAGAGTGCCGTTCCAGCCTCGGTATCCGCTCCAGCCGAGTCAACCCCGCGGTAGGCCCTCCAGCCGCGGCAGACGCTCCAGCCGCGGCAGCCGCTCCAGCCGCTCCAGCCGCGGCAGCCGCTCCAGCCCCTCCAGCCTCGCCAGCCTCTCCAGCCGCGGCAGCCGCTCCAGCCGCGGCAGCCGCTCCAGCCGCTCCAACCGCGGCAGCCGCTCCAGCCGCTACCGAGTGGAGCGGCTGCCACGGCTGGAGGGCTACCGCGGCTGGAGCGGCTGCCGCGGCTGGAGCAGTGCAGTGAGTCCAGGGAGTGCAAAGGCACCAGTGGGGATGGAGTGCAGTGAGTCCAAAGACTTCACTGTCACCACTGGGAATGCAGTGCAGTGAGTCCAGGGAGTGCACTTGCACCACTGGGGATGCAGTGCAGTGACTCCAGTGAGTGCACTGACACCACTGGGGATGCACTTCAGTCAGTCCAGTGAGTGTACTGGCACCACTGGGGATGCACTGCAGTGAGTCAAGAGAGTGCACTGGCAGGACTGGGGATGCAGTGCAGTGAGTCCAGAGAGTGCACTGGCACCACTGGGGATGCACTGCAGTGAGTCCAGAGAGTGCACTGGCACCACTGAGAATGCATTTCAGTGAGTCCAGAGAGTGCCGTTCCAGCCTCGGCATCCGCTCCAGCCGAGTCAACCCCGCGGTAGCCCCTCCAGCCGCGGCAGACGCTCCAGCCGCGGCAGCCGCTCCAGCCGCTCCAGCCGCGGCAGCCGCTCCAGCCCCTCCAGCCGCGCCAGCCTCTCCAGCCGCGGCAGCCGCTCCAGCCGCGGTAGCCCTCCAGCCGTGGCAGCCGCTCCACTCGGTAGCGTCTGGAGCGGCTGCCGCGGCTGGAGCGGCTGGAGCGGCTGCCGCGACTGGAGCGGCTGCCGCGGTTGGAGCGGCTGCCGCGGCTGGAGCGGCTGGAGCGGATGCCGCGGCTGGAGCGGCTGGAGCGGCTGCCACGGCTGGAGCGGCTGGCGCGGCTGGAGGAGCTACCGCGGCTGGAGCGGTTAACGCGGCTGGAGCGGATGCCGAGGCTGGAGCGGATGCCGCGGCTGGTGCGCCTGGAGAGGCTGCCGCGGCTGGAGCAGTGCAGTGAGTCCAGAGAGTGCACTGGCACCATTGGGGATGCAGTGCAGTGAGTCCAGAGAGTGCACTGGCAGGACTGGGGATGCAGTGCAGTGAGTCCAGAGAGTGCACTGGCACCACTGAGGATGCAATGCAGTGAGTCCAGAGAGTGCACTGGCACCAATGGGCATGCAGTGCTGTGAGTCCAGAGAGTGCACTGGCACCACTGGGGATGCACTTCAGTCAGTCCAGTGAGTGTACTGGCACCACTGGGGATGCACTGCAGTGAGTCAAGAGAGTGCACTGGCAGGACTGGGGATGCAGTGCAGTGAGTCCAGAGAGTGCACTGGCACCACTGGGGATGCCCTGCAGTGAGTCCTGAGAGCGCACTGGCACCACTGGGGATGCAGTGCAGTGAGTCCAGAGAGCGCACTGGCACCAGTGGGAATGCGGTGCAGTGAGTCCAGAGAGTGCAATGGCACCACTGGGGATGCACTGCAGTGAGTCCAGAGAGTGCACTAGCACCACTGGGGATGCAGAGCAGTGAGTCCAGAGAGTGCACTGGCACCACTGAGAATGCATTTCAGTGAGTCCAGAGAGTGCCGTTCCAGCCTCGGCATCCGCTCCAGCCGAGTCAACCCCGCGGTAGCCCCTCCAGCCGCGGCAGACGCTCCAGCCGCGGCAGCCGCTCCAGCCGCTCCAGCCGCGGCAGCCGCTCCAGCCCCTCCAGCCGCGCCAGCCTCTCCAGCCGCGGCAGCCGCTCCAGCCGCGGTAGCCCTCCAGCCGTGGCAGCCGCTCCACTCGGTAGCGTCTGGAGCGGCTGCCGCGGCTGGAGCGGCTGGAGCGGCTGCCGCGACTGGAGCGGCTGCCGCGGTTGGAGCGGCTGCCGCGGCTGGAGCGGCTGGAGCGGATGCCGCGGCTGGAGCGGCTGGAGCGGCTGCCACGGCTGGAGCGGCTGGCGCGGCTGGAGGAGCTACCGCGGCTGGAGCGGTTAACGCGGCTGGAGCGGATGCCGAGGCTGGAGCGGATGCCGCGGCTGGTGCGCCTGGAGAGGCTGCCGCGGCTGGAGCAGTGCAGTGAGTCCAGAGAGTGCACTGGCACCATTGGGGATGCAGTGCAGTGAGTCCAGAGAGTGCACTGGCAGGACTGGGGATGCAGTGCAGTGAGTCCAGAGAGTGCACTGGCACCACTGAGGATGCAATGCAGTGAGTCCAGAGAGTGCACTGGCACCAATGGGCATGCAGTGCTGTGAGTCCAGAGAGTGCACTGGCACCACTGGGGATGCACTTCAGTCAGTCCAGTGAGTGTACTGGCACCACTGGGGATGCACTGCAGTGAGTCAAGAGAGTGCACTGGCAGGACTGGGGATGCAGTGCAGTGAGTCCAGAGAGTGCACTGGCACCACTGGGGATGCCCTGCAGTGAGTCCTGAGAGCGCACTGGCACCACTGGGGATGCAGTGCAGTGAGTCCAGAGAGCGCACTGGCACCAGTGGGAATGCGGTGCAGTGAGTCCAGAGAGTGCAATGGCACCACTGGGGATGCACTGCAGTGAGTCCAGAGAGTGCACTAGCACCACTGGGGATGCAGAGCAGTGAGTCCAGAGAGTGCACTGGCACCACTGAGAATGCATTTCAGTGAGTCCAGAGAGTGCCGTTCCAGCCTCGGCATCCGCTCCAGCCGAGTCAACCCCGCGGTAGCCCCTCCAGCCGCGGCAGCCGCTCCAGCCGCGGCAGCCGCTCCAGCCGCTCCAGCCGCGGCAGCCGCTCCAGCCGCTACCGAGTGGAGCGGCTGCCACGGCTGGAGGGCTACCGCGGCTGGAGCGGCTGCCGCGGCTGGAGCAGTGCAGTGAGTCCAGGGAGTGCAAAGGCACCAGTGGGGATGGAGTGCAGTGAGTCCAAAGACTTCACTGTCACCACTGGGAATGCAGTGCAGTGAGTCCAGGGAGTGCACTTGCACCACTGGGGATGCAGTGCAGTGACTCCAGTGAGTGCACTGACACCACTGGGGATGCACTTCAGTCAGTCCAGTGAGTGTACTGGCACCACTGGGGATGCACTGCAGTGAGTCAAGAGAGTGCACTGGCAGGACTGGGGATGCAGTGCAGTGAGTCCAGAGAGTGCACTGGCACCACTGGGGATGCCCTGCAGTGAGTCCTGAGAGTGCACTGGCACCACTGAGAATGCATTTCAGTGAGTCCAGAGAGTGCCGTTCCAGCCTCGGCATCCGCTCCAGCCGAGTCAACCCCGCGGTAGCCCCTCCAGCCGCGGCAGACGCTCCAGCCGCGGCAGCCGCTCCAGCCGCTCCAGCCGCGGCAGCCGCTCCAGCCCCTCCAGCCGCGCCAGCCTCTCCAGCCGCGGCAGCCGCTCCAGCCGCGGTAGCCCTCCAGCCGTGGCAGCCGCTCCACTCGGTAGCGGCTGGAGCGGCTGCCGCGGCTGGAGCGGCTGGAGCGGCTGCCGCGACTGGAGCGGCTGCCGCGGTTGGAGCGGCTGCCGCGGCTGGAGCGGCTGGAGCGGATGCCGCGGCTGGAGCGGCTGGAGCGGCTGCCGCGGCTGGAGCGGCTGGCGCGGCTGGAGGAGCTACCGCGGCTGGAGCGGTTAACGCGGCTGGAGCGGATGCCGAGGCTGGAGCGGATGCCGCGGCTGGTGCGCCTGGAGAGGCTGCCGCGGCTGGAGCAGTGCAGTGAGTCCAGAGAGTGCACTGGCACCATTGGGGATGCAGTGCAGTGAGTCCAGAGAGTGCACTGGCAGGACTGGGGATGCAGTGCAGTGAGTCCAGAGAGTGCACTGGCACCACTGAGGATGCAATGCAGTGAGTCCAGAGAGTGCACTGGCACCACTGGGGATGCACTGCAGTGAGTCCAGAGAGTGCACTGGCACCACTGGGGATGCACTTCAGTCAGTCCAGTGAGTGTACTGGCACCACTGGGGATGCACTGCAGTGAGTCAAGAGAGTGCACTGGCAGGACTGGGGATGCAGTGCAGTGAGTCCAGAGAGTGCACTGGCACCACTGGGGATGCCCTGCAGTGAGTCCTGAGAGCGCACTGGCACCACTGGGGATGCAGTGCAGTGAGTCCAGAGAGCGCACTGGCACCAGTGGGAATGCGGTGCAGTGAGTCCAGAGAGTGCAATGGCACCACTGGGGATGCACTGCAGTGAGTCCAGAGAGTGCACTAGCACCACTGGGGATGCAGAGCAGTGAGTCCAGAGAGTGCACTGGCACCACTGAGAATGCATTTCAGTGAGTCCAGAGAGTGCCGTTCCAGCCTCGGCATCCGCTCCAGCCGAGTCAACCCCGCGGTAGCCCCTCCAGCCGCGGCAGACGCTCCAGCCGCGGCAGCCGCTCCAGCCGCTCCAGCCGCGGCAGCCGCTCCAGCCCCTCCAGCCGCGCCAGCCTCTCCATCCGCGGCAGCCGCTCCAGCCGCGGCAGCCGCTCCAGCCGCGGCAGCCGCTCCAGCCGCTACCGAGTGGAGCGGCTGCCACGGCTGGAGGGCTACCGCGGCTGGAGCGGCTGCCGCGGCTGGAGCAGTGCAGTGAGTCCAGGGAGTGCAAAGGCACCAGTGGGGATGGAGTGCAGTGAGTCCAAAGACTTCAATGTCACCACTGGGAATGCACTTCAGTCAGTCCAGTGAGTGTACTGGCACCACTGGGGATGCACAGCAGTGAGTCCAGAGAGTGCATTGGCACCACTGGGGATGCAGTGCAGTGAGTCCAGAGAGTGCACTGGCACCATTGGAGATGCAGTGCAGTGAGTCCAGAGAGTGCACTGGCACCACTGGGGATGCAGTGCAGTGAGTCCAGAGAGTGCACTGGCACCAGTGGGGATGCAGTGCAGAGTGTCCAGAGAGTGCACTGGCACCACAGGTGATGCACTGCAGTGAGTCCAGAGAGTGCTCTGGCACCACTGGAGATGCACTTCAGTGAGTGCAGAGACTGCACTGGCACCACTGGGGATGCAGTGCAGTGAGTCCAGTGAGTGTACTGGCACCACTGGGGATGCACTGCAGTGAGTCCAGAGAGTGCATTGGCACCACTTGGGATGCACTGCAGTGAGTCCAGAGAGTGCACTGGCACCACTGGGGATGCAGTGCAGTGAGTCCAGAGAGTGCACTGGCTCCACTGAGAATGCACTTCAGTGAGTCCAGAGAGTGCACTGGCACCACTGTGGATGCAGTGCCGTGAGTCCAGCGAATGCACTGGCACCACTGGGGATACGGTGCCGGGAGTCCAGAGAGTGCACTGACACCACTGGGGATGCAGTGCAGTGAGTCCACAGAGTGCACTGACACCAGTGGGAATGCGGTGCAGTGAGTCCAGAGAGTGCACTGGCACCACTGGGGATGCACTGCAGTGAGTCCAGAGTGCACTAGCACCACTGGGGATGCAGAGCAGTGAGTCCAGAGAGTGCACTGGCACCACTGAGAATGCATTTCAGTGAGTCCAGAGAGTGCCGTTCCAGCCTCGGTATCCGCTCCAGCCGAGTCAACCCCGCGGTAGGCCCTCCAGCCGCGGCAGACGCTCCAGCCGCGGCAGCCGCTCCAGCCGCTCCAGCCGCGGCAGCCGCTCCAGCCCCTCCAGCCTCGCCAGCCTCTCCATCCGCGGCAGCCGCTCCAGCCGCGGCAGCCGCTCCAGCCGCTCCAACCGCGGCAGCCGCTCCAGCCGCTACCGAGTGGAGCGGCTGCCACGGCTGGAGGGCTACCGCGGCTGGAGCGGCTGCCGCGGCTGGAGCAGTGCAGTGAGTCCAGGGAGTGCAAAGGCACCAGTGGGGATGGAGTGCAGTGAGTCCAAAGACTTCACTGTCACCACTGGGAATAGAGTGCAGTGAGTCCAGGGAGTGCACTTGCACCACTGGGGATGCAGTGCAGTGACTCCAGTGAGTGCACTGACACCACTGGGGATGCACTTCAGTCAGTCCAGTGAGTGTACTGGCACCACTGGGGATGCACTGCAGTGAGTCAAGAGAGTGCACTGGCAGGACTGGGGATGCAGTGCAGTGAGTCCAGAGAGTGCACTGGCACCACTGGGGATGCCCTGCAGTGAGTCCTGAGAGCGCACTGGCACCACTGGGGATGCAGTGCAGTGAGTCCAGAGAGCGCACTGGCACCAGTGGGAATGCGGTGCAGTGAGTCCAGAGAGTGCAATGGCACCACTGGGGATGCACTGCAGTGAGTCCAGAGAGTGCACTAGCACCACTGGGGATGCAGAGCAGTGAGTCCAGAGAGTGCACTGGCACCACTGAGAATGCATTTCAGTGAGTCCAGAGAGTGCCGTTCCAGCCTCGGCATCCGCTCCAGCCGAGTCAACCCCGCGGTAGCCCCTCCAGCCGCGGCAGACGCTCCAGCCGCGGCAGCCGCTCCAGCCGCTCCAGCCGCGGCAGCCGCTCCAGCCCCTCCAGCCGCGCCAGCCTCTCCATCCGCGGCAGCCGCTCCAGCCGCGGCAGCCGCTCCAGCCGCTCCAGCCGCGGCAGCCGCTCCAGCCGCTACCGAGTGGAGCGGCTGCCACGGCTGGAGGGCTACCGCGGCTGGAGCGGCTGCCGCGGCTGGAGCAGTGCAGTGAGTCCAGGGAGTGCAAAGGCACCAGTGGGGATGGAGTGCAGTGAGTCCAAAGACTTCAATGTCACCACTGGGAATGCACTTCAGTCAGTCCAGTGAGTGTACTGGCACCACTGGGGATGCACAGCAGTGAGTCCAGAGAGTGCATTGGCACCACTGGGGATGCAGTGCAGTGAGTCCAGAGAGTGCACTGGCACCACTGGGGATGCAGTGCAGTGAGTCCAGAGAGTGCACTGGCACCAGTGGGGATGCAGTGCAGAGTGTCCAGAGAGTGCACTGGCACCACTGGGATGCACTGCAGTGAGTCCAGAGAGTGCTCTGGCACCACTGGAGATGCACTTCAGTGAGTGCAGAGACTGCACTGGCACCACTGGGGATGCAGTGCAGTGAGTCCAGTGAGTGTACTGGCACCACTGGGGATGCACTGCAGTGAGTCCAGAGAGTGCATTGGCACCACTTGGGATGCACTGCAGTGAGTCCAGAGAGTGCACTGGCACCACTGGGGATGCAGTGCAGTGAGTCCAGAGAGTGCACTGGCTCCACTGAGAATGCACTTCAGTGAGTCCAGAGAGCGAACTGGCACCACTGTGGATGCAGTGCCGTGAGTCCAGCGAATGCACTGGCACCACTGGGGATACGGTGCCGGGAGTCCAGAGAGTGCACTGACACCACTGGGGATGCAGTGCAGTGAGTCCACAGAGTGCACTGACACCAGTGGGAATGCGGTGCAGTGAGTCCAGAGAGTGCACTGGCACCACTGGGGATGCACTGCAGTGAGTCCAGAGTGCACTAGCACCACTGGGGATGCAGAGCAGTGAGTCCAGAGAGTGCACTGGCACCACTGAGAATGCATTTCAGTGAGTCCAGAGAGTGCCGTTCCAGCCTCGGTATCCGCTCCAGCCGAGTCAACCCCGCGGTAGGCCCTCCAGCCGCGGCAGACGCTCCAGCCGCGGCAGCCGCTCCAGCCGCTCCAGCCGCGGCAGCCGCTCCAGCCCCTCCAGCCTCGCCAGCCTCTCCATCCGCGGCAGCCGCTCCAGCCGCGGCAGCCGCTCCAGCCGCTCCAACCGCGGCAGCCGCTCCAGCCGCTACCGAGTGGAGCGGCTGCCACGGCTGGAGGGCTACCGCGGCTGGAGCGGCTGCCGCGGCTGGAGCAGTGCAGTGAGTCCAGGGAGTGCAAAGGCACCAGTGGGGATGGAGTGCAGTGAGTCCAAAGACTTCACTGTCACCACTGGGAATGCAGTGCAGTGAGTCCAGGGAGTGCACTTGCACCACTGGGGATGCAGTGCAGTGACTCCAGTGAGTGCACTGACACCACTGGGGATGCACTTCAGTCAGTCCAGTGAGTGTACTGGCACCACTGGGGATGCACTGCAGTGAGTCAAGAGAGTGCACTGGCAGGACTGGGGATGCAGTGCAGTGAGTCCAGAGAGTGCACTGGCACCACTGGGGATGCCCTGCAGTGAGTCCTGAGAGCGCACTGGCACCACTGGGGATGCAGTGCAGTGAGTCCAGAGAGCGCACTGGCACCAGTGGGAATGCGGTGCAGTGAGTCCAGAGAGTGCAATGGCACCACTGGGGATGCACTGCAGTGAGTCCAGAGAGTGCACTAGCACCACTGGGGATGCAGAGCAGTGAGTCCAGAGAGTGCACTGGCACCACTGAGAATGCATTTCAGTGAGTCCAGAGAGTGCCGTTCCAGCCTCGGCATCCGCTCCAGCCGAGTCAACCCCGCGGTAGCCCCTCCAGCCGCGGCAGACGCTCCAGCCGCGGCAGCCGCTCCAGCCGCTCCAGCCGCGGCAGCCGCTCCAGCCCCTCCAGCCGCGCCAGCCTCTCCATCCGCGGCAGCCGCTCCAGCCGCGGCAGCCGCTCCAGCCGCTCCAGCCGCGGCAGCCGCTCCAGCCGCTACCGAGTGGAGCGGCTGCCGCGGCTGGAGGGCTACCGCGGCTGGAGCGGCTGCCGCGGCTGGAGCAGTGCAGTGAGTCCAGGGAGTGCAAAGGCACCAGTGGGGATGGAGTGCAGTGAGTCCAAAGACTTCAATGTCACCACTGGGAATGCACTTCAGTCAGTCCAGTGAGTGTACTGGCACCACTGGGGATGCACAGCAGTGAGTCCAGAGAGTGCATTGGCACCACTGGGGATGCAGTGCAGTGAGTCCAGAGAGTGCACTGGCACCATTGGAGATGCAGTGCAGTGAGTCCAGAGAGTGCACTGGCACCACTGGGGATGCAGTGCAGTGAGTCCAGAGAGTGCACTGGCACCAGTGGGGATGCAGTGCAGAGTGTCCAGAGAGTGCACTGGCACCACTGGGATGCACTGCAGTGAGTCCAGAGAGTGCTCTGGCACCACTGGAGATGCACTTCAGTGAGTGCAGAGACTGCACTGGCACCACTGGGGATGCAGTGCAGTGAGTCCAGTGAGTGTACTGGCACCACTGGGGATGCACTGCAGTGAGTCCAGAGAGTGCATTGGCACCACTTGGGATGCACTGCAGTGAGTCCAGAGAGTGCACTGGCACCAGTGGGGATGCAGTGCAGTGAGTCCAGAGAGTGCACTGGCTCCACTGAGAATGCACTTCAGTGAGTCCAGAGAGTGCACTGGCACCACTGTGGATGCAGTGCCGTGAGTCCAGCGAATGCACTGGCACCACTGGGGATACGGTGCCGGGAGTCCAGAGAGTGCACTGACACCACTGGGGATGCAGTGCAGTGAGTCCACAGAGTGCACTGACACCAGTGGGAATGCGGTGCAGTGAGTCCAGAGAGTGCACTGGCACCACTGGGGATGCACTGCAGTGAGTCCAGAGTGCACTAGCACCACTGGGGATGCAGAGCAGTGAGTCCAGAGAGTGCACTGGCACCACTGAGAATGCATTTCAGTGAGTCCAGAGAGTGCCGTTCCAGCCTCGGTATCCGCTCCAGCCGAGTCAACCCCGCGGTAGGCCCTCCAGCCGCGGCAGACGCTCCAGCCGCGGCAGCCGCTCCAGCCGCTCCAGCCGCGGCAGCCGCTCCAGCCCCTCCAGCCTCGCCAGCCTCTCCATCCGCGGCAGCCGCTCCAGCCGCGGCAGCCGCTCCAGCCGCTCCAACCGCGGCAGCCGCTCCAGCCGCTACCGAGTGGAGCGGCTGCCACGGCTGGAGGGCTACCGCGGCTGGAGCGGCTGCCGCGGCTGGAGCAGTGCAGTGAGTCCAGGGAGTGCAAAGGCACCAGTGGGGATGGAGTGCAGTGAGTCCAAAGACTTCACTGTCACCACTGGGGATGCAGTGCAGTGAGTCCAGGGAGTGCACTTGCACCACTGGGGATGCAGTGCAGTGACTCCAGTGAGTGCACTGACACCACTGGGGATGCACTTCAGTCAGTCCAGTGAGTGTACTGGCACCACTGGGGATGCACTGCAGTGAGTCAAGAGAGTGCACTGGCAGGACTGGGGATGCAGTGCAGTGAGTCCAGAGAGTGCACTGGCACCACTGGGGATGCCCTGCAGTGAGTCCTGAGAGCGCACTGGCACCACTGGGGATGCAGTGCAGTGAGTCCAGAGAGTGCAATGGCACCACTGGGGATGCACTGCAGTGAGTCCAGAGAGTGCACTAGCACCACTGGGGATGCAGAGCAGTGAGTCCAGAGAGTGCACTGGCACCACTGAGAATGCATTTCAGTGAGTCCAGAGAGTGCCGTTCCAGCCTCGGCATCCGCTCCAGCCGAGTCAACCCCGCGGTAGCCCCTCCAGCCGCGGCAGACGCTCCAGCCGCGGCAGCCGCTCCAGCCGCTCCAGCCGCGGCAGCCGCTCCAGCCCCTCCAGCCGCGCCAGCCTCTCCATCCGCGGCAGCCGCTCCAGCCGCGGCAGCCGCTCCAGCCGCTCCAGCCGCGGCAGCCGCTCCAGCCGCTACCGAGTGGAGCGGCTGCCACGGCTGGAGGGCTACCGCGGCTGGAGCGGCTGCCGCGGCTGGAGCAGTGCAGTGAGTCCAGGGAGTGCAAAGGCACCAGTGGGGATGGAGTGCAGTGAGTCCAAAGACTTCAATGTCACCACTGGGAATGCACTTCAGTCAGTCCAGTGAGTGTACTGGCACCACTGGGGATGCACAGCAGTGAGTCCAGAGAGTGCATTGGCACCACTGGGGATGCAGTGCAGTGAGTCCAGAGAGTGCACTGGCACCATTGGAGATGCAGTGCAGTGAGTCCAGAGAGTGCACTGGCACCACTGGGGATGCAGTGCAGTGAGTCCAGAGAGTGCACTGGCACCAGTGGGGATGCAGTGCAGAGTGTCCAGAGAGTGCACTGGCACCACTGGGATGCACTGCAGTGAGTCCAGAGAGTGCTCTGGCACCACTGGAGATGCACTTCAGTGAGTGCAGAGACTGCACTGGCACCACTGGGGATGCAGTGCAGTGAGTCCAGTGAGTGTACTGGCACCACTGGGGATGCACTGCAGTGAGTCCAGAGAGTGCATTGGCACCACTTGGGATGCACTGCAGTGAGTCCAGAGAGTGCACTGGCACCACTGGGGATGCAGTGCAGTGAGTCCAGAGAGTGCACTGGCACCACTGAGAATGCACTTCAGTGAGTCCAGAGAGTGCACTGGCACCACTGTGGATGCAGTGCCGTGAGTCCAGCGAATGCACTGGCACCACTGGGGATACGGTGCCGGGAGTCCAGAGAGTGCACTGACACCACTGGGGATGCAGTGCAGTGAGTCCACAGAGTGCACTGACACCAGTGGGAATGCGGTGCAGTGAGTCCAGAGAGTGCACTGGCACCACTGGGGATGCACTGCAGTGAGTCCAGAGTGCACTAGCACCACTGGGGATGCAGAGCAGTGAGTCCAGAGAGTGCACTGGCACCACTGAGAATGCATTTCAGTGAGTCCAGAGAGTGCCGTTCCAGCCTCGGTATCCGCTCCAGCCGAGTCAACCCCGCGGTAGGCCCTCCAGCCGCGGCAGACGCTCCAGCCGCGGCAGCCGCTCCAGCCGCTCCAGCCGCGGCAGCCGCTCCAGCCCCTCCAGCCTCGCCAGCCTCTCCATCCGCGGCAGCCGCTCCAGCCGCGGCAGCCGCTCCAGCCGCTCCAACCGCGGCAGCCGCTCCAGCCGCTACCGAGTGGAGCGGCTGCCACGGCTGGAGGGCTACCGCGGCTGGAGCGGCTGCCGCGGCTGGAGCAGTGCAGTGAGTCCAGGGAGTGCAAAGGCACCAGTGGGGATGGAGTGCAGTGAGTCCAAAGACTTCACTGTCACCACTGGGAATGCAGTGCAGTGAGTCCAGGGAGTGCACTTGCACCACTGGGGATGCAGTGCAGTGACTCCAGTGAGTGCACTGACACCACTGGGGATGCACTTCAGTCAGTCCAGTGAGTGTACTGGCACCACTGGGGATGCACTGCAGTGAGTCAAGAGAGTGCACTGGCAGGACTGGGGATGCAGTGCAGTGAGTCCAGAGAGTGCACTGGCACCACTGGGGATGCCCTGCAGTGAGTCCTGAGAGCGCACTGGCACCACTGGGGATGCAGTGCAGTGAGTCCAGAGAGCGCACTGGCACCAGTGGGAATGCGGTGCAGTGAGTCCAGAGAGTGCAATGGCACCACTGGGGATGCACTGCAGTGAGTCCAGAGAGTGCACTAGCACCACTGGGGATGCAGAGCAGTGAGTCCAGAGAGTGCACTGGCACCACTGAGAATGCATTTCAGTGAGTCCAGAGAGTGCCGTTCCAGCCTCGGCATCCGCTCCAGCCGAGTCAACCCCGCGGTAGCCCCTCCAGCCGCGGCAGACGCTCCAGCCGCGGCAGCCGCTCCAGCCGCTCCAGCCGCGGCAGCCGCTCCAGCCCCTCCAGCCGCGCCAGCCTCTCCATCCGCGGCAGCCGCTCCAGCCGCGGCAGCCGCTCCAGCCGCTCCAGCCGCGGCAGCCGCTCCAGCCGCTACCGAGTGGAGCGGCTGCCACGGCTGGAGGGCTACCGCGGCTGGAGCGGCTGCCGCGGCTGGAGCAGTGCAGTGAGTCCAGGGAGTGCAAAGGCACCAGTGGGGATGGAGTGCAGTGAGTCCAAAGACTTCAATGTCACCACTGGGAATGCACTTCAGTCAGTCCAGTGAGTGTACTGGCACCACTGGGGATGCACAGCAGTGAGTCCAGAGAGTGCATTGGCACCACTGGGGATGCAGTGCAGTGAGTCCAGAGAGTGCACTGGCACCATTGGAGATGCAGTGCAGTGAGTCCAGAGAGTGCACTGGCACCACTGGGGATGCAGTGCAGTGAGTCCAGAGAGTGCACTGGCACCAGTGGGGATGCAGTGCAGTGAGTCCAGAGAGTGCTCTGGCACCACTGGAGATGCACTTCAGTGAGTGCAGAGACTGCACTGGCACCACTGGGGATGCAGTGCAGTGAGTCCAGTGAGTGTACTGGCACCACTGGGGATGCACTGCAGTGAGTCCAGAGAGTGCATTGGCACCACTTGGGATGCACTGCAGTGAGTCCAGAGAGTGCACTGGCACCACTGGGGATGCAGTGCAGTGAGTCCAGAGAGTGCACTGGCTCCACTGAGAATGCACTTCAGTGAGTCCAGAGAGTGCACTGGCACCGCTGGGGATGCAGTGCAGTGAGTCAAGAGAGTGCACTGGCAGGACTGGGGATGCAGTGCAGTGAGTCCAGAGAGTGCACTGGCACCACTGGGGATGCAGTGCAGTGAGTCCAGAGAGTGCACTGGCAGCACTGGGGATGCAGTGCAGTGAGTCCAGAGAGTGCACTGGCACCACTGAAAATGCACTTCAGTGTGTCCAGAGAGTGCACTGGCACCACTGGGGATGCACTGCAGTGAGTCCAGAGAGTGCACTAGCGCCACTGGGGATGCAGTGCAGTGAGTCCAGAGAGTGGCGCTCCAGCCTCGGTTTCCGCTCCAGCCGCGTCAACCGCTCCAGCCGCGGTAGCCCCTCCAGCCGCGGCAGACGCTCTAGACGCTTCAACCGCGTCAGCCTCTCCAGCCGCGTTAGCCCCTCCAGCCGCGGCAGCCGCTCCAGCCGCGGCAGCCGCTCCAGCCGCTACCGAGTGGAGCGGCTGCCACGGCTGGAGCGGTTGCCGCGGTTGGAGCGCCTGCCGCGTTTGGAGCGGCTGCCGCGGCTTTCGCGGCTGGTGCGGCTGCCGCGGTTGGAGAGTCTGCCGCGTATGCCGCGGACGGAGCGGCTACCGCGGCTGGAGCGGCTGCCGCGGCTGCCGCGGCTGCCGAGGCTGGAGGGCTACCGCGGCTGGAGCGACTGCCGCGGCTGGAGTAGTGCAGTGAGTCCAGAGAGTGCACTGGCACCACTGGGTATGCAGTGCAGTGAGTCCAGAGAGTGCACTGGCACCACTGGGGATGCACTGCAGTGAGTCCAGAGTGTGCACTGGCACCACTGGGGTTGCACTGCAGTGAGTCCAGAGAGTGCAGTGGCACCACTGGGGATGCAGTGCAGTGAGTCCAGAGAGTGCACTGTCACCGTTGGGGATGCACTGCAGTGTCTGCAGAGAGTGCCCTGGCACCACTAGGGATGCAGTGCAGTGAGACCAGAGAGTGCACTGGCACCACTGGTGATGCACTGCAGTGCGTCCAGAGAGTGCACTGGCACCACTGTGGATGCAGTGCAGTGAGTTCAGAGAGAGCCCTGGCAGCACAGGGGATGCAGTGCAGTGAGTCCAGAGAGTGCACTGGCACCACTAGGGATGCACTGCAGTGAGTCCAGAGAGTGCACTGGCACCACTCGGGATGCAGTGCAGTGAGTCCAGAGTGCATTAGCTCCTCTGGGGATGCATTGACGCGAGTCCAGAGAGTGCACTGGCACCACTGGGGATGCACTGCAGTCACTCCAGAGAGTGCACTGGCACCACTGGGGATGCGGTGCAGTGAGTCCAGAGAGTGCACTGGCACCACAGGGGATGCAGTGCAGTGAGTCCAGAGAGTGCACTGGAACCACTGGGGATGCGGTGGCGGGAGTCCAGAGAGTGCTTTGGCACCACTGGGGATGCAGTACAGTGAGTCCAGAGAGTGCACTGGCACCACTGGGGATGCAGCGCAGTGACTCTAGAGAGTGCACTGGCACCACTCAGGGTGCAGTGCGGTGAGTCCAGAGAGTGCACTGGCACCACTGGGGATGCAGTACAGTGAGTCCAGAGAGTGCACTGGCACCACTGGGTATGCAGTGCAGTGAGTCCAGAGAGTGCACTGGCACCACTGGGGATGCACTGCAGTGAGTCCAGAGTGCACTAGCACCACTGGGGATGCACTGCAGTGAGTCCAGAGAGTGCACTGGCACCACCGGGAATGCACTGCAGTGAGTCCAGGGAGTGCACTGGCACCACTGGGGATGCACTGCAGTGAGTCCAGAGTGCACTAGCACCACTGGGGATGCACTTCAGTGAGTCCAGAGAGTGCACTGGCACCACTGGGGATGCAGTGACGCGAGTCCAGAGAGTGCACTGGCACCACTGGGGATGCAGTGACGCGAGTCCAGAGAGTGCACTGGCACCGCTGGGGATGCAGTGCAGTCACTCCAGAGAGCGCACTGGCACCACTGGGGATGCAGTGCAGTGAGTCCAGAGAGTGCACTGGCACCACTGCGGATGCGGTGCAGTGAGTCCAGAGAGTGCACTGGCACCACAGGTGATGCAGTGCAGTGAGTCCAGAGAGTGCACTGGCAGCACTGGGGATGCACTGCAGTGAGTCCAGAGAGTGCACTGGCACCACAGGTGATGCACTCCAGTGAGTCCAGAGAGTGCACTGGCACCACTGGGGATGCACTGCAGTGACTCGAAAGAGTGCACTGGCACCACTGGGGAAGCAGTGCAGTGAGTCCAGAGAGTGCACTGGCACCACTGGGGATGCACTGCAGTGAGTCCAGAGAGTGCACTGTCACTACTGGGGATGCAGTGCAGTGAGTCCAGAGAGTGCACTGGCACCACTGAGAATGCACTTCAGTGAGTCCAGAGAGTGCCCTGGCACCACTGGGGATGCACTGCAGTGAGTCCAGAGATTGCACTGGCACCACTGGGGATGCAGTACAGTGAGTCCACACAGTGCACTAGCACCACTGGGGATGCAGTGCAGTGAGTCCAGAGAGTGCACTGGCACCACTGGTGATGCACTGCTGTGAGTCCAGAGAGTGCTCTTGCACCACAGGGGATGCAGTGCAGTGACTCAAGAGAGTGCACTGGCAGCACTGGGGATGCAGTGCAGTGAGTCCAGAGATTGCACTGGCACCACTGGGGATGCAGTGCAGTGAGTCCAGAGAGTGCAATGGCACCACTGCGGATGCACTGCAGTGAGTCCAGAGAGTGCACTGGCTCCCCTGGGGATGCACTGCAGTGAGTCCAGAGAGTGCACTGGCACCACTGGGGATGCACTGCAATGAGTCCAGAGAGTGCACTGGCACCACTGGGGATGCAGTGCAGTGAGTCCAGAGAGTGCACTGGCACCACTGGGGATGCACTGCAGTGAGTCCAGAGAGTGCACTGGCACCACAGGGGATGCACTGCAGTGAGTCCACAGAGTGCACTAGCACTACTGGGGATGCAGTGCAGTGAGTCCAGAGAGTGCACTGGCAGCACTGGGGATGCAGTGCAGTGAGTCCAGAGAGTGCACTGGCACCACTGGGGATGCACTGCAGTGAGTCCAGAGAGTGCACTGTCACCGTTGGGGATGCACTGCAGTGTCTGCAGAGAGTGCCCTGGCACCACTAGGGATGCAGTGCAGTGAGTCCAGAGAGTGCACTGGCACCACTGGGGATGCAGTGCATTGAGTCCAGAGAGTGCACTGGCACCACTGGTGATGCACTGCTGTGAGTCCAGAGAGTGCTCTTGCACCACAGGGGATGCAGTGCAGTGACTAAAGAGAGTGCACTGGCAGCACTGGGGATGCAGTGCAGTGAGTCCAGAGAGTGCACTGGCACCACTGGGGATGCAGTGCAGTGAGTCCAGAGAGTGCAATGGCACCACTGCGGATGCACTGCAGTGAGTCCAGAGAGTGCACTGGCTCCACTGGGGATGCACTGCAGTGAGTCCAGAGAGTGCACTGGCACCACTGGGGATGCACTGCAGTGAGTCCAGAGAGTGCACTGGCACCACTGGGGATGCACTGCAGTGAGTCCACAGAGTGCACTAGCACTACTGGGGATGCAGTGCAGTGAGTCCAGAGAGTGCACTGGCAGCACTGGGGATGCAGTGCAGTTACTCCAGAGATTGCACTGGCTCCACCGGGGATGCAGTGCAGTGAGTCCAGAGAGTGCACTGGCACCACTGGGGATGCAGTGCAGTGAGTCCAGAGAGTGCACTGGCACCACTGGGGATGCAGTGCTGTGACTCCAGAGAGCGAACTGGCACCACTGGGGATGCAGTGCAGTGAGTCCAGAGAGTGCACTGGCACCACTGGGGATGCACTGCAGTGAGCCCAGAGAGTGCACTGGCACCAGTGGGGATGCACTGCAGTGAGTCCAGAGAGTGCACTGGCACCACTGGGGAAGCAGTGCAGTGAGTCCAGAGAGTGCAGTGGCACCACTGGGGATGCACTGCAGTGAGTCCAGAGATTGCACTGGCACCACTGGGGATGCAGTGCAGTGAGTCCAGAGAGTGCACTGGCACCACTGGGGATGCACTGCAGTGAGTCCAGAGAGTGCACTGGCACCACTGAGAATGCATTTCAATGAGTCCAGAGAGTACACTGGCACCACTGGGGAAGCACTGCAGTGAGTCCAGAGAGTGCACTGGCACCACTGGGGATGCACTGCAGTGAGTCCAGAGAGTGCACTGTCACTACTGGGGATGCAGTGCAGTGAGTCCAGAGAGTGCACTGGCACCACTGGGGATGCAGTGCAGTGAGTCCTGAGAGTGCACTGGCACCACTGGGGATGCAGTGCAGTGAGTCCAGAGATTGCACTGGCACCACTGGGGATGCAGTACAGTGAGTCCACACAGTGCACTAGCACCACTGGGGATGCAGTGCAGTGAGTCCAGAGAGTGCACTGGCACTACTGGGGATGCAGTGCAGTGAGTCCAGAGAGTGCACTGGCAGCACTGGGGATGCAGTGCAGTGAGTCCAGAGAGTGCACTGGCACCACTGGGGATGCACTTCAGTGAGTCCAGAGAGTGCACTGGCACCACTGGGGATGCACTGCAGTGAGCCCAGAGAGTGCACTGGCACCAGTGGGGATGCACTGCAGTAAGTCCAGTGAGTGCACTGGCACCACTGGGGATGCAGTGCAGTGGGTCCAGTGAGTGTACTGGCACCACTGAGAATGCACTTCAGTGAGTCCAGAGAGTGCACTGGCAACACTGGGGATGCAGTGCAGTGAGTCCAGAGAGTGCACTGGCACCACTGGGGATGCAGTGCAGTGAGTCCAGAGAGTGCACTGGCACCACTGGGGATGCGGTGCTGGGAGTTCAGAGAGTGCTTTGGTACCAGTGGGGATGCAGTGCAGTTACTCCAGAGACTGCACTGGCACCACCGGGGATGCAGTGCAGTGAGTCCAGAGAGTGCACTGGCACCACTGGGGATGCAGTGCAGTGAGTCCAGAGATTGCACTGGCACCACTGGGGATGCACTGCAGTGAGTCCAGAGAGTGCACTGTCACTACTGGGGATGCAGTGCAGTGAGTCCAGAGAGTGCACTGGCAGCACTGGGGATGCAGTGCAGTGAGTCCTGAGAGTGCACTGGCAGCACTGGGGATGCAGTGCAGTGAGTCCAGAGATTGCACTGGCACCACTGGGGATGCAGTACAGTGAGTCCACACAGTGCACTAGCACCACTGGGGATGCAGTGCAGTGAGTCCAGAGAGTGCACTGGCACCACTGGGGATGCAGTGCAGTGAGTCCAGAGAGTGCACTGGCACCACTGGTGATGCACTGCTGTGAGTCCAGAGAGTGCTCTTGCACCACAGGGGATGCAGTGCAGTGACTCAAGAGAGTGCACTGGCAGCACTGGGGATGCAGTGCAGTGAGTGTAGAGAGTGCACTGGCACCACTTGAGATGCAGTGCAGTGAGTCCAGAGAGTGCAATGGCACCACTGCGGATGCACTGCAGTGAGTCCAGAGAGTGCACTGGCTCCACTGGGGATGCACTGCAGTGAGTCCAGAGAGTGCACTGGCACCACTGGGGATGCACTGCAGTGAGTCCAGAGAGTGTACTGGCACCACTGGGGATGCACTGAAGTGAGTCCAGAGAGTGCACTGGCACCACTGAGAATGCACTTCAGTGAGTCCAGAGAGTGCACTGGCACCACTGGGGATGCACTTCAGTGAGTCCAGAGAGTGCACTGGCACCACTGGTGATGCAGTGCTGTGACTCCAGAGAGTGCACTGGCACCACTGGGGATGCAGTGCAGTGAGTCCAGAGAGTGCACTGGCACCACTGGGGATGCGGTGCCGGGAGTCCAGAGAGTGCTTTGGCACCAGTGGGGATGCACTGCAGTTACTCCAGAGACTGCCCTGGCACCACTGGGGATGCAGTGCAGTGAGTTCAGAGAGTGCACTGGCACCACTGGGGATGCACTGCAGTGAGTCCAGAGAGTGCACTGTCACCACTGGGGATGCACTGCAGTGAGTCCAGAGAGTGCACTGTCACCACTGGGGATGCAGTGCAGTGAGTCCAGAGAGTGCACTGGCACCACTGGGGATGCAGTGCTGTGACTCCGGAGAGTGCACTAGCACCACTGAGAATGCACTTCAGTGAGTCCAGAGAGTGCACTGGCACCACTGGGGATGCACTTCAGTGAGTCCAGAGAGTGCACTGGCACCACTGGGGATGCAGTGCTGTGACTCCAGAGAGTGCACTGGCACCACTGGGGATGCAGTTTAGTGAGTCCAGAGAGTGCACTGGCACCACTGGGGATGCGGTGCCGGGAGTCCAGAGAGTGCTTTGGCACCAGTGGGGATGCACTGCAGTTACTCCAGAGACTGCACTGGCACCACTGGGGATGCAGTGCAGTGAGTCCAGAGAGTGCACTGGCACCACTGGGGATGCACTGCAGTGAGTCCAGAGAGTGCACTGTCACCACTGGGGATGCACTGCAGTGAGTCCAGAGAGTGCACTGTCACCACTGGGGATGCACTGCAGTGAGTCCAGAGAGTGCACTGGCACCACTGGGGATGTGTCCAGTGAGTCCAGTGAGTGCACTGGCACCACTGGGGATGCAGTGCTGTGAGTCCAGACAGTGCACTGGCACCACTGGGGATGCCCTGCAGTGAGTCCAGAGAGTGCACTGGCACCACTGGGGATGCAGTGCAGTGAGTTCAGAGAGTGCACTGGCACCACTGGGGATGCACTGCAGTGAGTCCAGAGAGTGCACTGGCAACACTGGGGCTTCAGTGCAGTGAGTCAAGAGAGTGCACTGGCACCACTGGGGATGCACTGCAGTGAGTCCAGAGAGTGCACTGGCACCACTGGGGATGCACTGCAGTGAGTCCAGAGAGTGCACTGTCACCACTGGGGATGCAGTACAGTGAGTCCACAGAGTGCACTGGCACCAGTGGGTATGCAGTACAGTGAGTCCAGAGAGTGCACTGGCACCACTGGGGCATGCAGTGCAGTGAGTCCAGAGAGTGCACTGGCACCACGGGGGATGCGGTGCTGGGAGTCCAGAGAGTGCTTTGGCACCAGTGGGGATGCAGTGCAGTTACTCCAGAGACTGCACTGGCACCACTGGGGATGCAGTGCAGTGAGTCCAGAGAGTGCACTGGCACCACTGGGGATGCAGTGCAGTGAGTCCAGAGATTTGCACTGGCACCACTGGGGATGCAGTGCTGTGACTCCAGAGAGCGCACTGGCACCACTGGGGATGCAGTGCAGTGAGTCCAGAGAGTGCACTGGCACCACTGGGGATGCACTGCAGTGAGCCCAGAGAGTGCACTGGCACCAGCGGGGATGCACTGCAGTGAGTCCAGTGAGTGCACTGGCACCACTGGAGAAGCAGTGCAGTGAGTCCAGAGAGTTCAGAGGCACCACTGGTGATGCAGTTTAGTGAGTCCAGAGAGTGCACTGGCACCACTGGGGATGCAGTGCAGTGAGTCCAGTGAGTGTACTGGCACCACTGGGGATGCACTGCTGTGAGTCCAGAGAGTGCACTGGCACCACTGAGAATGCACTTCAATGAGTCTAGAGAGTGCACTGGCACCACTGGGGATGCACTGCAGTGAGTCCAGAGAGTGCAGTGGCACCACTGGGGATGCACTGCAGTGAGTCCAGAGAGTGCTTTGGCACCAGTGGGGATGCACTGCAGTTACTCCAGAGACTGCACTGGCACCATTGGGGATGCAGTGCAGTGAGTCCAGAGAGTGCACTGGCACCAGTGGGGATGCAGTGCAGTGAGTCCAGAGAGTGCACTGGCACCACTGGGGATGCACTGCAGTGAGTCCAGAGAGTGCACTGTCACCACTGGGGATGCAGTACAGTGAGTCCACAGAGTGCACTGGCACCACTGGGGATGCAGTGCCGTGAGTCCAGAGAGTGCACTGGCACCACCGGGGATGCAGTGCAGTGAGTCCAGAGAGTGCACTGGCACCACTGGGGATGCAGTGCAGTGAGTCCAGATATTTGCACTGGCACCACTGGGGATGCAGTGCTGTGACTCCAGAGAGCGCACTGGCACCACTGGGGATGCAGTGCAGTGAGTCCAGAGAGTGCACTGGCACCACTGGGGATGCAGTGCAGTGAGCCCAGAGAGTGCACTGGCACCAGCGGGGATGCACTGCAGTGAGTCCAGTGAGTGCACTGGCACCACTGGTGATGCACTGCAGTGAGTCCAGAGAGTGCAGTGGCACCACTGGTGATGCAGTTTAGTGAGTCCAGAGAGTGCACTGGCACCACTGGGGATGCAGTGCAGTGAGTCCAGTGAGTACACTGGCACCAGTGGGGATGCAGTGCAGTGAGTCCAGAGAGTGCAGTGGCACCACTGGTGATGCAGTTTAGTGAGTCCAGAGAGTGCACTGGCACCACTGGGGATGCACTGCAGTGAGTCCAGAGAGTGCACTGGCACCACTGAGAATGCACTTCAATGAGTCCAGAGAGTGCACTGGCACCACTGGGGATGCACTGCAGTGAGTCCAGAGAGTGCAGTGGCACCACTGGGGATGCACTGCAGTGAGTCCAGAGAGTGCTTTGGCACCAGTGGGGATGCACTGCAGTTACTCCAGAGACTGCACTGGCACCACTGGGGATGCAGTGCAGTGAGTCCAGAGAGTGCACTGGCACCAGTGGGGATGCACTGCAGTGAGTCCAGAGAGTGCACTGGCACCACTGGGGATGCAGTGCAGTGAGTTCAGAGAGTGCACTGTCACCACTGGGGATGCAGTACAGTGAGTCCACAGACTGCACTGGCACCACTGGGGATGCAGTGCAGTGAGTCCAGAGAGTGCACTGGCACCACTGGGGATGCAGTGCAGTGAATCCAGTGAGTGCACTGGCACCACTGGGGATGCAGTGCAGTGAGTCCAGAGAGTGCACTGGCACCACTGGGGATGCAGTGCAGTAAGTCCAGAGAGTGCACTGGCACCACTGGGGATGCACTGCAGTGAGTCCAGAGAGTGCACTGTCACTACTGGGGATGCAGTGCAGTGAGTCCAGAGAGTGCACTGGCACCACTGAGGATGCAGTGCAGTGAGTCCTGAGAGTGCACTGGCACCACTGGGGATGCACTGCAGTGAGTCCAGAGAGTGCTCTGGCACCACTGGGGTTGCAGTACAGTGAGTCCACACAGTGCACTAGCGCCACTGGGGATGCAGTGCAGTGAGTCCAGAGAGTGCACTGGCACCACTGGTGATGCAGTGCAGTGAGTCCAGAGAGTGCACTGGCACCACTGGTGATGCACTGCTATGAGTCCAGAGAGTGCTCTTGCACCACAGGGGATGCAGTGCAGTGACTCAAGAGAGTGCACTGGCAGCACTGGGGATGCAGTGCAGTGAGTCCAGAGAGTGCACTGGCACCACTGGAGATGCAGTGCAGTGAGTCCAGAGAGTGCAATGGCACCACTGCGGATGCACTGCAGTGAGTCCAGAGAGTGCACTGGCTCCACTGGGGATGCACTGCAGTGAGTCCAGAGAGTGCACTGGCACCACTGGGGATGCACTTCAGTGAGTCCAGAGAGTGCACTGGCACCAGTGGGGATGCAGTGCAGTGAGTCCAGAGAGTGCACTGGCACCAGTGGGGATGCAGTGCAGTGAGTCCAGAGAGTGCACTGGCACCACTGGGGATGCACTGCAGTGAGTCCAGAGAGTACACTGGCACCACTGGGGATGCACTGCAGTGAGTCCAGAGAGTGCACTGGCACCACTGGGGATGCACTGCAGTGAGTCCAGAGAGTGCACTGGCACCACTGGGGATGTGTCCAGTGAGTCCAGTGAGTGCACTGGCACCACTGGGGATGCAGTACAGTGAGTCCACAGACTGCACTGGCACCACTGGGGATGCAGTGCAGTTACTCCAGAGACTGCACTGGCACCACCGGGGATGCAGTGCAGTGAGTCCAGAGAGTGCACTGGCACCACTGGGGATGCAGTGCAGTGAGTCCAGAGATTTGCACTGGTACCACTGGGGATGCAGTGCTGTGACTCCAGAGAGTGCACTGGCACCACTGGGGATGCACTGCAGTGAGCCCAGAGAGTGCACTGGCACCAGTGGGAATGCACTGCAGTGAGTCCAGTGAGTGCACTGGCACCACTGGGGAAGCAGTGCAGTGAGTCCAGAGAGTGCAGTGGCACCACTGGTGATGCAGTTTAGTGAGTCCAGAGAGTGCACTGGCACCACTGGGGATGCAGTGCAGTGAGTCCAGTGAGTGTACTGGCACCACTGGGGATGCACTGCAGTGAGTCCAGAGAGTGCACTGGCACCACTGAGAATGCACTTCAATGAGTCCAGAGAGTGCACTGGCACCACTGGGGATGCACTGCAGTGAGTCCAGAGAGTGCAGTGGCACCACTGGGGATGCACTACAGTGAGTCCAGAGAGTGCACTGGCACCACTGGGGATGCAGTGCAGTGAGTCCACAGAGTGCACTGGCACCACTGGGGATGCAGTGCAGTGAGTCCAGAGAGTGCACTGGCACCACTGGGGATGCAGTGCTGTGACTCCAGAGAGTGCACTGGCACCACTGGGGATGCAGTTTAGTGAGTCCAGAGAGTGCACTGGCACCACTGGGGATGCGGTGCCGGGAGTCCAGAGAGTGCTTTGGCACCAGTGGGGATGCACTGCAGTTACTCCAGAGACTGCACTGGCACCACTGGGGATGCAGTGCAGTGAGTTCAGAGAGTGCACTGGCACCACTGGGGATGCACTGCAGTGAGTCCAGAGAGTGCACTGTCACCACTGGGGGTGCACTGCAGTGAGTCCAGAGAGTGCACTGTCACCACTGGGGATGCAGTGCAGTGAGTCCAGAGAGTGCACTGGCACCACTGGGGATGCAGTGCTGTGACTCCGGAGAGTGCACTGGCACCACTGAGAATGCACTTCAGTGAGTCCAGAGAGTGCACTGGCACCACTGGGGATGCACTTCAGTGAGTCCAGAGAGTGCACTGGCACCACTGGGGATGCAGTGCTGTGACTCCAGAGAGTGCACTGGCACCACTGGGGATGCAGTGCAGTGAGTCCAGAGAGTGCACTGGCACCACTGGGGATGCGGTGCCGGGAGTCCAGAGAGTGCTTTGGCACCAGTGGGGATGCACTGCAGTTACTCCAGAGACTGCACTGGCACCACTGGGGATGCAGTGCAGTGAGTCCAGAGAGTGCACTGGCACCACTGGGGATGCACTGCAGTGAGTCCAGAGAGTGCACTGTCACCACTGGGGATGCAGTGCAGTGAGTCCACAGAGTGCACTGGCACCACTGGGGATGCAGTGCAGTGAGTCCAGAGAGTGCACTGGCACCACGGGGGATGCACTGCAGTGAATCCAGTGAGTGCACTGGCACCACTGGGGATACAGTGCAGTGAGTCCAGAGAGTGCACTGGCACCACTGGGGATGCAGTGCAGTGAGTCCAGAGAGTGCACTGGCACCACTGGGGATGCAGTGCAGTGAGTCCAGAGAGTGCACTGGCACCACTGGTGATGCACTGCAGTGAGTCCAGAGATTGCACTGGCACCACTGTGGATGCAGTGCAGTGAGTCCAGAGACTTCACTGGCACCACTGGGAATGCAGAGAAGTGAGTGCAGAGAGTGCACTGGCACCACTGGGGATGCAGTGCAGTGAGTCCAGAGAGTGCACTGGCACCATTGGGGATGCAGTGCAGTGAGTCCAGAGAGTGCACTGGCACCACCTGTGATGCAGTGCAGTGAGTCCAGAGAATGCACTGGCACCAATGGGGCTGCAGTGCAGTGAGTCCAAAGAGTGCACTGGCACCACTGGGAATGCACTGCAGTGAGTCCAGAGAGTACACTGGCACCACTGGGGATGCACTGCAGTGAGTCCAGAGAGTGCACTGGCACCACTGGGGATGCACTACAGTGAATCCAGAGATTGCACTGGCACCACTGGGGATGCAGTGCAGTGAGTCCAGAGAGTGCACTGGCACCACTGGGGATGCAGTGCATTGAGTCCAGAGAGTGCACTGGCACAACTGGGGATGCACTTCAGTGAGTCCAGAGAGTGCACTGGCACCAGTGGGGATGCAGTGCAGTGAGTCCAGAGAGTGCACTGGCACCACTGGGGATGCACTGCAGTGAGTCCTGAGAGTACACTGGCACCACTGGGGATGCAGTGCAGTGAGTCCAGAGAGTGCACTGGCACCACTGGGGATGCACTGCAGTGAGTCCAGAGAGTGCACTGGCACCACTGGGGATGTGTCCAGTGAGTCCAGTGAGTGCACTGGCACCACTGGGGATGCAGTGCAGTGAGTCCAGAGAGTACACTGGCACCAGTGGGGATGCAGTGCAGTGAGTCCAGAGAGTGCACTGGCACCACTGGGGATGCAGTGCAGTCAGTCCAGTGAGTGCACTGGCACCACTGGGGGTGCAGTACAGTGAGTCCAGAGAGTGCACTGGCACCACTGGGGATGCACTGCAGTGAGTCCAGACAGTGCACTGGCACCACTGGGGATGCCCTGCAGTGAGTCCAGAGAGTGCACTGGCACCACTGGGGATGCAGTGCAGTGAGTCCAGAGAGTGCACTGGCACCACTGGGGATGCACTGCAGTGAGTCCAGAGAGTGCACTGGCACCACTGGGGCTTCAGTGCAGTGAGTCAAGAGAGTGCACTGGCACCACTGGGGATGCACTGCAGTGAGTCCAGAGAGTGCACTGGCACCACTGGGGATGCACTTCAGTGAGTCCAGAGAGTGCACTGGCACCACTGGGGATGCAGTACAGTGAGTCCACAGAGTGCACTGGCACCAGTGGGTATGCAGTACAGTGAGTCCAGAGAGTGCACTGGCACCACTGGGCATGCAGTGCAGTGAGTCCAGAGAGTGCACTGGCACCACGGGGGATGCGGTGCTGGGAGTCCAGAGAGTGCTTTGGCACCAGTGGGGATGCAGTGCAGTTACTCCAGAGACTGCACTGGCACCACTGGGGATGCAGTGCAGTGAGTCCAGAGAGTGCACTGGCACCACTGGGGATGCAGTGCAGTGAGTCCAGAGATTTGCACTGGCACCACTGGGGATGCAGTGCTGTGACTCCAGAGAGCGCACTGGCACCACTGGGGATGCAGTGCAGTGAGTCCAGAGAGTGCACTGGCACCACTGGGGATGCACTGCAGTGAGCCCAGAGAGTGCACTGGCACCAGCGGGGATGCACTGCAGTGAGTCCAGTGAGTGCACTGGCACCACTGGGGATGCAGTGCAGTGAGTCCAGTGAGTGTACTGGCACCACTGGGGATGCACTGCAGTGAGTCCAGAGAGTGCACTGGCCCCACTGAGAATGCACTTCAATGAGTCCAGAGAGTGCACTGGCACCACTGGGGATGCACTGCAGTGAGACCAGAGAGTGCAGTGGCACCACTGGGGATGCACTGCAGTGAGTCCAGAGAGTGCTTTGGCACCAGTGGGGATGCACTGCAGTTACTCCAGAGACTGCACTGGCACCACTGGGGATGCAGTGCAGTGAGTCCAGAGAGTGCACTGGCACCAGTGGGGATGCACTGCAGTGAGTCCAGAGAGTGCACTGGCACCACTGGGGATGCACTGCAGTGAGTCCAGAGAGTGCACTGTCACCACTGGGGATGCAGTACAGTGAGTCCACAGAGTGCACTGGCACCACTGGGGATGCAGTGCAGTGAGTCCAGAGAGTGCACTGGCACCACCGGGGATGCAGTGCAGTGAGTCCAGAGAGTGCACTGGCACCACTGGGGATGCAGTGCAGTGAGTCCTGAGAGTGCACTGGCACCACTGGGGATGCAGTGCTGTGACTCCAGAGAGCGCACTGGCACCACTGGGGATGCAGTGCAGTGAGTCCAGAGAGTGCACTGGCACCACTGGGGATGCAGTGCAGTGAGCCCAGAGAGTGCACTGGCACCAGCGGGGATGCACTGCAGTGAGTCCAGTGAGTGCACTGGCACCACTGGTGATGCACTGCAGTGAGTCCAGAGAGTGCAGTGGCACCACTGGTGATGCAGTTTAGTGAGTCCAGAGAGTGCACTGGCACCACTGGGGATGCAGTGCAGTGAGTCCAGTGAGTGTACTGGCACCACTGGGGATGCAGTGCAGTGAGTCCAGAGAGTGTACTGGCACCACTGAGAATGCACTTCAATGAGTCCAGAGAGTGCACTGGCACCACTGGGGATGCACTGCAGTGAGTCCAGAGAGTGCAGTGGCACCACTGGGGATGCACTGCAGTGAGTCCAGAGAGTGCTCTTGCACCACAGGGGATGCAGTGCAGTGACTCAAGAGAGTGCACTGGCACCACTGGGGATGCAGTGCAGTGAGTCCAGAGAGTGCACTGGCACCAGTGGGGATGCACTGCAGTGAGTCCAGAGAGTGCACTGGCACCACTGGGGATGCACTGCAGTGAGTCCAGAGAGTGCACTGTCACCACTGGGGATGCAGTACAGTGAGTCCACAGACTGCACTGGCACCACTGGGGATGCAGTGCAGTGAGTCCAGAGAGTGCACTGGCACCACTGGGGATGCAGTGCAGTGAATCCAGTGAGTGCACTGGCACCACTGGGGATGCAGTGCAGTGAGTCCAGAGAGTGCACTGGCACTACTGGGGATGCAGTGCAGTAAGTCCAGAGAGTGCACTGGCACCACTGGGGATGCACTGCAGTGAGTCCAGAGAGTGCACTGGCACCACTGGGGATGCACTGCAGTGAGTCCAGAGAGTGCACTGGCACCACTGGGGATGTGTCCAGTGAGTCCAGTGAGTGCACTGGCACCACTGGGGATGCAGTGCAGTGAGTCCAGAGAGTACACTGGCACCAGTGGGGATGCAGTGCAGTGAGTCCAGAGAGTGCACTGGCACCACTGGGGATGCAGTGCAGTCAGTCCAGTGAGTGCACTGGCACCACAGGGGGTGCAGTACAGTGAGTCCAGAGAGTGCACTGGCACCACTGGGGATACACTGCAGTGAGTCCAGACAGTGCACTGGCACCACTGGGGATGCCCTGCAGTGAGTCCAGAGAGTGCACTGGCACCACTGGGGATGCAGTGCAGTGAGTCCAGAGAGTGCACTGGCACCACTGGGGATGCACTGCAGTGAGTCCAGAGAGTGCACTGGCACCACTGGGTCTTCAGTGCAGTGAGTCAAGAGAGTGCACTGGCACCACTGGGGATGCAGTGCAGTGAGTCCAGAGAGTGCACTGGCACCACTGGGGATGCACTGCAGTGAGTCCAGAGAGTGCACTGTCACCACTGGGGATGCAGTACAGTGAGTCCACAGAGTGCACTGGCACCAGTGGGTATGCAGTACAGTGAGTCCAGAGAGTGCACTGGCACCACTGGGCATGCAGTGCAGTGAGTCCAGAGAGTGCACTGGCACCACTGGGGATGCGGTGCTGGGAGTCCAGAGAGTGCTTTGGCACCAGTGGGGATGCAGTGCAGTTACTCCAGAGACTGCACTGGCACCACTGGGGATGCAGTGCAGTGAGTCCAGAGAGTGCACTGGCACCACTGGGGATGCAGTGCAGTGAGTCCAGAGATTTGCACTGGTACCACTGGGGATGCAGTGCTGTGACTCCAGAGAGTGCACTGGCACCACTGGGGATGCACTGCAGTGAGCCCAGAGAGTGCACTGGCACCAGTGGGAATGCACTGCAGTGAGTCCAGTGAGTGCACTGGCACCACTGGGGAAGCAGTGCAGTGAGTCCAGAGAGTGCAGTGGCACCACTGGTGATGCAGTTTAGTGAGTCCAGAGAGTGCACTGGCACCACTGGGGATGCAGTGCAGTGAGTCCAGTAAGTGTACTGGCACCACTGGGGATGCACTGCAGTGAGTCCAGAGAGTGCACTGGCACCACTGAGAATGCACTTCAATGAGTCCAGAGAGTGCACTGGCACCACTGGGGATGCACTGCAGTGAGTCCAGAGAGTGCAGTGGCACCACTGGGGATGCACTGCAGTGAGTCCAGAGAGTGCTTTGGCACCAGTGGGGATGCACTGCAGTTACTCCAGAGACTGCACTGGCACCACTGGGGATGCAGTGCAGTGAGTCCAGAGAGTGCACTGGCACCAGTGGGGATGCACTGCAGTGAGTCCAGAGAGTGCACTGGCACCACTGGGGATGCAGTGCAGTGAGTCCACAGAGTGCACTGGCACCACTGGGGATGCAGTGCAGTGAGTCTAGAGAGTGCACTGGCACCACTGGGGATGCAGTGCTGTGACTCCAGAGAGTGCACTGGCACCAGTGGGGATGCAGTTTAGTGAGTCCAGAGAGTGCACTGGCACCACTGGGGATGCGGTGCCGGGAGTCCAGAGAGTGCTTTGGCACCAGTGGGGATGCACTGCAGTTACTCCAGAGACTGCACTGGCACCACTGGGGATGCAGTGCAGTGAGTTCAGAGAGTGCACTGGCACCACTGGGGATGCACTGCAGTGAGTCCAGAGAGTGCACTGTCACCACTGGGGATGCACTGCAGTGAGTCCAGAGAGTGCACTGTCACCACTGGGGATGCAGTGCAGTGAGTCCAGAGAGTGCACTGGCACCACTGGGGATGCAGTGCTGTGACTCCGGAGAGTGCACTGGCACCACTGAGAATGCACTTCAGTGAGTCCAGAGAGTGCACTGGCACCACTGGGGATGCAGTGCTGTGACTCCAGAGAGTGCACTGGCACCACTGGGGATGCAGTGCAGTGAGTCCAGAGAGTGCACTGGCACCACTGGGGATGCGGTGCCGGGAGTCCAGAGAGTGCTTTGGCACCAGTGGGGATGCACTGCAGTTACTCCAGAGACTGCACTGGCACCACTGGGGATGCAGTGCAGTGAGTCCAGAGAGTGCACTGGCACCACTGGGGATGCACTGCAGTGAGTCCAGAGAGTGCACTGTCACCACTGGGGATGCACTGCAGTGAGTCCAGAGAGTGCACTGTCACCACTGGGGATGCAGTGCAGTGAGTCCACAGAGTGCACTGGCACCACTGGGGATGCAGTGCAGTGAGTCCAGAGAGTGCACTGGCACCACTGGGGATGCACTGCAGTGAATCCAGTGAGTGCACTGGCACCACTGGGGATACAGTGCAGTGAGTCCAGAGAGTGCACTGGCACCACTGGGGATGCAGTGCAGTGAGTCCAGAGAGTGCACTGGCACCACTGGGGATGCAGTGCAGTGAGTCCAGAGAGTGCACTGGCACCACTGGTGATGCACTGCAGTGAGTCCAGAGATTGCACTGGCACCACTGTGGATGCAGTGCAGTGAGTCCAGAGACTTCACTGGCACCACTGGGAATGCAGAGAAGTGAGTGCAGAGAGTGCACTGGCACCACTGGGGATGCAGTGCAGTGAGTCCAGAGAGTGCACTGGCACCATTGGGGATGCAGTGCAGTGAGTCCAGAGAGTGCACTGGCACCACCTGTGATGCAGTGCAGTGAGTCCAGAGAATGCACTGGCACCAATGGGGCTGCAGTGCAGTGAGTCCAAAGAGTGCACTGGCACCACTGGGAATGCACTGCAGTGAGTCCAGAGAGTACACTGGCACCACTGGGGATGCACTGCAGTGAGTCCAGAGAGTGCACTGGCACCACTGGGGATGCACTACAGTGAATCCAGAGATTGCACTGGCACCACTGGGGATGCAGTGCAGTGAGTCCAGAGAGTGCACTGGCACCACTGGGGATGCAGTGCATTGAGTCCAGAGAGTGCACTGGCACAACTGGGGATGCACTTCAGTGAGTCCAGAGAGTGCACTGGCACCAGTGGGGATGCAGTGCAGTGAGTCCAGAGAGTGCACTGGCACCACTGGGGATGCACTGCAGTGAGTCCTGAGAGTACACTGGCACCACTGGGGATGCAGTGCAGTGAGTCCAGAGAGTGCACTGGCACCACTGGGGATGCACTGCAGTGAGTCCAGAGAGTGCACTGGCACCACTGGGGATGTGTCCAGTGAGTCCAGTGAGTGCACTGGCACCACTGGGGATGCAGTGCAGTGAGTCCAGAGAGTACACTGGCACCAGTGGGGATGCAGTGCAGTGAGTCCAGAGAGTGCACTGGCACCACTGGGGATGCAGTGCAGTCAGTCCAGTGAGTGCACTGGCACCACTGGGGGTGCAGTACAGTGAGTCCAGAGAGTGCACTGGCACCACTGGGGATACACTGCAGTGAGTCCAGACAGTGCACTGGCACCACTGGGGATGCCCTGCAGTGAGTCCAGAGAGTGCACTGGCACCACTGGGGATGCAGTGCAGTGAGTCCAGAGAGTGCACTGGCACCACTGGGGATGCACTGCAGTGAGTCCAGAGAGTGCACTGGCACCACTGGGGCTTCAGTGCAGTGAGTCAAGAGAGTGCACTGGCACCACTGGGGATGCACTGCAGTGAGTCCAGAGAGTGCACTGTCACCACTGGGGATGCAGTACAGTGAGTCCACAGAGTGCACTGGCACCAGTGGGTATGCAGTACAGTGAGTCCAGAGAGTGCACTGGCACCACTGGGCATGCAGTGCAGTGAGTCCAGAGAGTGCACTGGCACCACGGGGGATGCGTTGCTGGGAGTCCAGAGAGTGCTTTGGCACCAGTGGGGATGCAGTGCAGTGAGTCCAGAGATTTGCACTGGCACCACTGGGGATGCAGTGCTGTGACTCCAGAGAGCGCACTGGCACCACTGGGGATGCAGTGCAGTGAGTCCAGAGAGTGCACTGGCACCACTGGGGATGCACTGCAGTGAGCCCAGAGAGTGCACTGGCACCAGCGGGGATGCACTGCAGTGAGTCCAGTGAGTGCACTGGCACCACTGGGGAAGCAGTGCAGTGAGTGCAGAGAGTTCAGTGGCACCACTGGTGATGCAGTTTAGTGAGTCCAGAGAGTGCACTGGCACCACTGGGGATGCAGTGCAGTGAGTCCAGTGAGTGTACTGGCACCACTGGGGATGCACTGCAGTGAGTCCAGAGAGTGCACTGGCACCACTGAGAATGCACTTCAATGAGTCCAGAGAGTGCACTGGCACCACTGGGGATGCACTGCAGTGAGACCAGAGAGTGCAGTGGCACCACTGGGGATGCACTGCAGTGAGTCCAGAGAGTGCTTTGGCACCAGTGGGGATGCACTGCAGTTACTCCAGAGACTGCACTGGCACCACTGGGGATGCAGTGCAGTGAGTCCAGAGAGTGCACTGGCACCAGTGGGGATGCACTGCAGTGAGTCCAGAGAGTGCACTGGCACCACTGGGGATGCACTGCAGTGAGTCCAGAGAGTGCACTGTCACCACTGGGGATGCAGTACAGTGAGTCCACAGAGTGCACTGGCACCACTGGGGATGCAGTGCAGTGAGTCCAGAGAGTGCACTGGCACCACCGGGGATGCAGTGCAGTGAGTCCAGAGAGTGCACTGGCACCACTGGGGATGCAGTGCAGTGAGTCCTGAGAGTGCACTGGCACCACTGGGGATGCAGTGCTGTGACTCCAGAGAGCGCACTGGCACCACTGGGGATGCAGTGCAGTGAGTCCAGAGAGTGCACTGGCACCACTGGGGATGCAGTGTAGTGAATCCAGTGAGTGCACTGGCACCACTGGGGATGCAGTGCAGTGAGTCCAGAGAGTGCACTGGCACTACTGGGGATGCAGTGCAGTAAGTCCAGAGAGTGCACTGGCACCAGTGGGGATGCACTGCAGTGAGTCCAGAGAGTGCACTGTCACTACTGGGGATGCAGTGCAGTGAGTCCAGAGAGTGCACTGGCACCACTGAGGATGCAGTGCAGTGAGTCCTGAGAGTGCACTGGCACCACTGGGGATGCACTGCAGTGAGTCCAGAGATTGCACTGGCACCACTGGGGATGCAGTACAGTGAGTCCACACAGTGCACTAGCACCACTGGGGATGCAGTGCAGTGAGTCCAGAGAGTGCACTGGCACCACTGGTGATGCAGTGCAGTGAGTCCAGAGAGTGCACTGGCACCACTGGTGATGCACTGCTATGAGTCCAGAGAGTGCTCTTGCACCACAGGGGATGCAGTGCAGTGACTCAAGAGAGTGCACTGGCAGCACTGGGGATGCAGTGCAGTGAGTCCAGAGAGTGCACTGGCACCACTGGAGATGCAGTGCAGTGAGTCCAGAGAGTGCAATGGCACCACTTGGGATGCACTGCAGTGAGTCCAGAGAGTGCACTGGCTCCACTGGGGATGCACTGCAGTGAGTCCAGAGAGTGCACTGGCACCACTGGGGATGCACTTCAGTGAGTCCAGAGAGTGCACTGGCACCAGTGGGGATGCAGTGCAGTGAGTCCAGAGAGTGCACTGGCACCACTGGGGATGTGTCCAGTGAGTCCAGTGAGTGCACTGGAACCACTGGGGATGCAGTGCAGTGTGTCCAGAGAGTACACTGGCACCAGTGGGGATGCAGTGCAGTGAGTCCAGAGAGTGCACTGGCACCACTGGGGATGCAGTGCAGTCAGTCCAGTGAGTGCACTGGCACCACTGGGGGTGCAGTACAGTGAGTCCAGAGAGTGCACTGGCACCACTGGGGATGCACTGCAGTGAGTCCAGAGAGTGCACTGGCACCACTGGGGATGCCCTGCAGTGAGTCCAGAGAGTGCACTGGCACCACTGGGGATGCAGTGCAGTGAGTCCAGAGAGTGCACTGGCACCACTGGGGATGCACTGCAGTGAGTCCAGAGAGTGCACTGGCACCACTGGGTCTTCAGTGCAGTGAGTCAAGAGAGTGCACTGGCACCACTGGGGATGCACTGCAGTGAGTCCAGAGAGTGCACTGGCACCACTGGGGATGCACTGCAGTGAGTCCAGAGAGTGCACTGTCACCACTGGGAATGCAGTACAGTGAGTCCACAGAGTGCACTGGCACCACTGGGGATGCAGTGCAGTGAGTCCAGAGAGTGCACTGGCACCACTGGGGATGCACTGCAGTGAGTCCAGAGAGTGCACTGGCACCACTGGGGATGCACTGCAGTGAGTCCAGAGAGTGCACTGTCACCACTGGGAATGCAGTACAGTGAGTCCACAGAGTGCACTGGCACCACTGGGCATGCAGTGCAGTGAGTCCAGAGAGTGCACTGGCACCACTGGGGATGCGGTGCTGGGAGTCCAGAGAGTGATTTGGCACCAGTGGGGATGCAGTGCAGTTACTCCAGAGACTGCACTGGCACCACCGGGGATGCAGTGCAGTGAGTCCAGAGAGTGCACTGGCACCACTGGGGATGCAGTGCAGTGAGTCCAGAGATTTGCACTGGCACCACTGGGGATGCAGTGCTGTGACTCCAGAGAGCGCACTGGCACCACTGGTGATGCAGTGCAGTGAGTCCAGAGAGTGCACTGGCACCACTGGGGATGCACTGCAGTGAGCCCAGAGAGTGCACTGGCACCAGTGGGGATGCACTGCAGTGAGTCCAGTGAGTGCACTGCCACCACTGGGGAAGCAGTGCAGTGAGTCCAGAGAGTGCAGTGGCACCACTGGTGATGCAGTTTAGTGAGTCCAGAGAGTGCACTGGCACCACTGGGGATGTAGTGCAGTGAGTCCAGTGAGTGTACTGGCACCACCTGGGATGCACTGCAGTGAGTCCAGAGAGTGCACTGGCACCACTGAGAATGCACTTCAATGAGTCCAGAGAGTGCACTGGCACCACTGGGGATGCACTGCAGTGAGTCCAGAGAGTGCAGTGGCACCACTGGGGATGCACTGCAGTGAGTCCAGAGAGTGCTTTGGCACCAGTGGGGATGCACTGCAGTTACTCCAGAGACTGCACTGGCACCACTGGGGATGCAGTGCAGTGAGTCCAGAGAGTGCACTGGCACCACTGGGGATGCACTGCAGTGAGTCCAGAGAGTGCACTGGCACCACTGGGGATGCACTGCAGTGAGTCCAGAGAGTGCACTGGCACCACTGGGGATGCACTGCAGTGAGTCCACAGAGTGCACTGGCACCACTGGGGATGCAGTGCAGTGAGTCCAGAGAGTGCACTGGCACCACTGGGGATGCAGTGCAGTGAGTCCAGAGAGTGCACTGGCACCACTGGGGATGCAGTGCAGTAAGTCCAGAGAGTGCACTGGCACCACTGGGGATGCACTGCAGTGAGTCCAGAGAGTGCACTGTCACTACTGGGGATGCAGTGCAGTGAGTCCAGAGAGTGCACTGGCACCACTGGGGATGCACTGCAGTGAGTCCAGAGATTGCACTGGCACCACTGGGGATGCAGTACAGTGAGTCCACACAGTGCACTAGCACCACTGGGGATGCAGTGCAGTGAATCCAGTGAGTGCACTGGCACCACTGGGGATGCACTGCAGTGAGTCCAGAGAGTGCACTGGCACCACTGGGGATGCAGTGCAGTGAGTCCTGAGAGTGCACTGGCACCACTGGGGATGTAGTGCAGTGAGTCCAGAGATTGCACTGGCACCACTGGGGATGCAGTACTGTGAGTCCACACAGTGCACTAGCACCACTGGGGATGCAGTGCAGTGAGTCCAGAGAGTGCACTGGCACCACTGGTGATGCAGTGCAGTGAGTCCAGAGAGTGCACTGGCACCACTGGTGATGCACTGCTGTGAGTCCAGAGAGTGCTCTTGCACCACAGGGGATGCAGTGCAGTGACTCAAGAGAGTGCACTGGCAGCACTGGGGATGCAGTGCAGTGAGTCCAGAGAGTGCACTGGCACCACTGGAGATGCAGTACAGTGAGTCCAGAGAGTGCAATGGCACCACTGCGGATGCACTGCAGTGAGTCCAGAGAGTGCACTGGCTCCACTGGGGATGCACTGCAGTGAGTCCAGAGAGTGCACTGGCACCACTGGGGATGCACTGCAGTGAGTCCAGAGAGTGTACTGGCACCACTGGGGATGCACTGAAGTGAGTCCAGAGAGTGCACTGGCACCACTGAGAATGCACTTCAGTGAGTCCAGAGAGTGCACTGGCACCACTGGGGATGCACTGCAGTGAGTCCACAGAGTGCACTAGTACCACTGGGGATGCAGTGCAGTGAGTCCAGAGAGTGCGCTGGAACCACTGGGGATGCAGTGCAGTGAGTCCAGAGAGTGCACTGGCACCACTGGGGATGCAGTGCAGTGAGTCCAGAGAGTGCACTGGCACCACTGGGGATGCAGTGCAGTGAGTCCAGTGAGTGCACTGGCACCACTGGGGATGCAGTGCAGTGAGTCCAGAGAGTGCACTGGCACCACTGGGGAAGCAGTGCAGTGAGTCCAGAGAGTGCAGTGGCACCACTAGGGATGCAGTGCAGTGAGTCCAGAGAGTGCACTGGCAGCACTGGGGATGCAGTGCAGTGAGTCCAGAGAGTGCACTGGCACCACTGGGGATGCACTTCAGTGAGTCCAGAGAGTGCACTGGCACCACTGGGGATGCAGTGCTGTGACTCCAGAGAGTGCACTGGCACCACTGGGGATGCAGTGCAGTGAGTCCAGAGAGTGCACTGGCACCACTGGGGATGCGGTGCCGGGAGTCCAGAGAGTGCTTTGGCACCAGTGGGGATGCACTGCAGTTACTCCAGAGACTGCACTGGCACCACTGGGGATGCAGTGCAGTGAGTCCAGAGAGTGCACTGGCACCACTGGGGATGCACTGGAGTGAGTCCAGAGAGTGCACTGTCACCACTGGGGATGCAGTGCAGTGAGTCCACAGAGTGCACTGGCACCACTGGGGATGCAGTGCAGTGAGTCCAGAGAGTGCACTGGCACCACTGGGGATGCACTGCAGTGAATCCAGTGAGTGCACTGGCACCACTGGGGATACAGTGCAGTGAGTCCAGAGAGTGCACTGGCACCACTGGGGATGCAGTGCAGTGAGTCCAGAGAGTGCACTGGCACCACTGGGGATGCAGTACAGTGAGTCCAGAGAGTGCACTGGCACCACAGATGATGCAGTACACTGAGTCCAGTGAGTGCACTGGCACCACTGGGGATGTAGTGCAGTGACTCGAGAGAGTGCACTTGCACCACTGGGGATGCAGTGCAGTGAGTCCAGAGAGTGCACTGGCACCACTGGGGATGCACTGCAGTGAGTCCAGAGAGTGCACTGGCACCACTGGGGATGCAGTGCAGTGAGTCCAGAGAGTGCACTGGCACCACTGGGGATGCACTTCAGTGAGTCCAGAGATTGCACTGGCACCACTGGGGATGCAGTGCAGTGAGTCCAGAGAGTGCACTGGCACCCCTGGGGATGCAGTGCAGTGAGTCCAGAGAGTGCACTGGCACCACCTGTGATGCAGTGCAGTGAGTCCAGAGAGTGCACTGGCACCAATGGGGCTGCAGTGCAGTGAGTCCAAAGAGTGCACTGGCACCACTGGGAATGCACTGCAGTGAGTCCAGAGAGTGCACTGGCACCACTGGTGATGCAGTACAGTGAGTCCAGAGAGTGCACTGGCACCACTGGTGATGCACTGCAGTGAGTCCAGAGAGTGCACTGGCACCACTGGGGATGCACTTCAGTGAGTCCAGAGATTGCACTGGCACCACTGGGGATGCAGTGCAGTGAGTCCAGAGAGTGCACTGGCACCACTGGGGATGCAGTGCATTGAGTCCAGAGAGTGCACTGGCACAACTGGGGATGCACTTCAGTGAGTCCAGAGAGTGCACTGACACCACTGGGGATGCAGTGCAGTGAGTCCATAGAGTGCACTGGCAGCACTGGGGATGCACTGCAGTGAGTCCAGAGAGTACACTGGCACCAGTGGGGATGCAGTGCAGTGAGTCCAGAGAGTGCACTGGCACCACTGGGGATGCAGTGCAGTCAGTCCAGAGAGTGCACTGGCACCACTGGGGGTGCAGTACAGTGAGTCCAGAGAGTGCACTGGCACCACTGGGGATGCAGTGCAGTGAGTCCACAGAGTGCACTAGCACCACTGGGGATGCAGTGCAGTGAGTCCAGAGAGTGCGCTGGAACCACTGGGGATGCAGTGCAGTGAGTCCAGAGAGTGCACTGGCACCACTGGGGATGCAGTGCAGTGAGTCCAGAGAGTGCACTGGCACCAGTGGGGACGCACTGCAGTGAGTCCAGTGAGTGCACTGGCACCACTGGGGATGCAGTGCAGTGAGTCCAGAGAGTGCACTGGCACCACTGGGGAAGCAGTGCAGTGAGTCCAGAGAGTGCAGTGGCACCACTAGGGATGCAGTGCAGTGAGTCCAGAGAGTGCACTGGCAGCCCTGGGGATGCAGTGCAGTGAGTCCAGAGAGTGCACTGGCACCACTGGGGATGCACTTCAGTGAGTCCAGAGAGTGCACTGGCACCACTGGGGATGCACTTCAGTGAGTCCAGAGAGTGCACTGGCACCACTGGGGATGCAGTGCAGTGAGTCCAGAGAGTGCACTGGCACCACTGAGAATGCACTTCAGTGAGTCCAGAGAGTGCACTGGCACCACTGGGGATGCAGTGCAGTGAGTCCAGAGATTGCACTGGCAGCACTGGGGATGCAGTGCTGTGACTCCAGAGAGCGCACAGGCACCACTGGGGATGCAGTGCAGTGAGTCCAGAGAGTGCACTGGCACCACTCGGGATGCACTGCAGTGAGTCCAGAGAGTGCACTGGCACCAGTGGGGATGCACTGCAGTGAGTCCAGTGAGTGCACTGGCACCACTGGGGAAGCAGTGCAGTGAGTCCAGAGAGTGCAGAGGCACCACTGGTGATGCAGTTTAGTGAGTCCAGAGAGTGCACTGGCACCACTGGGGATGCAGTGCAGTGAATCCAGTGAGTGCACTGGCACCACTGGGGAACAGTGCAGTGAGTCCAGAGAGTGCACTGGCACCACTGGGGATGCAGTGCAGTGAGTCCAGAGAGTGCACTGGCACCACTGGGGATGCAGTGCAGTGAGTCCAGAGAGTGCACTGGCACCACTGGGGATGCAGTGCAGTGAGTCCAGAGAGTGCGCTGGAACCACTGGGGATGCAGTGCAGTGAGTCCAGAGAGTGCACTGGCACCACTGGGGATGCAGTGCAGTGAGTCCAGAGAGTGCACTGGCACCAGTGGGGATGCACTGCAGTGAGTCCAGTGAGTGCACTGGCACCACTGGGGATGCAGTGCAGTGAGTCCAGAGAGTGCACTGGCACCACTGGGGAAGCAGTGCAGTGAGTCCAGAGAGTGCAGTGGCACCACTAGGGATGCAGTGCAGTGAGTCCAAAGAGTGCACTGGCAGCACTGGGGATGCACTGCAGTGAGTCCAGAGAGTGCACTGGCACCACTGGGGATGCACTTCAGTGAGTCCAGAGAGTGCACTGGCACCACTGGGGATGCAGTGCAGTGAGTCCAGAGAGTGCACTGGCACCACTGAGAATGCACTTCAGTGAGTCCAGAGAGTGCACTGGCACCACTGGGGATGCAGTGCAGTGAGTCCAGAGATTGCACTGGCAGCACTGGGGATGCAGTGCTGTGACTCCAGAGAGCGCACAGGCACCACTGGGGATGCAGTGCAGTGAGTCCAGAGAGTGCACTGGCACCACTCGGGATGCACTGCAGTGAGTCCAGAGAGTGCACTGGCACCAGTGGGGATGCACTGCAGTGAGTCCAGTGAGTGCACTGGCACCACTGGGGAAGCAGTGCAGTGAGTCCAGAGAGTGCAGAGGCACCACTGGTGATGCAGTTTAGTGAGTCCAGAGAGTGCACTGGCACCACTGGGGATGCACTGCAGTGAATCCAGTGAGTGCACTGGCACCGCTGGGGATACAGTGCAGTGAGTCCAGAGAGTGCACTGGCACCACTGGGGATGCAGTGCAGTGAGTCCAGAGAGTGCACTGGCACCACTGGGGATGCATTGCAGTGAGTCCAGAGAGTGCACTGGCAACACAGATGATGCAGTACACTGAGTCCAGTGAGTGCACTGGCACCACTGGGGATGTAGTGCAGTGACTCGAGAGAGTGCACTTGCACCACTGGGGATGCAGTGCAGTGAGTCCAGAGAGTGCACTGGCACCACTGGGGATGCACTGCAGTGAGTCCAGAGAGTGCACTGGCACCACTGGGGATGCAGTGCAGTGAGTCCAGAGAGTGCACTGGCACCACTGGGGATGCACTGCAGTGAGTCCAGAGATTGCACTGGCACCACTGTGGATGCAGTGCAGTGAGTCCAGAGACTTCACTGGCACCACTGGGAATGCAGAGAAGTGAGTGCAGAGAGTGCACTGGCACCACTGGGGATGCAGTGCAGTGAGTCCAGAGAGTGCACTGGCACCCCTGGGGATGCAGTGCAGTGAGTCCAGAGAGTGCACTGGCACCACCTGTGATGCAGTGAAGTGAGTCCAGAGAGTGCACTGGCACCAATGGGGCTGCAGTGCAGTGAGTCCAAAGAGTGCACTGGCACCACTGGGAATGCACTGCAGTGAGTCCAGAGAGTGCACTGGCACCACTGGTGATGCAGTACAGTGAGTCCAGAGAGTGCACTGGCACCACTGGTGATGCACTGCAGTGAGTCCAGAGAGTGCACTGGCACCACTGGGGATGCACTTCAGTGAGTCCAGAGATTGCACTGGCACCACTGGGGATGCAGTGCAGTGAGTCCAGAGAGTGCACTGGCACCACTGGGGATGCAGTGCATTGAGTCCAGAGAGTGCACTGGCACAACTGGGGATGCACTTCAGTGAGTCCAGAGAGTGCACTGACACCACTGGGGATGCAGTGCAGTGAGTCCACAGAGTGCACTGGCACCACTGTGGATGCAGTGCAGTGAGTTCAGAGAGAGCCCTGGCAGCACAGGGGATGCAGTGCAGTGAGTCCAGAGAGTGCACTGGCACCACTAGGGATGCACTGCAGTGAGTCCAGAGAGTGCACTGGCACCACTCGGGATGCAGTGCAGTGAGTCCAGAGTGCATTAGCTCCTCTGGGGATGCATTGACGCGAGTCCAGAGAGTGCACTGGCACCACTGGGGATGCACTGCAGTCACTCCAGAGAGTGCACTGGCACCACTGGGGATGCGGTGCAGTGAGTCCAGAGAGTGCACTGGCACCACAGGGGATGCAGTGCAGTGAGTCCAGAGAGTGCACTGGAACCACTGGGGATGCGGTGGCGGGAGTCCAGAGAGTGCTTTGGCACCACTGGGGATGCAGTACAGTGAGTCCAGAGAGTGCACTGGCACCACTGGGGATGCAGCGCAGTGACTCTAGAGAGTGCACTGGCACCACTCAGGGTGCAGTGCGGTGAGTCCAGAGAGTGCACTGGCACCACTGGGGATGCAGTACAGTGAGTCCAGAGAGTGCACTGGCACCACTGGGTATGCAGTGCAGTGAGTCCAGAGAGTGCACTGGCACCACTGGGGATGCACTGCAGTGAGTCCAGAGTGCACTAGCACCACTGGGGATGCACTGCAGTGAGTCCAGAGAGTGCACTGGCACCACCGGGAATGCACTGCAGTGAGTCCAGGGAGTGCACTGGCACCACTGGGGATGCACTGCAGTGAGTCCAGAGTGCACTAGCACCACTGGGGATGCACTTCAGTGAGTCCAGAGAGTGCACTGGCACCACTGGGGATGCAGTGACGCGAGTCCAGAGAGTGCACTGGCACCACTGGGGATGCAGTGACGCGAGTCCAGAGAGTGCACTGGCACCACTGGGGATGCAGTGCAGTCACTCCAGAGAGCGCACTGGCACCACTGGGGATGCGCTGCAGTGAGTGCAGAGAGTGCACTGGCACAACTGGGGATGCAGCGCAGTGACTCTAGAGAGTGCACTGGCACCACTGCGGATGCGGTGCAGTGAGTCCAGAGAGTGCACTGGCACCACAGGTGATGCAGTGCAGTGAGTCCAGAGAGTGCACTGGCAGCACTGGGGATGCACTGCAGTGAGTCCAGAGAGTGCACTGGCACCACAGGTGATGCACTCCAGTGAGTCCAGAGAGTGCACTGGCACCACTGGGGATGCACTGCAGTGACTCGAAAGAGTGCACTGGCACCACTGGGGAAGCAGTGCAGTGAGTCCAGAGAGTGCACTGGCACCACTGGGGATGCACTGCAGTGAGTCCAGAGAGTGCACTGTCACTACTGGGGATGCAGTGCAGTGAGTCCAGAGAGTGCACTGGCACCACTGAGAATGCACTTCAGTGAGTCCAGAGAGTGCCCTGGCACCACTGGGGATGCACTGCAGTGAGTCCAGAGATTGCACTGGCACCACTGGGGATGCAGTACAGTGAGTCCACACAGTGCACTAGCACCACTGGGGATGCAGTGCAGTGAGTCCAGAGAGTGCACTGGCACCACTGGTGATGCACTGCTGTGAGTCCAGAGAGTGCTCTTGCACCACAGGGGATGCAGTGCAGTGACTCAAGAGAGTGCACTGGCAGCACTGGGGATGCAGTGCAGTGAGTCCAGAGATTGCACTGGCACCACTGGGGATGCAGTGCAGTGAGTCCAGAGAGTGCAATGGCACCACTGCGGATGCACTGCAGTGAGTCCAGAGAGTGCACTGGCTCCACTGGGGATGCACTGCAGTGAGTCCAGAGAGTGCACTGGCACCACTGGGGATGCACTGCAATGAGTCCAGAGAGTGCACTGGCACCACTGGGGATGCAGTGCAGTGAGTCCAGAGAGTGCACTGGCACCACTGGGGATGCACTGCAGTGAGTCCAGAGAGTGCACTGGCACCACAGGGGATGCACTGCAGTGAGTCCACAGAGTGCACTAGCACTACTGGGGATGCAGTGCAGTGAGTCCAGAGAGTGCACTGGCAGCACTGGGGATGCAGTGCAGTGAGTCCAGAGAGTGCACTGGCACCACTGGGGATGCACTGCAGTGAGTCCAGAGAGTGCACTGTCACCGTTGGGGATGCACTGCAGTGTCTGCAGAGAGTGCCCTGGCACCACTAGGGATGCAGTGCAGTGAGTCCAGAGAGTGCACTGGCACCACTGGGGATGCAGTGCAGTGAGTCCAGAGAGTGCACTGGCACCACTGGTGATGCACTGCTGTGAGTCCAGAGAGTGCTCTTGCACCACAGGGGATGCAGTGCAGTGACTAAAGAGAGTGCACTGGCAGCACTGGGGATGCAGTGCAGTGAGTCCAGAGAGTGCACTGGCACCACTGGGGATGCAGTGCAGTGAGTCCAGAGAGTGCAATGGCACCACTGCGGATGCACTGCAGTGAGTCCAGAGAGTGCACTGGCTCCACTGGGGATGCACTGCAGTGAGTCCAGAGAGTGCACTGGCACCACTGGGGATGCACTGCAGTGAGTCCAGAGAGTGCACTGGCACCACTGGGGATGCACTGCAGTGAGTCCACAGAGTGCACTAGCACTACTGGGGATGCAGTGCAGTGAGTCCAGAGAGTGCACTGGCAGCACTGGGGATGCAGTGCAGTTACTCCAGAGATTGCACTGGCACCACCGGGGATGCAGTGCAGTGAGTCCAGAGAGTGCACTGGCACCACTGGGGATGCAGTGCAGTGAGTCCAGAGAGTGCACTGGCACCACTGGGGATGCAGTGCTGTGACTCCAGAGAGCGAACTGGCACCACTGGGGATGCAGTGCAGTGAGTCCAGAGAGTGCACTGGCACCACTGGGGATGCACTGCAGTGAGCCCAGAGAGTGCACTGGCACCAGTGGGGATGCACTGCAGTGAGTCCAGAGAGTGCACTGGCACCACTGGGGAAGCAGTGCAGTGAGTCCAGAGAGTGCAGTGGCACCACTGGGGATGCACTGCAGTGAGTCCAGAGATTGCACTGGCACCACTGGGGATGCAGTGCAGTGAGTCCAGAGAGTGCACTGGCACCACTGGGGATGCACTGCAGTGAGTCCAGAGAGTGCACTGGCACCACTGAGAATGCATTTCAATGAGTCCAGAGAGTACACTGGCACCACTGGGGATGCACTGCAGTGAGTCCAGAGAGTGCACTGGCACCACTGGGGATGCACTGCAGTGAGTCCAGAGAGTGCACTGTCACTACTGGGGATGCAGTGCAGTGAGTCCAGAGAGTGCACTGGCACCACTGGGGATGCAGTGCAGTGAGTCCTGAGAGTGCACTGGCACCACTGGGGATGCAGTGCAGTGAGTCCAGAGATTGCACTGGCACCACTGGGGATGCAGTACAGTGAGTCCACACAGTGCACTAGCACCACTGGGGATGCAGTGCAGTGAGTCCAGAGAGTGCACTGGCACCACTGGGGATGCAGTGCAGTGAGTCCAGAGAGTGCACTGGCACCACTGGTGATGCACTGCAGTGAGTCCAGAGAGTGCACTGGCTCCACTGGGGATGCACTGCAGTGACTCCAGAGAGTGCACTGGCACCACTGGGGATGCACTGCAGTGAGTCCAGAGATTGCACTGGCACCACTGGGGATGCACTGAAGTGAGTCCAGAGAGTGCACTGGCACCACTGAGAATGCACTTCAGTGAGTCCAGAGAGTGCACTGGCACCACTGGGGATGCACTTCAGTGAGTCCAGAGAGTGCACTGGCACCACTGGGGATGCAGTGCTGTGACTCCAGAGAGTGCACTGGCACCACTGGGGATGCAGTGCAGTGAGTCCAGAGAGTGCACTGGCACCACTGGGGATGCGGTGCCGGGAGTCCAGAGAGTGCTTTGGCACCAGTGGGGATGCACTGCAGTTACTCCAGAGACTGCACTGGCACCACTGGGGATGCAGTGCAGTGAGTCCAGAGAGTGCACTGGCACCACTGGGGATGCACTGCAGTGAGTCCAGAGAGTGCACTGGCACCACTGGGGATGCACTGCAGTGAGTCCAGAGAGTGTACTGGCACCACTGGGGATGCACTGCAGTGAGTCCAGAGAGTGCACTGGCACCACTGGGGATGCACTGCAGTGAGTCCAGAGAGTGCACTGGCACCACTGGGGATGCACTGCAGTGAGTCCACAGAGTGCACTAGCACTACTGGGGATGCAGTGCAGTGAGTCCAGAGAGTGCACTGGCAGCACTGGGGATGCAGTGCAGTGAGTCCAGAGAGTGCACTGGCACCACTGGGGATGCACTTCAGTGAGTCCAGAGAGTGCACTGGCACCACTGGGGATGCACTGCAGTGAGCCCAGAGAGTGCACTGGCACCAGTGGGGATGCACTGCAGTAAGTCCAGTGAGTGCACTGGCACCACTGGGGATGCAGTGCAGTGGGTCCAGTGAGTGTACTGGCACCACTGAGAATGCACTTCAGTGAGTCCAGAGAGTGCACTGGCACCACTGGGGATGCACTGCAGTGAGTCCAGAGAGTGCACTGGCACCACTGGGGATGCACTGCAGTGAGTCCAGAGAGTGCACTGGCAACACTGGGGATGCAGTGCAGTGAGTCCAGAGAGTGCACTGGCACCACTGGGGATGCAGTGCAGTGAGTCCAGAGAGTGCACTGGCACCACTGGGGATGCGGTGCTGGGAGTTCAGAGAGTGCTTTGGTACCAGTGGGGATGCAGTGCAGTTACTCCAGAGACTGCACTGGCACCACCGGGGATGCAGTGCAGTGAGTCCAGAGAGTGCACTGGCACCACTGGGGATGCAGTGCAGTGAGTCCAGAGATTGCACTGGCACCACTGGGGATGCACTGCAGTGAGTCCAGAGAGTGCACTGTCACTACTGGGGATGCAGTGCAGTGAGTCCAGAGAGTGCACTGGCACCACTGGGGATGCAGTGCAGTGAGTCCTGAGAGTGCACTGGCACCACTGGGGATGCAGTGCAGTGAGTCCAGAGATTGCACTGGCACCACTGGGGATGCAGTACAGTGAGTCCACACAGTGCACTAGCACCACTGGGGATGCAGTGCAGTGAGTCCAGAGAGTGCACTGGCACCACTGGGGATGCAGTGCAGTGAGTCCAGAGAGTGCACTGGCACCACTGGTGATGCACTGCTGTGAGTCCAGAGAGTGCTCTTGCACCACAGGGGATGCAGTGCAGTGACTCAAGAGAGTGCACTGGCAGCACTGGGGATGCAGTGCAGTGAGTGTAGAGAGTGCACTGGCACCACTTGAGATGCAGTGCAGTGAGTCCAGAGAGTGCAATGGCACCACTGCGGATGCACTGCAGTGAGTCCAGAGAGTGCACTGGCTCCACTGGGGATGCACTGCAGTGAGTCCAGAGAGTGCACTGGCACCACTGGGGATGCACTGCAGTGAGTCCAGAGAGTGTACTGGCACCACTGGGGATGCACTGAAGTGAGTCCAGAGAGTGCACTGGCACCACTGAGAATGCACTTCAGTGAGTCCAGAGAGTGCACTGGCACCACTGGGGATGCACTTCAGTGAGTCCAGAGAGTGCACTGGCACCACTGGGGATGCAGTGCTGTGACTCCAGAGAGTGCACTGGCACCACTGGGGATGCAGTGCAGTGAGTCCAGAGAGTGCACTGGCACCACTGGGGATGCGGTGCCGGGAGTCCAGAGAGTGCTTTGGCACCAGTGGGGATGCACTGCAGTTACTCCAGAGACTGCCCTGGCACCACTGGGGATGCAGTGCAGTGAGTTCAGAGAGTGCACTGGCACCACTGGGGATGCACTGCAGTGAGTCCAGAGAGTGCACTGTCACCACTGGGGATGCACTGCAGTGAGTCCAGAGAGTGCACTGTCACCACTGGGGATGCAGTGCAGTGAGTCCAGAGAGTGCACTGGCACCACTGGGGATGCAGTGCTGTGACTCCGGAGAGTGCACTAGCACCACTGAGAATGCACTTCAGTGAGTCCAGAGAGTGCACTGGCACCACTGGGGATGCACTTCAGTGAGTCCAGAGAGTGCACTGGCACCACTGGGGATGCAGTGCTGTGACTCCAGAGAGTGCACTGGCACCACTGGGGATGCAGTTTAGTGAGTCCAGAGAGTGCACTGGCACCACTGGGGATGCGGTGCCGGGAGTCCAGAGAGTGCTTTGGCACCAGTGGGGATGCACTGCAGTTACTCCAGAGACTGCACTGGCACCACTGGGGATGCAGTGCAGTGAGTCCAGAGAGTGCACTGGCACCACTGGGGATGCACTGCAGTGAGTCCAGAGAGTGCACTGTCACCACTGGGGATGCACTGCAGTGAGTCCAGAGAGTGCACTGTCACCACTGGGGATGCACTGCAGTGAGTCCAGAGAGTGCACTGGCACCACTGGGGATGTGTCCAGTGAGTCCAGTGAGTGCACTGGCACCACTGGGGATGCAGTGCTGTGAGTCCAGACAGTGCACTGGCACCACTGGGGATGCCCTGCAGTGAGTCCAGAGAGTGCACTGGCACCACTGGGGATGCAGTGCAGTGAGTTCAGAGAGTGCACTGGCACCACTGGGGATGCACTGCAGTGAGTCCAGAGAGTGCACTGGCAACACTGGGGCTTCAGTGCAGTGAGTCAAGAGAGTGCACTGGCACCACTGGGGATGCACTGCAGTGAGTCCAGAGAGTGCACTGGCACCACTGGGGATGCACTGCAGTGAGTCCAGAGAGTGCACTGTCACCACTGGGGATGCAGTACAGTGAGTCCACAGAGTGCACTGGCACCAGTGGGTATGCAGTACAGTGAGTCCAGAGAGTGCACTGGCACCACTGGGGCATGCAGTGCAGTGACTCCAGAGAGTGCACTGGCACCACGGGGGATGCGGTGCTGGGAGTCCAGAGAGTGCTTTGGCACCAGTGGGGATGCAGTGCAGTTACTCCAGAGACTGCACTGGCACCACTGGGGATGCAGTGCAGTGAGTCCAGAGAGTGCACTGGCACCACTGGGGATGCAGTGCAGTGAGTCCAGAGATTTGCACTGGCACCACTGGGGATGCAGTGCTGTGACTCCAGAGAGCGCACTGGCACCACTGGGGATGCAGTGCAGTGAGTCCAGAGAGTGCACTGGCACCACTGGGGATGCACTGCAGTGAGCCCAGAGAGTGCACTGGCACCAGCGGGGATGCACTGCAGTGAGTCCAGTGAGTGCACTGGCACCACTGGAGAAGCAGTGCAGTGAGTCCAGAGAGTTCAGAGGCACCACTGGTGATGCAGTTTAGTGAGTCCAGAGAGTGCACTGGCACCACTGGGGATGCAGTGCAGTGAGTCCAGTGAGTGTACTGGCACCACTGGGGATGCACTGCTGTGAGTCCAGAGAGTGCACTGGCACCACTGAGAATGCACTTCAATGAGTCTAGAGAGTGCACTGGCACCACTGGGGATGCACTGCAGTGAGTCCAGAGAGTGCAGTGGCACCACTGGGGATGCACTGCAGTGAGTCCAGAGAGTGCTTTGGCACCAGTGGGGATGCACTGCAGTTACTCCAGAGACTGCACTGGCACCACTGGGGATGCAGTGCAGTGAGTCCAGAGAGTGCACTGGCACCAGTGGGGATGCAGTGCAGTGAGTCCAGAGAGTGCACTGGCACCACTGGGGATGCACTGCAGTGAGTCCAGAGAGTGCACTGTCACCACTGGGGATGCAGTACAGTGAGTCCACAGAGTGCACTGGCACCACTGGGGATGCAGTGCCGTGAGTCCAGAGAGTGCACTGGCACCACCGGGGATGCAGTGCAGTGAGTCCAGAGAGTGCACTGGCACCACTGGGGATGCAGTGCAGTGAGTCCAGATATTTGCACTGGCACCACTGGGGATGCACTGCAGTGACTCCAGAGAGTGCACTGGCACCACTGGGGATGCACTGCAGTGAGTCCAGAGATTGCACTGGCACCACTGGGGATGCACTGAAGTGAGTCCAGAGAGTGCACTGGCACCACTGAGAATGCACTTCAGTGAGTCCAGAGAGTGCACTGGCACCACTGGGGATGCACTTCAGTGAGTCCAGAGAGTGCACTGGCACCACTGGGGATGCAGTGCTGTGACTCCAGAGAGTGCACTGGCACCACTGGGGATGCAGTGCAGTGAGTCCAGAGAGTGCACTGGCACCACTGGGGATGCGGTGCCGGGAGTCCAGAGAGTGCTTTGGCACCAGTGGGGATGCACTGCAGTTACTCCAGAGACTGCACTGGCACCACTGGGGATGCAGTGCAGTGAGTCCAGAGAGTGCACTGGCACCACTGGGGATGCACTGCAGTGAGTCCAGAGAGTGCACTGGCACCACTGGGGATGCACTGCAGTGAGTCCAGAGAGTGTACTGGCACCACTGGGGATGCACTGCAGTGAGTCCAGAGAGTGCACTGGCACCACTGGGGATGCACTGCAGTGAGTCCAGAGAGTGCACTGGCACCACTGGGGATGCACTGCAGTGAGTCCACAGAGTGCACTAGCACTACTGGGGATGCAGTGCAGTGAGTCCAGAGAGTGCACTGGCACCACTGGGGATGCACTTCAGTGAGTCCAGAGAGTGCACTGGCACCACTGGGGATGCACTGCAGTGAGCCCAGAGAGTGCACTGGCACCAGTGGGGATGCACTGCAGTAAGTCCAGTGAGTGCACTGGCACCACTGGGGATGCAGTGCAGTGGGTCCAGTGAGTGTACTGGCACCACTGAGAATGCACTTCAGTGAGTCCAGAGAGTGCACTGGCACCACTGGGGATGCACTGCAGTGAGTCCAGAGAGTGCACTGGCACCACTGGGGATGCACTGCAGTGAGTCCAGAGAGTGCACTGGCAACACTGGGGATGCAGTGCAGTGAGTCCAGAGAGTGCACTGGCACCACTGGGGATGCAGTGCAGTGAGTCCAGAGAGTGCACTGGCACCACTGGGGATGCGGTGCTGGGAGTTCAGAGAGTGCTTTGGTACCAGTGGGGATGCAGTGCAGTTACTCCAGAGACTGCACTGGCACCACCGGGGATGCAGTGCAGTGAGTCCAGAGAGTGCACTGGCACCACTGGGGATGCAGTGCAGTGAGTCCAGAGATTGCACTGGCACCACTGGGGATGCACTGCAGTGAGTCCAGAGAGTGCACTGTCACTACTGGGGATGCAGTGCAGTGAGTCCAGAGAGTGCACTGGCACCACTGGGGATGCAGTGCAGTGAGTCCTGAGAGTGCACTGGCACCACTGGGGATGCAGTGCAGTGAGTCCAGAGATTGCACTGGCACCACTGGGGATGCAGTACAGTGAGTCCACACAGTGCACTAGCACCACTGGGGATGCAGTGCAGTGAGTCCAGAGAGTGCACTGGCACCACTGGGGATGCAGTGCAGTGAGTCCAGAGAGTGCACTGGCACCACTGGTGATGCACTGCTGTGAGTCCAGAGAGTGCTCTTGCACCACAGGGGATGCAGTGCAGTGACTCAAGAGAGTGCACTGGCAGCACTGGGGATGCAGTGCAGTGAGTGTAGAGAGTGCACTGGCACCACTTGAGATGCAGTGCAGTGAGTCCAGAGAGTGCAATGGCACCACTGCGGATGCACTGCAGTGAGTCCAGAGAGTGCACTGGCTCCACTGGGGATGCACTGCAGTGAGTCCAGAGAGTGCACTGGCACCACTGGGGATGCACTGCAGTGAGTCCAGAGAGTGTACTGGCACCACTGGGGATGCACTGAAGTGAGTCCAGAGAGTGCACTGGCACCACTGAGAATGCACTTCAGTGAGTCCAGAGAGTGCACTGGCACCACTGGGGATGCACTTCAGTGAGTCCAGAGAGTGCACTGGCACCACTGGGGATGCAGTGCTGTGACTCCAGAGAGTGCACTGGCACCACTGGGGATGCAGTGCAGTGAGTCCAGAGAGTGCACTGGCACCACTGGGGATGCGGTGCCGGGAGTCCAGAGAGTGCTTTGGCACCAGTGGGGATGCACTGCAGTTACTCCAGAGACTGCCCTGGCACCACTGGGGATGCAGTGCAGTGAGTTCAGAGAGTGCACTGGCACCACTGGGGATGCACTGCAGTGAGTCCAGAGAGTGCACTGTCACCACTGGGGATGCACTGCAGTGAGTCCAGAGAGTGCACTGGCACCACTGGGGATGCAGTGCTGTGACTCCAGAGAGTGCACTGGCACCACTGGGGATGCAGTTTAGTGAGTCCAGAGAGTGCACTGGCACCACTGGGGATGCGGTGCCGGGAGTCCAGAGAGTGCTTTGGCACCAGTGGGGATGCACTGCAGTTACTCCAGAGACTGCACTGGCACCACTGGGGATGCAGTGCAGTGAGTCCAGAGAGTGCACTGGCACCACTGGGGATGCACTGCAGTGAGTCCAGAGAGTGCACTGTCACCACTGGGGATGCACTGCAGTGAGTCCAGAGAGTGCACTGTCACCACTGGGGATGCACTGCAGTGAGTCCAGAGAGTGCACTGGCACCACTGGGGATGTGTCCAGTGAGTCCAGTGAGTGCACTGGCACCACTGGGGATGCAGTGCTGTGAGTCCAGACAGTGCACTGGCACCACTGGGGATGCCCTGCAGTGAGTCCAGAGAGTGCACTGGCACCACTGGGGATGCAGTGCAGTGAGTTCAGAGAGTGCACTGGCACCACTGGGGATGCACTGCAGTGAGTCCAGAGAGTGCACTGGCAACACTGGGGCTTCAGTGCAGTGAGTCAAGAGAGTGCACTGGCACCACTGGGGATGCACTGCAGTGAGTCCAGAGAGTGCACTGGCACCACTGGGGATGCACTGCAGTGAGTCCAGAGAGTGCACTGTCACCACTGGGGATGCAGTACAGTGAGTCCACAGAGTGCACTGGCACCAGTGGGTATGCAGTACAGTGAGTCCAGAGAGTGCACTGGCACCACTGGGGCATGCAGTGCAGTGAGTCCAGAGAGTGCACTGGCACCACGGGGGATGCGGTGCTGGGAGTCCAGAGAGTGCTTTGGCACCAGTGGGGATGCAGTGCAGTTACTCCAGAGACTGCACTGGCACCACTGGGGATGCAGTGCAGTGAGTCCAGAGAGTGCACTGGCACCACTGGGGATGCAGTGCAGTGAGTCCAGAGATTTGCACTGGCACCACTGGGGATGCAGTGCTGTGACTCCAGAGAGCGCACTGGCACCACTGGGGATGCAGTGCAGTGAGTCCAGAGAGTGCACTGGCACCACTGGGGATGCACTGCAGTGAGCCCAGAGAGTGCACTGGCACCAGCGGGGATGCACTGCAGTGAGTCCAGTGAGTGCACTGGCACCACTGGAGAAGCAGTGCAGTGAGTCCAGAGAGTTCAGAGGCACCACTGGTGATGCAGTTTAGTGAGTCCAGAGAGTGCACTGGCACCACTGGGGATGCAGTGCAGTGAGTCCAGTGAGTGTACTGGCACCACTGGGGATGCACTGCTGTGAGTCCAGAGAGTGCACTGGCACCACTGAGAATGCACTTCAATGAGTCTAGAGAGTGCACTGGCACCACTGGGGATGCACTGCAGTGAGTCCAGAGAGTGCAGTGGCACCACTGGGGATGCACTGCAGTGAGTCCAGAGAGTGCTTTGGCACCAGTGGGGATGCACTGCAGTTACTCCAGAGACTGCACTGGCACCACTGGGGATGCAGTGCAGTGAGTCCAGAGAGTGCACTGGCACCAGTGGGGATGCAGTGCAGTGAGTCCAGAGAGTGCACTGGCACCACTGGGGATGCACTGCAGTGAGTCCAGAGAGTGCACTGTCACCACTGGGGATGCAGTACAGTGAGTCCACAGAGTGCACTGGCACCACTGGGGATGCAGTGCCGTGAGTCCAGAGAGTGCACTGGCACCACCGGGGATGCAGTGCAGTGAGTCCAGAGAGTGCACTGGCACCACTGGGGATGCAGTGCAGTGAGTCCAGATATTTGCACTGGCACCACTGGGGATGCAGTGCTGTGACTCCAGAGAGCGCACTGGCACCACTGGGGATGCAGTGCAGTGAGTCCAGAGAGTGCACTGGCACCACTGGGGATGCAGTGCAGTGAGCCCAGAGAGTGCACTGGCACCAGCGGGGATGCACTGCAGTGAGTCCAGTGAGTGCACTGGCACCACTGGTGATGCACTGCAGTGAGTCCAGAGAGTGCAGTGGCACCACTGGGGATGCAGTTTAGTGAGTCCAGAGAGTGCACTGGCACCACTGGGGATGCAGTGCAGTGAGTCCAGTGAGTACACTGGCACCAGTGGGGATGCAGTGCAGTGAGTCCAGAGAGTGCAGTGGCACCACTGGTGATGCAGTTTAGTGAGTCCAGAGAGTGCACTGGCACCACTGGGGATGCACTGCAGTGAGTCCAGAGAGTGCACTGGCACCACTGAGAATGCACTTCAATGAGTCCAGAGAGTGCACTGGCACCACTGGGGATGCACTGCAGTGAGTCCAGAGAGTGCAGTGGCACCACTGGGGATGCACTGCAGTGAGTCCAGAGAGTGCTTTGGCACCAGTGGGGATGCACTGCAGTTACTCCAGAGACTGCACTGGCACCACTGGGGATGCAGTGCAGTGAGTCCAGAGAGTGCACTGGCACCAGTGGGGATGCACTGCAGTGAGTCCAGAGAGTGCACTGGCACCACTGGGGATGCAGTGCAGTGAGTTCAGAGAGTGCACTGTCACCACTGGGGATGCAGTACAGTGAGTCCACAGACTGCACTGGCACCACTGGGGATGCAGTGCAGTGAGTCCAGAGAGTGCACTGGCACCACTGGGGATGCAGTGCAGTGAATCCAGTGAGTGCACTGGCACCACTGGGGATGCAGTGCAGTGAGTCCAGAGAGTGCACTGGCACCACTGGGGATGCACTGCAGTGAGTCCAGAGAGTGCTCTGGCACCACTGGGGTTGCAGTACAGTGAGTCCACACAGTGCACTAGCGCCACTGGGGATGCAGTGCAGTGAGTCCAGAGAGTGCACTGGCACCACTGGTGATGCAGTGCAGTGAGTCCAGAGAGTGCACTGGCACCACTGGTGATGCACTGCTATGAGTCCAGAGAGTGCTCTTGCACCACAGGGGATGCAGTGCAGTGACTCAAGAGAGTGCACTGGCAGCACTGGGGATGCAGTGCAGTGAGTCCAGAGAGTGCACTGGCACCACTGGAGATGCAGTGCAGTGAGTCCAGAGAGTGCAATGGCACCACTGCGGATGCACTGCAGTGAGTCCAGAGAGTGCACTGGCTCCACTGGGGATGCACTGCAGTGAGTCCAGAGAGTGCACTGGCACCACTGGGGATGCACTTCAGTGAGTCCAGAGAGTGCACTGGCACCAGTGGGGATGCAGTGCAGTGAGTCCAGAGAGTGCACTGGCACCAGTGGGGATGCAGTGCAGTGAGTCCAGAGAGTGCACTGGCACCACTGGGGATGCACTGCAGTGAGTCCAGAGAGTACACTGGCACCACTGGGGATGCACTGCAGTGAGTCCAGAGAGTGCACTGACACCACTGGGGATGCACTGCAGTGAGTCCAGAGAGTGCACTGGCACCACTGGGGATGTGTCCAGTGAGTCCAGTGAGTGCACTGGCACCACTGGGGATGCAGTACAGTGAGTCCACAGACTGCACTGGCACCACTGGGGATGCAGTGCAGTTACTCCAGAGACTGCACTGGCACCACCGGGGATGCAGTGCAGTGAGTCCAGAGAGTGCACTGGCACCACTGGGGATGCAGTGCAGTGAGTCCAGAGATTTGCACTGGTACCACTGGGGATGCAGTGCTGTGACTCCAGAGAGTGCACTGGCACCACTGGGGATGCACTGCAGTGAGCCCAGAGAGTGCACTGGCACCAGTGGGAATGCACTGCAGTGAGTCCAGTGAGTGCACTGGCACCACTGGGGAAGCAGTGCAGTGAGTCCAGAGAGTGCAGTGGCACCACTGGTGATGCAGTTTAGTGAGTCCAGAGAGTGCACTGGCACCACTGGGGATGCAGTGCAGTGAGTCCAGTGAGTGTACTGGCACCACTGGGGATGCACTGCAGTGAGTCCAGAGAGTGCACTGGCACCACTGAGAATGCACTTCAATGAGTCCAGAGAGTGCACTGGCACCACTGGGGATGCACTGCAGTGAGTCCAGAGAGTGCAGTGGCACCACTGGGGATGCACTACAGTGAGTCCAGAGAGTGCACTGGCACCACTGGGGATGCAGTGCAGTGAGTCCACAGAGTGCACTGGCACCACTGGGGATGCAGTGCAGTGAGTCCAGAGAGTGCACTGGCACCACTGGGGATGCAGTGCTGTGACTCCAGAGAGTGCACTGGCACCACTGGGGATGCAGTTTAGTGAGTCCAGAGAGTGCACTGGCACCACTGGGGATGCGGTGCCGGGAGTCCAGAGAGTGCTTTGGCACCAGTGGGGATGCACTGCAGTTACTCCAGAGACTGCACTGGCACCACTGGGGATGCAGTGCAGTGAGTTCAGAGAGTGCACTGGCACCACTGGGGATGCACTGCAGTGAGTCCAGAGAGTGCACTGTCACCACTGGGGATGCACTGCAGTGAGTCCAGAGAGTGCACTGTCACCACTGGGGATGCAGTGCAGTGAGTCCAGAGAGTGCACTGGCACCACTGGGGATGCAGTGCTGTGACTCCGGAGAGTGCACTGGCACCACTGAGAATGCACTTCAGTGAGTCCAGAGAGTGCACTGGCACCACTGGGGATGCACTTCAGTGAGTCCAGAGAGTGCACTGGCACCACTGGGGATGCAGTGCTGTGACTCCAGAGAGTGCCCTGGCACCACTAGGGATGCAGTGCAGTGAGTCCAGAGAGTGCACTGGCACCACTGGGGATGCGGTGCCGGGAGTCCAGAGAGTGCTTTGGCACCAGTGGGGATGCACTGCAGTTACTCCAGAGACTGCACTGGCACCACTGGGGATGCAGTGCAGTGAGTCCAGAGAGTGCACTGGCACCACTGGGGATGCACTGCAGTGAGTCCAGAGAGTGCACTGTCACCACTGGGGATGCAGTGCAGTGAGTCCACAGAGTGCACTGGCACCACTGGGGATGCAGTGCAGTGAGTCCAGAGAGTGCACTGGCACCACTGGGGATGCACTGCAGTGAATCCAGTGAGTGCACTGGCACCACTGGGGATACAGTGCAGTGAGTCCAGAGAGTGCACTGGCACCACTGGGGATGCAGTGCAGTGAGTCCAGAGAGTGCACTGGCACCACTGGGGATGCACTGCAGTGAGTCCAGAGATTGCACTGGCACCACTGTGGATGCAGTGCAGTGAGTCCAGAGACTTCACTGGCACCACTGGGAATGCAGAGAAGTGAGTGCAGAGAGTGCACTGGCACCACTGGGGATGCAGTGCAGTGAGTCCAGAGAGTGCACTGGCACCATTGGGGATGCAGTGCAGTGAGTCCAGAGAGTGCACTGGCACCACCTGTGATGCAGTGCAGTGAGTCCAGAGAATGCACTGGCACCAATGGGGCTGCAGTGCAGTGAGTCCAAAGAGTGCACTGGCACCACTGGGAATGCACTGCAGTGAGTCCAGAGAGTACACTGGCACCACTGGGGATGCACTGCAGTGAGTCCAGAGAGTGCACTGGCACCACTGGGGATGCACTACAGTGAATCCAGAGATTGCACTGGCACCACTGGGGATGCAGTGCAGTGAGTCCAGAGAGTGCACTGGCACCACTGGGGATGCAGTGCATTGAGTCCAGAGAGTGCACTGGCACAACTGGGGATGCACTTCAGTGAGTCCAGAGAGTGCACTGGCACCAGTGGGGATGCAGTGCAGTGAGTCCAGAGAGTGCACTGGCACCACTGGGGATGCACTGCAGTGAGTCCTGAGAGTACACTGGCACCACTGGGGATGCAGTGCAGTGAGTCCAGAGAGTGCACTGGCACCACTGGGGATGCACTGCAGTGAGTCCAGAGAGTGCACTGGCACCACTGGGGATGTGTCCAGTGAGTCCAGTGAGTGCACTGGCACCACTGGGGATGCAGTGCAGTGAGTCCAGAGAGTACACTGGCACCAGTGGGGATGCAGTGCAGTGAGTCCAGAGAGTGCACTGGCACCACGGGGGATGCGGTGCTGGGAGTCCAGAGAGTGCTTTGGCACCAGTGGGGATGCAGTGCAGTTACTCCAGAGACTGCACTGGCACCACTGGGGATGCAGTGCAGTGAGTCCAGAGAGTGCACTGGCACCACTGGGGATGCAGTGCAGTGAGTCCAGAGATTTGCACTGGCACCACTGGGGATGCAGTGCTGTGACTCCAGAGAGCGCACTGGCACCACTGGGGATGCAGTGCAGTGAGTCCAGAGAGTGCACTGGCACCACTGGGGATGCACTGCAGTGAGCCCAGAGAGTGCACTGGCACCAGCGGGGATGCACTGCAGTGAGTCCAGTGAGTGCACTGGCACCACTGGGGATGCAGTGCAGTGAGTCCAGTGAGTGTACTGGCACCACTGGGGATGCACTGCAGTGAGTCCAGAGAGTGCACTGGCACCACTGAGAATGCACTTCAATGAGTCCAGAGAGTGCACTGGCACCACTGGGGATGCACTGCAGTGAGACCAGAGAGTGCAGTGGCACCACTGGGGATGCACTGCAGTGAGTCCAGAGAGTGCTTTGGCACCAGTGGGGATGCACTGCAGTTACTCCAGAGACTGCACTGGCACCACTGGGGATGCAGTGCAGTGAGTCCAGAGAGTGCACTGGCACCAGTGGGGATGCACTGCAGTGAGTCCAGAGAGTGCACTGGCACCACTGGGGATGCACTGCAGTGAGTCCAGAGAGTGCACTGTCACCACTGGGGATGCAGTACAGTGAGTCCACAGAGTGCACTGGCACCACTGGGGATGCAGTGCAGTGAGTCCAGAGAGTGCACTGGCACCACCGGGGATGCAGTGCAGTGAGTCCAGAGAGTGCACTGGCACCACTGGGGATGCAGTGCAGTGAGTCCTGAGAGTGCACTGGCACCACTGGGGATGCAGTGCTGTGACTCCAGAGAGCGCACTGGCACCACTGGGGATGCAGTGCAGTGAGTCCAGAGAGTGCACTGGCACCACTGGGGATGCAGTGCAGTGAGCCCAGAGAGTGCACTGGCACCAGCGGGGATGCACTGCAGTGAGTCCAGTGAGTGCACTGGCACCACTGGTGATGCACTGCAGTGAGTCCAGAGAGTGCAGTGGCACCACTGGTGATGCAGTTTAGTGAGTCCAGAGAGTGCACTGGCACCACTGGGGATGCAGTGCAGTGAGTCCAGTGAGTGTACTGGCACCACTGGGGATGCAGTGCAGTGAGTCCAGAGAGTGCACTGGCACCACTGAGAATGCACTTCAATGAGTCCAGAGAGTGCACTGGCACCACTGGGGATGCACTGCAGTGAGTCCAGAGAGTGCAGTGGCACCACTGGGGATGCACTGCAGTGAGTCCAGAGAGTGCTCTTGCACCACAGGGGATGCAGTGCAGTGACTCAAGAGAGTGCACTGGCACCACTGGGGATGCAGTGCAGTGAGTCCAGAGAGTGCACTGGCACCAGTGGGGATGCACTGCAGTGAGTCCAGAGAGTGCACTGGCACCACTGGGGATGCACTGCAGTGAGTTCAGAGAGTGCACTGTCACCACTGGGGATGCAGTACAGTGAGTCCACAGACTGCACTGGCACCACTGGGGATGCAGTGCAGTGAGTCCAGAGAGTGCACTGGCACCACTGGGGATGCAGTGCAGTGAATCCAGTGAGTGCACTGGCACCACTGGGGATGCAGTGCAGTGAGTCCAGAGAGTGCACTGGCACTACTGGGGATGCAGTGCAGTAAGTCCAGAGAGTGCACTGGCACCACTGGGGATGCACTGCAGTGAGTCCAGAGAGTACACTGGCACCACTGGGGATGCACTGCAGTGAGTCCAGAGAGTGCACTGGCACCACTGGGGATGCACTGCAGTGAGTCCAGAGAGTGCACTGGCACCACTGGGGATGTGTCCAGTGAGTCCAGTGAGTGCACTGGCACCACTGGGGATGCAGTGCAGTGAGTCCAGAGAGTACACTGGCACCAGTGGGGATGCAGTGCAGTGAGTCCAGAGAGTGCACTGGCACCACTGGGGATGCAGTGCAGTCAGTCCAGTGAGTGCACTGGCACCACAGGGGGTGCAGTACAGTGAGTCCAGAGAGTGCACTGGCACCACTGGGGATACACTGCAGTGAGTCCAGACAGTGCACTGGCACCACTGGGGATGCCCTGCAGTGAGTCCAGAGAGTGCACTGGCACCACTGGGGATGCAGTGCAGTGAGTCCAGAGAGTGCACTGGCACCACTGGGGATGCACTGCAGTGAGTCCAGAGAGTGCACTGGCACCACTGGGTCTTCAGTGCAGTGAGTCAAGAGAGTGCACTGGCACCACTGGGGATGCAGTGCAGTGAGTCCAGAGAGTGCACTGGCACCACTGGGGATGCACTGCAGTGAGTCCAGAGAGTGCACTGTCACCACTGGGGATGCAGTACAGTGAGTCCACAGAGTGCACTGGCACCAGTGGGTATGCAGTACAGTGAGTCCAGAGAGTGCACTGGCACCACTGGGCATGCAGTGCAGTGAGTCCAGAGAGTGCACTGGCACCACTGGGGATGCGGTGCTGGGAGTCCAGAGAGTGCTTTGGCACCAGTGGGGATGCAGTGCAGTTACTCCAGAGACTGCACTGGCACCACTGGGGATGCAGTGCAGTGAGTCCAGAGAGTGCACTGGCACCACTGGGGATGCAGTGCAGTGAGTCCAGAGATTTGCACTGGTACCACTGGGGATGCAGTGCTGTGACTCCAGAGAGTGCACTGGCACCACTGGGGATGCACTGCAGTGAGCCCAGAGAGTGCACTGGCACCAGTGGGAATGCACTGCAGTGAGTCCAGTGAGTGCACTGGCACCACTGGGGAAGCAGTGCAGTGAGTCCAGAGAGTGCAGTGGCACCACTGGTGATGCAGTTTAGTGAGTCCAGAGAGTGCACTGGCACCACTGGGGATGCAGTGCAGTGAGTCCAGTAAGTGTACTGGCACCACTGGGGATGCACTGCAGTGAGTCCAGAGAGTGCACTGGCACCACTGAGAATGCACTTCAATGAGTCCAGAGAGTGCACTGGCACCACTGGGGATGCACTGCAGTGAGTCCAGAGAGTGCAGTGGCACCACTGGGGATGCACTGCAGTGAGTCCAGAGAGTGCTTTGGCACCAGTGGGGATGCACTGCAGTTACTCCAGAACTGCACTGGCACCACTGGGGATGCAGTGCAGTGAGTCCAGAGAGTGCACTGGCACCAGTGGGGATGCACTGCAGTGAGTCCAGAGAGTGCACTGGCACCACTGGGGATGCAGTGCAGTGAGTCCACAGAGTGCACTGGCACCACTGGGGATGCAGTGCAGTGAGTCTAGAGAGTGCACTGGCACCACTGGGGATGCAGTGCTGTGACTCCAGAGAGTGCACTGGCACCAGTGGGGATGCAGTTTAGTGAGTCCAGAGAGTGCACTGGCACCACTGGGGATGCGGTGCCGGGAGTCCAGAGAGTGCTTTGGCACCAGTGGGGATGCACTGCAGTTACTCCAGAGACTGCACTGGCACCACTGGGGATGCAGTGCAGTGAGTTCAGAGAGTGCACTGGCACCACTGGGGATGCACTGCAGTGAGTCCAGAGAGTGCACTGTCACCACTGGGGATGCACTGCAGTGAGTCCAGAGAGTGCACTGTCACCACTGGGGATGCAGTGCAGTGAGTCCAGAGAGTGCACTGGCACCACTGGGGATGCAGTGCTGTGACTCCGGAGAGTGCACTGGCACCACTGAGAATGCACTTCAGTGAGTCCAGAGAGTGCACTGGCACCACTGGGGATGCAGTGCTGTGACTCCAGAGAGTGCACTGGCACCACTGGGGATGCAGTGCAGTGAGTCCAGAGAGTGCACTGGCACCACTGGGGATGCGGTGCCGGGAGTCCAGAGAGTGCTTTGGCACCAGTGGGGATGCACTGCAGTTACTCCAGAGACTGCACTGGCACCACTGGGGATGCAGTGCAGTGAGTCCAGAGAGTGCACTGGCACCACTGGGGATGCACTGCAGTGAGTCCAGAGAGTGCACTGTCACCACTGGGGATGCACTGCAGTGAGTCCAGAGAGTGCACTGTCACCACTGGGGATGCAGTGCAGTGAGTCCACAGAGTGCACTGGCACCACTGGGGATGCAGTGCAGTGAGTCCAGAGAGTGCACTGGCACCACTGGGGATGCACTGCAGTGAATCCAGTGAGTGCACTGGCACCACTGGGGATACAGTGCAGTGAGTCCAGAGAGTGCACTGGCACCACTGGGGATGCAGTGCAGTGAGTCCAGAGAGTGCACTGGCACCACTGGGGATGCAGTGCAGTGAGTCCAGAGAGTGCACTGGCACCACTGGTGATGCACTGCAGTGAGTCCAGAGATTGCACTGGCACCACTGTGGATGCAGTGCAGTGAGTCCAGAGACTTCACTGGCACCACTGGGAATGCAGAGAAGTGAGTGCAGAGAGTGCACTGGCACCACTGGGGATGCAGTGCAGTGAGTCCAGAGAGTGCACTGGCACCATTGGGGATGCAGTGCAGTGAGTCCAGAGAGTGCACTGGCACCACCTGTGATGCAGTGCAGTGAGTCCAGAGAATGCACTGGCACCAATGGGGCTGCAGTGCAGTGAGTCCAAAGAGTGCACTGGCACCACTGGGAATGCACTGCAGTGAGTCCAGAGAGTACACTGGCACCACTGGGGATGCACTGCAGTGAGTCCAGAGAGTGCACTGGCACCACTGGGGATGCACTACAGTGAATCCAGAGATTGCACTGGCACCACTGGGGATGCAGTGCAGTGAGTCCAGAGAGTGCACTGGCACCACTGGGGATGCAGTGCATTGAGTCCAGAGAGTGCACTGGCACAACTGGGGATGCACTTCAGTGAGTCCAGAGAGTGCACTGGCACCAGTGGGGATGCAGTGCAGTGAGTCCAGAGAGTGCACTGGCACCACTGGGGATGCACTGCAGTGAGTCCTGAGAGTACACTGGCACCACTGGGGATGCAGTGCAGTGAGTCCAGAGAGTGCACTGGCACCACTGGGGATGCACTGCAGTGAGTCCAGAGAGTGCACTGGCACCACTGGGGATGTGTCCAGTGAGTCCAGTGAGTGCACTGGCACCACTGGGGATGCAGTGCAGTGAGTCCAGAGAGTACACTGGCACCAGTGGGGATGCAGTGCAGTGAGTCCAGAGAGTGCACTGGCACCACTGGGGATGCAGTGCAGTCAGTCCAGTGAGTGCACTGGCACCACTGGGGGTGCAGTACAGTGAGTCCAGAGAGTGCACTGGCACCACTGGGGATACACTGCAGTGAGTCCAGACAGTGCACTGGCACCACTGGGGATGCCCTGCAGTGAGTCCAGAGAGTGCACTGGCACCACTGGGGATGCAGTGCAGTGAGTCCAGAGAGTGCACTGGCACCACTGGGGATGCACTGCAGTGAGTCCAGAGAGTGCACTGGCACCACTGGGGCTTCAGTGCAGTGAGTCAAGAGAGTGCACTGGCACCACTGGGGATGCACTGCAGTGAGTCCAGAGAGTGCACTGGCACCACTGGGGATGCACTTCAGTGAGTCCAGAGAGTGCACTGTCACCACTGGGGATGCAGTACAGTGAGTCCACAGAGTGCACTGGCACCAGTGGGTATGCAGTACAGTGAGTCCAGAGAGTGCACTGGCACCACTGGGCATGCAGTGCAGTGAGTCCAGAGAGTGCACTGGCACCACGGGGGATGCGGTGCTGGGAGTCCAGAGAGTGCTTTGGCACCAGTGGGGATGCAGTGCAGTGAGTCCAGAGATTTGCACTGGCACCACTGGGGATGCAGTGCTGTGACTCCAGAGAGCGCACTGGCACCACTGGGGATGCAGTGCAGTGAGTCCAGAGAGTGCACTGGCACCACTGGGGATGCACTGCAGTGAGCCCAGAGAGTGCACTGGCACCAGCGGGGATGCACTGCAGTGAGTCCAGTGAGTGCACTGGCACCACTGGGGAAGCAGTGCAGTGAGTGCAGAGAGTTCAGTGGCACCACTGGTGATGCAGTTTAGTGAGTCCAGAGAGTGCACTGGCACCACTGGGGATGCAGTGCAGTGAGTCCAGTGAGTGTACTGGCACCACTGGGGATGCACTGCAGTGAGTCCAGAGAGTGCACTGGCACCACTGAGAATGCACTTCAATGAGTCCAGAGAGTGCACTGGCACCACTGGGGATGCACTGCAGTGAGACCAGAGAGTGCAGTGGCACCACTGGGGATGCACTGCAGTGAGTCCAGAGAGTGCTTTGGCACCAGTGGGGATGCACTGCAGTTACTCCAGAGACTGCACTGGCACCACTGGGGATGCAGTGCAGTGAGTCCAGAGAGTGCACTGGCACCAGTGGGGATGCACTGCAGTGAGTCCAGAGAGTGCACTGGCACCACTGGGGATGCACTGCAGTGAGTCCAGAGAGTGCACTGTCACCACTGGGGATGCAGTACAGTGAGTCCACAGAGTGCACTGGCACCACTGGGGATGCAGTGCAGTGAGTCCAGAGAGTGCACTGGCACCACCGGGGATGCAGTGCAGTGAGTCCAGAGAGTGCACTGGCACCACTGGGGATGCAGTGCAGTGAGTCCTGAGAGTGCACTGGCACCACTGGGGATGCAGTGCTGTGACTCCAGAGAGCGCACTGGCACCACTGGGGATGCAGTGCAGTGAGTCCAGAGAGTGCACTGGCACCACTGGGGATGCAGTGCAGTGAGCCCAGAGAGTGCACTGGCACCAGCGGGGATGCACTGCAGTGAGTCCAGTGAGTGCACTGGCACCACTGGTGATGCACTGCAGTGAGTCCAGAGAGTGCAGTGGCACCACTGGTGATGCAGTTTAGTGAGTCCAGAGAGTGCACTGGCACCACTGGGGATGCAGTGCAGTGAGTCCAGTGAGTGTACTGGCACCACTGGGGATGCACTGCAGTGAGTCCAGAGAGTGCACTGGCACCACTGAGAATGCACTTCAATGAGTCCAGAGAGTGCACTGGCACCACTGGGGATGCACTGCAGTGAGTCCAGAGAGTGCAGTGGCACCACTGGGGATGCACTGCAGTGAGTCCAGAGAGTGCTCTTGCACCACAGGGGATGCAGTGCAGTGACTCAAGAGAGTGCACTGGCACCACTGGGGATGCAGTGCAGTGAGTCCAGAGAGTGCACTGGCACCAGTGGGGATGCACTGCAGTGAGTCCAGAGAGTGCACTGGCACCACTGGGGATGCACTGCAGTGAGTTCAGAGAGTGCACTGTCACCACTGGGGATGCAGTACAGTGAGTCCACAGACTGCACTGGCACCACTGGGGATGCAGTGCAGTGAGTCCAGAGAGTGCACTGGCACCACTGGGGATGCAGTGCAGTGAATCCAGTGAGTGCACTGGCACCACTGGGGATGCAGTGCAGTGAGTCCAGAGAGTGCACTGGCACTACTGGGGATGCAGTGCAGTAAGTCCAGAGAGTGCACTGGCACCAGTGGGGATGCACTGCAGTGAGTCCAGAGAGTGCACTGTCACTACTGGGGATGCAGTGCAGTGAGTCCAGAGAGTGCACTGGCACCACTGAGGATGCAGTGCAGTGAGTCCTGAGAGTGCACTGGCACCACTGGGGATGCACTGCAGTGAGTCCAGAGATTGCACTGGCACCACTGGGGATGCAGTACAGTGAGTCCACACAGTGCACTAGCACCACTGGGGATGCAGTGCAGTGAGTCCAGAGAGTGCACTGGCACCACTGGTGATGCAGTGCAGTGAGTCCAGAGAGTGCACTGGCACCACTGGTGATGCACTGCTATGAGTCCAGAGAGTGCTCTTGCACCACAGGGGATGCAGTGCAGTGACTCAAGAGAGTGCACTGGCAGCACTGGGGATGCAGTGCAGTGAGTCCAGAGAGTGCACTGGCACCACTGGAGATGCAGTGCAGTGAGTCCAGAGAGTGCAATGGCACCACTTGGGATGCACTGCAGTGAGTCCAGAGAGTGCACTGGCTCCACTGGGGATGCACTGCAGTGAGTCCAGAGAGTGCACTGGCACCACTGGGGATGCACTTCAGTGAGTCCAGAGAGTGCACTGGCACCAGTGGGGATGCAGTGCAGTGAGTCCAGAGAGTGCACTGGCACCACTGGGGATGTGTCCAGTGAGTCCAGTGAGTGCACTGGAACCACTGGGGATGCAGTGCAGTGTGTCCAGAGAGTACACTGGCACCAGTGGGGATGCAGTGCAGTGAGTCCAGAGAGTGCACTGGCACCACTGGGGATGCAGTGCAGTCAGTCCAGTGAGTGCACTGGCACCACTGGGGGTGCAGTACAGTGAGTCCAGAGAGTGCACTGGCACCACTGGGGATGCACTGCAGTGAGTCCAGAGAGTGCACTGGCACCACTGGGGATGCCCTGCAGTGAGTCCAGAGAGTGCACTGGCACCACTGGGGATGCAGTGCAGTGAGTCCAGAGAGTGCACTGGCACCACTGGGGATGCACTGCAGTGAGTCCAGAGAGTGCACTGGCACCACTGGGTCTTCAGTGCAGTGAGTCAAGAGAGTGCACTGGCACCACTGGGGATGCACTGCAGTGAGTCCAGAGAGTGCACTGGCACCACTGGGGATGCACTGCAGTGAGTCCAGAGAGTGCACTGTCACCACTGGGAATGCAGTACAGTGAGTCCACAGAGTGCACTGGCACCAGTGGGTATGCAGTACAGTGAGTCCAGAGAGTGCACTGGCACCACTGGGCATGCAGTGCAGTGAGTCCAGAGAGTGCACTGGCACCACTGGGGATGCGGTGCTGGGAGTCCAGAGAGTGCTTTGGCACCAGTGGGGATGCAGTGCAGTTACTCCAGAGACTGCACTGGCACCACCGGGGATGCAGTGCAGTGAGTCCAGAGAGTGCACTGGCACCACTGGGGATGCAGTGCAGTGAGTCCAGAGATTTGCACTGGCACCACTGGGGATGCAGTGCTGTGACTCCAGAGAGCGCACTGGCACCACTGGTGATGCAGTGCAGTGAGTCCAGAGAGTGCACTGGCACCACTGGGGATGCAGTGCAGTGAGCCCAGAGAGTGCACTGGCACCAGTGGGGATGCACTGCAGTGAGTCCAGTGAGTGCACTGCCACCACTGGGGAAGCAGTGCAGTGAGTCCAGAGAGTGCAGTGGCACCACTGGTGATGCAGTTTAGTGAGTCCAGAGAGTGCACTGGCACCACTGGGGATGTAGTGCAGTGAGTCCAGTGAGTGTACTGGCACCACCTGGGATGCACTGCAGTGAGTCCAGAGAGTGCACTGGCACCACTGAGAATGCACTTCAATGAGTCCAGAGAGTGCACTGGCACCACTGGGGATGCACTGCAGTGAGTCCAGAGAGTGCAGTGGCACCACTGGGGATGCACTGCAGTGAGTCCAGAGAGTGCTTTGGCACCAGTGGGGATGCACTGCAGTTACTCCAGAGACTGCACTGGCACCACTGGGGATGCAGTGCAGTGAGTCCAGAGAGTGCACTGGCACCACTGGGGATGCACTGCAGTGAGTCCAGAGAGTGCACTGGCACCACTGGGGATGCACTGCAGTGAGTCCAGAGAGTGCACTGGCACCACTGGGGATGCACTGCAGTGAGTCCACAGAGTGCACTGGCACCACTGGGGATGCAGTGCAGTGAGTCCAGAGAGTGCACTGGCACCACTGGGGATGCAGTGCAGTGAGTCCAGAGAGTGCACTGGCACCACTGGGGATGCACTGCAGTGAGTCCAGAGAGTGCACTGTCACTACTGGGGATGCAGTGCAGTGAGTCCAGAGAGTGCACTGGCACCACTGGGGATGCAGTACAGTGAGTCCACACAGTGCACTAGCACCACTGGGGATGCAGTGCAGTGAATCCAGTGAGTGCACTGGCACCACTGGGGATGCACTGCAGTGAGTCCAGAGAGTGCACTGGCACCACTGGGGATGCAGTGCAGTGAGTCCTGAGAGTGCACTGGCACCACTGGGGATGCAGTGCAGTGAGTCCAGAGATTGCACTGGCACCACTGGGGATGCAGTACTGTGAGTCCACACAGTGCACTAGCACCACTGGGGATGCAGTGCAGTGAGTCCAGAGAGTGCACTGGCACCACTGGTGATGCAGTGCAGTGAGTCCAGAGAGTGCACTGGCACCACTGGGGATGCACTGCAGTGAGTCCACAGAGTGCACTAGCACCACTGGGGATGCAGTGCAGTGAGTCCAGAGAGTGCGCTGGAACCACTGGGGATGCAGTGCAGTGAGTCCAGAGAGTGCACTGGCACCACTGGGGATGCAGTGCAGTGAGTCCAGAGAGTGCACTGGCACCACTGGGGATGCAGTGCAGTGAGTCCAGTGAGTGCACTGGCACCACTGGGGATGCAGTGCAGTGAGTCCAGAGAGTGCACTGGCACCACTGGGGAAGCAGTGCAGTGAGTCCAGAGAGTGCAGTGGCACCACTAGGGATGCAGTGCAGTGAGTCCAGAGAGTGCACTGGCAGCACTGGGGATGCAGTGCAGTGAGTCCAGAGAGTGCACTGGCACCACTGGGGATGCACTTCAGTGAGTCCAGAGAGTGCACTGGCACCACTGGGGATGCAGTGCAGTGAGTCCAGAGAGTGCACTGGCACCACTGGGGATGCAGTGCAGTGAGTCCAGTGAGTGCACTGGCACCACTGGGGATGCAGTGCAGTGAGTCCAGAGAGTGCACTGGCACCACTGGGGAAGCAGTGCAGTGAGTCCAGAGAGTGCAGTGGCACCACTAGGGATGCAGTGCAGTGAGTCCAGAGAGTGCACTGGCAGCACTGGGGATGCAGTGCAGTGAGTCCAGAGAGTGCACTGGCACCACTGGGGATGCACTTCAGTGAGTCCAGAGAGTGCACTGGCACCACTGGGGATGCAGTGCTGTGACTCCAGAGAGTGCACTGGCACCACTGGGGATGCAGTGCAGTGAGTCCAGAGAGTGCACTGGCACCACTGGGGATGCGGTGCCGGGAGTCCAGAGAGTGCTTTGGCACCAGTGGGGATGCACTGCAGTTACTCCAGAGACTGCACTGGCACCACTGGGGATGCAGTGCAGTGAGTCCAGAGAGTGCACTGGCACCACTGGGGATGCACTGGAGTGAGTCCAGAGAGTGCACTGTCACCACTGGGGATGCAGTGCAGTGAGTCCACAGAGTGCACTGGCACCACTGGGGATGCAGTGCAGTGAGTCCAGAGAGTGCACTGGCACCACTGGGGATGCACTGCAGTGAATCCAGTGAGTGCACTGGCACCACTGGGGATACAGTGCAGTGAGTCCAGAGAGTGCACTGGCACCACTGGGGATGCAGTGCAGTGAGTCCAGAGAGTGCACTGGCACCACTGGGGATGCAGTACAGTGAGTCCAGAGAGTGCACTGGCACCACAGATGATGCAGTACACTGAGTCCAGTGAGTGCACTGGCACCACTGGGGATGTAGTGCAGTGACTCGAGAGAGTGCACTTGCACCACTGGGGATGCAGTGCAGTGAGTCCAGAGAGTGCACTGGCACCACTGGGGATGCACTGCAGTGAGTCCAGAGAGTGCACTGGCACCACTGGGGATGCAGTGCAGTGAGTCCAGAGAGTGCACTGGCACCACTGGGGATGCACTTCAGTGAGTCCAGAGATTGCACTGGCACCACTGGGGATGCAGTGCAGTGAGTCCAGAGAGTGCACTGGCACCCCTGGGGATGCAGTGCAGTGAGTCCAGAGAGTGCACTGGCACCACCTGTGATGCAGTGCAGTGAGTCCAGAGAGTGCACTGGCACCAATGGGGCTGCAGTGCAGTGAGTCCAAAGAGTGCACTGGCACCACTGGGAATGCACTGCAGTGAGTCCAGAGAGTGCACTGGCACCACTGGTGATGCAGTACAGTGAGTCCAGAGAGTGCACTGGCACCACTGGTGATGCACTGCAGTGAGTCCAGAGAGTGCACTGGCACCACTGGGGATGCACTTCAGTGAGTCCAGAGATTGCACTGGCACCACTGGGGATGCAGTGCAGTGAGTCCAGAGAGTGCACTGGCACCACTGGGGATGCAGTGCATTGAGTCCAGAGAGTGCACTGGCACAACTGGGGATGCACTTCAGTGAGTCCAGAGAGTGCACTGACACCACTGGGGATGCAGTGCAGTGAGTCCATAGAGTGCACTGGCAGCACTGGGGATGCACTGCAGTGAGTCCAGAGAGTACACTGGCACCAGTGGGGATGCAGTGCAGTGAGTCCAGAGAGTGCACTGGCACCACTGGGGATGCAGTGCAGTCAGTCCAGAGAGTGCACTGGCACCACTGGGGGTGCAGTACAGTGAGTCCAGAGAGTGCACTGGCACCACTGGGGATGCAGTGCAGTGAGTCCACAGAGTGCACTAGCACCACTGGGGATGCAGTGCAGTGAGTCCAGACAGTGCGCTGGAACCACTGGGGATGCAGTGCAGTGAGTCCAGAGAGTGCACTGGCACCACTGGGGATGCAGTGCAGTGAGTCCAGAGAGTGCACTGGCACCAGTGGGGACGCACTGCAGTGAGTCCAGTGAGTGCACTGGCACCACTGGGGATGCAGTGCAGTGAGTCCAGAGAGTGCACTGGCACCACTGGGGAAGCAGTGCAGTGAGTCCAGAGAGTGCAGTGGCACCACTAGGGATGCAGTGCAGTGAGTCCAGAGAGTGCACTGGCAGCCCTGGGGATGCAGTGCAGTGAGTCCAGAGAGTGCACTGGCACCACTGGGGATGCACTTCAGTGAGTCCAGAGAGTGCACTGGCACCACTGGGGATGCACTTCAGTGAGTCCAGAGAGTGCACTGGCACCACTGGGGATGCAGTGCAGTGAGTCCAGAGAGTGCACTGGCACCACTGAGAATGCACTTCAGTGAGTTCAGAGAGTGCACTGGCACCACTGGGGATGCAGTGCAGTGAGTCCAGAGATTGCACTGGCAGCACTGGGGATGCAGTGCTGTGACTCCAGAGAGCGCACAGGCACCACTGGGGATGCAGTGCAGTGAGTCCAGAGAGTGCACTGGCACCACTCGGGATGCACTGCAGTGAGTCCAGAGAGTGCACTGGCACCAGTGGGGATGCACTGCAGTGAGTCCAGTGAGTGCACTGGCACCACTGGGGAAGCAGTGCAGTGAGTCCAGAGAGTGCAGAGGCACCACTGGTGATGCAGTTTAGTGAGTCCAGAGAGTGCACTGGCACCACTGGGGATGCAGTGCAGTGAATCCAGTGAGTGCACTGGCACCACTGGGGAACAGTGCAGTGAGTCCAGAGAGTGCACTGGCACCACTGGGGATGCAGTGCAGTGAGTCCAGAGAGTGCACTGGCACCACTGGGGATGCAGTGCAGTGAGTCCAGAGAGTGCACTGGCACCACTGGGGATGCAGTGCAGTGAGTCCAGAGAGTGCGCTGGAACCACTGGGGATGCAGTGCAGTGAGTCCAGAGAGTGCACTGGCACCACTGGGGATGCAGTGCAGTGAGTCCAGAGAGTGCACTGGCACCAGTGGGGATGCACTGCAGTGAGTCCAGTGAGTGCACTGGCACCACTGGGGATGCAGTGCAGTGAGTCCAGAGAGTGCACTGGCACCACTGGGGAAGCAGTGCAGTGAGTCCAGAGAGTGCAGTGGCACCACTAGGGATGCAGTGCAGTGAGTCCAAAGAGTGCACTGGCAGCACTGGGGATGCACTGCAGTGAGTCCAGTGAGTGCACTGGCACCACTGGGGATGCACTTCAGTGAGTCCAGAGAGTGCACTGGCACCACTGGGGATGCAGTGCAGTGAGTCCTGAGAATGCACTTCAGTGAGTCCAGAGAGTGCACTGGCACCACTGGGGATGCAGTGCAGTGAGTCCAGAGATTGCACTGGCACCACCTGTGATGCAGTGCAGTGAGTCCAGAGAGTGCACTGGCACCAATGGGGCTGCAGTGCAGTGAGTCCAGAGAGTGCACTGGCACCAATGGGGCTGCAGTGCAGTGAGTCCAAAGAGTGCACTGGCACCACTGGGAATGCACTGCAGTGAGTCCAGAGAGTGCACTGGCACCACTGGTGATGCAGTACAGTGAGTCCAGAGAGTGCACTGGCACCACTGGTGATGCACTGCAGTGAGTCCAGAGAGTGCACTGGCACCACTGGGGATGCACTTCAGTGAGTCCAGAGATTGCACTGGCACCACTGGGGATGCAGTGCAGTGAGTCCAGAGAGTGCACTGGCACCACTGGGGATGCAGTGCATTGAGTCCAGAGAGTGCACTGGCACAACTGGGGATGCACTTCAGTGAGTCCAGAGAGTGCACTGACACCACTGGGGATGCAGTGCAGTGAGTCCATAGAGTGCACTGGCAGCACTGGGGATGCACTGCAGTGAGTCCAGAGAGTACACTGGCACCAGTGGGGATGCAGTGCAGTGAGTCCAGAGAGTGCACTGGCACCACTGGGGATGCAGTGCAGTCAGTCCAGAGAGTGCACTGGCACCACTGGGGGTGCAGTACAGTGAGTCCAGAGAGTGCACTGGCACCACTGGGGATGCAGTGCAGTGAGTCCACAGAGTGCACTAGCACCACTGGGGATGCAGTGCAGTGAGTCCAGACAGTGCGCTGGAACCACTGGGGATGCAGTGCAGTGAGTCCAGAGAGTGCACTGGCACCACTGGGGATGCAGTGCAGTGAGTCCAGAGAGTGCACTGGCACCAGTGGGGACGCACTGCAGTGAGTCCAGTGAGTGCACTGGCACCACTGGGGATGCAGTGCAGTGAGTCCAGAGAGTGCACTGGCACCACTGGGGAAGCAGTGCAGTGAGTCCAGAGAGTGCAGTGGCACCACTAGGGATGCAGTGCAGTGAGTCCAGAGAGTGCACTGGCAGCCCTGGGGATGCAGTGCAGTGAGTCCAGAGAGTGCACTGGCACCACTGGGGATGCACTTCAGTGAGTCCAGAGAGTGCACTGGCACCACTGGGGATGCACTTCAGTGAGTCCAGAGAGTGCACTGGCACCACTGGGGATGCAGTGCAGTGAGTCCAGAGAGTGCACTGGCACCACTGAGAATGCACTTCAGTGAGTCCAGAGAGTGCACTGGCACCACTGGGGATGCAGTGCAGTGAGTCCAGAGATTGCACTGGCAGCACTGGGGATGCAGTGCTGTGACTCCAGAGAGCGCACAGGCACCACTGGGGATGCAGTGCAGTGAGTCCAGAGAGTGCACTGGCACCACTCGGGATGCACTGCAGTGAGTCCAGAGAGTGCACTGGCACCAGTGGGGATGCACTGCAGTGAGTCCAGTGAGTGCACTGGCACCACTGGGGAAGCAGTGCAGTGAGTCCAGAGAGTGCAGAGGCACCACTGGTGATGCAGTTTAGTGAGTCCAGAGAGTGCACTGGCACCACTGGGGATGCAGTGCAGTGAATCCAGTGAGTGCACTGGCACCACTGGGGAACAGTGCAGTGAGTCCAGAGAGTGCACTGGCACCACTGGGGATGCAGTGCAGTGAGTCCAGAGAGTGCACTGGCACCACTGGGGATGCAGTGCAGTGAGTCCAGAGAGTGCACTGGCACCACTGGGGATGCAGTGCAGTGAGTCCAGAGAGTGCGCTGGAACCACTGGGGATGCAGTGCAGTGAGTCCAGAGAGTGCACTGGCACCACTGGGGATGCAGTGCAGTGAGTCCAGAGAGTGCACTGGCACCAGTGGGGATGCACTGCAGTGAGTCCAGTGAGTGCACTGGCACCACTGGGGATGCAGTGCAGTGAGTCCAGAGAGTGCACTGGCACCACTGGGGAAGCAGTGCAGTGAGTCCAGAGAGTGCAGTGGCACCACTAGGGATGCAGTGCAGTGAGTCCAAAGAGTGCACTGGCAGCACTGGGGATGCACTGCAGTGAGTCCAGTGAGTGCACTGGCACCACTGGGGATGCACTTCAGTGAGTCCAGAGAGTGCACTGGCACCACTGGGGATGCAGTGCAGTGAGTCCAGAGAGTGCACTGGCACCACTGAGAATGCACTTCAGTGAGTCCAGAGAGTGCACTGGCACCACTGGGGATGCAGTGCAGTGAGTCCAGAGATTGCACTGGCACCACTGGGGATGCAGTGCTGTGACTCCAGAGAGCGCACAGGCACCACTGGGGATGCAGTGCAGTGAGTCCAGAGAGTGCACTGGCACCACTCGGGATGCACTGCAGTGAGTCCAGAGAGTGCACTGGCACCAGTGGGGATGCACTGCAGTGAGTCCAGTGAGTGCACTGGCACCACTGGGGAAGCAGTGCAGTGAGTCCAGAGAGTGCAGAGGCACCACTGGTGATGCAGTTTAGTGAGTCCAGAGAGTGCACTGGCACCACTGGGGATGCACTGCAGTGAATCCAGTGAGTGCACTGGCACCGCTGGGGATACAGTGCAGTGAGTCCAGAGAGTGCACTGGCACCACTGGGGATGCAGTGCAGTGAGTCCAGAGAGTGCACTGGCACCACTGGGGATGCATTGCAGTGAGTCCAGAGAGTGCACTGGCAACACAGATGATGCAGTACACTGAGTCCAGTGAGTGCACTGGCACCACTGGGGATGTAGTGCAGTGACTCGAGAGAGTGCACTTGCACCACTGGGGATGCAGTGCAGTGAGTCCAGAGAGTGCACTGGCACCACTGGGGATGCACTGCAGTGAGTCCAGAGAGTGCACTGGCACCACTGGGGATGCAGTGCAGTGAGTCCAGAGAGTGCACTGGCACCACTGGGGATGCACTGCAGTGAGTCCAGAGATTGCACTGGCACCACTGTGGATGCAGTGCAGTGAGTCCAGAGACTTCACTGGCACCACTGGGAATGCAGAGAAGTGAGTGCAGAGAGTGCACTGGCACCACTGGGGATGCAGTGCAGTGAGTCCAGAGAGTGCACTGGCACCCCTGGGGATGCAGTGCAGTGAGTCCAGAGAGTGCACTGGCACCACCTGTGATGCAGTGAAGTGAGTCCAGAGAGTGCACTGGCACCAATGGGGCTGCAGTGCAGTGAGTCCAAAGAGTGCACTGGCACCACTGGGAATGCACTGCAGTGAGTCCAGAGAGTGCACTGGCACCACTGGTGATGCAGTACAGTGAGTCCAGAGAGTGCACTGGCACCACTGGTGATGCACTGCAGTGAGTCCAGAGAGTGCACTGGCACCACTGGGGATGCACTTCAGTGAGTCCAGAGATTGCACTGGCACCACTGGGGATGCAGTGCAGTGAGTCCAGAGAGTGCACTGGCACCACTGGGGATGCAGTGCATTGAGTCCAGAGAGTGCACTGGCACAACTGGGGATGCACTTCAGTGAGTCCAGAGAGTGCACTGACACCACTGGGGATGCAGTGCAGTGAGTCCACAGAGTGCACTAGAACCACTGGGGATGCAGTGCAGTGAGTCCAGAGAGTGCGCTGGAACCACTGGGGATGCAGTGCAGTGAGTCCAGAGAGTGCACTGGCACCACTGGGGATGCAGTGCAGTGAGTCCAGAGAGTGCACTGGCACCACTGGGGATGCACTGCAGTGAGTCCAGTGAGTGCACTGTCACCACTGGGGATGCAGTACAGTGAGTCCAGAGAGTGCACTGGCACCACTGGGGAAGCAGTGCAGTGAGTCCAGAGAGTGCAGTGGCACCACTAGGGATGCAGTGCAGTGAGTCCAGAGAGTGCACTGGCAGCACTGGGGATGCAGTGCAGTGAGTCCAGAGAGTGCACTGGCACCACTGGGAATGCACTGCAGTGAGTCCAGAGAGTGCACTGGCACCACTGGGGATGCAGTGCAGTGAGTCCAGAGAGTGCACTGGCACCACTGAGAATGCACTTCAGTGAGTCCAGAGAGTGCACTGGCACCACTGGGGATGCAGTGCAGTGAGTCCAGAGATTGCACTGGCACCACAGGGGATGCAGTGCTGTGACTCCAGAGAGCGCACAGGCACCACTGGGGATGCAGTACAGTGAGTCCAGAGAGTGCACTGGCACCACTCGGGATGCACTGCAGTGAGTCCAGAGAGTGCACTGGCACCAGTGGGGATGCACTGCAGTGAGTCCAGTGAGTGCACTGGCACCACTGGGGAAGCAGTGCAGTGAGTCCAGAGAGTGCAGAGGCACCACTGGTGATGCAGTTTAGTGAGTCCAGAGAGTGCACTGGCACCACTGGGGATGCAGTGCAGTGAGTCCAGTGAGTGTACTGGCACCACTGGGGATGCACTGCAGTGAGTCCAGAGAGTGCACTGGCACCACTGAGAATGCACTTCAGTGAGTCCAGAGAGTGCACTGGCACCACTGGGGATGCACTTCAGTGAGTCCAGAGAGTGCACTGGCACCACTGGGGATGCACTGCAGTGAGTCCAGAGAGTGCACTGGCACCACTGGGGATGCAGTGCTGTGACTCCAGAGAGTGCACTGGCACCACTGGGGATGCAGTGCAGTGAGTCCAGAGAGTGCACTGGCACCACTGGGGATGCGGTGCCGGGAGTCCAGAGAGTGCTTTGGCACCAGTGGGGATGCACTGCAGTTACTCCAGAGACTGCACTGGCACCACTGGGGATGCAGTGCAGTGAGTCCAGAGAGTGCACTGGCACCACTGGGGATGCACTGGAGTGAGTCCAGAGAGTGCACTGTCACCACTGGGGATGCAGTGCAGTGAGTCCACAGAGTGCACTGGCACCACTGGGGATGCAGTGCAGTGAGTCCAGAGAGTGCGCTGGAACCACTGGGGATGCAGTGCAGTGAGTCCAGAGAGTGCACTGGCACCACTGGGGATGCAGTGCAGTGAGTCCACAGAGTGCACTAGCACCACTGGGGATGCAGTGCAGTGAGTCCAGAGAGTGCGCTGGAACCACTGGGGATGCAGTGCAGTGAGTCCAGAGAGTGCACTGGCACCACTGGGTCTTCAGTGCAGTGAGTCAAGAGAGTGCAGTGGCACCACTGGGGATGCAGTGCAGTGAGTCCAGAGAGTGCACTGGCAGCACTGGGGATGCAGTGCAGTGAGTCCAGAGAGTGCACTGGCACCACTGGGGATGCAGTGCAGTGAGTCCAGAGAGTGCAGTGGCACCACTAGGGATGCAGTGCAGTGAGTCCAGAGAGTGCACTGGCAGCACTGGGGATGCAGTGCAGTGAGTCCAGAGAGTGCACTGGTACCACTGGGGATGCAGTTCAGTGAGTCCAGAGAGTGCACTGGCACCACTGGGGATGCAGTGCAGTGAGTCCAGAGAGTGCACTGGCACCACTGAGAATGCACTTCAGTGAGTCCAGAGAGTGCACTGGCACCACTGGGGATGCAGTGCAGTGAGTCCAGAGATTGCACTGGCACCACTGGGGATGCAGTGCTGTGACTCCAGAGAGCGCACAGGCACCACTGGGGATGCAGTGCAGTGAGTCCAGAGAGTGCACTGGCACCACTGGGGATGCACTGCAGTGAGCCCAGAGAGTGCACTGGCACCAGTGGGGATGCACTGCAGTGAGTCCAGTGAGTGCACTGGCACCACTGGGGAAGCAGTGCAGTGAGTCCAGAGAGTGCAGAGGCACCACTGGTGATGCAGTTTAGTGAGTCCAGAGAGTGCACTGGCATCACTGGGGATGCAGTGCAGTGAGTCCAGTGAGTGTACTGGCACCACTGGGGATGCACTGCAGTGAGTCCAGAGAGTGCACTGGCACCACTGAGAATGCACTTCAGTGAGTCCAGAGAGTGCACTGGCACCACTGGGGATGCAGTGCAGTGAGTCCAGAGAGTGCACTGGCACCACTGGGGATGCACTGCAGTGAGTCCAGAGAGTGCACTGGCACCACTGGGGATGCAGTGCTGTGACTCAAGAGAGTGCACTGGCACCACTGGGGATGCTAGGCCTAGGAAGTGCTGGGGGAAGAACGTTAGGTTTACTCCTGTATATATTACCCCGAAGTGGGCTTTTGCTCATGTTTGGTGTAGGGTAAACCCAGTGAGTAGTGGGAATCAGTGAGTAAATCCTGCTAGAATGGCAAAGACGGCGCCTATGGATAGGACGTAGTGGAAGTGGGCAACTACGTAGTACGTGTCGTGCAGGGCGATGTCTAGGGAAGAGTTTGCAAGAACGATTCCTGTTAATCCTCCGATGGTAAATAGGAAGATAAATCCTAGAGCTCATAGTATTGGGGGGAGTCTCATTTGATTGTTCCTCCGTGCAGGGTGGCTAGTCAGCTAAATACTTTGATTCCGGTAGGGATGGCAATGATTATAGTGGCTGATGTAAAGTAGGCTCGGGTATCAACGTCTATTCCTACTGTAAACATGTGGTGAGCTCAGACGATGAATCCTAGGAAGCCGATGGATAGTATGGCTCAGACTATTCCCATGTAGCCGAAGGGCTCCTTGACTATGTAGTATGCTACAGTCTCTGGACTCACTGCACTGCATCCCCACATGGGGGGAGGCCTGCTAGGGATAAAAGTACTAGTATTAGGGTGGCGTTTAGCACTGGGGTTTTTGTTCATGAGGTTGTGATCATGGATAGGTTAAGGGCTTTGATTTTGTTAAGGGCTAGGAATACGGCTGATGTTATGATTGTGTATAGGTAGAAGGTAAGTAAGGCCAATTTGGGGCTGTAAACTAGGATGATGGCGATTCAGCCTAAGTGGGAGATGGACGAGAAGGCTAGGATTTTGCGTGTTTGTGTTTGGTTCAGTCCTATTCAGCCTCCTAGTGCTGTTGAGGCTAGGGCCATGGCGGTGAGTAGAGCTGGGTCGAGGGATTTGGATGTTAGTAGGAGCAGGGTTAGTGGGGGGAATTTTATGAGGGTCGAGAGTAGCAGGGCTGTTATTAGTGGCGATCCTTGTAGTACTTCTGGGAATCAGAAGTGAAATGGCACTAGGCCCAGTTTAATAGCGATTGCTGCTGTCAGTAGTAGACAGGAGGTTGGGTGGTTTATTTGTGTGATGTCTCATTGGCCGGTGACTCAGGCATTGGTTATGCTAGAGAATAGGACCAGGGCGGAAGCAGCTGCTTGGGTTAGGAAGTATTTCGTTGCGGCTTCTACTGCTCGTGGGTGGTGGGATTTGGCAATTAGGGGAATGATGGCTAGTGCGTTGATCTCCAGTCCTGTCCAGGCCAGAACTCAGTGGTTGCTGGAAATTGTGATTGTGGTGCCCAAGATGAGGCTGAAGGTTATGATTGGGGTCGCGTAAGGGTTCATTAGTAGAGGAGGGGGTTAAACCATCATTTTCGGGGTATGGGCCCGATAGCTTGATTAGCTGACTCTACTAGAAAATAATATAAGGGAAGTATGGAGAATTTTGATTTCTCTTGTGTGGGTTCAATTCCTACTTTTCTAAGGTCAACAGGAAATGAGAGGGCTGTTATACCTCTATGTTCACTTTATCATAGTGACCCTTTGTAGTTCAGGCACATTTCCTTATGTAAGGAGGTAGGCCTGCATAGCAGATAGGTATGCTGATGTGTCAGAGGCACAGAGCTAGTGTGAGGGGTAGGAAGTTTTTTCATAGTAGGTGCATTAGTTGGTCATATCGGAATCGTGGGTATGAAGCTCGGACCCATAAGAAACCAGAAGATAGTAGGAGGACTTTTGTGGCTAGGATGACGGGGAATAGTTCTGTGGGTGGCCCTAGGGCGCTTGGGTTTAGGAATATGATGGCTGTAAGTGTATTTATTAGCATAATGTTCGCATATTCAGCTAGGAAGAATAAGGCGAAGGGTCCTGCGGCGTATTCAACGTTAAACCCTGAGACTAGCTCAGATTCACCCTCTGTGAGGTCAAAAGGAGCTCGGTTTGTCTCTGCTAGGGTGGATACGTATCATATTATTGCTAGGGGTCATGAGGAGAAAATGAAGTATAGAGGCTCCTGTGCGATGGCAAAGGAGCTGAGTGTGTAGCTTCCGCTTAGTATGATTATTGATAGCAGGATTATGGCCAGTGTCACTTCGTATGAAATGGTCTGTGCTACTGCCCGTAGGGCTCCGATTAGTGCGTATTTTGAGTTCGAGGCTCAGCCTGATCATAGGACTGAGTAGACGGCTAGGCTTGACATGGCTATTAGGAAGAGAACTCCGAGGTTTAGATCTGCTAGGGGAAATGGGAGTGGTAGTGGTGCTCAAGTGGTGAGGGCTAGGACAAGGGCTAGTATTGGTATCAGAATGAATAGAAGTGGGGAAGAGGTAGAGGGTCGGATGGGCTCTTTGGTAAATAGTTTCAGTCCGTCCGCAAATGGTTGAAGTAGGCCAAAAGGCCCGACAACGTTAGGGCCTTTGCGGGATTGTATGTAGCTTAGGATTTTCCGTTCTACTAGGGTTAGGAAGGCTACGGCAATCAGGATTGGGATGATGTATAGGAGGGATATAACGAGGCAGCTTAGTGTTGTTATTTGAATCATGGGTGAAGCTAGGGAGAGGATTTGAACCTCTGGGGAAAGGGCTTAAGCCTTCTGCACTTGCCGGGCTCTGCCACTCTAGCTGGTCCTTTTCTAGGATTGAAAGTGGTGGGGGAAGGCCCTCTTCACGGTTTAGTTGGTTTCACTGCTTAGAGGGGGGGGGCGTGCTTGTGGTATTGGCCCCACTTTCCCGGTCCTTTCGTACTGGGGAGAGTGTGTCATAGATAGAAACCGACCTGGATTGCTCCGGTCTGAACTCAGATCACGTAGGACTGTTAATCGTTGAACAAACGAACCCTTAATAGCGGCTGCACCATTAGGATGTCCTGATCCAACATCGAGGTCGTAAACCCCCCTGTCGATATGGGCTCTTGAGGGGGATTGCGCTGTTATCCCTGGGGTAGCTTGGTCCATTAATCAATTATATTGGGTCTGGTCACTGTTAGCACTTTGAGGGGTAGCTCTAGGTAAAGAGGTATGGTCTTGTTTTTGGAGGATTTGTTCTCCTCCAAGGTCGCCCCAACCGAAAAATATCGACCAGGCTCTGCGATGGTAGTGGCCCCAGTGGGGTTGATTGAGGATTCGCGGTGGTCGTTGATTTTTAAGTTCCACAGGGTCTTCTCGTCTTATGTTCACATCCCCGCTTTTGCACGGGGAGATCAATTTCACTGATTATCTGTGAGAGACAGTTAAGACCTCGTTTAGCCATTCATACAAGTCTCGATTTATGGGACAATTGATTGCGCTATCTTTGCACGGTTAGGATACCGCGGCCGTTAAACCTAAGTCACCGGGCAGGCATCACCTTCAATACTTGTTTAATTTGCTGAAGGCTATGTTTTTGGTAAACAGTCGGGCCTTATTAATTTGCCGAGTTCCTTTCACAGATTTTAATCGCTCTTATAGGCGCTCCTGAGTCGGGTTAACAGGGTTAGTTAATACGTGGTCTTGTAGGGGTTTTTGTATCTGTCTAGGTCTGTTAATAATGTTTCTATGTAAGCTTGCGCCGTTAGAGGGGTGTGGCCCTGTACATGAGGGGCCTAGGATGATTCCTAGGATTGTTATGAGGATGGCAGCGGTTTTGGTGATAAGGGGTATGGTTATTGGGGGGGTTTTGGTTGGTGTGATGAAAGAGGTAATGATTATTCCTGCTGTAATGCTGCCTAGGGCGAGTCGGGTTAGGGGGGCGGTGATTAGTGGGTTGTTTTCGTTTATTGATACTATTGGGGGGATTCGGGTTTGTCCAGCTTGGACTAGGATGGTTATGCGGATGCTGTAGGTTGCGGTGAATGCTGTGGCTATAAGGGTTAGGAGTAGGGCTCAAGTATTTAGGTATGATGTGTTTAAGCTTTCGATGATGAGGTCTTTTGAGTAGAATCCGGCTAGGAATGGGGTTCCTATCAGCGCCAGGTTTCCGATGGTTAGGCAGGAAGTAGTGACTGGGAGTATTTTCTGTAGGCCTCCTATCTTTCGGATATCTTGTTCTCCGTTTAGGTTGTGGATGATAGACCCTGAGCATAGGAATAGTATGGCTTTAAAGAAGGCATGGGTTGAGATGTGTAGGAAGGCTAGTTGTGGGAGGTTTAGTCCGATAGTGACTATTATTAGTCCTAGTTGGCTGGATGTTGAGAAAGCAATGATTTTTTTGATGTCATTTTGGGTTAGGGCGCATGTGGCAGCGAATAGGGTTGATAGAGCACCTAGGCATAGGCAGGCAGTTAGGGCTGTCTGGTTGGTGGCTAGCAGGGGGTGCATGCGGATGAGCAGGAAGATTCCGGCTACTACTATGGTACTGGAGTGCAGTAGGGCTGATACTGGGGTGGGGCCTTCTATTGCTGCGGGCAGTCATGGGTGGAGTCCAAATTGGGCGGATTTTCCTGCGGCTGCGAGGATTAATCCTATGAGGGGGAGGATTGGGGTTTGGTGGGGGTGTACGGCTTGTTGGATCTCTCAGGTGTTGAATGTTGAAGCTAGTCATGCTATGCTCAGGATCAGTCCGACGTCTCCGATTCGGTTGTAGATTACGGCTCGTAGGGCGGCGGTGTTGGCATCTGCTCGGCCTTGTCATCAGCCGATGAGAAGGAAGGACATGATTCGTACTCCTTCCCAGCCTACGAATAGGAGGAATATGTTGTTTGCGGTTGTTAGGAGGAGTATGGCGACTAGGAATGTCAGTAGGTAGGTGAAAAATTTTGTTACGTATGGCTCTGAGGCCATGTATCATATGGCGAATTGTAGGATTGATCATGTTACAAATAGGGCGATTGGAAGAAATGTTATTGAGTATTGGTCTATTTTTAGGCTCAGGGGGATTTTAAAGTTTATAATGAATTTTCACTCCCAGTGGCAGGTGACAGATTCTACTCCCGAGTAGATGAATGCGGTTGTAGGGGCTAGGCTAATTAGGAATGCGGTTTTAACAGCGCGGGTGGTGGCTTGTGGGGTGTTTTTAAAGTTTTTAAATAGAAATGGCAGGATGATTGGGGTTAGGAGGATTGTCAGCGTGAGTAGTGTGAGGGAGTTGATTAGTAGTGTGGGGTTCACTATTTTTACTTGGATTTGCACCAAGATGGGTGGTTCCTAAGACCAGTGGATTGCTGTTATCCTTTAAAAGTAAGGGGGCTGAGGTTTTAGGCTCAGATGTAAGAGTTAGCAGCTCTTGTTGGTTAAACCCTCCCCTCGGCAGGTAAGAAGGTTTGAACTTCTATTCTTAGAATCACAGTCTAATGTTTGGTTTAAACTATACTTGCATGAGGGGATTCCGGAGATCAGTTCGGGTTTGAGGATTAGGAGGAATATTGGGATAATGTGGAGTGTTATGAGCAGGTGTTCTCGCGTGGTTGAGTTTTGCATAGATGTGATGTGGGAGGGGATTGAGCCTCGTTGGGTCATTAGTAGTATGAATAAGGTGTAGGAGGCGGTTAGTAGGGTTGCGATTCCTGTTAGGATGATCGTGAAGGCAGATCAGTTGAATAAGGTGATTATAATGGTTAGCTCTGCTATGAGGTTTGTTGTTGGGGGTAAGGCTATGTTTGTTAGATTGGCCAGCAATCATCAGGTAGCTATGAGTGGTAGGAGAGGTTGTAGGCCTCGTGTGAGTAGTAGAATTCGGCTGTGCGTACGTTCATAGTTTGTGTTGGCTAGGCAGAATAGTATGGAGGAAGTTAGTCCATGGGAAATTATTAGGATCATTGCCCCTGAGAATGATCAGTGGGTTTGGATTATTCCTGCGGCGATAACTAGGCCTATGTGGCTAACGGATGAATAAGCGATTAGTGATTTTAGGTCTGTCTGTCGTAGGCAGATTGAGCTAGTCATTAGGGCGCCTCATAGGGCCAGGGTTAGGAAGGGGTAGTGCAGGAGGTTGGACAGTGGGCCCATAAATAGAGTGACTCGTATAATTCCGTATCCTCCTAGCTTTAGTAGTAGGGCGGCGAGGAGTATTGAGCCTGCGATGGGTGCTTCTACGTGGGCTTTTGGCAGTCAGAGGTGTAGGCCGTATAGTGGGGCTTTTACTATGAATGCTATGAGCAGTGCTAGACCTGATAGTATTCCTGTCCATGAGGTGGATAGGGTTGGGTGGGTTAGTTGTAGGGTTGGCAGGTGCAGGGTGCCAATTTTCACGTATAGGTGTATGATTGTGATTAGCAGGGGTAGAGAGCTTACTGGCGTGTAGAATAGCAGGTAGATGCCAGCGCTTAGGCGTTCTGGTTGGTTCCCCCATCGGGTGATTAAGATTAGGGTGGGAATGAGGGTTGCTTCAAATGAGATGTAAAATAGTGCTAGTTCTGTGGTGGAAAAGGCTAGTAGGATGAATGGCTGGACTGCGACTAAGGTTGAGATAAAGATTCGTTTGCGTTGTAGGGGTTCTTGTTGCAGGTGGTTTTGGCTTGCTATGATTATGAGTGGGAGTAGTCAGCAGGATAGTACTAGGAGGGGGGATGAGATTTGGTCAATTCCTGTTCAGTTGGATAAAAATTTGTAGGGGTAGTAGGTTGGGATTAATCACTGTAGGCTTAGGGCAGCGATTAGGAGGCTGTATAAGGTGGTGTTAGTCCATAGAAATTTTGGTGGAGACAGCAGGGCTGTTGGAAGAAGTATGATTGTGGGTAGGATGATTTTTAGCATTGCAGGAGGTTTAGGTTGTGTAGATGGTCGGAGCCATGTGTGCGGGTGGAGGCTACTAGGATGGCCAGGCCTGTGCCCGCCTCACACGCTGAGAAGGTTAGCATGAGAATTGGTACCATGGTGAATGAGGAGACTTGGTTTTCGATGGATCATATTGATAGGCCTACGAATATCGATAATATTATGCTTTCAAGGCATAGTAGGGCGGATACTAGGTGGGTTCGGTGGAAGGCTAGTCCTAGTCCGCTGAAAATGAAGGCTGAGTAGAAGCTTAAATGTAGGGGCGACATAAGAAAGTTACAGGGTTGGCTGTAATCTGCTGGGTCGAAACCAGCTATCTTTTTGGTTAGACTAACTTTCTGTTATTCTGCTCATTCTAGGCCCCCTTGAATTCACTCGTAGGCCAGTCCGAGTGTTAGGAGAAGGAGGATCACTACAGTTCAGGTGAGGGTCATTAGGGGGGATTGGAGTTGGACGGCTCATGGCAGGGGGAGTAGGAGGGCGATTTCTAGGTCGAATAGGACGAACAGGATGGCTACTGAGGAAGAATCGGACTGAGAATGGTAATCGAGCAGATCCAAGTGGGTCGAATCCACATTCGTACGGTGAGAGTTTCTCTGAGTCGGGGTTTATTTGGGCGAGTCAGAAGTTTAATGCGGTTAGGGCGGCGCTTAGGATTGATGATAGGGCGAATATGAACATGAGTGCGTTCATTGCTCTCCTCTGGGTTTATACCAGATTCTAGAGATTGGAAGTCAATTGTAATTAATATACTAGAAGAGCAAGATCCTCATCAGTAGATGGTTATGTAGAGGAATAGTCAGATGACGTCTACGAAGTGTCAGTATCAGGCTGCTGCCTCGAATCCGAAGTGGTGGTCTGATGTAAAGTGGAACTTGATCAGTCGGAAGAGGCAGACGGTCAGGAAGGAGGATCCGATGATTACGTGGAGTCCGTGGAATCCAGTGGCAACGAAGAAGGTAGATCCGTAGACGCTATCAGCGATTGAGAATGGGGCTTCGTGGTATTCTATTGCTTGTAGGGCTGTGAAGTAGAATCCCAAGAGGATCGTTAGGGTTAGGGCGTGGATGGCATGTTTTCGGTTTCCTTCTGTGATGCTGTGATGGGCTCACGTTACGGTAACGCCTGAGGCTAGTAGGATGGCTGTGTTTAGTAGGGGGACTTCTATCGGGTTGAGTGGTTTAATTCCTGTTGGGGGTCATTGGCCTCCTAGTTCTGGGGTTGGGGCCAGGCTCGAGTGGAAGAACGCTCAGAAGAACCCTAAGAAGAAGAATGCTTCGGATGTGATGAAAAGGATTATGCCGTATCGTAGGCCTTTTTGGACTGTGGGAGTGTGATGGCCTTGGAAGGTGCTTTCTCGTACAATGTCTCGTCATCATTGGAGTATTACTAGGAGTATTGAGATGAGGCCTAGGGTTAGTAGTATGGATGAGTTGTAGTGGAATCACATGATTAATCCTGAGGTTGTGAGTAGGGCGGCAGCTGCCCCGAAGATTGGTCAAGGGCTTGGGTCAACTATGTGGTATGAGTGTGCTTGGTGTGCCATTAGATGTTTTCTTGTAAGTATAGGCTTAGAAGGAGCACGAAGACGTAGGCCTGGATTATGGCTACTGCTACTTCTAGGATGGTTAGGAGTAGTAGGATGATTATTGTTAGGATGGATACTGCAGGAAGGGTGGGTATTAATGCAATGGAGGCTGTAGAGATGAGTTGGATGAGTAAGTGTCCTGCTGTAAGGTTGGCTGTAAGGCGGACTCCGAGGGCTAGGGGGCGGATTAGTAGGCTGGTTGTTTCGATCAGGATTAGTGCGGGGATTAGGGGTGTAGGGGTACCTTCGGGTAATAGGTGGGCTAAAGAGGCTGATGGTTGGTTTCGTAGGCCTGTTAGTAGTGTGGCGAGCCATAGTGGGAAGGCTAGGGCTATGTTCATAGATAGTTGGGTGGTTGGGGTGAATGTATATGGAAGGAGGCCTAGAAGGTTGATTGTAAGAAGTATGATTATTAGGGATGTAAATATTATGGCTCATTTGTGGCCATTTTTGTTGAGTGGGACTATTAGTTGTTTTGTGATTAGGTGAAGGAGTCATGTTTGGATAGTAGAAAGGCGGTTGTTGATTCATCGGTTGTTTGGGGACGGGAATAGTAGGGCTGGGAAGAGTAGGGATAGTAGGATTAAGGGGATGCCGAATAGATTGGGGCTGGAAAATTGGTCAAAGAAGCTTAGGTTCATGGTCAGGATCATGGTGTGGGTTTGGTAGTGAGGGAGGTCTTATTTGATGGGGGGTTGGTTGTGGTGAAGGCTCGTAGTTTTGGTTGGATGAGGAGTGCTAGGGTTAATCAGGTTATAATTATGATTGAAAATCATGGTGCGGGGTTAAGCTGTGGCATATCATTAAGGAGGGGGAAGTCCCTCTTTGGCTAGCTTAAAAGGCTAGTGCTGTTGCATAGCTTCTTAATGATTAGGATGATGATAGAAGGGACGATCAGGCCTCGAAATGTGGGAGTGGGGTTGATTCTACTACAATGGGTATGTAGCTGTGATTAGCCCCGCAAATTTCTGAGCATTAGAAATCTCATTTAGGAATCCTCATTAGGAATCTCATCCGGAGATCTGTCTTGAGGCGGGATAGTTGCGAGTGGCAGGGAGTGTGGGAGGATATGGGCAGGTTTCTAGAGCAGTGGTCACCTCCAGTGTTTTGGACATTCACCCCTGAACAACTGCAAAATCCTAAAAAGCTGGCAGAATGCTTGAAAAAAAGGTGTCATGACTCTGGCAGTTCCAAAGTGACACAAATCACTGTAGCGTGCTGGGGTCTGGCTTGTGCCTATCGAGCTGCAATTGATGCTACTAGCAACCTAGCTCCAGCTCCTGTAGCCGTTCCAGCTGCAGCTCCTGCAGCCACTCCAGCTGCAGCTCCTGCAGCCGCTCCAGCTGCAGCTCCTGCAGCCGCTCCAGCTCCAGCTCCTGTAGCCGTTCCAGCTCCAGCTCCTGCAGCCGCTCCAGCTCCTGCAGCCGCTCCAGCTCCTGCAGCCGCTCCAGCTCCTGCAGCCGCTCCAGTTCCAGATCCTGCAGCTACTCCAGCTCCAGCTCCTGCAGCCGTTCCAGTTCCAGCTCCTGCAGCCGCTCCAGCTCCTGCAGCCGCTCCAGTTCCAGCTCCTGCAGCTACTCCAGCTCCAGCTCCTGCAGCCGCTCCAGCTCCTGCAGCCGTTCCAGTTCCAGCTCCTGCAGCCGCTCCAGCTCCTGCAGCCGTTCCGGCTCCTGCAGCCGCTCCAGCTCCAGCTCCTGCAGCCGCTCCAGCTCCAGCTCCTGCAGCCGCTCCAGCCCCTGCAGCCACTCCAGCTCCAGCTCCTGCAGCCGCTCCAGCTCCAGCTCCTGCAGCCGTTCCGGCTCCTGCAGCCGCTCCAGCTCCAGCCCCTGCAGCCGCTCCAGCTCCAGCCCCTGCAGCCGCTCCAGCTCCTGCAGCTGCCCCAGCTCGTGCAGCTGCTCCCACTCCTGTGGCTGGGTCAGAGAAACGAGCTGTAGCAGTGCAAGTTGACCCCGCAGAGGGTATTCCAACCCCTGTGGCAGACCCTGCGTCTGGGTCAGAGAAACGAGCTGTAGCAGTGCAAGTTGACCCCGCAGAGGGTATTCCAACCCCTGTGGCAGACCCTGCGTCTGGGTCAGAGAAACGAGCTGTAGCAGTGCAAGTTGACCCCGCAGAGGGTATTCCAACCCCTGTGGCAGACCCTGTGTCTGGGTCAGAGAAACGAGCTGTAGCAGTGCAAGTTGCCCCTGTAGACAAGGTGAAAAAATGGTATAGAGGCTCAGGTCGTTTAAAACGCAGACAGTCTTCTGCTAAGTCTGGGCGTAGTGAAGACGAGGCTGGGCCATCAAAGGTGCAGGAGACTGAAGATGAGGATGAGGATGGCGAAAAATCAACAGTAACTACCCGGACTCCATACCAGCCATCAAAGGTGCAGGAGACTGAAGATGAGGATGAGGATGTCGGAAAATCAACAGTAACTACCCGGACTCTACACCGGCCATCAAAGGTGCAGAAGACTGAAGATGAGGATGAGGATGTCGAAAAATCAACAGTAATTACCCGGACTCTATACCAGCGTGAGCTACGAGATGTGCGAAAAGATTTTGGTCGCTGTATAGGCGAGCAGCTTGTCACCTGGCTGCTCCGGTGCTGGGACACGGGAGCCAATTATGTGGAATTGGAGGGCAAGGAAGCCAGGCGGCTGGGATCCCTTGCTAGGGACGCATGCATTGACAAAGCAATTGGAGATGGAGCACAATCTCGCAGCCTCTGGAGGCGTCTCCTGTCAGCTGTGAAGGAAAGGTATCCCTTCAAGGAAGAACTTGTATGTTTACCAAGCAAATGGACCACCATGGAGAAGGGAATTCAGTACCTGAGGGAATTGTCCGTACGGGAAGTAATTTATAAGGACCTAGACGACGCACAAACATCCGCAGATCCAGATGCAGTCCGGTGTACACTACCCATGTGGCGGAAGTTTGTACAGAGTGCCCCATCATCATATGCCAGCTCATTGGCAATGCTAGCCTGGAAAACGGAGGAGAATCCCACAGTGAATGAAGTGACTAAAATACTCCGGCAGTACGAAGGAAATCTCTCCTCTTCCCTAAAGGCCTGTGTCTCAGCTGTGGAGAAACTCTCTGAAGAGGTCCACCAACTTAAAGAGAATTTATCTTCCCCTCCACCTGAACGAACCAGTGTCCACCAGCTAAAAGAGAATGCTTTAGAGAAACTTTCTGAAAAGATCCACCAACTTGAAGAAAGATTATCTTCCCCTTCACCTGAACGAACCAGTGTCCACCAGCTAAAAGAGAATGCTTTGGAGAAACTTTCTGAAAAGATCCACCAACTTGAAGAAAGATTATCTTCCCCTTCACCTGAACGAACCAGTGTCCACCAGCTAAAAGAGAATGCTTTGGAGAAACTTTCTGAAAAGATCCACCAACTTGAAGAAAGATTATCTTCCCCTTCACCTGAACGAACCAGTGTCCACCAGCTAAAAGAGAATACCTTGGAGAAACTTTCTGAAGAGATCCACCAACTTAAAGAGAGTTTATTTTCCTCCCCACCTGTACAAACCAGTGTCTCAGCTATTAGGGGTAAACGTTCATCTATGCAAGGAAGACAATATGGTGGGCACACACACCGCGCCACCCTGTGGTTTTACCTACGTGACCATGGAGAGGACATGAGAAAATGGGATGGAAAATCTACTGCGACCCTAGAGGCACGGGTACGTGAATTGCAAAGGAAAACAATTGGGAAAAAGGAGTTCTCTGAAAGGTTTGCTGCTCCAACTTCCAGCAGGCAGTCCTTTAAACACAGAAATGAAGATTCTGACCAGGACTAGAGGGGCCCTGCCTCCAGCCAGGGGGAGGAAAGGGACAATCGAGTTTATTGGACTGTGTGGATTCGATGGCCTGGCACGTCAGACGCACAGAAGTATAAGGCTTTGGTAGACACCGGTGCACAATGTACTCTAATGCCATCAAGCTATAAAGGGCCAGAGCCCATCTGTATTTATGGTGTGACGGGGGGATCCCAGCAGTTAACTGTATTGGAGGCTGAAGTGAGTCTAACCGGTAATGAGTGGCAAAAGCACCGTATTGTGACTGGCCCAGATGCTCCGTGCATCCTTGGCATAGACTATCTTAGAAGAGGATATTTCAAGGACCCAAAAGGGTTCCGCTGGGCTTTTGGCATAGCTGCTTTGGAGACAGAGGACATTAAACAGTTGTCTACCTTGCCTGGTCTCTCAGAGGACCCTTCTGTTGTGGGGTTGCTGAGGGTTGAAGAACAGCAAGTGCCGATCGCTACCACAACTGTGCACCGGCGGCAATATCGCACCAACCGAGACTCCCTGAGTCCCATCCATAAGCTAATTCGTCAACTGGAGAGCCAAGGAGTGATCAGCAAGACTCATTCACCTTTTAATAGTCCCATATGGCCAGTGCGAAAGTCTAATGGTGAGTGGAGACTAACAGTGGACTATCGTGGCCTGAACGAAGTCACGCCACCACTGAGTGCTGCAGTGCCGGACATGCTAGAACTCCAGTATGAACTGGAATCAAAGGCAGCCAAGTGGTATGCCACAATTGATATCGCTAATGCATTTTTCTCCATCCCTCTAGCAGCACAGTGCAGGCCACAGTTTGCTTTCACTTGGAGGGGAGTCCAATATACTTGGAATCGGCTGCCCCAGGGGTGGAAACACAGCCCTACCATTTGCCATGGACTGATCCAGTCTGCGCTGGAGCAGGGGGAAGCTCCTGAACACCTGCAGTACATCGATGACATCATTGTGTGGGGTGACACTGCAGAAGAAGTTTTCGAGAAAGGGAAGAAAATAGTCCAAATCCTTCTGAAGGCTGGTTTTGCCATAAAACAGAATAAAGTTAAAGGACCTGCACGAGAGATCCAGTTTTTAGGAATAAAATGGCAAGATGGACGCCGTCAAATCCCAATGGATGTGATCAACAAAATAACAGCTATGTCTCCACCAACTAGCAAAAAAGAAACACAAACTTTCCTAGGTGTCGTGGGGTTTTGGAGAATGCATATTCCAAATTACAGTCTGATTGTAAACCCGCTCTACCAAGTAACCCGTAAGAAGAATGCTTTTGAATGGGGCCCTGAGCAACGACAAGCCTTTGAACAAATTAAGCAGGAAATAGTTCATGCAGTAGCCCTCGGGCCAGTCCGAACAGGACCAGATGTAAAGAATGTGCTCTACACCGCAGCCGGAGAGAATGGTCCCACCTGGAGCCTCTGGCAGAAAGAACCTGGGGAAACTCGAGGTCGACCCCTGGGGTTTTGGAGTCGGGGATACAGAGGATCTGAAGCCCGCTATACTCCAACTGAAAAGGAGATATTGGCAGCATATGAAGGAGTTCGATCTGCTTCGGAAGTGGTCGGTACTGAAGCGCAGCTCCTCCTGGCACCCCGACTGCCGGTACTAGGCTGGATGTTCAAAGGAAGGGTCCCCTCTACGCATCATGCAACTGATGCTACATGGAGCAAGTGGGTTGCACTGATTACTCAGCGGGCTCGAATAGGAAACCCCAGTCGCCCAGGAATCTTGGAGGTGATTATGGACTGGCCAGAAGGCAAATACTTTGGGATATCACCAGAGGAGGAGGTGGTTCGTGCTGAAGAAGCCCCCCTGTACAACAAGCTACCAGAAAATGAGAAGAAATATGCCTTGTTCACTGACGGGTCCTGTCGTATTGTGGGAAAGCATCGGAGATGGAAAGCTGCTGTATGGAGTCCTACACGACGAGTTGCAGAAGCTGCTGAGGGAGAAGGTGAATCGAGTCAGTTTGCAGAAGTAAAAGCCATTCAGCTGGCTTTAGATATTGCTGAACGAGAAAAGTGGCCAGTTCTCTATCTCTATACTGATTCATGGATGGTAGCAAATGCCCTGTGGGGGTGGTTACAGCAATGGAAGCAGAACAACTGGCAGCGCAGGGGCAAGCCCATCTGGGCTGCGGCATTGTGGCAAGATATTGCTGCCCGGGTAGAGAACCTGGTTGTAAAGGTACGCCATGTAGATGCTCATGTGCCCAAGAATCGGGCTACTGAAGAACACCAAAACAACCAGCAGGTGGATCAGGCTGCTAAGATTGAAGTGGCTCAGGTGGACCTGGACTGGCAACATAAAGGTGAATTATTTATAGCCCGATGGGCCCATGACACCTCAGGCCATCAAGGTAGAGATGCAACCTACAGATGGGCTCGTGATCGAGGGGTGGACCTGACCATGGACACTACAGCACAGGTTATTCATGACTGTGAAACATGTGCTGCAATCAAGCAAGCCAAACGGTCAAAACCTCTTTGGTATGGAGGACGATGGCTGAAATATAAATATGGAGAGGCCTGGCAGATTGATTACATCACACTCCCTCAAACCCGCAACGGCAAGCGCCACGTACTTACAATGGTGGAAGCAACCACCGGATGGCTGGAAACATATCCTGTGCCCCATGCCACCGCCCGGAACACTATCCTGGGCCTTGAAAAGCAAGTCTTATGGCGACATGGCACCCCAGAGAGAATTGAGTCAGACAACGGGACTCATTTCCGAAACAACCTTATAGACACTTGGGCCAAAGAACATGGTATTGAGTGGGTGTATCACATCCCCTATCATGCACCAGCCTCTGGAAAAGTTGAACGATACAATGGACTGTTGAAGACTACACTGAAAGCAATGGGTGCTGGGACATTCAAAAATTGGGATACACATTTGGCAAAGGCCACCTGGTTAGTCAATACCAGGGGATCTGCCAACCGAGCTGGACCTGCCCAATCAAACCTGTTACGCACTGTAGAAGGGGATAAAGTTCCTGTAGTGCACGTAAGAAACATGCTGGGTAAAACAGTCTGGGCTACTCCTGCCTCAGGAAAAGGCAAACCCATTCGTGGAATTGCTTTTGCTCAGGGACCTGGATGCACTTGGTGGGTAATGCAAAAGAATGGGGAGGTCCGGTGTGTACCTCAAGGGGATTTGATACTGGGTGAGAATAGCCCATGAGTTGAATTGTAGTATGTTAATTATTATATAATAATGTATGTCATCACTACCATGATTGCTATATATCATAGATGAAAATGGTGATTAATTAGAATGTATTGGACAGAGTGTAACCTGAGCATGACATAAATGGTATGGAATAAGGGGTGGATATCTGTCCTGGTTCCAGTTAGGACAGAGTTAAGTAGCTCATAGTAGCTGGTAGGGTGCTATGTTTTGGATTAGGATGAGAAGAGCGCTGATAACATGCTGATGTTTTAATTGTTGCAGAGCAGTGTTTACACCAGGCCAAGGACTTTTCGGCTTCTTGCTCTGTCCTGCCAGCGAGCAGGCTGGGGGTGCAGCAGGAGCTGGGAGGGGACAGACCCAGGACAGCTGACCCAAACTGGCCAAAGGGGTATTCCATACCATCTGACGTCATGCTAAACAATATATAGGGGTGGCTGGCCGGGGTGGGGGGGCCGGCTGCTCGGGAATAGGCTGGGCATCGGTCAGCGGGTGGTGAGCAATTGCATTGTGCATCACTTGTTTTCTTACACATTATTATTGTTAATACTATTACCATTATCACTATTATTATTATTATTGTTATTATTATTTTCCTGTCTTAATAAACTGTCTTTATCTCAACTCACAGGCTTCACTTTCCCGTTTCTCTCCCCCATCCCAGAGAGGGAGGGGGGAGGGTGAGCGAACGGCTGTGTGGTGTTTAGCTGCCAGCCGGGTTAAACCACAACAGATTCCAAGACGCCTCATCACCCATCATAGAAGAACTCGTTGAATTCCACGACCACGCCCTAATCGTTGCCCTAGCTATCTGCAGCCTAGTTCTCTACCTTTTAGCCCACATACTAACAGAAAAACTCTCGTCCAATGCTGTAGACGCCCAAGAAGTAGAGCTGATCTGGACAATCCTACCTGCTATCGTCCTGGTACTCCTCGCCCTCCCATCCCTACAAATCCTCTACATAATGGACAAAATCGATGAACCAGACCTCACCCTAAAAGCCATCGGCCACCAATGATACTGAAGCTACGAATACACAGACTTCAAAGACCTATCATTCGACTCCTACATAGTGCCCACCCCAGACTTACCCAACGGCCACTTCCGACTGCTAGAAGTTGACCACCGCGTAGTTATCCCAATAGAATCCCCCATCCGCGTGATCATTACTGCAGGAGACGTACTCCACTCCTGAGCAGTCCCAACGCTCGGAGTTAAAACAGACGCAATCCCAGGCCGACTAAACCAAACTTCATTCATTACCACCCGGCCTGGGATTTTTTACGGACAATGCTCAGAAATTTGCGGGGCTAATCACAGCTACATACCCATTGTAGTAGAATCAACCCCACTCCCACATTTCGAGGCCTGATCGTCCCTTCTATCATCATCCTAATCATTAAGAAGCTATGCAACAGCACTAGCCTTTTAAGCTAGCCAGAGAGGGACTTCCCCCTCCTTAATGATATGCCACAGCTTAACCCCGCACCATGATTTTCAATCATAATTATAACCTGATTAACCCTAGCACTCCTCATCCAACCAAAACTACTAGCCTTCACCACAACCAACCCCCCATCAAATAAGACCTCCCTCACTACCAAACCCACACCATGATCCTGACCATGAACCTAAGCTTCTTTGACCAATTTTCCAGCCCCAATCTATTCGGCATCCCCTTAATCCTACTATCCCTACTCTTCCCAGCCCTACTATTCCCGTCCCCAAACAACCGATGAATCAACAACCGCCTTTCTACTATCCAAACATGACTCCTTCACCTAATCACAAAACAACTAATAGTCCCACTCAACAAAAATGGCCACAAATGAGCCATAATATTTACATCCCTAATAATCATACTTCTTACAATCAACCTTCTAGGCCTCCTTCCATATACATTCACCCCAACCACCCAACTATCTATGAACATAGCCCTAGCCTTCCCACTATGGCTCGCCACACTACTAACAGGCCTACGAAACCAACCATCAGCCTCTTTAGCCCACCTATTACCCGAAGGTACCCCTACACCCCTAATCCCCGCACTAATCCTGATCGAAACAACCAGCCTACTAATCCGCCCCCTAGCCCTCGGAGTCCGCCTTACAGCCAACCTTACAGCAGGACACTTACTCATCCAACTCATCTCTACAGCCTCCATTGCATTAATACCCACCCTTCCTGCAGTATCCATCCTAACAATAATCATCCTACTACTCCTAACCATCCTAGAAGTAGCAGTAGCCATAATCCAGGCCTACGTCTTCATGCTCCTTCTAAGCCTATACTTACAAGAAAACATCTAATGGCACACCAAGCACACTCATACCACATAGTTGACCCAAGCCCTTGACCAATCTTCGGGGCAGCCGCCGCCCTACTCACAACCTCAGGATTAATCATGTGATTCCACTACAACTCATCCATACTACTAACCCTAGGCCTCATCTCAATACTCCTAGTAATACTCCAATGATGACGAGACATTGTACGAGAAAGCACCTTCCAAGGCCATCACACTCCCACAGTCCAAAAAGGCCTACGATACGGCATAATCCTTTTCATCACATCCGAAGCATTCTTCTTCTTAGGGTTCTTCTGAGCGTTCTTCCACTCGAGCCTGGCCCCAACCCCAGAACTAGGAGGCCAACGACCCCCAACAGGAATTAAACCACTCAACCCGATAGAAGTCCCCCTACTAAACACAGCCATCCTACTAGCCTCAGGCGTTACCGTAACGTGAGCCCATCACAGCATCACAGAAGGAAACCGAAAACACGCCATCCATGCCCTAACCCTAACGATCCTCCTGGGATTCTACTTCACAGCCCTACAAGCAATAGAATACCACGAAGCCCCATTCTCAATCGCCGATAGCGTCTACGGATCTACCTTCTTCGTTGCCACTGGATTCCACGGACTCCACGTAATCATCGGATCCTCCTTCCTGACCGTCTGCCTCTTCCGACTGATCAAGTTCCACTTTACATCAGACCACCACTTCGGATTCGAGGCAGCAGCCTGATACTGACACTTCGTAGACATCATCTGACTATTCCTCTACATAACCATCTACTGATGAGGATCTTGCTCTTCTAGTATATTAATTACAATTGACTTCCAATCTCTAGAATCTGGTATAAACCCAGAGGAGAGCAATGAACGCACTCATGTTCATATTCGCCCTATCATCAATCCTAAGCGCCGCCCTAACCGCATTAAACTTCTGACTCGCCCAAATAAACCCCGACTCAGAGAAACTCTCACCGTACGAATGTGGATTCGACCCACTTGGATCTGCTCGATTACCATTCTCAGTCCGATTCTTCCTCAGTAGCCATCCTGTTCGTCCTATTCGACCTAGAAATCGCCCTCCTACTCCCCCTGCCATGAGCCGTCCAACTCCAATCCCCCCTAATGACCCTCACCTGAACTGTAGTGATCCTCCTTCTCCTAACACTCGGACTGGCCTACGAGTGAATTCAAGGGGGCCTAGAATGAGCAGAATAACAGAAAGTTAGTCTAACCAAAAAGATAGCTGGTTTCGACCCAGCAGATTACAGCCAACCCTGTAACTTTCTTATGTCGCCCCTACATTTAAGCTTCTACTCAGCCTTCATTTTCAGCGGACTAGGGCTAGCCTTCCACCGAACCGACCTAGTATCCGCCCTACTATGCCTTGAAAGCATAATATTATCGATATTCGTAGGCCTATCAATATGATCCATCGAAAACCAAGTCTCCTCATTCACCATGGTACCAATTCTCATGCTAACCTTCTCAGCGTGTGAGGCGGGCACAGGCCTGGCCATCCTAGTAGCCTCCACCCGCACACATGGCTCCGACCATCTACACAACCTAAACCTCCTGCAATGCTAAAAATCATCCTACCCACAATCATACTTCTTCCAACAGCCCTGCTGTCTCCACCAAAATTTCTATGGACTAACACCACCTTATACAGCCTCCTAATCGCTGCCCTAAGCCTACAGTGATTAATCCCAACCTACTACCCCTACAAATTTTTATCCAACTGAACAGGAATTGACCAAATCTCATCCCCCCTCCTAGTACTATCCTGCTGACTACTCCCACTCATAATCATAGCAAGCCAAAACCACCTGCAACAAGAACCCCTACAACGCAAACGAATCTTTATCTCAACCTTAGTCGCAGTCCAGCCATTCATCCTACTAGCCTTTTCCACCACAGAACTAGCACTATTTTACATCTCATTTGAAGCAACCCTCATTCCCACCCTAATCTTAATCACCCGATGGGGGAACCAACCAGAACGCCTAAGCGCTGGCATCTACCTGCTATTCTACACGCCAGTAAGCTCTCTACCCCTGCTAATCACAATCATACACCTATACGTGAAAATTGGCACCCTGCACCTGCCAACCCTACAACTAACCCACCCAACCCTATCCACCTCATGGACAGGAATACTATCAGGTCTAGCACTGCTCATAGCATTCATAGTAAAAGCCCCACTATACGGCCTACACCTCTGACTGCCAAAAGCCCACGTAGAAGCACCCATCGCAGGCTCAATACTCCTCGCCGCCCTACTACTAAAGCTAGGAGGATACGGAATTATACGAGTCACTCTATTTATGGGCCCACTGTCCAACCTCCTGCACTACCCCTTCCTAACCCTGGCCCTATGAGGCGCCCTAATGACTAGCTCAATCTGCCTACGACAGACAGACCTAAAATCACTAATCGCTTATTCATCCGTTAGCCACATAGGCCTAGTTATCGCCGCAGGAATAATCCAAACCCACTGATCATTCTCAGGGGCAATGATCCTAATAATTTCCCATGGACTAACTTCCTCCATACTATTCTGCCTAGCCAACACAAACTATGAACGTACGCACAGCCGAATTCTACTACTCACACGAGGCCTACAACCTCTCCTACCACTCATAGCTACCTGATGATTGCTGGCCAATCTAACAAACATAGCCTTACCCCCAACAACAAACCTCATAGCAGAGCTAACCATTATAATCACCTTATTCAACTGATCTGCCTTCACGATCATCCTAACAGGAATCGCAACCCTACTAACCGCCTCCTACACCTTATTCATACTACTAATGACCCAACGAGGCTCAATCCCCTCCCACATCACATCTATGCAAAACTCAACCACGCGAGAACACCTGCTCATAACACTCCACATTATCCCAATATTCCTCCTAATCCTCAAACCCGAACTGATCTCCGGAATCCCCTCATGCAAGTATAGTTTAAACCAAACATTAGACTGTGATTCTAAGAATAGAAGTTCAAACCTTCTTACCTGCCGAGGGGAGGGTTTAACCAACAAGAGCTGCTAACTCTTACATCTGAGCCTAAAACCTCAGCCCCCTTACTTTTAAAGGATAACAGCAATCCACTGGTCTTAGGAACCACCCATCTTGGTGCAAATCCAAGTAAAAATAGTGAACCCCACACTACTAATCAACTCCCTCACACTACTCACGCTGACAATCCTCCTAACCCCAATCATCCTGCCATTTCTATTTAAAAACTTTAAAAACACCCCACAAGCCACCACCCGCGCTGTTAAAACCGCATTCCTAATTAGCCTAGCCCCTACAACCGCATTCATCTACTCGGGAGTAGAATCTGTCACCTGCCACTGGGAGTGAAAATTCATTATAAACTTTAAAATCCCCCTGAGCCTAAAAATAGACCAATACTCAATAACATTTCTTCCAATCGCCCTATTTGTAACATGATCAATCCTACAATTCGCCATATGATACATGGCCTCAGAGCCATACGTAACAAAATTTTTCACCTACCTACTGACATTCCTAGTCGCCATACTCCTCCTAACAACCGCAAACAACATATTCCTCCTATTCGTAGGCTGGGAAGGAGTACGAATCATGTCCTTCCTTCTCATCGGCTGATGACAAGGCCGAGCAGATGCCAACACCGCCGCCCTACGAGCCGTAATCTACAACCGAATCGGAGACGTCGGACTGATCCTGAGCATAGCATGACTAGCTTCAACATTCAACACCTGAGAGATCCAACAAGCCGTACACCCCCACCAAACCCCAATCCTCCCCCTCATAGGATTAATCCTCGCAGCCGCAGGAAAATCCGCCCAATTTGGACTCCACCCATGACTGCCCGCAGCAATAGAAGGCCCCACCCCAGTATCAGCCCTACTGCACTCCAGTACCATAGTAGTAGCCGGAATCTTCCTGCTCATCCGCATGCACCCCCTGCTAGCCACCAACCAGACAGCCCTAACTGCCTGCCTATGCCTAGGTGCTCTATCAACCCTATTCGCTGCCACATGCGCCCTAACCCAAAATGACATCAAAAAAATCATTGCTTTCTCAACATCCAGCCAACTAGGACTAATAATAGTCACTATCGGACTAAACCTCCCACAACTAGCCTTCCTACACATCTCAACCCATGCCTTCTTTAAAGCCATACTATTCCTATGCTCAGGGTCTATCATCCACAACCTAAACGGAGAACAAGATATCCGAAAGATAGGAGGCCTACAGAAAATACTCCCAGTCACTACTTCCTGCCTAACCATCGGAAACCTGGCGCTGATAGGAACCCCATTCCTAGCCGGATTCTACTCAAAAGACCTCATCATCGAAAGCTTAAACACATCATACCTAAATACTTGAGCCCTACTCCTAACCCTTATAGCCACAGCATTCACCGCAACCTACAGCATCCGCATAACCATCCTAGTCCAAGCTGGACAAACCCGAATCCCCCCAATAGTATCAATAAACGAAAACAACCCACTAATCACCGCCCCCCTAACCCGACTCGCCCTAGGCAGCATTACAGCAGGAATAATCATTACCTCTTTCATCACACCAACCAAAACCCCCCCAATAACCATACCCCTTATCACCAAAACTGCTGCCATCCTCATAACAATCCTAGGAATCATCCTAGCCCTAGAACTATCGAACATAACACACACCCTCACTCACCCCAAACCAAACCCCCTCATAAACTTCTCCTCTGCATTAGGGTACTTCAACCCCCTAGTACACCGATTCTTCTCCAAAAACCTACTAGAAAAGGGACAAAACATTGCCCTACACTTGATCGACCTCTCCTGACTCAAAAAAATAGGGCCAGAGGGCCTTGCTGAACTACAAGTAGCCGCAAGCAAAGCCGCAACCTCAATACACACAGGGCTAATTAAGGCCTACCTAGGATCCTTCGCCCTCTCCATCCTGGTAATAATCCTAATAACACACAGACTCACTAATGGCCCCTAACATCCGCAAATCCCATCCCCTACTAAAAATAATCAACAACTCCCTAATCGACCTACCCGCCCCCTCCAACATCTCTGCCTGATGAAACTTCGGCTCCCTTCTAGCCATCTGCTTAGCCACACAAATCCTAACAGGCCTGCTACTAGCCATACACTACACCGCAGACACTTCACTCGCCTTCTCCTCAGTAGCTCACACATGCCGAGACGTCCAGTACGGATGGCTCATCCGCAACCTCCACGCCAACGGTGCTTCGCTCTTCTTTATCTGCATCTACTTACACATCGGACGAGGCCTCTACTACGGCTCCTACCTATACAAAGAAACCTGAAACACAGGAGTAATCCTCCTACTCACCCTAATAGCAACTGCCTTCGTAGGGTATGTCCTACCATGAGGACAAATGTCATTCTGAGGGGCCACCGTAATCACCAACCTATTCTCAGCCATCCCGTACATTGGGCAAACTCTAGTAGAATGAGCCTGAGGAGGATTCTCAGTAGACAATCCAACCTTAACCCGATTCTTCGCCATCCACTTCCTACTGCCCTTCCTAATTGCAGGAATCACCCTAGTCCACCTAACCTTCCTACACGAATCAGGCTCAAATAACCCACTAGGAATCGTATCAGACTGCGACAAAATCCCATTCCACCCATACTTCTCCATTAAAGACAGCTTAGGGCTTACCCTAATAATCACCCCTCTAATAGCACTAGCCCTATTTTCACCGAAACTCCTGGTTCTTGGAATCCTAGTTGGGAGTGGTTGGCCACATGAGATGTACAGGATTTTTACCTGTGATTTAGTCTTGACAAGGCTATGTAATTGGTTTACTAACGTCTCATAAGAAAGAAGCATGAGCGGTTAATGCAGTTGGCTTGAAACCCATCCCCAGTGGTGCCAGTGCACTCTCTGAACTCACTGAAGTGCATCCCCAGTGGTGCCAGTGCACTCTCTGCACTCACTGCACTGCATTCCCAGTGGTGCCAGTGCGCTCTCTGGAGTCACAGCACTGCATCTCCAGTGGTGCCAGCGCACTGTCTGGACTCACTGCAGTGCATCCCCAGTGGTGTCAGTGCACTCTCTGGACTCACTGTACTGCACCCCCAGTGGTACCAGTGCACTCACTGGACTGACTGCACTGCATCCCCAGTGGTGCCAGTGTGCTCTCTGGAGTCACAGCACTGCATCCCCAGTGGTGCCAGTGCACTCACTGGACTCACTGCACTGCATCACAGGTGGTGCCAGTGCACTCTCTGGACTCACTGCAGTGAATCCCCGGTGGTGCCAGTGTACTCTCTGCAGTCACTGCACTGCATCCCCAGTGGTGCCAGTGCACTCTCTGGACTCACTGCAGTGCATTCCCAGTGGTGCCAGTGCACTCTTTGGACTCACTGCACTGCAGCCCCATTGGTGCCAGTGCACTCTCTGGACTCACTGCACTGCATCACAGGTGGTGCCAGTGCACTCTCTGGACTCACTGCACTGCATCCCCAGTGGTGCCAGTGCACTCTCTGGACTCACTGCATTGCATCCCCAGTGGTGCCAGTGCACTCTCTGCACTCACTTCTCTGCATTCCCAGTGGTGCCAGTGAAGTCTCTGGACTCACTGCACTGCATCCACAGTGGTGCCAGTGCAATCTCTGGACTCACTGCAGTGCATCACCAGTGGTGCCAGTGCACTCTCTGGACTCACTGCACTGCATCCCCAGTGGTGCCAGTGCACTCTCTGGACTCACAGCAGTGCATCCCCAGTGGTGCCAGTGCACTCTCTGGACTCACTGAAGTGCATCCCCAGTGGTGCAAGTGCACTCACTGGACTCACTGGACTGCATCATCTGTGGTGCCAGTGCACTCTCTGGACTCACTGCAATGCATCCCCAGTGGTGCCAGTGCACTCTCTGGACTCACTGCACTGCATCCCCAGTGGTGCCAGTGCACTCTCTGGACTCACTGCACTGTATCCCCAGTGGTGCCAGTGCACTCACTGGATTCACTGCAGTGCATCCCAGGTGGTGCCAGTGCACTCTCTGGACTCACTGCAGTGCATCCCCAGTGGTGCCAGTGCACTCTGTGGACTCACTGCACTGCATCCCCAGTGGTGACAGTGCACTCTCTGGACTCACTGCAGTGCATCCCCAGTGGTGACAGTGCACTCTCTGGACTCACTGCAGTGCATCCCCAGTGGTGCCAGTGCACTCTCTGGACTCACTGCACTGCATCCCCAGTGGTGCCAGTGCAGTCTCTGGAGTAACTGCAGTGCATCCCCACTGGTGCCAAAGCACTCTCTGGACTCCCGGCACCGCATCCCCAGTGGTGCCAGTGCACTCTCTGGACTCACTGCACTGCATCCCCAGTGGTGCCAGTGCACTCTCTGGAGTCACAGCACTGCATCCCCAGTGGTGCCAGTGCACTCTGTGGACTCACTGAAGTGCATTCTCAGTGGTGCCAGTGCAATCTCCGGAGTCACAGCACTGCATCCCCAGTGGTGCCAGTGCACTCTCTGGACTCACTGCACTGCATCCCCAGTGGTGACAGTGCACTCTCTGGACTCACTGCAGTGCATCCCCAGTGGTGACAGTGCACTCTCTGGACTCACTGCAGTGCATCCCCAGTGGTGCCAGTGCACTCTCTGGACTCACTGCACTGCATCCCCAGTGGTGCCAGTGCAGTCTCTGGAGTAACTGCAGTGCATCCCCACTGGTGCCAAAGCACTCTCTGGACTCCCGGCACCGCATCCCCAGTGGTGCCAGTGCACTCTCTGGACTCACTGCACTGCATCCCCAGTGGTGCCAGTGCACTCTCTGGAGTCACAGCACTGCATCCCCAGTGGTGCCAGTGCACTCTCTGGACTCACTGAAGTGCATCCCCAGTGGTGCCAGTGCACTCTCTGGACTCACTGCACTGCATCCCCAGTGGTGCCAGTGCACTCTCTGGACTCACTTCAGTGCATCCCCAGTGGTGCCAGTACACTCTCTGGACTCACTGCACTGCATCCCCAGTGGTGCCAGTGCACTCTCTGGACTCACTGCAGTGCATCCCCAGTGGTGCCAGTGCACTCTCTGGACTCACTGCACTGCATCCCCAGTGGTGCCAGTGCAATCTCTGGACTCACTGTAGTGCATCCCCAGTGGTGCCAGTGCACTCTCTGGACTCACTGCAGTGCATCCCCAGTGGTGCCAGTGTACTCTCTGGACTCACTGCAGTGCATTCCCAGTGGTGCCAGTGCACTCTTTGGACTCACTGCACTGCAGCCCCATTGGTGCCAGTGCACTCTCTGGACTCACTGCACTGCATCACAGGTGGTGCCAGTGCACTCTCTGGACTCACTGCACTGCATCCCCAGTGGTGCCAGTGCACTCTCTGGACTCACTGCATTGCATCCCCAGTGGTGCCAGTGCACTCTCTGCACTCACTTCTCTGCATTCCCAGTGGTGCCAGTGAAGTCTCTGGACTCACTGCACTGCATCCACAGTGGTGCCAGTGCAATCTCTGGACTCACTGCAGTGCATCACCAGTGGTGCCAGTGCACTCTCTGGACTCACTGCACTGCATCCCCAGTGGTGCCAGTGCACTCTCTGGACTCACAGCAGTGCATCCCCAGTGGTGCCAGTGCACTCTCTGGACTCACTGAAGTGCATCCCCAGTGGTGCAAGTGCACTCACTGGACTCACTGGACTGCATCATCTGTGGTGCCAGTGCACTCTCTGGACTCACTGCAATGCATCCCCAGTGGTGCAAGTGCACTCTCTGGACTCACTGCACTGCATCCCCAGTGGTGCCAGTGCACTCTCTGGACTCACTGCACTGTATCCCCAGTGGTGCCAGTGCACTCACTGGATTCACTGCAGTGCATCCCAGGTGGTGCCAGTGCACTCTCTGGACTCACTGCACTGCATCCCCAGTGGTGCCAGTGCACTCTGTGGACTCACTGCACTGCATCCCCAGTGGTGACAGTGCACTCTCTGGACTCACTGCAGTGCATCCCCAGTGGTGACAGTGCACTCTCTGGACTCACTGCACTGCATCCCCAGTGGTGCCAGTGCAGTCTCTGGAGTAACTGCAGTGCATCCCCACTGGTGCCAAAGCACTCTCTGGACTCCCGGCACCGCATCCCCAGTGGTGCCAGTGCACTCTCTGGACTCACTGCACTGCATCCCCAGTGGTGCCAGTGCACTCTCTGGAGTCACAGCACTGCATCCCCAGTGGTGCCAGTGCACTCTCTGGACTCACTGAAGTGCATTCTCAGTGGTGCCAGTGCACTCTCCGGAGTCACAGCACTGCATCCCCAGTGGTGCCAGTGCACTCTCTGGACTCACTGCACTGCATCCCCAGTGGTGACAGTGCACTCTCTGGACTCACTGCAGTGCATCCCCAGTGGTGACAGTGCACTCTCTGGACTCACTGCAGTGCATCCCCAGTGGTGCCAGTGCACTCTCTGGACTCACTGCACTGCATCCCCAGTGGTGCCAGTGCAGTCTCTGGAGTAACTGCAGTGCATCCCCACTGGTGCCAAAGCACTCTCTGGACTCCCGGCACCGCATCCCCAGTGGTGCCAGTGCACTCTCTGGACTCACTGCACTGCATCCCCAGTGGTGCCAGTGCACTCTCTGGAGTCACAGCACTGCATCCCCAGTGGTGCCAGTGCACTCTCTGGACTCACTGAAGTGCATCCCCAGTGGTGCCAGTGCACTCTCTGGACTCACTGCACTGCATCCCCAGTGGTGCCAGTGCACTCTCTGGACTCACTTCAGTGCATCCCCAGTGGTGCCAGTACACTCTCTGGACTCACTGCACTGCATCCCCAGTGGTGCCAGTGCACTCTCTGGACTCACTGCAGTGCATCCCCAGTGGAGCCAGTGCACTCTCTGGACTCACTGCAGTGCATCCGCAGTGGTGCCATTGCATTCTCTGGACTCACTTCACTGCATCTCAAGTGGTGCCAGTGCACTCTCTGGACTCACTGCACTGCATCCCCAGTGCTGCCAGTGCACTCTCTTGAGTCACTGCACTGCATCCCCTGTGGTGCAAGAGCACTCTCTGGACTCACAGCAGTGCATCACCAGTGGTGCCAGTGCACTCTCTGGACTCACTGCACTACATCCCCAGTGGTGCCAGTGCACTCTCTGGACTCACTGCACTGCATCCCCAGTGGTGCTAGTGCACTGTGTGGACTCACTGTACTGCATCCCCAGTGGTGCCAGTGCAATCTCTGGACTCACTGCACTGCATCCCCAGTGGTGCCAGTGCACTCTCAGGACTCACTGCACTGCATCCCCAGTGGTGCCAGTGCACTCTCTGGACTCACTGCACTGCATCCCCAGTAGTGACAGTGCACTCTCTGGACTCACTGCAGTGCATCCCCAGTGGTGCCAGTGCACTCTCTGGACTCACTGCACTGCATCCCCAGTACTGCCAGTGCACTCTCTGGACTCACTGCACTGCATCCCCAGTGGTGCCAGTGCACTCACTGGATTCAATGCACTGCATCCCCAGTGGTGCCAGTGCACTCTCTGGACTCACTGCACTGCATCCCCAGTGGTGCCACTGCACTCTCTGGACTCACTGCAGTGCATCCCCAGTGGTGCCAGTGCACTCTCTGGACTCATTGAAGTGCATTCTCAGTGGTGCCAGTGCACTCTCTGGACTCACTGCAGTGCATCCCCAGTGGTGCCAGTACACTCTCTGGACTCACTGCACTGCATCCCCAGTGGTGCCAGTGCACTCTCTGGACTCACTAAACTGCATCCCCAGTGGTGCCAGTGCACTCTCTGGACTCACTGCAGTGCATCCCCAGTGGTGCCAGTGCACTCTCTGGACTCACTGCAGTGCATCCCCACTGGTGCCAGTGCACTCTCTGGACTCACTGCACTGCATCCCCGGTGGTGCCAGTGCAGTCTCTGGAGTAACTGCACTGCATCCCCACTGGTACCAAAGCACTCTCTGAACTCCCAGCACCGCATCCCCAGTGGTGCCAGTGCACTCTCTGGACTCACTGCACTGCATCCCCAGTGGTGCCAGTGCACTCTCTGGACTCACTGCACTGCATCCCCAGTGGTGCCAGTGCACTCTCTGGACTCACTGCAGTGCATCCCCAGTGGTGCCACTGCACTCTCTGGACTCACTGCAGTGCATCCCCAGTGGTGCCAGTGCACTCTCTGGACTCACTGAAGTGCATTCTCAGTGGTGCCAGTACACTCACTGGACCCACTGCACTGCATCCCCAGTGGTGCCAGTGCACTCACTGGACTTACTGCAGTGCATCCCCACTGGTGCCAGTGCACTCTCTGGGCTCACTGCAGTGCATCCCCAGTGGTGCCAGTGCACTCTCTGGACTCACTGCACTGCATCCCCAGTGGTGCCAGTGCACTCTCTGGACTCACTGAACTGCATCCCCAGTGGTGCCAGTGCACTCTATGGACTCACTGCACTGCATCCCCAGTGCTGCCAGTGCACTCTCTGGACTCACTGCACTGCATCCCCAGTAGTGCTAGTGCACTCTGTGGACTCACTGCAGTGCATCCCCAGTGGTGCCAGTGCACTCTCTGGACTCACTGCAGTGCACCCCCAGTGGTGCCAGTGCACTCTCTGGACTCACTGCAGTGCATCCCCAGTGGTGCCAGTACACTCTCTGGACTCACTGCAGTGCATCCCCAGTGGTGCCAGTGCACTCTCTGGACTCACTGCAGTGCATCCCCAGTGGTGCCAGTGCACTCTCTGGACTCACTGCACTGCATCCCCAGTGGTGCCAGTGCAGTCTCTGGAGTAACTGCAGTGCATCCCCACTGGTGCCAAAGCACTCTCTGGACTCCCGGCACCGCATCCCCAGTGGTGCCAGTGCACTCTCTGGACTCACTGCACTGCATCGCCAGTGGTGCCAGTGCACTCTCTGGAGTCACAGCACTGCATCCCCAGTGGTGCCAGTGCACTCTCTGGACTCACTGAAGTGCATCCCCAGTGGTGCCAGTGCACTCTCTGGACTCACTGAAGTGCATTCTCAGTGGTGCCAGTGCACTCTCCGGAGTCACAGCACTGCATCCCCAGTGGTGCCAGTGCACTCTCTGGACTCACTGCACTGCATCCCCAGTGGTGACAGTGCACTCTCTGGACTCACTGCACTGCATCCCCAGTGGTGACAGTGCACTCTCTGGACTCACTGCAGTGCATCCCCAGTGGTGCCAGTGCACTCTCTGGACTCACTGCACTGCATCCCCAGTGGTGCCAGTGCAGTCTCTGGAGTAACTGCAGTGCATCCCCACTGGTGCCAAAGCACTCTCTGGACTCCCGGCACCGCATCCCCAGTGGTGCCAGTGCACTCTCTGGACTAACTGCACTGCATCCCCAGTGGTGCCAGTGCACTCTCTGGAGTCACAGCACTGCATCCCCAGTGGTGCCAGTGCACTCTCTGGACTCACTGAAGTGCATCCCCAGTGGTGCCAGTGCACTCTCTGGACTCACTGAAGTGCATTCTCAGTGGTGCCAGTGCACTCTCTGGACTCACTTCAGTGCATCCCCAGTGGTGCCAGTGCACTCTCTGGACTCACTGCACTGCATCCCCAGTGCTACCAGTGCACTCTCTTGAGTCACTGCACTGCATCCCCTGTGGTGCAAGAGCACTCTCTGGACTCACAGCAGTGCATCACCAGTGGTGCCAGTGCACTCTCTGGACTCACTGCACTGCATCCCCAGTGGTGCCAGTGCACTCTCTGGACTCACTGCACTGCATCCCCAGTGGTGCTAGTGCACTGTGTGGACTCACTGTACTGCATCCCCAGTGGTGCCAGTGCAATCTCTGGACTCACTGCACTGCATCCCCAGTGGTGCCAGTGCACTCTCAGGACTCACTGCACTGCATCCCCAGTGGTGCCAGTGCACTCTCTGGACTCACTGCACTGCATCCCCAGTAGTGACAGTGCACTCTCTGGACTAACTGCAGTGCATCCCCAGTGGTGCCAGTGCACTCTCTGGACTCACTGCACTGCATCCCCAGTAGTGCCAGTGCACTCTCTGGACTCACTGCACTGCATCCCCAGTGGTGCCAGTGCACTCACTGGATTCAATGCACTGCATCCCCAGTGGTGCCAGTGCACTCTCTGGACTCACTGCACTGCATCCCCAGTGGTGCCACTGCACTCTCTGGACTCACTGCAGTGCATCCCCAGTGGTGCCAGTGCACTCTCTGGACTCATTGAAGTGCATTCTCAGTGGTGCCAGTGCACTCTCTGGACTCACTGCAGTGCATCCCCAGTGGTGCCAGTACACTCTCTGGACTCACTGCACTGCATCCCCAGTGGTGCCAGTGCACTCTCTGGACTCACTAAACTGCATCCCCAGTGGTGCCACTGCACTCTCTGGACTCACTGCAGTGCATCCGCAGTGGTGCCAGTGCACTCTCTGGGCTCACTGCAGTGCATCCCCAGTGGTGCCAGTGCACTCTCTGGACTCACTGCACTGCATCCCCAGTGGTGCCAGTGCGCTCTCTGGAGTCACAGCACTGCATCCCCAGTGGTGCCAGTGCAATCTCTGGACTCACTGCACTGCATTCCCAGTGGTGCCAGTGCACTCTCTGGACTCACTGCACTGCATCCCCGGTGGTGCCAGTGCAGTCTCTGGAGTAACTGCACTGCATCCCCACTGGTACCAAAGCACTCTCAGAACTCCCAGCACCGCATCCCCAGTGGTGCCAGTGCACTCTCTGGACTCACTGCACTGCATCCCCAGTGGTGCCAGTGCACTCTCTGGACTCACTGCACTGCATCCCCAGTGGTGCCAGTGCACTCTCTGGACTCACTGCAGTGCATCCCCAGTGGTGCCACTGCACTCTCTGGACTCACTGCAGTGCATCCCCAGTGGTGCCAGTGCACTCTCTGAACTCACTGAAGTGCATTCTCAGTGGTGCCTGTACACTCACTGGACCCACTGCACTGCATCCCCAGTGGTGCCAGTGCACTCACTGGACTTACTGCAGTGCATCCCCACTGGTGCCAGTGCACTCTCTGGGCTCACTGCAATGCATCCCCATTGGTGCCAGTGCACTCTCTGGACTCACTGCACTGCATCCCCAGTGGTGCCAGTGCACTCTCTGGACTCACTGAACTGCATCCCCAGTGGTGCCAGTGCACTCTCTGGACTCACTGCACTGCATCCCCAGTGCTGCCAGTGCACTCTCTGGACTCACTGCACTGCATCCCCAGTAGTGCTAGTGCACTCTGTGGACTCACTGCAGTGCATCCCCAGTGGTGCCAGTGCACTCTCTGGACTCACTGCAGTGCACCCCCAGTGGTGCCAGTGCACTCTCTGGACTCACTGCAGTGCATCCCCAGTGGTGCCAGTACACTCTCTGGACTCACTGCAGTGCATCCCCAGTGGTGCCAGTGCACTCTCTGGACTCACTGCAGTGCATCCCCAGTGGTGCCAGTGCACTCTCTGGACTCACTGCACTGCATCCCCAGTGGTGCCAGTGCACTCTCTGGACTCACTGCACTGCATCCCCAGTGGTGCCAGTGCAGTCTCTGGAGTAACTGCAGTGCATCCCCACTGGTGCCAAAGCACTCTCTGGACTCCCGGCACCGCATCCCCAGTGGTGCCAGTGCACTCTCTGGACTCACTGCACTGCATCCCCAGTGGTGCCAGTGCACTCTCTGGAGTCACAGCACTGCATCCCCAGTGGTGCCAGTGCACTCTCTGGACTCACTGAAGTGCATCCCCAGTGGTGCCAGTGCACTCTCTGGACTCACTGAAGTGCATTCTCAGTGGTGCCAGTGCACTCTCCGGAGTCACAGCACTGCATCCCCAGTGGTGCCAGTGCACTCTCTGGACTCACTGCACTGCATCCCCAGTGGTGACAGTGCACTCTCTGGACTCACTGCAGTGCATCCCCCGTGGTGACAGTGCACTCTCTGGACTCACTGCAGTGCATCCCCAGTGGTGCCAGTGCACTCTCTGGACTCACTGCACTGCATCCCCAGTGGTGCCAGTGCAGTCTCTGGAGTAACTGCAGTGCATCCCCACTGGTGCCAAAGCACTCTCTGGACTCCCGGCACCGCATCCCCAGTGGTGCCAGTGCACTCTCTGGACTCACTGCACTGCATCCCCAGTGGTGCCAGTGCACTCTCTGGAGTCACAGCACTGCATCCCCAGTGGTGCCAGTGCACTCTCTGGACTCACTGAAGTGCATCCCCAGTGGTGCCAGTGCACTCTCTGGACTCACTGAAGTGCATTCTCAGTGGTGCCAGTGCACTCTCTGGACTCAGTGCACTGCATCCCCAGTGGTGCCAGTACACTCTCTGGACTCACTGCAGTGCATCCCCAGTGGTGCCAGTGCACTCTCTGGACTCACTGCAGTGCATCCCCAGTGGAGCCAGTGCACTCTCTGGACTCACTGCAGTGCATCTCAAGTGGTGCCAGTGCACTCTCTGGACTCACTGCAGTGCATCCCCAGTGCTGCCAGTGCACTCTCTTGAGTCACTGCACTGCATCCCCTGTGGTGCAAGAGCACTCTCTGGACTCACAGCAGTGCATCACCAGTGGTGCCAGTGCACTCTCTGGACTCACTGCACTGCATCCCCAGTGCTGCCAGTGCACTCTCTGGACTCACTGCACTGCATCCCCAGTGGTGCTAGTGCACTGTGTGGACTCACTGTACTGCATCCCCAGTGGTGCCAGTGCAATCTCTGGACTCACTGCACTGCATCCCCAGTGGTGCCAGTGCACTCTCAGGACTCACTGCACTGCATCCCCAGTGGTGCCAGTGCACTCTCTGGACTCACTGCACTGCATCCCCAGTAGTGACAGTGCACTCTCTGGACTCACTGCAGTGCATCCCCAGTGGTGCCAGTGCACTCTCTGGACTCACTGCACTGCATCCCCAGTAGTGCCAGTGCACTCTCTGGACTCACTGCACTGCATCCCCAATGGTGCCAGTGCACTCACTGGATTCAATGCACTGCATCCCCAGTGGTGCCAGTGCACTCTCTGGACTCACTGCACTGCATCCCCAGTGGTGCCACTGCACTCTCTGGACTCACTGCAGTGCATCCCCAGTGGTGCCAGTGCACTCTCTGGACTCATTGAAGTGCATTCTCAGTGGTGCCAGTGCACTCTCTGGACTCACTGCAGTGCATCCCCAGTGGTGCCAGTACACTCTCTGGACTCACTGCACTGCATCCCCAGTGGTGCCAGTGCACTCTCTGGACTCACTAAACTGCATCCCCAGTGGTGCCACTGCACTCTCTGGACTCACTGCAGTGCTTCCCCAGTGGTGCCAGTGCACTCTCTGGACTCACTGCAGTGCATCCCCACTGGTGCCAGTGCACTCTCTGGGCTCACTGCAGTGCATCCCCAGTGGTGCCAGTGCACTCTCTGGACTCACTGCACTGCATCCCCAGTGGTGCCAGTGCACTCTCTGGACTCGCGTCACTGCATCCCCAGTGGTGCCAGTGCACTCTCTGGACTCGCGTCACTGCATACCCAGTGGTGCCAGTGCACTCTCTGGACTCACTGAAGTGCATCCCCAGTGCTGCCAGTGCACTCTCTGGACTCACTGCACTGCATCCCCAGTAGTGCTAGTGCACTCTGTGGACTCACTGCAGTGCATCCCCAGTGGTGCCAGTGCACTCTCTGGACTCACTGCAGTGCATCCCCAGTGGTGCCAGTGCACTCTCTGGACTCACTGCAGTGCATCCCCAGTGGTGCCAGTACACTCTCTGGACTCACTGCAGTGCATCCCCAGTGGTGCCAGTGCACTCTCTGGACTCACTGCAGTGCATCCCCAGTGGAGCCAGTGCACTCTCTGGACTCACTGCAGTGCATCCGCAGTGGTGCCATTGCACTCTCTGGACTCACTGCACTGCATCCCCAGTGGTGCCAGTGCACTCTCTGGACTCACTGCACTGCATCCCCAGTGCTGCCAGTGCACTCTCTTGAGTCACTGCACTGCATCCCCTGTGGTGCAAGAGCACTCTCTGGACTCACAGCAGTGCATCACCTGTGGTGCCAGTGCACTCTCTGGACTCAATGCACTGCATCCCCAGTGGTGCCAGTGCACTCTCTGGACTCACTGCACTGCATCCCTAGTGGTGCCAGGGCACTCTCTGCAGACACTGCAGTGCATCCCCAACGGTGACAGTGCACTCTCTGGACTCACTGCACTGCATCCCCAGTGGTGCCAGTGCACTCTCTGGACTCACTGCACTGCATCCCCAGTGCTGCCAGTGCACTCTCTGGACTCACTGCACTGCATCCCCAGTAGTGCTAGTGCACTCTGTGGACTCACTGCAGTGCATCCCCAGTGGTGCCAGTGCACTCTCTGGACTCACTGAAGTGCATTCTCAGTGGTGCCTGTACACTCACTGGACCCACTGCACTGCATCCCCACTGGTGCCAGTGCACTCACTGGACTTACTGCAGTGCATCCCCACTGGTGCCAGTGCACTCTCTGGGCTCACTGCAATGCATCCCCAGTGGTGCCAGTGCACTCTCTGGACTCACTGCACTGCATCCCCAGTGGTGCCAGTGCACTCTCTGGACTCACTGAACTGCATCCCCAGTGGTGCCAGTGCACTCTCTGGACTCACTGCACTGCATCCCCAGTGCTGCCAGTGCACTCTCTGGACTCACTGCACTGCATCCCCAGTAGTGCTAGTGCACTCTGTGGACTCACTGCAGTGCATCCCCAGTGGTGCCAGTGCACTCTCTGGACTCACTGCAGTGCACCCCCAGTGGTGCCAGTGCACTCTCTGGACTCACTGCAGTGCATCCCCAGTGGTGCCAGTACACTCTCTGGACTCACTGCAGTGCATCCCCAGTGGTGCCAGTGCACTCTCTGGACTCACTGCACTGCTTCCCCAGTGGTGCCAGTGCACTCTCTGGACTCACTGCACTGCATCCCCAGTGGTGCCAGTGCAGTCTCTGGAGTAACTGCAGTGCATCCCCACTGGTGCCAAAGCACTCTCTGGACTCCCGGCACCGCATCCCCAGTGGTGCCAGTGCACTCTCTGGACTCACTGCACTGCATCCCCAGTGGTGCCAGTGCACTCTCTGGAGTCACAGCACTGCATCCCCAGTGGTGCCAGTGCACTCTCTGGACTCACTGAAGTGCATCCCCAGTGGTGCCAGTGCACTCTCTGGACTCACTGAAGTGCATTCTCAGTGGTGCCAGTGCACTCTCCGGAGTCACAGCACTGCATCCCCAGTGGTGCCAGTGCACTCTCTGGACTCACTGCACTGCATCCCCAGTGGTGACAGTGCACTCTCTGGACTCACTGCAGTGCATCCCCCGTGGTGACAGTGCACTCTCTGGACTCACTGCAGTGCATCCCCAGTGGTGCCAGTGCACTCTCTGGACTCACTGCACTGCATCCCCAGTGGTGCCACTGCACTCTCTGGACTAACTGCAGTGCATCCCCACTGGTGCCAAAGCACTCTCTGGACTCCCGGCACCGCATCCCCAGTGGTGCCAGTGCACTCTCTGGACTCACTGCACTGCATCCCAAGTGGTGCCAGTGCACTCTCTGGAGTCACAGCACTGCATCCCCAGTGGTGCCAGTACACTCTCTGGACTCACTGAAGTGCATCCCCAGTGGTGCCAGTGCACTCTCTGGACTCACTGAAGTGCATTCTCAGTGGTGCCAGTGCACTCTCTGGACTCACTTCAGTGCATCCCCAGTGGTGCAAGTACACTCTCTGGACTCACTGCAGTGCATCCCCAGTGGTGCCAGTGCACTCTCTGGACTCACTGCAGTGCATCCCCAGTGGAGCCAGTGCACTCTCTGGACTCACTGCAGTGCATCTCAAGTGGTGCCAGTGCACTCTCTGGACTCACTGCACTGCATCCCCAGTGCTGCCAGTGCACTCTCTGGACTCACTGCACTGCATCCCCAGTGGTGCTAGTGCACTGTGTGGACTCACTGTACTGCATCCCCAGTGGTGCCAGTGCAATCTCTGGACTCACTGCACTGCATCCCCAGTGGTGCCAGTGCACTCTCAGGACTCACTGCACTGCATCCCCAGTGGTGCCAGTGCACTCTCTGGACTCACTGCACTGCATCCCCAGTAGTGACAGTGCACTCTCTGGACTCACTGCAGTGCATCCCCAGTGGTGCCAGTGCACTCTCTGGACTCACTGCACTGCATCCCCAGTAGTGCCAGTGCACTCTCTGGACTCACTGCACTGCATCCCCAATGGTGCCAGTGCACTCACTGGATTCAATGCACTGCATCCCCAGTGGTGCCAGTGCACTCTCTGGACTCACTGCACTGCATCCCCAGTGGTGCCACTGCACTCTCTGGACTCACTGCAGTGCATCCCCAGTGGTGCCAGTGCACTCTCTGGACTCATTGAAGTGCATTCTCAGTGGTGCCAGTGCACTCTCTGGACTCACTGCAGTGCATCCCCAGTGGTGCCAGTACACTCTCTGGACTCACTGCACTGCATCCCCAGTGGTGCCAGTGCACTCTCTGGACTCACTAAACTGCATCCCCAGTGGTGCCACTGCACTCTCTGGACTCACTGCAGTGCTTCCCCAGTGGTGCCAGTGCACTCTCTGGACTCACTGCAGTGCATCCCCACTGGTGCCAGTGCACTCTCTGGGCTCACTGCAGTGCATCCCCAGTGGTGCCAGTGCACTCTCTGGTCTCACTGCACTGCATCCCCAGTGGTGCCAGTGCGCTCTCTGGAGTCACTGCACTGCATCCCCAGTGGTGCCAGTGCACTCTCTGGACTCACTGCACTGCATCCCCAGTGGTGCCAGTGCAGTCTCTGGAGTAACTGCACTGCATCCCCAGTGCTGCCAGTGCACTCTCTGGACTCACTGCACTGCATCCCCAGTAATGCTAGTGCACTCTCTGGACTCACTGCAGTGCATCCCCAGTGGTGCCAGTGCACTCTCTGGACTCACTGCAGTGCATCCCCAGTGGTGCCAGTGCACTCTCTGGACTCACTGCAGTGCATCCCCAGTGGTGCCAGTACACTCTCTGGACTCACTGCACTGCATCCCCAGTGGTGCCAGTGCACTCTCTGGACTCACTGCAGTGCATCCCCAGTGGAGCCAGTGCACTCTCTGGACTCACTGCAGTGCATCCGCAGTGGTGCCATTGCACTCTCTGGACTCACTGCACTGCATCCCCAGTGGTGCCAGTGCACTCTCTGGACTCACTGCACTGCATCCCCAGTGCTGCCAGTGCACTCTCTTGAGTCACTGCACTGCATCCCCTGTGGTGCAAGAGCACTCTCTGGACTCACAGCAGTGCATCACCTGTGGTGCCAGTGCACTCTCTGGACTCAATGCACTGCATCCCCAGTGGTGCCAGTGCACTCTCTGGACTCACTGCACTGCATCCCTAGTGGTGCCAGGGCACTCTCTGCAGACACTGCAGTGCATCCCCAACGGTGACAGTGCACTCTCTGGATTCACTGCACTGCATCCCCAGTGGTGCCAGTGCACTCTCTGGACTCACTGCACTGCATCCCCAGTGCTGCCAGTGCACTCTCTGGACTCACTGCACTGCATCCCCAGTAGTGCTAGTGCACTCTGTGGACTCACTGCAGTGCATCCCCAGTGCTGCCAGTGCACTCTCTGGACTCACTGCAGTGCATCCCCAGTGGTGCCAGTGCACTCTCTGGACTCACTGTACTGCATCCCCAGTGGTGCCAGTACACTCTCTGGACTCACTGCAGTGCATCCCCAGGGTGCCAGTGCACTCTCTGGACTCACTGCAGTGCATCCCCAGTGGAGCCAGTGCACTCTCTGGACTCACTGCAGTGCATCCGCAGTGGTGCCATTGCACTCTCTGGACTCACTGCACTGCATCCCCAGTGGTGCCAGTGCACTCTCTGGACTCACTGCACTGCATCCCCAGTGCTGCCAGTGCACTCTCTTGAGTCACTGCACTGCATCCCCTGTGGTGCAAGAGCACTCTCTGGACTCACAGCAGTCCATCACCAGTGGTGCCAGTGCACTCTCTGGACTCACTGCACTGCATCCCCAGTGCTGCCAGTGCACTCTCTGGACTCACTGCACTGCATCCCCAGTGGTGCTAGTGCACTGTGTGGACTCACTGTACTGCATCCCCAGTGGTGCCAGTGCAATCTCTGGACTCACTGCAGTGCATCCCCAGTGGTGCCAGTGCACTCTCTGGACTCACTGAAGTGCATTCTCAGTGGTGCCAGTGCACTCTCTGGACTCACTGCACTGCATCCCCAGTAGTGCCAGTGCACTCTCTGGACTCACTGCAGTGCATCCCCAGTGGTGCCAGTGCACTCTCTGGACTCACTGCACTGCTTCCCCAGTGGTGCCAGTGCACTCTTTCGAGTCACTGCAGTTCATCCCCAGTGGTGCCAGTGCACTCTCTGGACTCACTGGAGTGCATCACCTGTGGTGCCAGTGCACTCTCTGGACTCACTGCACTGCATCCCCAGTGTTGCCAGTGCACTCTCTGGACTCACTGCACTGCATCCCCACTGGTGCCAGTGCACTCTCTGGACTCACTGAAGTGCATTCTCAGTGGTGCCAGTGCACTCTCTGGACTCACTGCAGTGCATCCCCAGTAGTGACAGTGCACTCTCTGGACTCACTGCAGTGCATCCCCAGTGGTGCCAGTGCACTCTCTGGACTCACTGCACTGCTTCCCCAGTGGTGCCAGTGCACTCTTTCGAGTCACTGCAGTGCATCCCCAGTGGTGCCAGTGCAGTCTCTGCACTCACTGAAGTGCATCTCCAGTGGTGCCAGTGAACTCTCTGGACTCACTGCAGTGCATCCCAGTGGTGCCAGTGCACTCTCTGGACTCACTGCACTGCATCCCCACTGGTGCCAGTGCACTCTCTGGACTCACTGCACTGCATCCCCAGTGGTGCCAGTGCACTCTCTGGACTCACTGCACTGCATCTCCAATGGTGCCAGTGCACTCTCTGGACTCACTGCACTGCATCCCCAGTGGTGCCAATGCACTCTCTGGACTCACTGCTGTGCATCCCCAGTGGTGCCAGTACACTCACTGGACTGACTGAAGTGCATTCCCATTGGTGACAGTGAAGTCTTTGGACTCACTGCACTCCATCCCCACTGGTGCCTTTGCACTCCCTGGACTCACTGCACTGCTCCAGCCGCGGCAGCCGCTCCAGCCGCGGTAGCCCTCCAGCCGTGGCAGCCGCTCCACTCGGTAGCGGCTGGAGCGGCTGCCGCGGTTGGAGCGGCTGGAGCGGCTGCCGCGGCTGGAGCGGCTGCCGCGGATGGAGAGGCTGGCGCGGCTGGAGGGGCTGGAGCGGCTGCCGCGGCTGGAGCGGCTGGAGCGGCTGCCGCGGCTGGAGCGTCTGCCGCGGCTTGAGGGGCTACCGCGGGGTTGACTCGGCTGGAGCGGATGCCGAGGCTGGAACGGCACTCTCTGGACTCACTGAAATGCATTCTCAGTGGTGCCAGTGCACTCTCTGGACTCACTTCACTGCATCCCCAGTGGTGCTAGTGCACTCTGGACTCACTGCAGTGAATCCCCAGTGGTGCCATTGCACTCTCTGGACTCACTGCACCGCATTCCCACTGGTGCCAGTGCGCTCTCTGGACTCACTGCACTGCATCCCCAATGGAGCCAGTGCACTCTCTGGACTCACTGCACCGCATCCCCAGTGGTGTCAGTGCACTCTCTGGACTCCCGGCACCGTATCCCCAGTGGTGCCAGTGCACTCTCTGGACTCACGGCACTGCATCCACAGTGGTGCCAGTGCACTCTCTGGACTAACTGCAGTGCATCCCCAGTGGTGCCAAAGCACTCTCTGGACTCACTGCAGTGCATCCCCAGTGGTGCCAGTGCACTCTCTGGACTCGCGGCACTGCATCCGCAGTGGTGTCAGTGCACTCTCTGCAGTCACTGTAGTGCATTCCCAGTGTTGCCGGGGCACTCTCTGGACTCACTGCAGTGCATCCCCAGTGGTGCCAGTGCACTCTCTGGACTCACTGCACTGCATCCCCAGTGGTGCCAGTGCGCTCTCTGGACTCACTGCAGGGCATCCCCAGTGGTGCCAGTGCACTCTCTTGACTCACTGCACTGCATCCCCAGTCCTGCCAGTGCACTCTCTTGACTCACTGCACTGCATCCCCATTGGTGCCAGTGCACTCTCTGGACTCACTGAAGTGCAATCTCAGTGGAGCCAGTGCACTCTCTGGACTCACTGCAGTGCATCCCCAGTGGTGCCAGTACACTCACTGGACTGACTGAAGTGCATCCCCAGTGGTGTCAGTGCACTCACTGGAGTCACTGCACTGCATCCCCAGTGGTGCAAGTGCACTCCCTGGACTCACTGCACTGCATTCCCAGTGGTGACAGTGAAGTCTTTGGACTCACTGCACTCCATCCCCACTGGTGCCTTTGCACTCCCTGGACTCACTGCACTGCTCCAGCCGCGGCAGCCGCTCCAGCCGCGGTAGCCCTCCAGCCGTGGCAGCCGCTCCACTCGGTAGCGGCTGGAGCGGCTGCCGCGGTTGGAGCGGCTGGAGCGGCTGCCGCGGCTGGAGCGGCTGCCGCGGATGGAGAGGCTGGCGCGGCTGGAGGGGCTGGAGCGGCTGCCGCGGCTGGAGCGTCTGCCGCGGCTGGAGGGCCTACCGCGGGGTTGACTCGGCTGGAGCGGATACCGAGGCTGGAACGGCACTCTCTGGACTCACTGAAATGCATTCTCAGTGGTGCCAGTGCACTCTCTGGACTCACTGCTCTGCATCCCCATTGGTGCTAGTGCCCTCTGGACTCACTGCAGTGCATCCCCAGTGGTGCCATTGCACTCTCTGGACTCACTGCACCGCATTCCCACTGGTGTCAGTGCACTCTGTGGACTCACTGCACTGCATCCCCAGTGGTGCCAAAGCACTCTCTGGGCTCCAGGCACCGCATCCCCAGTGGTGCCAGTGCATTCGCTGGACTCACGGCACTGCATCCACAGTGGTGCCAGTGCACTCTCTGGACTGACTGCAGTGCAACCCCAGTGGTGCCAAAGCACTCTCTGGACTCCCGGCACCGCATCCCCAGTGGTGCCAGTGCACTCTCTGGACTCGCGGCACTGCATCCCCAGTGGTGCCAGTGCACTCTCTGGACTCACAGCACTGCATGCCCAGTGGTGCCAGTGCACTCTCTGGACTCACTGCATTGCATCCCCAGTGGTGCCAGTGCACTCTCTGGACTCACTGCACTGCATCCCCAGTCCTGCCAGTGCACTCTCTGGACTCACTGCACTGCATCCCCAATGGTGCCAGTGCACTCTCTTTACTCACTGCACTGCATCCCCAAGGTGCCAGTGCACTCTCTGGACTCACTGCACTGCTCCAGCCGCGGCAGCCTCTCCAGGCGCACCAGCCGCGGCATCCGCTCCAGCCTCGGCATCCGCTCCAGCCGCGTTAACCGCTCCAGCCGCGGTAGCTCCTCCAGCCGCGCCAGCCGCTCCAGCCGCGGCAGCCGCTCCAGCCGCTCCAGCCGCGGCATCCGCTCCAGCCGCTCCAGCCGCGGCAGCCGCTCCAACCGCGGCAGCCGCTCCAGCCGCGGCAGCCGCTCCAGGCTGGAGGGCTACCGCGGCTGGAGCGGCTGCCGCGGCTGGAGCAGTGCAGTGAGTCCAGGGAGTGCAAAGGCACGAGTGGGGATGGAGTGCAGTGAGTCCAAAGACTTCACTGTCACCACTGGGGATGCAGTGCAGTGAGTCCAGAGAGTGCACTGGCACCACTGGGGATGCCCTGCAGTGAGTCCAGAGAGTGCATTGGCACCACTGGGGATGCACTACAGTGAGTCCAGGGATAGCACTGGCACCACTGGGGATGCAGTGCAGTGAGTCCAGAGAGTGCACTGGCACCACTGGGGATGCCCTGCAGTGAGCCCAGAGAGTGCACTGGCACCAGTGGGGATGCAGTGCAGTGAGTCCAGTGAGTGCACTGGCACCACTGGGGATGCAGTGCAGTGAGTCCAGAGAGTGCACTGGCACCACTGGGGATGCAGTGCAGTGAGTCCAGAGAGTGCACTGGCACCACAGGTGATGCACTCCAGTGAGTCCAGAGAGTGCACTTGCACCACGGGGGATGCACTGCAGTGAGTCCAGAGAGCGCACTTGCACCACTGGGGATGCACTGCAGTGAGTCCACAGAGTGCAATGGCACCACTGGGGATGCAGTGCAGTGAGTCCAGAGAGTGCACTGGCACCACTGGGGATGCACTGCAGTGAGTCCAGAGAGTGCACTGGCACCAATGGAGCTTCAGTGCAGTGAGTCCAGAGAGTGCACTGGCACCACTGGGGATGCAGTGCAGTGAGTCCAGAGAGTGCACTGGCACCACTGAAAATGCACTTCAGTGTGTCCAGAGAGTGCACTGGCACCACTGGGGATGCACTGCAGTGAGTCCAGAGAGTGCACTAGCGCCACTGGGGATGCAGTGCAGTGAGTCCAGAGAGTGCACTGGCACCACTGGGGATGCACTGCAGTGAGTCCAGTGAGTGCACTGGCACCACTGGTGATGCAGTGCAATGAGTCCAGAGAGTGCACTGGCACCACAGGTGATGCAGTGCAGTGAGTCCAGAGAGTGGCGCTCCAGCCTCGTTTTCCGCTCCAACCGCGTCAGCCTCTCCAGCCGCGTTAGCCCCTCCAGCCGCGGCAGCCGCTCCAGCCGCGGCAGCCGCCCCAGCCGCGGTAACCGCTCCAAACGCGGCAGGAGCTCCAGCCGGGGCAGCCGCTCCAGCCGCTCTAGCCGCGGCAGCCGCTCCAGCCGCTACCGAGTGGAGCGGCTGCCACGGCTGGAGCGGTTGCCGCGGTTGGAGCGCCTGCCGCGTTTGGAGCGGCTGCCGCGGCTGGAGTAGTGCAGTGAGTCCAGAGAGTGCACTGGCACCACTGGGGATGCACTTCAGTGTGTCCAGAGAGTGCACTGGCACCACTGGTGATGCACTGCAGTGAGTCCAGAGAGTGCACTGGCACCAATGTGGATGCAGTGCAGTGAGTCCAGAGAGAGCACTGGCAGCACTGGGGATGCACTGCAGTGAGTCCAGAGAGTGCACTGGCACCACTTGGGATGCAGTGCAGTGAGTCCAGAGAGTGCATTAGCACCACTGGGGATGCATTGACGCGAGTCCAGAGAGTGCACTGGCACCAATGGGGATGCACTGCAGTCACTCCAGAGAGTGCACTGGCACCACTGGGGATGCGGTGCAGTGAGTCCAGAGAGTGCTCTGGCACCACTGGGGATGCAGTGCAGTGAGTCCAGAGAGTGCACTGGCAGCACTGGGGATGCAGTGCAGTGAGTCCAGAGAGTGCACTTGCACCACTGGGGATGCAGTGCACTGAGTCCAGAGAGTGCACTGGCACCACTGGGGATGCAGTACAGTGAGTCCAGAGAGTGCACTGGCACCACTGGGGATGCAGTGCACTGAGTCCAGAGAGTGCACTGGCACCACTGGGGATGCAGTACAGTGAGTCCAGAGAGTGCACTGGCACCACTGGGGATGCAGTGCAGTGAGTCCAGAGAGTGCACTGGCACCACTGGGGATGCACTGCAGTGAGTCCAGAGTGCACTAGCACCACTGGGGATGCACTTCAGTGAGTCCAGAGAGTGCACTGGCACCACCGGGAATGCACTGCAGTGAGTCCAGAGAGTGCACTGGCACCACTGGGGATGCACTTCAGTGAGTCCAGAGAGTGCACTGGCACCACAGGTGATGCAGTGCAGTGAGTCCAGAGAGTGCACTGGCACCACTGGGGATGCAGTGCAGTGAGTCCAGAGAGTGCACTGGCACCACAGGTGATGCACTCCAGTGAGTCCAGAGAGTGCACTGGCACCACTGGGGATGCAGTGCAGTGAGTCCAGAGAGTGCACTGGCACCACTGGGGATGCAGTGCAGTGAGTCCAGAGAGTGCACTGGCACCACTGGGGATGCACTGCAGTGAGTCCAGAGTGCACTAGCACCACTGGGGATGCACTGCAGTGAGTCCAGAGAGTGCACTGGCACCACCGGGAATGCACTGCAGTGAGTCCAGAGAGTGCACTGGCACCACTGGGGATGCACTTCAGTGAGTCCAGAGAGTGCACTGGCACCACTGGGTATGCAGTGACGCGAGTCCAGAGAGTGCACTGGCACCACTGGGGATGCAGTGACGCGAGTCCAGAGAGTGCACTGGCACCACTGGGGATGCACTGCAGTCACTCCAGAGAGTGCACTGGCACCACTGGGGATGCACTGCAGTCACTCAATAGAGTGCACTGGCACCACTGGGGATGCAGTGCAGTGAGTCCAGAGAGTGCACGGGCTCCACTGGGGATGCAGTGCAGTGAGTCCAGAGAGTGCACTGGCAACACTGGGGATGCAGTGCAGTGAGTCCAGAGAGTGCACTGGCACCACTGGGGATGCAGTGCAGTGAGTCCAGAGAGTGCACTGGCACCATTGGAGATGCAGTGCAGTGAGTCCAGAGAGTGCACTGGCACCACTGGGGATGCAGTGCAGTGAGTCCAGAGAGTGCACTGGCACCACTGGGGATGCACTGCAGTGAGTCCAGAGAGTTCACTGGCACCACTGGAGATGCACTTCAGTGAGTGCAGAGACTGCACTGGCACCACTGGGGATGCAGTGCAGTGAGTCCAGAGAGTGTACTGGCACCACTTGGGATGCAGTGCAGTGAGTCCAGAGAGTGCATTAGCACCACTGGGGATGCATTGACGCGAGTCCAGAGAGTGCACTGGCACCACTGGGGATGCACTGCAGTCACTCCAGAGAGTGCACTGGCACCACTGGGGATGCGGTGCAGTGAGTCCAGAGATTGCACTGGCACCACTGGGGATGCAGTGCAGTGAGTCCAGAGAGTGCACTGGCACCACTGGGGATGCAGTGCAGTGAGTCCAGAGAGTGCACTTGCACCACTGGGGATGCAGTGCACTGAGTCCAGAGAGTGCACTGGCACCACTGGGGATGCAGTACAGTGAGTCCAGAGAGTGCACTGGCACCACTGGGGATGCAGTGCAGTGAGTCCAGAGAGTGCACTGGCACCACTGGGGATGCACTGCAGTGAGTCCAGAGTGCACTAGCACCACTGGGGATGCACTGCAGTGAGTCCAGAGAGTGCACTGGCACCACCGGGAATGCACTGCAGTGAGTCCAGAGAGTGCACTGGCACCACTGGGGATGCACTTCAGTGAGTCCAGAGAGTGCACTGGCACCACAGGTGATGCAGTGCAGTGAGTCCAGAGAGTGCACTGGCACCACAGGTGATGCACTCCAGTGAGTCCAGAGAGTGCACTGGCACCACTGGGGATGCAGTGCAGTGAGTCCAGAGAGTGCACTGGCACCACTGGGGATGCAGTGCAGTGAGTCCAGAGAGTGCACTGGCACCACTGGGGATGCACTGCAGTGAGTCCAGAGTGCACTAGCACCACTGGGGATGCACTGCAGTGAGTCCAGAGAGTGCACTGGCACCACCGGGAATGCACTGCAGTGAGTCCAGAGAGTGCACTGGCACCACTGGGGATGCACTTCAGTGAGTCCAGAGAGTGCACTGGCACCACTGGGTATGCAGTGACGCGAGTCCAGAGAGTGCACTGGCACCACTGGGGATGCAGTGACGCGAGTCCAGAGAGTGCACTGGCACCACTGGGGATGCACTGCAGTCACTCCAGAGAGTGCACTGGCACCACTGGGGATGCACTGCAGTCACTCCAGAGAGTGCACTGGCACCACTGGGGATGCAGTGCAGTGAGTCCAGAGAGTGCACGGGCTCCACTGGGGATGCAGTGCAGTGAGTCCAGAGAGTGCACTGGCAACACTGGGGATGCAGTGCAGTGAGTCCAGAGAGTGCACTGGCACCACTGGGGATGCAGTGCAGTGAGTCCAGAGAGTGCACTGGCACCATTGGAGATGCAGTGCAGTGAGTCCAGAGAGTGCATTGGCACCACTTGGGATGCACTGCAGTGAGTCCAGAGAGTGCACTGGCACCACCGGGAATGCACTGCAGTGAGTCCAGAGAGTGCACTGGCACCACTGGGGATGCACTTCAGTGAGTCCAGAGAGTGCACTGGCACCACTGGGTATGCAGTGACGCGAGTCCAGAGAGTGCACTGGCACCACTGGGGATGCAGTGACGCGAGTCCAGAGAGTGCACTGGCACCACTGGGGATGCACTGCAGTCACTCCAGAGAGTGCACTGGCACCACTGGGGATGCACTGCAGTCACTCCAGAGAGTGCACTGGCACCACTGGGGATGCAGTGCAGTGAGTCCAGAGAGTGCACGGGCTCCACTGGGGATGCAGTGCAGTGAGTCCAGAGAGTGCACTGGCAACACTGGGGATGCAGTGCAGTGAGTCCAGAGAGTGCACTGGCACCACTGGGGATGCAGTGCAGTGAGTCCAGAGAGTGCACTGGCACCATTGGAGATGCAGTGCAGTGAGTCCAGAGAGTGCATTGGCACCACTTGGGATGCACTGCAGTGAGTCCAGAGAGTGCACTTGCACCACTGGGGATGCAGTGCAGTGAGTCCAGAGAGTGCACTGACACCACTGGGGATGCAGTGCAGTGAGTCCAGAGAGTGCACTGGCACCATTGGAGATGCAGTGCAGTGAGTCCAGAGAGTGCACTGGCACCACTGGGGATGCAGTGCAGTGAGTCCAGAGAGTGCACTGGCACCACTGGGGATGCAGTGCAGTGAGTCCAGAGAGTGCACTGGCACCACTGGGGATGCACTGCAGTGAGTCCAGAGAGTTCACTGGCACCACTGGAGATGCACTTCAGTGAGTGCAGAGACTGCACTGGCACCACTGGGGATGCAGTGCAGTGAGTCCAGAGAGTGTACTGGCACCACTGGGGATGCACTGCAGTGAGTCCAGAGAGTGCATTGGCACCACTTGGGATGCACTGCAGTGAGTCCAGAGAGTGCACTTGCACCACTGGGGATGCAGTGCAGTGAGTCCAGAGAGTGCACTGACACCACTGGGGATCCAGTGCAGTGAGTCCAGAGAGTGCACTGGCACCAATGGGGATGCACTGCAGTGAGTCCACAGAGTGCACTGGCACCACTGGGGATGCAGTACAGTGAGTCCAGAGAGTGCACTGGCACCACTGGTGATGCAGTACAGTGAGTCCAGAGAGTGCACTGGCACCACTGGGGATGCACAGCAGTGAGTCCAGAGAGTGCATTGGCACCACTGGGTATGCAGTGCAGTGAGTCCAGAGAGTGCACTGGCACCATTGGAGATGCAGTGCAGTGAGTCCAGAGAGTGCACTGGCACCAGTGGGGATGCAGTGCAGTGAGTCCAGAGAGTGCACTGGCACCACTGGGATGCACTGCAGTGAGTCCAGAGAGTTCACTGGCACCACTGGAGATGTACTTCAGTGAGTCCAGAGACTGCACTGGCACCACTGGGGATGCAGTGCAGTGAGTCCAGAGAGTGCATTGGCACCACTTGGGATGCACTGCAGTGAGTCCAGAGAGTGCACAGGCAGCACTGGGGATGCACTGCAGTGAGTCCAGAGAGTGCATTGGCACCACTTGGGATGCACTGCAGTGAGTCCACAGAGGGCACTGGCACCACTGGGGATGCAGTGCAGTGAGTCCAGAGAGTGCACTGGCACCACTGGGGATGCACTGCAGTGAGTCCAGAGAGTGCTCTGGCACCAATGGGGATGCACTTCAGTGAGTCCACAGAGTGCACTGGCTCCACTGGGGATGCAGTGCAGTGAGTCCAGAGAGTGCACTGGCACCACTGGGGATGCAGTGCAGTGAGTCCAGAGAGTGCACTGGCACCACTGGGGATGCAGTGCAGTGAGTCCAGAGAGTGCACTGGCACCACTGGGGATGCAGTGCAGTGAGTCCAGAGAGTGCACTGGCACCACTGGGGATGCACTGCAGTGAGTCCAGAGAGTTCACTGGCACCACTGGGGATGCACTTCAGTGAGTGCAGAGACTGCACTGGCACCACTGGGGATGCAGTGCAGTGAGTCCACAGAGTGTACTGGCACCACTGGGGATGCACTGCAGTGAGTCCAGAGAGTGCATTGGCACCACTTGGGATGCACTGCAGTGAGTCCAGAGAGCGCACTTGCACCACTGGGGATGCACTGCAGTGAGTCCAGAGAGTGCACTGGCACCACTGGGGATGCAGTGCAGTGAGTCCAGAGAGTGCACTGGCACCAATGGGGATGCACAGCAGTGAGTCCACAGAGTGCACTGGCACCACTGGGGATGCAGTACAGTGAGTCCAGAGAGTGCACTGGCACCACTGGGGATGCACAGCAGTGAGTCCAGAGAGTGCATTGGCACCACTGGGGATGCAGTGCAGTGAGTCCAGAGAGTGCACTAGCACCACTGGGGATGCAGTGCAGTCAGTCCAGTGAGTGTACTGGCACCACTGGGGATGCACTGCAGTGAGTCCAGAGAGTGCACTGGCACCACTGAGAATGCACTTCAGTGAGTCCAGAGAGTGCACTGGCACCACTGGGGATGCAGTGCAGTGAGTCCACAGAGTGCACTGGCACCACAGGTGATGCAGTGCAGTGAGTCCAGAGAGTGCACTGGCATCACTGGGGATGCACTTCAGTGAGTCCAGAGAGTGCACGGGCTCCACTGGGGATGCACTGCAGTGAGTCCACAGAGTGCACTGGCACCACTGGGGATGCAGTGCAGTGAGTCCAGAGAGTGCACTGGCTCCAATGTAGATGCAGTGCAGTTAGTCCAGAGAGTGCACTGGCACCACTGGGTATGCAGTGCAGTGAGTCCAGAGAGTGCACAGGCAAAACTGGGGACGCACTGCAGTGAGTCCAGAGAGTGCACTGGCACCACTGGGGATGCAGTGCAGTGAGTCCAGAGTGTGCACTGGCACCACTGGGAATGCAGTGCAGTGAGTCCAGAGATCGCACTGGCACCACGGGGGATGCACTTCAGTGAGTCCAGAGAGTGCACTGGCACCACTGGGGATGCACTGCAGTGAGTCCACAGAGTGCACTGGCACCACTGGGGATGCACTGCAGTGAGTCCAGAGAGTGCACTGGCACCACTGGGGATGCAGTGCAGTGAGTCCAGAGAGTGCACTGGCACCAGAGAGAATGCACTGCAGTGAGTCCAGTGAGTGCACTGGCACCACTGGGGATGCAGTGCAGTGAGTGCAGGGAGTGCACTGGCACCACTGTGGATGCAGTGCAGTTAGTCCAGAGAGTGCAGTGGCACCACTGGGGATGCAGTGCAGTGAGTCCAGAGAGTGCACAGGCAGCACTGGGGATGCAGTGCAGTGAGTCCAGAGAGTGCTCTGGCACCACTGGGGATACAGTGCAGTGAGTCCAGAGAGTGCACTGGCACCACTGGGGATGCAGTGCAGTGAGTCCAGAGAGTGCACTGGCACCTCTGGTGATGCACTGCAGTTACTCCAGAGAGTGCACTGGCACCACTGGGGATGCGGTGCGGTGAGTCCAGAGAGTGCACTGGCACCACTGGTGATGCACTGCAGTGAGTCCAGAGAGTGCACTGGCACCACTGAGAATGCCTTTCAGTGAGTCCAGAGAGTGCACTGGCACCACTGGGGATGCACTGCAGTGAGTCCACAGAGTGCACTAGCACCACTGGGGATGCAGTGCAGTGAGTCCAGAGAGCGTACTGGCACCACTGGGGATGCACTGCAGTGAGTCCAGAGAGTGCATTGGCACCACTTGGGATGCACTGCAGTGAGTCCAGAGAGTGCACTTGCACCACTGGGGATGCACTGCAGTGAGTCCAGAGAGTGCACTGGCACCACTGGGGATGCAGTGCAGTGAGTCCAGAGAGTGCACTGGCACCAATGGGGATGCACAGCAGTGAGTCCACAGAGTGCACTGGCACCACTGGGGATGCAGTACAGTGAGTCCAGAGAGTGCACTGGCACCACTGGGGATGCACAGCAGTGAGTCCAGAGAGTGCATTGGCACCACTGTGGATGCAGTGCAGTGAGTCCAGAGAGTGCACTAGCACCACTGGGGATGCAGTGCAGTCAGTCCAGTGAGTGTACTGGCACCACTGGGGATGCACTGCAGTGAGTAAAGAGAGTGCACTGGCACCACTGAGAATGCACTTCAGTGAGTCCAGAGAGTGCACTGGCACCACTGGGGATGCACTGCAGTGAGTCCACAGAGTGCACTGGCACCACTGGGGATGCAGTGCAGTGAGTCCAGAGAGTGCACTGGCACCACTGGGGATGCACTTCAGTGAGTCCAGAGAGTGCACGGGCTCCACTGGGGATGCACTGCAGTGAGTCCACAGAGTGCACTGGCACCACTGGGGATGCAGTGCAGTGAGTCCAGAGAGTGCACTGGCACCACTGGGTATGCAGTGCAGTGAGTCCAGAGAGTGCACAGGCAAAACTGGGGACGCAATGCAGTGAGTCCAGAGAGTGCACTGGCACCACTGGGGATGCAGTGCAGTGAGTCCAGAGTGTGCACTGGCACCACTGGGAATGCAGTGCAGTGAGTCCAGAGATCGCACTGGCACCACTGGGGATGCAGTGCAGTGAGTCCAGTGAGTGCACTGGCACCACTGGGGATGCAGTGCAGTGAGTGCAGGGAGTGCACTGGCACCACTGGGGATGCAGTGCAGTGAGTCCAGAGAGTGCAGTGGCACCACTGGGGATGCAGTGCAGTGAGTCCAGAGAGTGCACAGGCAGCACTGGGGATGCAGTGCAGTGAGTCCAGAGAGTGCTCTGGCACCACTGGGGATACAGTGCAGTGAGTCCAGAGAGTGCACTGGCACCACTGGGGATGCAGTGCAGTGAGTCCAGAGAGTGCACTGGCACCTCTGGTGATGCACTGCAGTTACTCCAGAGAGTGCACTGGCACCACTGGGGATGCGGTGCGGTGAGTCCAGAGAGTGCACTGGCACCACTGGTGATGCACTGCAGTGAGTCCAGAGAGTGCACTGGCACCACTGAGAATGCCTTTCAGTGAGTCCAGAGAGTGCACTGGCACCACTGGGGATGCACTGCAGTAAGTCCAGAGAGTGCACTAGCACCACTGGGGATGCAGTGCAGTGAGTCCAGAGAGCGTACTGGCACCACTGGGGATGCACTGCAGTGAGTCCAGAGAGTGCACTGGCACCACTGAGAATGCACTTCAGTGAGGCCAGAGAGCGCACTGGCACCACTGGGGATGCAGTGCAGTGAGTCCAGAGAGTGGACTGGCACCACTGAGAATGCACTTCAGTGAGTCCAAAGAGTGCACTGGCACCACTGGGGATGCACTGCAGTGAGTCCAGAGAGTGAACTAGCACCACTGGGAATGTAGTGCAGTGAGTCCAGTGAGTGCACTGGCACCAGTGGGGATGCACTGCAGTGAGTCCAGAGAGTGCACTGGCACCACTGGGGATGCACTGCAGTGAGTCCAGAGAGTGCACTGGCACCACTGGAGATGCAGTACAGTGAGTCCAGTGAATGCACTGGCAACACTGGGGATGCAGTGCAGTGAGTCCAGAGAGTGCACTGGCACCACTGGTGATGCAGTATAGTGAGTGCAGAGACTGCACTGGCAGCACTGGGGATGCACTGCAGTGAGTCCAGTGAGTGCACTGGCACCACTGGGGATGCACTGCAGTGAGTCCAGAGAGTGCACTGGCACCACTGATGATGCAGTACAGTGAGTCCAGTGAGTGCACTGGCACCACTGGGGATGTAGTGCAGTGACTCGAGAGAGTGCACTGGCACCACTGGTGATGCAGTTTAGTGACTCCAGAGAGTGCACTGGCACCACTTGGGATGCAGTGCAGTGAGTCCAGAGAGTGCACTGGCACCACTGGGGATGCAGTGCAGTGAGTCCAGAGAGTGCATTGGCACCACTGGGGATGCAGTGCAGTGAGTCCAGAGAGTGCACTGGCAGCACTGGGGATGCACTGCAGTGAGTCCACAGAGTGCACTGGCACCACTGGGGATGCACTGCAGTGAGTCCAGAGAGTGCACTGGCACCACTGGGGATGCAGTGCAGTGAGTCCAGAGAGTGCACTGGCACCACTGGGGATGCAGTGCAGTGAGTCCAGAGAGTGCACTGGCAGCACTGGGGATGCAGTGCAGTGAGTCCAGAGAGTGCACTGGCACCACTGGGTATGCACTGCAGTGAGTCCAGAGAGTGCATTGGCACCACTGGGGATGCAGTGCAGTGAGTCCAGAGAGTGCACTGGCACCATTGGAGATGCACTGCAGTGAGCCCAGAGAGTGCACTGGCACCAATGGGGATGCAGTGCAGTGAGTCCAGAGAGTGTACTGGCACCACTGGGGATGCACTGCAGTGAGTCCAGAGAGTGCATTGGCACCACTTGGGATGCACTGCAGTGAGTCCAGAGAGTGCACTTGCACCACTGGGGATGCAGTGCAGTGAGTCCAGAGAGTGCACTGGCACCACTGGGGATGCAGTGCAGTGAGTCCAGAGAGTGCACTGGCACCAATGGGGATGCACTTCAGTGAGTCCAGAGAGTGCACTGGCTCCACTGGGGATGCAGTGCAGTGAGTCCAGAGAGTGCACTGGCACCATTGGAGATGCAGTGCAGTGAGTCCAGAGAGTGCACTGGCACCACTGGGGATGCAGTGCAGTGAGTCCAGAGAGTGCACTGGCACCACTGGGGATGCAGTGCAGTGAGTCCAGAGAGTGCACTGGCACCACTGGGGATGCACTGCAGTGAGTCCAGAGAGTTCACTGGCACCACTGGGGATGCACTTCAGTGAGTGCAGAGACTGCACTGGCAGCACTGGGGATGCAGTGCAGTGAGTCCAGTGAGTGTACTGGCACCACTGGGGATGCACTGCAGTGAGTCCAGAGAGTGCATTGACACCACTTGGGATGCACTGCAGTGAGTCCAGAGAGTGCACTTGCACCACTGGGGATGCAGTGCAGTGAGTCCAGAGAGTGCACTGGCACCACTGGGGATGCAGTGCAGTGAGTCCAGAGAGTGCACTGGCACCACTGGGGATGCACTGCCGTGAGTCCAGAGAGTGCACTGGCACCACTGATGATGCAGTACAGTGAGTCCAGTGAGTGCACTGGCACCACTGGGGATGTAGTGCAGTGACTCGAGAGAGTGCACTGGCACCACTGGGGATGCAGTGCAGTGACTCCAGAGAGTGCACTGGCACCACTTGGGATGCAGTGCAGTGAGTCCAGAGAGTGCACTGGCACCACTGGGGATGCAGTGCAGTGAGTCCAGAGAGTGCACTGGCACCACTGGGGATGCAGTGCAGTGAGTCCAGAGAGTGCACTGGCAGCACTGGGGATGCACTGCAGTGAGTCCACAGAGTGCACTGGTACCACTGGGGATGCAGTGCAGTGAGTCCAGAGAGTGCACTGGCACCACTGGGGATGCAGTGCAGTGAGTCCAGAGAGTGCACTGGCACCACTGGGGATGCAGTGCAGTGAGTCCAGAGAGTGCACTGGCACCACTGGGGATGCAGTGCAGTGAGTCCAGAGAGTGCACTGGCAGCACTGGGGATGCAGTGCAGTGAGTCCAGAGAGTGCACTGGCACCACTGGGGATGCACTGCAGTGAGTCCAGAGAGCGCACTGGCACCACTGGGGATGCACTGCAGTGAGTCCACAGAGTGCACTGGCACCACTGAGAATGCACTTCAGTGAGTCCAGAGAGTGCACTGGTACCACTGGGGATGCAGTGCAGTGAGTCCAGAGAGTGCACTAGCACCACTGGGGATGCAGTGCAGTGAATCCAGTGAGTGCACTGGCACCACTGGGGATGCAGTGCAGTGAGTCAAGAGAGTGCACTGGCACCACTGGGGATGCAGTACAGTGAGTCCAGAGAGTGCATTGGCACCATTGGAGATGCAGTGCAGTGAGTCCAGAGAGTGCACTGGCACCACTGGGGATGCAGTGCAGTGAGTCCAGAGAGTGCACTGGCACCACTGGGGATGCAGTGCAGTGAGTCCAGAGAGTGCACTGGCACCACTGGGGATGCACTGCAGTGAGTCCAGAGAGTTCACTGGCACCACTGGAGATGCACTTCAGTGAGTGCAGAGACTGCACTGGCAGCACTGGGGATGCAGTGCAGTGAGTCCAGTGAGTGTACTGGCACCACTGGGGATGCACTGCAGTGAGTCCAGAGAGTGCATTGGCACCACTTGGGATGCACTGCAGTGAGTCCAGAGAGTGCACTTGCACCACTGGGGATGCAGTGCAGTGAGTCCAGAGAGTGCACTGGCACCACTGGGGATGCAGTGCAGTGAGTCCAGAGAGTGCACTGGCACCAATGGGGATGCACTTCAGTGAGTCCAGAGAGTGCACTGGCTCCACTGGGGATGCAGTGCAGTGAGTCCAGAGAGTGCACTGGCACCATTGGAGATGCCGTGCAGTGAGTCCAGAGAGTGCACTGGCACCACTGGGGATGCAGTGCAGTGAGTCCAGAGAGTGCACTGGCACCACTGGGGATGCAGTGCAGTGAGTCCAGAGAGTGCACTGGCACCACTGGGGACGCACTGCAGTGAGTCCAGAGAGTTCACTGGCACCACTGGGGATGCACTTCAGTGAGTGCAGAGACTGCACTGGCACCACTGGGGATGCAGTGCAGTGACTCCAGAGAGTGCACTGGCACCACTGGGGATGCAGTGCAGTGAGTCCAGAGAGTGCACTGGCACCACTGATGATGCAGTACAGTGAGTCCAGTGAGTGCACTGGCACCACTGGGGATGTAGTGCAGTGACTCGAGAGAGTGCACTGGCACCACTGGGGATGCAGTGCAGTGACTCCAGAGAGTGCACTGGCACCACTGGGGATGCAGTGCAGTGAGTCCAGAGAGTGCACTGGCACCACTGGGGATGCAGTGCAGTGAGTCCAGAGAGTGCACTGGCACCACTGGGGATGCACTGCAGTGAGTCCAGAGAGTGCACTGGCACCACTGGGGATGCAGTGCAGTGAGTCCAGAGAGTGCACTGGCACCACTGGGGATGCACAGCAGTGAGTCCAGAGAGTGCATTGGCACCACTGGGGATGCAGTGCAGTGAGTCCAGAGAGTGCACTGGCACCACTGGATATGCACTGCAGTGAGTCCAGTGAGTGTACTGGCACCACTGGGGATGCACTGCAGTGAGTCCAGAGAGTGCATTGGCACCACTTGGGATGCACTGCAGTGAGTCCAGAGAGTGCACTTGCACCACTGGGGATGCAGTGCAGTGAGTCCAGAGAGTGCACTGGCACCACTGGGGATGCAGTGCAGTGAGTCCAGAGAGTGCACTGGCACCAATGGGGATGCACTTCAGTGAGTCCAGAGAGTGCACTGGCTCCACTGGGGATGCAGTGCAGTGAGTCCAGAGAGTGCACTGGCACCATTGGAGATGCCGTGCAGTGAGTCCAGAGAGTGCACTGGCACCACTGGGGATGCAGTGCAGTGAGTCCAGAGAGTGCACTGGCACCACTGGGGATGCAGTGCAGTGAGTCCAGAGAGTGCACTGGCACCACTGGGGACGCACTGCAGTGAGTCCAGAGAGTTCACTGGCACCACTGGGGATGCACTTCAGTGAGTGCAGAGACTGCACTGGCACCACTGGGGATGCAGTGCAGTGACTCCAGAGAGTGCACTGGCACCACTGGGGATGCAGTGCAGTGAGTCCAGAGAGTGCACTGGCACCACTGATGATGCAGTACAGTGAGTCCAGTGAGTGCACTGGCACCACTGGGGATGTAGTGCAGTGACTCGAGAGAGTGCACTGGCACCACTGGGGATGCAGTGCAGTGACTCCAGAGAGTGCACTGGCACCACTGGGGATGCAGTGCAGTGAGTCCAGAGAGTGCACTGGCACCACTGGGGATGCAGTGCAGTGAGTCCAGAGAGTGCACTGGCACCACTGGGGATGCACTGCAGTGAGTCCAGAGAGTGCACTGGCACCACTGGGGATGCAGTGCAGTGAGTCCAGAGAGTGCACTGGCACCACTGGGGATGCACAGCAGTGAGTCCAGAGAGTGCATTGGCACCACTGGGGATGCAGTGCAGTGAGTCCAGAGAGTGCACTGGCACCACTGGATATGCACTGCAGTGAGTCCAGAGAGCGCACTGGCACCACTGGGGATGCACTGCAGTGAGTCCACAGAGTGCACTGGCACCACTGAGAATGCACTTCAGTGAGTCCAGAGAGTGCACTGGTACCACTGGGGATGCACTGCAGTGAGTCCAGAGAGTGCACTAGCACCACTGGGGATGCAGTGCAGTGAATCCAGTGAGTGCACTGGCACCACTGGGGATGCAGTGCAGTGAGTCAAGAGAGTGCACTGGCACCACTGGGGATGCAGTACAGTGAGTCCAGAGAGTGCATTGGCACCATTGGAGATGCAGTGCAGTGAGTCCAGAGAGTGCACTGGCACCACTGTGGATGCACAGCAGTGAGTCCAGAGAGTGCATTGGCACCACTGGGGATGCAGTGCAGTGAGTCCAGAGAGTGCACTGGCACCATTGGAGATGCACTGCAGTGAGTCCAGAGAGTGCACTGGCACCACTGGGGATGCAGTGCAGTGAGTCCAGAGAGTGCACTGGCACCACTGGGGATGCAGTGCAGTGAGTCCAGAGACTGCACTGGCACCACTGGGGATGCAGTGACGCGAGTCCAGAAAGTATGGTATGGGGGAGGGCAGCCGTGGATTCATTCAACGTTTGTGGTAGTTAGTTCTGGTTGTAGGACTTTTCGTTTGGCCGGAAAGGCTTCTCAGATGATGAATATTAGTATGATTACGGCTACTATTGAGATTAGGGAGCCGATGGAGGAAATGGTGTTTCATAGTGTGTAGGCGTCGGGATAGTCCGAGTATCGTCGGGGTATTCCTGCTAGGCCTAGGAAGTGCTGGGGGAAGAACGTTAGGTTTACTCCTGTAAATATTACCCCGAAGTGGGCTTTTGCTCATGTTTGGTGTAGGGTAAACCCAGTGAGTAGTGGGAATCAGTGAGTAAATCCTGCTAGAATGGCAAAGACGGCGCCTATGGATAGGACGTAGTGGAAGTGGGCAACTACGTAGTACGTGTCGTGCAGGGCGATGTCTAGGGAAGAGTTTGCAAGAACGATTCCTGTTAATCCTCCGATGGTAAATAGGAAGATAAATCCTAGAGCTCATAGTATTGGGGGGGGTCTCATTTGATTGTTCCTCCGTGCAGGGTGGCTAGTCAGCTAAATACTTTGATTCCGGTAGGGATGGCAATGATTATAGTGGCTGATGTAAAGTAGGCTCGGGTATCAACGTCTATTCCTACTGTAAACATGTGGTGAGCTCAGACGATGAATCCTAGGAAGCCGATGGATAGTATGGCTCAGACTATTCCCATGTAGCCGAAGGGCTCCTTTTTGCCTGAGTAGTACGTGACTACGTGTGAGATGATTCCGAACCCCGGTAGGATCAGAATATAGACTTCTGGGTGTCCGAAGAATCAGAATAGGTGTTGGTACAGGATTGGGTCTCCTCCTCCAGCGGGGTCGAAGAATGTGGTGTTTAGGTTTCGATCAGTTAGTAATATTGTAATACCGGCGGCGAGTACGGGGAGTGATAGAAGGAGTAGGATGGCGGTAATTAGTACGGATCAGACAAATAGTGGGGTTTGGTATTGTGAGAGTGCGGGGGGTTTTATGTTGATGGCTGTGGTGATAAAGTTGATGGCCCCAAGGATGGAGGAGATACCGGCTAAGTGGAGTGAGAAGATAGCCAGGTCTACTGAAGCTCCGGCGTGGGCAAGGTCACCTGCTAGGGGAGGGTAGACAGTTCAGCCTGTGCCGGCGCCAGCTTCTACAGTGGATGAGGCTAGTAGGAGGAGGAATGATGGGGGGAGGAGTCAAAAGCTTATGTTGTTTATTCGCGGGAATGCTATGTCGGGGGCACCGATTATGAGGGGGACTAATCAGTTGCCGAATCCTCCGATCATGATGGGTATGACTATAAAGAAGCTTATTACAAAGGCGTGAGCGGTAACGATTACATTGTAAATTTGGTCGTCGCCTAGGAGAGTTCCTGGTTGTCCTAGTTCTGCGCGGATTAATAGGCTGAGTGCGGTGCCGACTATTCCTGCTCATGCCCCGAAGATGAGGTACAGGGTGCCAATATCCTTATGGTTAGTGGAAAATAGTCATCGGTTGATGAAGGTGACGGGTAAGATGGCTGAGTGTTGAAGCGTTAGGCTGTAGTCCTTTTTACAGAGGTTTAATTCCTCTTCTTATCGGCTCTGTAGTGAAATTCATGTTGAGTTGCAAGCTCATCGATGCGCACTAGGGTGCGTCAGGGTCTTTGTAGGCAGAAGCCAATTGGTTTAGGCATTTAGCTGTTAACTAGAGTTTTGTGGGATCGAAGCCCATCTGTCTAGGGAGGCTTTAGCTTAATTAAAGCGTCTGACTTGCATTCAGAAGATACAGGTTAATATTCTGTAAGTCTTAATGTGCAGAAACTAAGAGGGTTTAACTCTTATTTAAGGCTTTGAAGGCCTTCGGTTTGGGGTGTTATCCTAAGTTTCTAGACAATGGCATGTATTATTGGGGACAGGGGAAGTAAGAGGATTGATAGTGAGGCAAGGACCGCAGTAGGTGTGCTTGGGGCTTTGCTAGTGTATCATTGTTTTATGTGGTTAGAGGAGTTGGGGGGAAGGGTAATTGTTGAGTGGTATGCGAGGCGTAGGTAGAAGAAGAGGCTGAGCAGTGATAGCATGGCAATTGCCATGGCTGCTGGTGTTATTTCCTGTTTAGTTAGTTCTTGGATGATAAGTCACTTTGGTATAAAGCCTGTTAATGGGGGGAGGCCTGCTAGGGATAAAAGTACTAGTATTAGGGTGGCGTTTAGCACTGGGGTTTTTGTTCATGAGGTTGTGATCATGGATAGGTTAAGGGCTTTGATTTTGTTAAGGGCTAGGAATACGGCTGATGTTATGATTGTGTATAGGTAGAAGGTAAGTAAGGCCAATTTGGGGCTGTAAACTAGGATGATGGCGATTCAGCCTAAGTGGGAGATGGACGAGAAGGCTAGGATTTTGCGTGTTTGTGTTTGGTTCAGTCCTATTCAGCCTCCTAGTGCTGTTGAGGCTAGGGCCATGGCGGTGAGTAGAGCTGGGTCGAGGGATTTGGATGTTAGTAGGAGCAGGGTTAGTGGGGGGAATTTTATGAGGGTCGAGAGTAGCAGGGCTGTTATTAGTGGCGATCCTTGTAGTACTTCTGGGAATCAGAAGTGAAATGGCACTAGGCCCAGTTTAATAGCGATTGCTGCTGTCAGTAGTAGACAGGAGGTTGGGTGGTTTATTTGTGTGATGTCTCATTGGCCGGTGACTCAGGCATTGGTTATGCTAGAGAATAGGACCAGGGCGGAAGCAGCTGCTTGGGTTAGGAAGTATTTCGTTGCGGCTTCTACTGCTCGTGGGTGGTGGGATTTGGCAATTAGGGGAATGATGGCTAGTGCGTTGATCTCCAGTCCTGTCCAGGCCAGAACTCAGTGGTTGCTGGAAATTGTGATTGTGGTGCCCAAGATGAGGCTGAAGGTTATGATTGGGGTCGCGTAAGGGTTCATTAGTAGAGGAGGGGGTTAAACCATCATTTTCGGGGTATGGGCCCGATAGCTTGATTAGCTGACTCTACTAGAAAATAATATAAGGGAAGTATGGAGAATTTTGATTTCTCTTGTGTGGGTTCAATTCCTACTTTTCTAAGGTCAACAGGAAATGAGAGGGCTGTTATACCTCTATGTTCACTTTATCATAGTGACCCTTTGTAGTTCAGGCACATTTCCTTATGTAAGGAGGTAGGCCTGCATAGCAGATAGGTATGCTGATGTGTCAGAGGCACAGAGCTAGTGTGAGGGGTAGGAAGTTTTTTCATAGTAGGTGCATTAGTTGGTCATATCGGAATCGTGGGTATGAAGCTCGGACCCATAAGAAACCAGAAGATAGTAGGAGGACTTTTGTGGCTAGGATGACGGGGAATAGTTCTGTGGGTGGCCCTAGGGCGCTTGGGTTTAGGAATATGATGGCTGTAAGTGTATTTATTAGCATAATGTTCGCATATTCAGCTAGGAAGAATAAGGCGAAGGGTCCTGCGGCGTATTCAACGTTAAACCCTGAGACTAGCTCAGATTCACCCTCTGTGAGGTCAAAAGGAGCTCGGTTTGTCTCTGCTAGGGTGGATACGTATCATATTATTGCTAGGGGTCATGAGGAGAAAATGAAGTATAGAGGCTCCTGTGCGATGGCAAAGGAGCTGAGTGTGTAGCTTCCGCTTAGTATGATTATTGATAGCAGGATTATGGCCAGTGTCACTTCGTATGAAATGGTCTGTGCTACTGCCCGTAGGGCTCCGATTAGTGCGTATTTTGAGTTCGAGGCTCAGCCCGATCATAGGACTGAGTAGACGGCTAGGCTTGACATGGCTATTAGGAAGAGAACTCCGAGGTTTAGATCTGCTAGGGGAAATGGGAGTGGTAGTGGTGCTCAAGTGGTGAGGGCTAGGACAAGGGCTAGTATTGGTATCAGAATGAATAGAAGTGGGGAAGAGGTAGAGGGTCGGATGGGCTCTTTGGTAAATAGTTTCAGTCCGTCCGCAAATGGTTGAAGTAGGCCAAAAGGCCCGACAACGTTAGGGCCTTTGCGGGATTGTATGTAGCTTAGGATTTTCCGTTCTACTAGGGTTAGGAAGGCTACGGCAATCAGGATTGGGATGATGTATAGGAGGGATATAACGAGGCAGCTTAGTGTTGTTATTTGAATCATGGGTGAAGCTAGGGAGAGGATTTGAACCTCTGGGGAAAGGGCTTAAGCCTTCTGCACTTGCCGGGCTCTGCCACTCTAGCTGGTCCTTTTCTAGGATTGAAAGTGGTGGGGGAAGGCCCTCTTCACGGTTTAGTTGGTTTCACTGCTTAGAGGGGGGGGGCGTGCTTGTGGTATTGGCCCCACTTTCCCGGTCCTTTCGTACTGGGGAGAGTGTGTCATAGATAGAAACCGACCTGGATTGCTCCGGTCTGAACTCAGATCACGTAGGACTGTTAATCGTTGAACAAACGAACCCTTAATAGCGGCTGCACCATTAGGATGTCCTGATCCAACATCGAGGTCGTAAACCCCCCTGTCGATATGGGCTCTTGAGGGGGATTGCGCTGTTATCCCTGGGGTAGCTTGGTCCATTAATCAATTATATTGGGTCTGGTCACTGTTAGCACTTTGAGGGGTAGCTCTAGGTAAAGAGGTATGGTCTTGTTTTTGGAGGATTTGTTCTCCTCCAAGGTCGCCCCAACCGAAAAATATCGACCAGGCTCTGCGATGGTAGTGGCCCCAGTGGGGTTGATTGAGGATTCGCGGTGGTCGTTGATTTTTAAGTTCCACAGGGTCTTCTCGTCTTATGTTCACATCCCCGCTTTTGCACGGGGAGATCAATTTCACTGATTATCTGTGAGAGACAGTTAAGACCTCATTTAGCCATTCATACAAGTCTCGATTTATGGGACAATTGATTGCGCTATCTTTGCACGGTTAGGATACCGCGGCCGTTAAACCTAAGTCACCGGGCAGGCATCACCTTCAATACTTGTTTAATTTGCTGAAGGCTATGTTTTTGGTAAACAGTCGGGCCTTATTAATTTGCCGAGTTCCTTTCACAGATTTTAATCGCTCTTATAGGCGCTCCTGAGTCGGGTTAACAGGGTTAGTTAATACGTGGTCTTGTAGGGGTTTTTGTATCTGTCTAGGTCTGTTAATAATGTTTCTATGTAAGCTTGCGCCGTTAGAGGGGTGTGGCCCTGTACATGAGGGGCCTAGGATGATTCCTAGGATTGTTATGAGGATGGCAGCGGTTTTGGTGATAAGGGGTATGGTTATTGGGGGGGTTTTGGTTGGTGTGATGAAAGAGGTAATGATTATTCCTGCTGTAATGCTGCCTGGGGCGAGTCGGGTTAGGGGGGCGGTGATTAGTGGGTTGTTTTCGTTTATTGATACTATTGGGGGGATTCGGGTTTGTCCAGCTTGGACTAGGATGGTTATGCGGATGCTGTAGGTTGCGGTGAATGCTGTGGCTATAAGGGTTAGGAGTAGGGCTCAAGTATTTAGGTATGATGTGTTTAAGCTTTCGATGATGAGGTCTTTTGAGTAGAATCCGGCTAGGAATGGGGTTCCTATCAGCGCCAGGTTTCCGATGGTTAGGCAGGAAGTAGTGACTGGGAGTATTTTCTGTAGGCCTCCTATCTTTCGGATATCTTGTTCTCCGTTTAGGTTGTGGATGATAGACCCTGAGCATAGGAATAGTATGGCTTTAAAGAAGGCATGGGTTGAGATGTGTAGGAAGGCTAGTTGTGGGAGGTTTAGTCCGATAGTGACTATTATTAGTCCTAGTTGGCTGGATGTTGAGAAAGCAATGATTTTTTTGATGTCATTTTGGGTTAGGGCGCATGTGGCAGCGAATAGGGTTGATAGAGCACCTAGGCATAGGCAGGCAGTTAGGGCTGTCTGGTTGGTGGCTAGCAGGGGGTGCATGCGGATGAGCAGGAAGATTCCGGCTACTACTATGGTACTGGAGTGCAGTAGGGCTGATACTGGGGTGGGGCCTTCTATTGCTGCGGGCAGTCATGGGTGGAGTCCAAATTGGGCGGATTTTCCTGCGGCTGCGAGGATTAATCCTATGAGGGGGAGGATTGGGGTTTGGTGGGGGTGTACGGCTTGTTGGATCTCTCAGGTGTTGAATGTTGAAGCTAGTCATGCTATGCTCAGGATCAGTCCGACGTCTCCGATTCGGTTGTAGATTACGGCTCGTAGGGCGGCGGTGTTGGCATCTGCTCGGCCTTGTCATCAGCCGATGAGAAGGAAGGACATGATTCGTACTCCTTCCCAGCCTACGAATAGGAGGAATATGTTGTTTGCGGTTGTTAGGAGGAGTATGGCGACTAGGAATGTCAGTAGGTAGGTGAAAAATTTTGTTACGTATGGCTCTGAGGCCATGTATCATATGGCGAATTGTAGGATTGATCATGTTACAAATAGGGCGATTGGAAGAAATGTTATTGAGTATTGGTCTATTTTTAGGCTCAGGGGGATTTTAAAGTTTATAATGAATTTTCACTCCCAGTGGCAGGTGACAGATTCTACTCCCGAGTAGATGAATGCGGTTGTAGGGGCTAGGCTAATTAGGAATGCGGTTTTAACAGCGCGGGTGGTGGCTTTTGGGGTGTTTTTAAAGTTTTTAAATAGAAATGGCAGGATGATTGGGGTTAGGAGGATTGTCAGCGTGAGTAGTGTGAGGGAGTTGATTAGTAGTGTGGGGTTCACTACTTTTACTTGGATTTGCACCAAGATGGGTGGTTCCTAAGACCAGTGGATTGCTGTTATCCTTTAAAAGTAAGGGGGCTGAGGTTTTAGGCTCAGATGTAAGAGTTAGCAGCTCTTGTTGGTTAAACCCTCCCCTCGGCAGGTAAGAAGGTTTGAACTTCTATTCTTAGAATCACAGTCTAATGTTTGGTTTAAACTATACTTGCATGAGGGGATTCCGGAGATCAGTTCGGGTTTGAGGATTAGGAGGAATATTGGGATAATGTGGAGTGTTATGAGCAGGTGTTCTCGCGTGGTTGAGTTTTGCATAGATGTGATGTGGGAGGGGATTGAGCCTCGTTGGGTCATTAGTAGTATGAATAAGGTGTAGGAGGCGGTTAGTAGGGTTGCGATTCCTGTTAGGATGATCGTGAAGGCAGATCAGTTGAATAAGGTGATTATAATGGTTAGCTCTGCTATGAGGTTTGTTGTTGGGGGTAAGGCTATGTTTGTTAGATTGGCCAGCAATCATCAGGTAGCTATGAGTGGTAGGAGAGGTTGTAGGCCTCGTGTGAGTAGTAGAATTCGGCTGTGCGTACGTTCATAGTTTGTGTTGGCTAGGCAGAATAGTATGGAGGAAGTTAGTCCATGGGAAATTATTAGGATCATTGCCCCTGAGAATGATCAGTGGGTTTGGATTATTCCTGCGGCGATAACTAGGCCTATGTGGCTAACGGATGAATAAGCGATTAGTGATTTTAGGTCTGTCTGTCGTAGGCAGATTGAGCTAGTCATTAGGGCGCCTCATAGGGCCAGGGTTAGGAAGGGGTAGTGCAGGAGGTTGGACAGTGGGCCCATAAATAGAGTGACTCGTATAATTCCGTATCCTCCTAGCTTTAGTAGTAGGGCGGCGAGGAGTATTGAGCCTGCGATGGGTGCTTCTACGTGGGCTTTTGGCAGTCAGAGGTGTAGGCCGTATAGTGGGGCTTTTACTATGAATGCTATGAGCAGTGCTAGACCTGATAGTATTCCTGTCCATGAGGTGGATAGGGTTGGGTGGGTTACTTGTAGGGTTGGCAGGTGCAGGGTGCCAATTTTCACGTATAGGTGTATGATTGTGATTAGCAGGGGTAGAGAGCTTACTGGCGTGTAGAATAGCAGGTAGATGCCAGCGCTTAGGCGTTCTGGTTGGTTCCCCCATCGGGTGATTAAGATTAGGGTGGGAATGAGGGTTGCTTCAAATGAGATGTAAAATAGTGCTAGTTCTGTGGTGGAAAAGGCTAGTAGGATGAATGGCTGGACTGCGACTAAGGTTGAGATAAAGATTCGTTTGCGTTGTAGGGGTTCTTGTTGCAGGTGGTTTTGGCTTGCTATGATTATGAGTGGGAGTAGTCAGCAGGATAGTACTAGGAGGGGGGATGAGATTTGGTCAATTCCTGTTCAGTTGGATAAAAATTTGTAGGGGTAGTAGGTTGGGATTAATCACTGTAGGCTTAGGGCAGCGATTAGGAGGCTGTATAAGGTGGTGTTAGTCCATAGAAATTTTGGTGGAGACAGCAGGGCTGTTGGAAGAAGTATGATTGTGGGTAGGATGATTTTTAGCATTGCAGGAGGTTTAGGTTGTGTAGATGGTCGGAGCCATGTGTGCGGGTGGAGGCTACTAGGATGGCCAGGCCTGTGCCCGCCTCACACGCTGAGAAGGTTAGCATGAGAATTGGTACCATGGTGAATGAGGAGACTTGGTTTTCGATGGATCATATTGATAGGCCTACGAATATCGATAATATTATGCTTTCAAGGCATAGTAGGGCGGATACTAGGTGGGTTCGGTGGAAGGCTAGTCCTAGTCCGCTGAAAATGAAGGCTGAGTAGAAGCTTAAATGTAGGGGCGACATAAGAAAGTTACAGGGTTGGCTGTAATCTGCTGGGTCGAAACCAGCTATCTTTTTGGTTAGACTAACTTTCTGTTATTCTGCTCATTCTAGGCCCCCTTGAATTCACTCGTAGGCCAGTCCGAGTGTTAGGAGAAGGAGGATCACTACAGTTCAGGTGAGGGTCATTAGGGGGGATTGGAGTTGGACGGCTCATGGCAGGGGGAGTAGGAGGGCGATTTCTAGGTCGAATAGGACGAACAGGATGGCTACTGAGGAAGAATCGGACTGAGAATGGTAATCGAGCAGATCCAAGTGGGTCGAATCCACATTCGTACGGTGAGAGTTTCTCTGAGTCGGGGTTTATTTGGGCGAGTCAGAAGTTTAATGCGGTTAGGGCGGCGCTTAGGATTGATGATAGGGCAAATATGAACATGAGTGCGTTCATTGCTCTCCTCTGGGTTTATACCAGATTCTAGAGATTGGAAGTCAATTGTAATTAATATACTAGAAGAGCAAGATCCTCATCAGTAGATGGTTATGTAGAGGAATAGTCAGATGATGTCTACGAAGTGTCAGTATCAGGCTGCTGCCTCGAATCCGAAGTGGTGGTCTGATGTAAAGTGGAACTTGATCAGTCGGAAGAGGCAGACGGTCAGGAAGGAGGATCCGATGATTACGTGGAGTCCGTGGAATCCAGTGGCAACGAAGAAGGTAGATCCGTAGACGCTATCGGCGATTGAGAATGGGGCTTCGTGGTATTCTATTGCTTGTAGGGCTGTGAAGTAGAATCCCAGGAGGATCGTTAGGGTTAGGGCGTGGATGGCGTGTTTTCGGTTTCCTTCTGTGATGCTGTGATGGGCTCACGTTACGGTAACGCCTGAGGCTAGTAGGATGGCTGTGTTTAGTAGGGGGACTTCTATCGGGTTGAGTGGTTTAATTCCTGTTGGGGGTCATTGGCCTCCTAGTTCTGGGGTTGGGGCCAGGCTCGAGTGGAAGAACGCTCAGAAGAACCCTAAGAAGAAGAATGCTTCGGATGTGATGAAAAGGATTATGCCGTATCGTAGGCCTTTTTGGACTGTGGGAGTGTGATGGCCTTGGAAGGTGCTTTCTCGTACAATGTCTCGTCATCATTGGAGTATTACTAGGAGTATTGAGATGAGGCCTAGGGTTAGTAGTATGGATGAGTTGTAGTGGAATCACATGATTAATCCTGAGGTTGTGAGTAGGGCGGCGGCTGCCCCGAAGATTGGTCAAGGGCTTGGGTCAACTATGTGGTATGAGTGTGCTTGGTGTGCCATTAGATGTTTTCTTGTAAGTATAGGCTTAGAAGGAGCACGAAGACGTAGGCCTGGATTATGGCTACTGCTACTTCTAGGATGGTTAGGAGTAGTAGGATGATTATTGTTAGGATGGATACTGCAGGAAGGGTGGGTATTAATGCAATGGAGGCTGTAGAGATGAGTTGGATGAGTAAGTGTCCTGCTGTAAGGTTGGCTGTAAGGCGGACTCCGAGGGCTAGGGGGCGGATTAGTAGGCTGGTTGTTTCGATCAGGATTAGTGCGGGGATTAGGGGTGTAGGGGTACCTTCGGGTAATAGGTGGGCTAAAGAGGCTGATGGTTGGTTTCGTAGGCCTGTTAGTAGTGTGGCGAGCCATAGTGGGAAGGCTAGGGCTATGTTCATAGATAGTTGGGTGGTTGGGGTGAATGTATATGGAAGGAGGCCTAGAAGGTTGATTGTAAGAAGTATGATTATTAGGGATGTAAATATTATGGCTCATTTGTGGCCATTTTTGTTGAGTGGGACTATTAGTTGTTTTGTGATTAGGTGAAGGAGTCATGTTTGGATAGTAGAAAGGCGGTTGTTGATTCATCGGTTGTTTGGGGACGGGAATAGTAGGGCTGGGAAGAGTAGGGATAGTAGGATTAAGGGGATGCCGAATAGATTGGGGCTGGAAAATTGGTCAAAGAAGCTTAGGTTCATGGTCAGGATCATGGTGTGGGTTTGGTAGTGAGGGAGGTCTTATTTGATGGGGGGTTGGTTGTGGTGAAGGCTAGTAGTTTTGGTTGGATGAGGAGTGCTAGGGTTAATCAGGTTATAATTATGATTGAAAATCATGGTGCGGGGTTAAGCTGTGGCATATCATTAAGGAGGGGGAAGTCCCTCTTTGGCTAGCTTAAAAGGCTAGTGCTGTTGCATAGCTTCTTAATGATTAGGATGATGATAGAAGGGACGATCAGGCCTCGAAATGTGGGAGTGGGGTTGATTCTACTACAATGGGTATGTAGCTGTGATTAGCCCCGCAAATTTCTGAGCATTGTCCGTAAAAAATCCCAGGCCGGGTGGTAATGAATGAAGTTTGGTTTAGTCGGCCTGGGATTGCGTCTGTTTTAACTCCGAGCGTTGGGACTGCTCAGGAGTGGAGTACGTCTCCTGCAGTAATGATCACGCGGATGGGGGATTCTATTGGGATAACTACGCGGTGGTCAACTTCTAGCAGTCGGAAGTGGCCGTTGGGTAAGTCTGGGGTGGGCACTATGTAGGAGTCGAATGATAGGTCTTTGAAGTCTGTGTATTCGTAGCTTCAGTATCATTGGTGGCCGATGGCTTTTAGGGTGAGGTCTGGTTCATCGATTTTGTCCATTATGTAGAGGATTTGTAGGGATGGGAGGGCGAGGAGTACCAGGACGATAGCAGGTAGGATTGTCCAGATCAGCTCTACTTCTTGGGCGTCTACAGCATTGGACGAGAGTTTTTCTGTTAGTATGTGGGCTAAAAGGTAGAGAACTAGGCTGCAGATAGCTAGGGCAACGATTAGGGCGTGGTCGTGGAATTCAACGAGTTCTTCTATGATGGGTGATGAGGCGTCTTGGAATCCTAGTTGGGAGTGGTTGGCCACATGAGATGTACAGGATTTTTACCTGTGATTTAGTCTTGACAAGGCTATGTAATTGGTTTACTAACGTCTCATAAGAAAGAAGCATGAGCGGTTAATGCAGTTGGCTTGAAACCAGCATGTGAGGGTTCGATTCCTTCCTTTCTTGTACTTGGACGAAGGCCGGTTCCTCGAAAGTATGGTATGGGGGAGGGCAGCCGTGGATTCATTCAACGTTTGTGGTAGTTAGTTCTGGTTGTAGGACTTTTCGTTTGGCCGGAAAGGCTTCTCAGATGATGAATATTAGTATGATTACGGCTACTATTGAGATTAGGGAGCCGATGGAGGAAATGGTGTTTCATAGTGTGTAGGCGTCGGGATAGTCCGAGTATCGTCGGGGTATTCCTGCTAGGCCTAGGAAGTGCTGGGGGAAGAACGTTAGGTTTACTCCTGTAAATATTACCCCGAAGTGGGCTTTTGCTCATGTTTGGTGTAGGGTAAACCCAGTGAGTAGTGGGAATCAGTGAGTAAATCCTGCTAGAATGGCAAAGACGGCGCCTATGGATAGGACGTAGTGGAAGTGGGCAACTACGTAGTACGTGTCGTGCAGGGCGATGTCTAGGGAAGAGTTTGCAAGAACGATTCCTGTTAATCCTCCGATGGTAAATAGGAAGATAAATCCTAGAGCTCATAGTATTGGGGGGGGTCTCATTTGATTGTTCCTCCGTGCAGGGTGGCTAGTCAGCTAAATACTTTGATTCCGGTAGGGATGGCAATGATTATAGTGGCTGATGTAAAGTAGGCTCGGGTATCAACGTCTATTCCTACTGTAAACATGTGGTGAGCTCAGACGATGAATCCTAGGAAGCCGATGGATAGTATGGCTCAGACTATTCCCATGTAGCCGAAGGGCTCCTTTTTGCCTGAGTAGTACGTGACTACGTGTGAGATGATTCCGAACCCCGGTAGGATCAGAATATAGACTTCTGGGTGTCCGAAGAATCAGAATAGGTGTTGGTACAGGATTGGGTCTCCTCCTCCAGCGGGGTCGAAGAATGTGGTGTTTAGGTTTCGATCAGTTAGTAATATTGTAATACCGGCGGCGAGTACGGGGAGTGATAGAAGGAGTAGGATGGCGGTAATTAGTACGGATCAGACAAATAGTGGGGTTTGGTATTGTGAGAGTGCGGGGGGTTTTATGTTGATGGCTGTGGTGATAAAGTTGATGGCCCCAAGGATGGAGGAGATACCGGCTAAGTGGAGTGAGAAGATAGCCAGGTCTACTGAAGCTCCGGCGTGGGCAAGGTCACCTGCTAGGGGAGGGTAGACAGTTCAGCCTGTGCCGGCGCCAGCTTCTACAGTGGATGAGGCTAGTAGGAGGAGGAATGATGGGGGGAGGAGTCAAAAGCTTATGTTGTTTATTCGCGGGAATGCTATGTCGGGGGCACCGATTATGAGGGGGACTAATCAGTTGCCGAATCCTCCGATCATGATGGGTATGACTATAAAGAAGCTTATTACAAAGGCGTGAGCGGTAACGATTACATTGTAAATTTGGTCGTCGCCTAGGAGAGTTCCTGGTTGTCCTAGTTCTGCGCGGATTAATAGGCTGAGTGCGGTGCCGACTATTCCTGCTCATGCCCCGAAGATGAGGTACAGGGTGCCAATATCCTTATGGTTAGTGGAAAATAGTCATCGGTTGATGAAGGTGACGGGTAAGATGGCTGAGTGTTGAAGCGTTAGGCTGTAGTCCTTTTTACAGAGGTTTAATTCCTCTTCTTATCGGCTCTGTAGTGAAATTCATGTTGAGTTGCAAGCTCATCGATGCGCACTAGGGTGCGTCAGGGTCTTTGTAGGCAGAAGCCAATTGGTTTAGGCATTTAGCTGTTAACTAGAGTTTTGTGGGATCGAAGCCCATCTGTCTAGGGAGGCTTTAGCTTAATTAAAGCGTCTGACTTGCATTCAGAAGATACAGGTTAATATTCTGTAAGTCTTAATGTGCAGAAACTAAGAGGGTTTAACTCTTATTTAAGGCTTTGAAGGCCTTCGGTTTGGGGTGTTATCCTAAGTTTCTAGACAATGGCATGTATTATTGGGGACAGGGGAAGTAAGAGGATTGATAGTGAGGCAAGGACCGCAGTAGGTGTGCTTGGGGCTTTGCTAGTGTATCATTGTTTTATGTGGTTAGAGGAGTTGGGGGGAAGGGTAATTGTTGAGTGGTATGCGAGGCGTAGGTAGAAGAAGAGGCTGAGCAGTGATAGCATGGCAATTGCCATGGCTGCTGGTGTTATTTCCTGTTTAGTTAGTTCTTGGATGATAAGTCACTTTGGTATAAAGCCTGTTAATGGGGGGAGGCCTGCTAGGGATAAAAGTACTAGTATTAGGGTGGCGTTTAGCACTGGGGTTTTTGTTCATGAGGTTGTGATCATGGATAGGTTAAGGGCTTTGATTTTGTTAAGGGCTAGGAATACGGCTGATGTTATGATTGTGTATAGGTAGAAGGTAAGTAAGGCCAATTTGGGGCTGTAAACTAGGATGATGGCGATTCAGCCTAAGTGGGAGATGGACGAGAAGGCTAGGATTTTGCGTGTTTGTGTTTGGTTCAGTCCTATTCAGCCTCCTAGTGCTGTTGAGGCTAGGGCCATGGCGGTGAGTAGAGCTGGGTCGAGGGATTTGGATGTTAGTAGGAGCAGGGTTAGTGGGGGGAATTTTATGAGGGTCGAGAGTAGCAGGGCTGTTATTAGTGGCGATCCTTGTAGTACTTCTGGGAATCAGAAGTGAAACGGCACTAGGCCCAGTTTAATAGCGATTGCTGCTGTCAGTAGTAGACAGGAGGTTGGGTGGTTTATTTGTGTGATGTCTCATTGGCCGGTGACTCAGGCATTGGTTATGCTAGAGAATAGGACCAGGGCGGAAGCAGCTGCTTGGGTTAGGAAGTATTTCGTTGCGGCTTCTACTGCTCGTGGGTGGTGGGATTTGGCAATTAGGGGAATGATGGCTAGTGCGTTGATCTCCAGTCCTGTCCAGGCCAGAACTCAGTGGTTGCTGGAAATTGTGATTGTGGTGCCCAAGATGAGGCTGAAGGTTATGATTGGGGTCGCGTAAGGGTTCATTAGTAGAGGAGGGGGTTAAACCATCATTTTCGGGGTATGGGCCCGATAGCTTGATTAGCTGACTCTACTAGAAAATAATATAAGGGAAGTATGGAGAATTTTGATTTCTCTTGTGTGGGTTCAATTCCTACTTTTCTAAGGTCAACAGGAAATGAGAGGGCTGTTATACCTCTATGTTCACTTTATCATAGTGACCCTTTGTAGTTCAGGCACATTTCCTTATGTAAGGAGGTAGGCCTGCATAGCAGATAGGTATGCTGATGTGTCAGAGGCACAGAGCTAGTGTGAGGGGTAGGAAGTTTTTTCATAGTAGGTGCATTAGTTGGTCATATCGGAATCGTGGGTATGAAGCTCGGACCCATAAGAAACCAGAAGATAGTAGGAGGACTTTTGTGGCTAGGATGACGGGGAATAGTTCTGTGGGTGGCCCTAGGGCGCTTGGGTTTAGGAATATGATGGCTGTAAGTGTATTTATTAGCATAATGTTCGCATATTCAGCTAGGAAGAATAAGGCGAAGGGTCCTGCGGCGTATTCAACGTTAAACCCTGAGACTAGCTCAGATTCACCCTCTGTGAGGTCAAAAGGAGCTCGGTTTGTCTCTGCTAGGGTGGATACGTATCATATTATTGCTAGGGGTCATGAGGAGAAAATGAAGTATAGAGGCTCCTGTGCGATGGCAAAGGAGCTGAGTGTGTAGCTTCCGCTTAGTATGATTATTGATAGCAGGATTATGGCCAGTGTCACTTCGTATGAAATGGTCTGTGCTACTGCCCGTAGGGCTCCGATTAGTGCGTATTTTGAGTTCGAGGCTCAGCCCGATCATAGGACTGAGTAGACGGCTAGGCTTGACATGGCTATTAGGAAGAGAACTCCGAGGTTTAGATCTGCTAGGGGAAATGGGAGTGGTAGTGGTGCTCAAGTGGTGAGGGCTAGGACAAGGGCTAGTATTGGTATCAGAATGAATAGAAGTGGGGAAGAGGTAGAGGGTCGGATGGGCTCTTTGGTAAATAGTTTCAGTCCGTCCGCAAATGGTTGAAGTAGGCCAAAAGGCCCGACAACGTTAGGGCCTTTGCGGGATTGTATGTAGCTTAGGATTTTCCGTTCTACTAGGGTTAGGAAGGCTACGGCAATCAGGATTGGGATGATGTATAGGAGGGATATAACGAGGCAGCTTAGTGTTGTTATTTGAATCATGGGTGAAGCTAGGGAGAGGATTTGAACCTCTGGGGAAAGGGCTTAAGCCTTCTGCACTTGCCGGGCTCTGCCACTCTAGCTGGTCCTTTTCTAGGATTGAAAGTGGTGGGGGAAGGCCCTCTTCACGGTTTAGTTGGTTTCACTGCTTGGAGGGGGGGGGCGTGCTTGTGGTATTGGCCCCACTTTCCCGGTCCTTTCGTACTGGGGAGAGTGTGTCATAGATAGAAACCGACCTGGATTGCTCCGGTCTGAACTCAGATCACGTAGGACTGTTAATCGTTGAACAAACGAACCCTTAATAGCGGCTGCACCATTAGGATGTCCTGATCCAACATCGAGGTCGTAAACCCCCCTGTCGATATGGGCTCTTGAGGGGGATTGCGCTGTTATCCCTGGGGTAGCTTGGTCCATTAATCAATTATATTGGGTCTGGTCACTGTTAGCACTTTGAGGGGTAGCTCTAGGTAAAGAGGTATGGTCTTGTTTTTGGAGGATTTGTTCTCCTCCAAGGTCGCCCCAACCGAAAAATATCGACCAGGCTCTGCGATGGTAGTGGCCCCAGTGGGGTTGATTGAGGATTCGCGGTGGTCGTTGATTTTTAAGTTCCACAGGGTCTTCTCGTCTTATGTTCACATCCCCGCTTTTGCACGGGGAGATCAATTTCACTGATTATCTGTGAGAGACAGTTAAGACCTCGTTTAGCCATTCATACAAGTCTCGATTTATGGGACAATTGATTGCGCTATCTTTGCACGGTTAGGATACCGCGGCCGTTAAACCTAAGTCACCGGGCAGGCATCACCTTCAATACTTGTTTAATTTGCTGAAGGCTATGTTTTTGGTAAACAGTCGGGCCTTATTAATTTGCCGAGTTCCTTTCACAGATTTTAATCGCTCTTATAGGCGCTCCTGAGTCGGGTTAACAGGGTTAGTTAATACGTGGTCTTGTAGGGGTTTTTGTATCTGTCTAGGTCTGTTAATAATATTTCTATGTAAGCTTGCGCCGTTAGAGGGGTGTGGCCCTGTACATGAGGGGCCTAGGATGATTCCTAGGATTGTTATGAGGATGGCAGCGGTTTTGGTGATAAGGGGTATGGTTATTGGGGGGGTTTTGGTTGGTGTGATGAAAGAGGTAATGATTATTCCTGCTGTAATGCTGCCTGGGGCGAGTCGGGTTAGGGGGGCGGTGATTAGTGGGTTGTTTTCGTTTATTGATACTATTGGGGGGATTCGGGTTTGTCCAGCTTGGACTAGGATGGTTATGCGGATGCTGTAGGTTGCGGTGAATGCTGTGGCTATAAGGGTTAGGAGTAGGGCTCAAGTATTTAGGTATGATGTGTTTAAGCTTTCGATGATGAGGTCTTTTGAGTAGAATCCGGCTAGGAATGGGGTTCCTATCAGCGCCAGGTTTCCGATGGTTAGGCAGGAAGTAGTGACTGGGAGTATTTTCTGTAGGCCTCCTATCTTTCGGATATCTTGTTCTCCGTTTAGGTTGTGGATGATAGACCCTGAGCATAGGAATAGTATGGCTTTAAAGAAGGCATGGGTTGAGATGTGTAGGAAGGCTAGTTGTGGGAGGTTTAGTCCGATAGTGACTATTATTAGTCCTAGTTGGCTGGATGTTGAGAAAGCAATGATTTTTTTGATGTCATTTTGGGTTAGGGCGCATGTGGCAGCGAATAGGGTTGATAGAGCACCTAGGCATAGGCAGGCAGTTAGGGCTGTCTGGTTGGTGGCTAGCAGGGGGTGCATGCGGATGAGCAGGAAGATTCCGGCTACTACTATGGTACTGGAGTGCAGTAGGGCTGATACTGGGGTGGGGCCTTCTATTGCTGCGGGCAGTCATGGGTGGAGTCCAAATTGGGCGGATTTTCCTGCGGCTGCGAGGATTAATCCTATGAGGGGGAGGATTGGGGTTTGGTGGGGGTGTACGGCTTGTTGGATCTCTCAGGTGTTGAATGTTGAAGCTAGTCATGCTATGCTCAGGATCAGTCCGACGTCTCCGATTCGGTTGTAGATTACGGCTCGTAGGGCGGCGGTGTTGGCATCTGCTCGGCCTTGTCATCAGCCGATGAGAAGGAAGGACATGATTCGTACTCCTTCCCAGCCTACGAATAGGAGGAATATGTTGTTTGCGGTTGTTAGGAGGAGTATGGCGACTAGGAATGTCAGTAGGTAGGTGAAAAATTTTGTTACGTATGGCTCTGAGGCCATGTATCATATGGCGAATTGTAGGATTGATCATGTTACAAATAGGGCGATTGGAAGAAATGTTATTGAGTATTGGTCTATTTTTAGGCTCAGGGGGATTTTAAAGTTTATAATGAATTTTCACTCCCAGTGGCAGGTGACAGATTCTACTCCCGAGTAGATGAATGCGGTTGTAGGGGCTAGGCTAATTAGGAATGCGGTTTTAACAGCGCGGGTGGTGGCTTGTGGGGTGTTTTTAAAGTTTTTAAATAGAAATGGCAGGATGATTGGGGTTAGGAGGATTGTCAGCGTGAGTAGTGTGAGGGAGTTGATTAGTAGTGTGGGGTTCACTATTTTTACTTGGATTTGCACCAAGATGGGTGGTTCCTAAGACCAGTGGATTGCTGTTATCCTTTAAAAGTAAGGGGGCTGAGGTTTTAGGCTCAGATGTAAGAGTTAGCAGCTCTTGTTGGTTAAACCCTCCCCTCGGCAGGTAAGAAGGTTTGAACTTCTATTCTTAGAATCACAGTCTAATGTTTGGTTTAAACTATACTTGCATGAGGGGATTCCGGAGATCAGTTCGGGTTTGAGGATTAGGAGGAATATTGGGATAATGTGGAGTGTTATGAGCAGGTGTTCTCGCGTGGTTGAGTTTTGCATAGATGTGATGTGGGAGGGGATTGAGCCTCGTTGGGTCATTAGTAGTATGAATAAGGTGTAGGAGGCGGTTAGTAGGGTTGCGATTCCTGTTAGGATGATCGTGAAGGCAGATCAGTTGAATAAGGTGATTATAATGGTTAGCTCTGCTATGAGGTTTGTTGTTGGGGGTAAGGCTATGTTTGTTAGATTGGCCAGCAATCATCAGGTAGCTATGAGTGGTAGGAGAGGTTGTAGGCCTCGTGTGAGTAGTAGAATTCGGCTGTGCGTACGTTCATAGTTTGTGTTGGCTAGGCAGAATAGTATGGAGGAAGTTAGTCCATGGGAAATTATTAGGATCATTGCCCCTGAGAATGATCAGTGGGTTTGGATTATTCCTGCGGCGATAACTAGGCCTATGTGGCTAACGGATGAATAAGCGATTAGTGATTTTAGGTCTGTCTGTCGTAGGCAGATTGAGCTAGTCATTAGGGCGCCTCATAGGGCCAGGGTTAGGAAGGGGTAGTGCAGGAGGTTGGACAGTGGGCCCATAAATAGAGTGACTCGTATAATTCCGTATCCTCCTAGCTTTAGTAGTAGGGCGGCGAGGAGTATTGAGCCTGCGATGGGTGCTTCTACGTGGGCTTTTGGCAGTCAGAGGTGTAGGCCGTATAGTGGGGCTTTTACTATGAATGCTATGAGCAGTGCTAGACCTGATAGTATTCCTGTCCATGAGGTGGATAGGGTTGGGTGGGTTAGTTGTAGGGTTGGCAGGTGCAGGGTGCCAATTTTCACGTATAGGTGTATGATTGTGATTAGCAGGGGTAGAGAGCTTACTGGCGTGTAGAATAGCAGGTAGATGCCAGCGCTTAGGCGTTCTGGTTGGTTCCCCCATCGGGTGATTAAGATTAGGGTGGGAATGAGGGTTGCTTCAAATGAGATGTAAAATAGTGCTAGTTCTGTGGTGGAAAAGGCTAGTAGGATGAATGGCTGGACTGCGACTAAGGTTGAGATAAAGATTCGTTTGCGTTGTAGGGGTTCTTGTTGCAGGTGGTTTTGGCTTGCTATGATTATGAGTGGGAGTAGTCAGCAGGATAGTACTAGGAGGGGGGATGAGATTTGGTCAATTCCTGTTCAGTTGGATAAAAATTTGTAGGGGTAGTAGGTTGGGATTAATCACTGTAGGCTTAGGGCAGCGATTAGGAGGCTGTATAAGGTGGTGTTAGTCCATAGAAATTTTGGTGGAGACAGCAGGGCTGTTGGAAGAAGTATGATTGTGGGTAGGATGATTTTTAGCATTGCAGGAGGTTTAGGTTGTGTAGATGGTCAGAGCCATGTGTGCGGGTGGAGGCTACTAGGATGGCCAGGCCTGTGCCCGCCTCACACGCTGAGAAGGTTAGCATGAGAATTGGTACCATGGTGAATGAGGAGACTTGGTTTTCGATGGATCATATTGATAGGCCTACGAATATCGATAATATTATGCTTTCAAGGCATAGTAGGGCGGATACTAGGTGGGTTCGGTGGAAGGCTAGTCCTAGTCCGCTGAAAATGAAGGCTGAGTAGAAGCTTAAATGTAAGGGCGACATAAGAAAGTTACAGGGTTGGCTGTAATCTGCTGGGTCGAAACCAGCTATCTTTTTGGTTAGACTAACTTTCTGTTATTCTGCTCATTCTAGGCCCCCTTGAATTCACTCGTAGGCCAGTCCGAGTGTTAGGAGAAGGAGGATCACTACAGTTCAGGTGAGGGTCATTAGGGGGGATTGGAGTTGGACGGCTCATGGCAGGGGGAGTAGGAGGGCGATTTCTAGGTCGAATAGGACGAACAGGATGGCTACTGAGGAAGAATCGGACTGAGAATGGTAATCGAGCAGATCCAAGTGGGTCGAATCCACATTCGTACGGTGAGAGTTTCTCTGAGTCGGGGTTTATTTGGGCGAGTCAGAAGTTTAATGCGGTTAGGGCGGCGCTTAGGATTGATGATAGGGCGAATATGAACATGAGTGCGTTCATTGCTCTCCTCTGGGTTTATACCAGATTCTAGAGATTGGAAGTCAATTGTAATTAATATACTAGAAGAGCAAGATCCTCATCAGTAGATGGTTATGTAGAGGAATAGTCAGATGACGTCTACGAAGTGTCAGTATCAGGCTGCTGCCTCGAATCCGAAGTGGTGGTCTGATGTAAAGTGGAACTTGATCAGTCGGAAGAGGCAGACGGTCAGGAAGGAGGATCCGATGATTACGTGGAGTCCGTGGAATCCAGTGGCAACGAAGAAGGTAGATCCGTAGACGCTATCAGCGATTGAGAATGGGGCTTCGTGGTATTCTATTGCTTGTAGGGCTGTGAAGTAGAATCCCAAGAGGATCGTTAGGGTTAGGGCGTGGATGGCATGTTTTCGGTTTCCTTCTGTGATGCTGTGATGGGCTCACGTTACGGTAACGCCTGAGGCTAGTAGGATGGCTGTGTTTAGTAGGGGGACTTCTATCGGGTTGAGTGGTTTAATTCCTGTTGGGGGTCATTGGCCTCCTAGTTCTGGGGTTGGGGCCAGGCTCGAGTGGAAGAACGCTCAGAAGAACCCTAAGAAGAAGAATGCTTCGGATGTGATGAAAAGGATTATGCCGTATCGTAGGCCTTTTTGGACTGTGGGAGTGTGATGGCCTTGGAAGGTGCTTTCTCGTACAATGTCTCGTCATCATTGGAGTATTACTAGGAGTATTGAGATGAGGCCTAGGGTTAGTAGTATGGATGAGTTGTAGTGGAATCACATGATTAATCCTGAGGTTGTGAGTAGGGCGGCGGCTGCCCTGAAGATTGGTCAAGGGCTTGGGTCAACTATGTGGTATGAGTGTGCTTGGTGTGCCATTAGATGTTTTCTTGTAAGTATAGGCTTAGAAGGAGCACGAAGACGTAGGCCTGGATTATGGCTACTGCTACTTCTAGGATGGTTAGGAGTAGTAGGATGATTATTGTTAGGATGGATACTGCAGGAAGGGTGGGTATTAATGCAATGGAGGCTGTAGAGATGAGTTGGATGAGTAAGTGTCCTGCTGTAAGGTTGGCTGTAAGGCGGACTCCGAGGGCTAGGGGGCGGATTAGTAGGCTGGTTGTTTCGATCAGGATTAGTGCGGGGATTAGGGGTGTAGGGGTACCTTCGGGTAATAGGTGGGCTAAAGAGGCTGATGGTTGGTTTCGTAGGCCTGTTAGTAGTGTGGCGAGCCATAGTGGGAAGGCTAGGGCTATGTTCATAGATAGTTGGGTGGTTGGGGTGAATGTATATGGAAGGAGGCCTAGAAGGTTGATTGTAAGAAGTATGATTATTAGGGATGTAAATATTATGGCTCATTTGTGGCCATTTTTGTTGAGTGGGACTATTAGTTGTTTTGTGATTAGGTGAAGGAGTCATGTTTGGATAGTAGAAAGGCGGTTGTTGATTCATCGGTTGTTTGGGGACGGGAATAGTAGGGCTGGGAAGAGTAGGGATAGTAGGATTAAGGGGATGCCGAATAGATTGGGGCTGGAAAATTGGTCAAAGAAGCTTAGGTTCATGGTCAGGATCATGGTGTGGGTTTGGTAGTGAGGGAGGTCTTATTTGATGGGGGGTTGGTTGTGGTGAAGGCTCGTAGTTTTGGTTGGATGAGGAGTGCTAGGGTTAATCAGGTTATAATTATGATTGAAAATCATGGTGCGGGGTTAAGCTGTGGCATATCATTAAGGAGGGGGAAGTCCCTCTTTGGCTAGCTTAAAAGGCTAGTGCTGTTGCATAGCTTCTTAATGATTAGGATGATGATAGAAGGGACGATCAGGCCTCGAAATGTGGGAGTGGGGTTGATTCTACTACAATGGGTATGTAGCTGTGATTAGCCCCGCAAATTTCTGAGCATTAGAAATCTCATTTAGGAATCCTCATTAGGAATCTCATCCGGAGATCTGTCTTGAGGCGGGATAGTTGCGAGTGGCAGGGAGTGTGGGAGGATATGGGCAGGTTTCTAGAGCAGTGGTCACCTCCAGTGTTTTGGACATTCACCCCTGAACAACTGCAAAATCCTAAAAAGCTGGCAGAATGCTTGAAAAAAAGGTGTCATGACTCTGGCAGTTCCAAAGTGACACAAATCACTGTAGCGTGCTGGGGTCTGGCTTGTGCCTATCGAGCTGCAATTGATGCTACTAGCAACCTAGCTCCAGCTCCTGTAGCCGTTCCAGCTGCAGCTCCTGCAGCCACTCCAGCTGCAGCTCCTGCAGCCGCTCCAGCTGCAGCTCCTGCAGCCGCTCCAGCTCCAGCTCCTGTAGCCGTTCCAGCTCCAGCTCCTGCAGCCGCTCCAGCTCCTGCAGCCGCTCCAGCTCCTGCAGCCGCTCCAGCTCCTGCAGCCGCTCCAGTTCCAGATCCTGCAGCTACTCCAGCTCCAGCTCCTGCAGCCGTTCCAGTTCCAGCTCCTGCAGCCGCTCCAGCTCCTGCAGCCGCTCCAGTTCCAGCTCCTGCAGCTACTCCAGCTCCAGCTCCTGCAGCCGCTCCAGCTCCTGCAGCCGTTCCAGTTCCAGCTCCTGCAGCCGCTCCAGCTCCTGCAGCCGTTCCGGCTCCTGCAGCCGCTCCAGCTCCAGCTCCTGCAGCCGCTCCAGCTCCAGCTCCTGCAGCCGCTCCAGCCCCTGCAGCCACTCCAGCTCCAGCTCCTGCAGCCGCTCCAGCTCCAGCTCCTGCAGCCGTTCCGGCTCCTGCAGCCGCTCCAGCTCCAGCCCCTGCAGCCGCTCCAGCTCCAGCCCCTGCAGCCGCTCCAGCTCCTGCAGCTGCCCCAGCTCGTGCAGCTGCTCCCACTCCTGTGGCTGGGTCAGAGAAACGAGCTGTAGCAGTGCAAGTTGACCCCGCAGAGGGTATTCCAACCCCTGTGGCAGACCCTGCGTCTGGGTCAGAGAAACGAGCTGTAGCAGTGCAAGTTGACCCCGCAGAGGGTATTCCAACCCCTGTGGCAGACCCTGCGTCTGGGTCAGAGAAACGAGCTGTAGCAGTGCAAGTTGACCCCGCAGAGGGTATTCCAACCCCTGTGGCAGACCCTGTGGCTGGGTCAGAGAAACGAGCTGTAGCAGTGCAAGTTGCCCCTGTAGACAAGGTGAAAAAATGGTATAGAGGCTCAGGTCGTTTAAAACGCAGACAGTCTTCTGCTAAGTCTGGGCGTAGTGAAGACGAGGCTGGGCCATCAAAGGTGCAGGAGACTGAAGATGAGGATGAGGATGGCGAAAAATCAACAGTAACTACCCGGACTCCATACCAGCCATCAAAGGTGCAGGAGACTGAAGATGAGGATGAGGATGTCGGAAAATCAACAGTAACTACCCGGACTCTACACCGGCCATCAAAGGTGCAGAAGACTGAAGATGAGGATGAGGATGTCGAAAAATCAACAGTAATTACCCGGACTCTATACCAGCGTGAGCTACGAGATGTGCGAAAAGATTTTGGTCGCTGTATAGGCGAGCAGCTTGTCACCTGGCTGCTCCGGTGCTGGGACACGGGAGCCAATTATGTGGAATTGGAGGGCAAGGAAGCCAGGCGGCTGGGATCCCTTGCTAGGGACGCATGCATTGACAAAGCAATTGGAGATGGAGCACAATCTCGCAGCCTCTGGAGGCGTCTCCTGTCAGCTGTGAAGGAAAGGTATCCCTTCAAGGAAGAACTTGTATGTTTACCAAGCAAATGGACCACCATGGAGAAGGGAATTCAGTACCTGAGGGAATTGTCCGTACGGGAAGTAATTTATAAGGACCTAGACGACGCACAAACATCCGCAGATCCAGATGCAGTCCGGTGTACACTACCCATGTGGCGGAAGTTTGTACAGAGTGCCCCATCATCATATGCCAGCTCATTGGCAATGCTAGCCTGGAAAACGGAGGAGAATCCCACAGTGAATGAAGTGACTAAAATACTCCGGCAGTACGAAGGAAATCTCTCCTCTTCCCTAAAGGCCTGTGTCTCAGCTGTGGAGAAACTCTCTGAAGAGGTCCACCAACTTAAAGAGAATTTATCTTCCCCTCCACCTGAACGAACCAGTGTCCACCAGCTAAAAGAGAATGCTTTAGAGAAACTTTCTGAAAAGATCCACCAACTTGAAGAAAGATTATCTTCCCCTTCACCTGAACGAACCAGTGTCCACCAGCTAAAAGAGAATGCTTTGGAGAAACTTTCTGAAAAGATCCACCAACTTGAAGAAAGATTATCTTCCCCTTCACCTGAACGAACCAGTGTCCACCAGCTAAAAGAGAATGCTTTGGAGAAACTTTCTGAAAAGATCCACCAACTTGAAGAAAGATTATCTTCCCCTTCACCTGAACGAACCAGTGTCCACCAGCTAAAAGAGAATACCTTGGAGAAACTTTCTGAAGAGATCCACCAACTTAAAGAGAGTTTATTTTCCTCCCCACCTGTACAAACCAGTGTCTCAGCTATTAGGGGTAAACGTTCATCTATGCAAGGAAGACAATATGGTGGGCACACACACCGCGCCACCCTGTGGTTTTACCTACGTGACCATGGAGAGGACATGAGAAAATGGGATGGAAAATCTACTGCGACCCTAGAGGCACGGGTACGTGAATTGCAAAGGAAAACAATTGGGAAAAAGGAGTTCTCTGAAAGGTTTGCTGCTCCAACTTCCAGCAGGCAGTCCTTTAAACACAGAAATGAAGATTCTGACCAGGACTAGAGGGGCCCTGCCTCCAGCCAGGGGGAGGAAAGGGACAATCGAGTTTATTGGACTGTGTGGATTCGATGGCCTGGCACGTCAGACGCACAGAAGTATAAGGCTTTGGTAGACACCGGTGCACAATGTACTCTAATGCCATCAAGCTATAAAGGGCCAGAGCCCATCTGTATTTATGGTGTGACGGGGGGATCCCAGCAGTTAACTGTATTGGAGGCTGAAGTGAGTCTAACCGGTAATGAGTGGCAAAAGCACCGTATTGTGACTGGCCCAGATGCTCCGTGCATCCTTGGCATAGACTATCTTAGAAGAGGATATTTCAAGGACCCAAAAGGGTTCCGCTGGGCTTTTGGCATAGCTGCTTTGGAGACAGAGGACATTAAACAGTTGTCTACCTTGCCTGGTCTCTCAGAGGACCCTTCTGTTGTGGGGTTGCTGAGGGTTGAAGAACAGCAAGTGCCGATCGCTACCACAACTGTGCACCGGCGGCAATATCGCACCAACCGAGACTCCCTGAGTCCCATCCATAAGCTAATTCGTCAACTGGAGAGCCAAGGAGTGATCAGCAAGACTCATTCACCTTTTAATAGTCCCATATGGCCAGTGCGAAAGTCTAATGGTGAGTGGAGACTAACAGTGGACTATCGTGGCCTGAACGAAGTCACGCCACCACTGAGTGCTGCAGTGCCGGACATGCTAGAACTCCAGTATGAACTGGAATCAAAGGCAGCCAAGTGGTATGCCACAATTGATATCGCTAATGCATTTTTCTCCATCCCTCTAGCAGCACAGTGCAGGCCACAGTTTGCTTTCACTTGGAGGGGAGTCCAATATACTTGGAATCGGCTGCCCCAGGGGTGGAAACACAGCCCTACCATTTGCCATGGACTGATCCAGTCTGCGCTGGAGCAGGGGGAAGCTCCTGAACACCTGCAGTACATCGATGACATCATTGTGTGGGGTGACACTGCAGAAGAAGTTTTCGAGAAAGGGAAGAAAATAGTCCAAATCCTTCTGAAGGCTGGTTTTGCCATAAAACAGAATAAAGTTAAAGGACCTGCACGAGAGATCCAGTTTTTAGGAATAAAATGGCAAGATGGACGCCGTCAAATCCCAATGGATGTGATCAACAAAATAACAGCTATGTCTCCACCAACTAGCAAAAAAGAAACACAAACTTTCCTAGGTGTCGTGGGGTTTTGGAGAATGCATATTCCAAATTACAGTCTGATTGTAAACCCGCTCTACCAAGTAACCCGTAAGAAGAATGCTTTTGAATGGGGCCCTGAGCAACGACAAGCCTTTGAACAAATTAAGCAGGAAATAGTTCATGCAGTAGCCCTCGGGCCAGTCCGAACAGGACCAGATGTAAAGAATGTGCTCTACACCGCAGCCGGAGAGAATGGTCCCACCTGGAGCCTCTGGCAGAAAGAACCTGGGGAAACTCGAGGTCGACCCCTGGGGTTTTGGAGTCGGGGATACAGAGGATCTGAAGCCCGCTATACTCCAACTGAAAAGGAGATATTGGCAGCATATGAAGGAGTTCGATCTGCTTCGGAAGTGGTCGGTACTGAAGCGCAGCTCCTCCTGGCACCCCGACTGCCGGTACTAGGCTGGATGTTCAAAGGAAGGGTCCCCTCTACGCATCATGCAACTGATGCTACATGGAGCAAGTGGGTTGCACTGATTACTCAGCGGGCTCGAATAGGAAACCCCAGTCGCCCAGGAATCTTGGAGGTGATTATGGACTGGCCAGAAGGCAAATACTTTGGGATATCACCAGAGGAGGAGGTGGTTCGTGCTGAAGAAGCCCCCCTGTACAACAAGCTACCAGAAAATGAGAAGAAATATGCCTTGTTCACTGACGGGTCCTGTCGTATTGTGGGAAAGCATCGGAGATGGAAAGCTGCTGTATGGAGTCCTACACGACGAGTTGCAGAAGCTGCTGAGGGAGAAGGTGAATCGAGTCAGTTTGCAGAAGTAAAAGCCATTCAGCTGGCTTTAGATATTGCTGAACGAGAAAAGTGGCCAGTTCTCTATCTCTATACTGATTCATGGATGGTAGCAAATGCCCTGTGGGGGTGGTTACAGCAATGGAAGCAGAACAACTGGCAGCGCAGGGGCAAGCCCATCTGGGCTGCGGCATTGTGGCAAGATATTGCTGCCCGGGTAGAGAACCTGGTTGTAAAGGTACGCCATGTAGATGCTCATGTGCCCAAGAATCGGGCTACTGAAGAACACCAAAACAACCAGCAGGTGGATCAGGCTGCTAAGATTGAAGTGGCTCAGGTGGACCTGGACTGGCAACATAAAGGTGAATTATTTATAGCCCGATGGGCCCATGACACCTCAGGCCATCAAGGTAGAGATGCAACCTACAGATGGGCTCGTGATCGAGGGGTGGACCTGACCATGGACACTACAGCACAGGTTATTCATGACTGTGAAACATGTGCTGCAATCAAGCAAGCCAAACGGTCAAAACCTCTTTGGTATGGAGGACGATGGCTGAAATATAAATATGGAGAGGCCTGGCAGATTGATTACATCACACTCCCTCAAACCCGCAACGGCAAGCGCCACGTACTTACAATGGTGGAAGCAACCACCGGATGGCTGGAAACATATCCTGTGCCCCATGCCACCGCCCGGAACACTATCCTGGGCCTTGAAAAGCAAGTCTTATGGCGACATGGCACCCCAGAGAGAATTGAGTCAGACAACGGGACTCATTTCCGAAACAACCTTATAGACACTTGGGCCAAAGAACATGGTATTGAGTGGGTGTATCACATCCCCTATCATGCACCAGCCTCTGGAAAAGTTGAACGATACAATGGACTGTTGAAGACTACACTGAAAGCAATGGGTGCTGGGACATTCAAAAATTGGGATACACATTTGGCAAAGGCCACCTGGTTAGTCAATACCAGGGGATCTGCCAACCGAGCTGGACCTGCCCAATCAAACCTGTTACGCACTGTAGAAGGGGATAAAGTTCCTGTAGTGCACGTAAGAAACATGCTGGGTAAAACAGTCTGGGCTACTCCTGCCTCAGGAAAAGGCAAACCCATTCGTGGAATTGCTTTTGCTCAGGGACCTGGATGCACTTGGTGGGTAATGCAAAAGAATGGGGAGGTCCGGTGTGTACCTCAAGGGGATTTGATACTGGGTGAGAATAGCCCATGAGTTGAATTGTAGTATGTTAATTATTATATAATAATGTATGTCATCACTACCATGATTGCTATATATCATAGATGAAAATGGTGATTAATTAGAATGTATTGGACAGAGTGTAACCTGAGTATGACATAAATGGTATGGAATAAGGGGTGGATATCTGTCCTGGTTCCAGTTAGGACAGAGTTAAGTAGCTCATAGTAGCTGGTAGGGTGCTATGTTTTGGATTAGGATGAGAAGAGCGCTGATAACATGCTGATGTTTTAATTGTTGCAGAGCAGTGTTTACACCAGGCCAAGGACTTTTCGGCTTCTTGCTCTGTCCTGCCAGCGAGCAGGCTGGGGGTGCAGCAGGAGCTGGGAGGGGACAGACCCAGGACAGCTGACCCAAACTGGCCAAAGGGGTATTCCATACCATCTGACGTCATGCTAAACAATATATAGGGGTGGCTGGCCGGGGTGGGGGGGCCGGCTGCTCGGGAATAGGCTGGGCATCGGTCAGCGGGTGGTGAGCAATTGCATTGTGCATCACTTGTTTTCTTACACATTATTATTGTTAATACTATTACCATTATCACTATTATTATTATTATTGTTATTATTATTTTCCTGTCTTAATAAACTGTCTTTATCTCAACTCACAGGCTTCACTTTCCCGTTTCTCTCCCCCATCCCAGAGAGGGAGGGGGGAGGGTGAGCGAACGGCTGTGTGGTGTTTAGCTGCCAGCCGGGTTAAACCACAACAGATTCCAAGACGCCTCATCACCCATCATAGAAGAACTCGTTGAATTCCACGACCACGCCCTAATCGTTGCCCTAGCTATCTGCAGCCTAGTTCTCTACCTTTTAGCCCACATACTAACAGAAAAACTCTCGTCCAATGCTGTAGACGCCCAAGAAGTAGAGCTGATCTGGACAATCCTACCTGCTATCGTCCTGGTACTCCTCGCCCTCCCATCCCTACAAATCCTCTACATAATGGACAAAATCGATGAACCAGACCTCACCCTAAAAGCCATCGGCCACCAATGATACTGAAGCTACGAATACACAGACTTCAAAGACCTATCATTCGACTCCTACATAGTGCCCACCCCAGACTTACCCAACGGCCACTTCCGACTGCTAGAAGTTGACCACCGCGTAGTTATCCCAATAGAATCCCCCATCCGCGTGATCATTACTGCAGGAGACGTACTCCACTCCTGAGCAGTCCCAACGCTCGGAGTTAAAACAGACGCAATCCCAGGCCGACTAAACCAAACTTCATTCATTACCACCCGGCCTGGGATTTTTTACGGACAATGCTCAGAAATTTGCGGGGCTAATCACAGCTACATACCCATTGTAGTAGAATCAACCCCACTCCCACATTTCGAGGCCTGATCGTCCCTTCTATCATCATCCTAATCATTAAGAAGCTATGCAACAGCACTAGCCTTTTAAGCTAGCCAGAGAGGGACTTCCCCCTCCTTAATGATATGCCACAGCTTAACCCCGCACCATGATTTTCAATCATAATTATAACCTGATTAACCCTAGCACTCCTCATCCAACCAAAACTACTAGCCTTCACCACAACCAACCCCCCATCAAATAAGACCTCCCTCACTACCAAACCCACACCATGATCCTGACCATGAACCTAAGCTTCTTTGACCAATTTTCCAGCCCCAATCTATTCGGCATCCCCTTAATCCTACTATCCCTACTCTTCCCAGCCCTACTATTCCCGTCCCCAAACAACCGATGAATCAACAACCGCCTTTCTACTATCCAAACATGACTCCTTCACCTAATCACAAAACAACTAATAGTCCCACTCAACAAAAATGGCCACAAATGAGCCATAATATTTACATCCCTAATAATCATACTTCTTACAATCAACCTTCTAGGCCTCCTTCCATATACATTCACCCCAACCACCCAACTATCTATGAACATAGCCCTAGCCTTCCCACTATGGCTCGCCACACTACTAACAGGCCTACGAAACCAACCATCAGCCTCTTTAGCCCACCTATTACCCGAAGGTACCCCTACACCCCTAATCCCCGCACTAATCCTGATCGAAACAACCAGCCTACTAATCCGCCCCCTAGCCCTCGGAGTCCGCCTTACAGCCAACCTTACAGCAGGACACTTACTCATCCAACTCATCTCTACAGCCTCCATTGCATTAATACCCACCCTTCCTGCAGTATCCATCCTAACAATAATCATCCTACTACTCCTAACCATCCTAGAAGTAGCAGTAGCCATAATCCAGGCCTACGTCTTCATGCTCCTTCTAAGCCTATACTTACAAGAAAACATCTAATGGCACACCAAGCACACTCATACCACATAGTTGACCCAAGCCCTTGACCAATCTTCGGGGCAGCCGCCGCCCTACTCACAACCTCAGGATTAATCATGTGATTCCACTACAACTCATCCATACTACTAACCCTAGGCCTCATCTCAATACTCCTAGTAATACTCCAATGATGACGAGACATTGTACGAGAAAGCACCTTCCAAGGCCATCACACTCCCACAGTCCAAAAAGGCCTACGATACGGCATAATCCTTTTCATCACATCCGAAGCATTCTTCTTCTTAGGGTTCTTCTGAGCGTTCTTCCACTCGAGCCTGGCCCCAACCCCAGAACTAGGAGGCCAACGACCCCCAACAGGAATTAAACCACTCAACCCGATAGAAGTCCCCCTACTAAACACAGCCATCCTACTAGCCTCAGGCGTTACCGTAACGTGAGCCCATCACAGCATCACAGAAGGAAACCGAAAACACGCCATCCACGCCCTAACCCTAACGATCCTCCTGGGATTCTACTTCACAGCCCTACAAGCAATAGAATACCACGAAGCCCCATTCTCAATCGCCGATAGCGTCTACGGATCTACCTTCTTCGTTGCCACTGGATTCCACGGACTCCACGTAATCATCGGATCCTCCTTCCTGACCATCTGCCTCTTCCGACTGATCAAGTTCCACTTTACATCAGACCACCACTTCGGATTCGAGGCAGCAGCCTGATACTGACACTTCGTAGACATCATCTGACTATTCCTCTACATAACCATCTACTGATGAGGATCTTGCTCTTCTAGTATATTAATTACAATTGACTTCCAATCTCTAGAATCTGGTATAAACCCAGAGGAGAGCAATGAACGCACTCATGTTCATATTCGCCCTATCATCAATCCTAAGCGCCGCCCTAACCGCATTAAACTTCTGACTCGCCCAAATAAACCCCGACTCAGAGAAACTCTCACCGTACGAATGTGGATTCGACCCACTTGGATCTGCTCGATTACCATTCTCAGTCCGATTCTTCCTCAGTAGCCATCCTGTTCGTCCTATTCGACCTAGAAATCGCCCTCCTACTCCCCCTGCCATGAGCCGTCCAACTCCAATCCCCCCTAATGACCCTCACCTGAACTGTAGTGATCCTCCTTCTCCTAACACTCGGACTGGCCTACGAGTGAATTCAAGGGGGCCTAGAATGAGCAGAATAACAGAAAGTTAGTCTAACCAAAAAGATAGCTGGTTTCGACCCAGCAGATTACAGCCAACCCTGTAACTTTCTTATGTCGCCCCTACATTTAAGCTTCTACTCAGCCTTCATTTTCAGCGGACTAGGGCTAGCCTTCCACCGAACCGACCTAGTATCCGCCCTACTATGCCTTGAAAGCATAATATTATCGATATTCGTAGGCCTATCAATATGATCCATCGAAAACCAAGTCTCCTCATTCACCATGGTACCAATTCTCATGCTAACCTTCTCAGCGTGTGAGGCGGGCACAGGCCTGGCCATCCTAGTAGCCTCCACCCGCACACATGGCTCCGACCATCTACACAACCTAAACCTCCTGCAATGCTAAAAATCATCCTACCCACAATCATACTTCTTCCAACAGCCCTGCTGTCTCCACCAAAATTTCTATGGACTAACACCACCTTATACAGCCTCCTAATCGCTGCCCTAAGCCTACAGTGATTAATCCCAACCTACTACCCCTACAAATTTTTATCCAACTGAACAGGAATTGACCAAATCTCATCCCCCCTCCTAGTACTATCCTGCTGACTACTCCCACTCATAATCATAGCAAGCCAAAACCACCTGCAACAAGAACCCCTACAACGCAAACGAATCTTTATCTCAACCTTAGTCGCAGTCCAGCCATTCATCCTACTAGCCTTTTCCACCACAGAACTAGCACTATTTTACATCTCATTTGAAGCAACCCTCATTCCCACCCTAATCTTAATCACCCGATGGGGGAACCAACCAGAACGCCTAAGCGCTGGCATCTACCTGCTATTCTACACGCCAGTAAGCTCTCTACCCCTGCTAATCACAATCATACACCTATACGTGAAAATTGGCACCCTGCACCTGCCAACCCTACAACTAACCCACCCAACCCTATCCACCTCATGGACAGGAATACTATCAGGTCTAGCACTGCTCATAGCATTCATAGTAAAAGCCCCACTATACGGCCTACACCTCTGACTGCCAAAAGCCCACGTAGAAGCACCCATCGCAGGCTCAATACTCCTCGCCGCCCTACTACTAAAGCTAGGAGGATACGGAATTATACGAGTCACTCTATTTATGGGCCCACTGTCCAACCTCCTGCACTACCCCTTCCTAACCCTGGCCCTATGAGGCGCCCTAATGACTAGCTCTGCCTACGACAGACAGACCTAAAATCACTAATCGCTTATTCATCCGTTAGCCACATAGGCCTAGTTATCGCCGCAGGAATAATCCAAACCCACTGATCATTCTCAGGGGCAATGATCCTAATAATTTCCCATGGACTAACTTCCTCCATACTATTCTGCCTAGCCAACACAAACTATGAACGTACGCACAGCCGAATTCTACTACTCACACGAGGCCTACAACCTCTCCTACCACTCATAGCTACCTGATGATTGCTGGCCAATCTAACAAACATAGCCTTACCCCCAACAACAAACCTCATAGCAGAGCTAACCATTATAATCACCTTATTCAACTGATCTGCCTTCACGATCATCCTAACAGGAATCGCAACCCTACTAACCGCCTCCTACACCTTATTCATACTACTAATGACCCAACGAGGCTCAATCCCCTCCCACATCACATCTATGCAAAACTCAACCACGCGAGAACACCTGCTCATAACACTCCACATTATCCCAATATTCCTCCTAATCCTCAAACCCGAACTGATCTCCGGAATCCCCTCATGCAAGTATAGTTTAAACCAAACATTAGACTGTGATTCTAAGAATAGAAGTTCAAACCTTCTTACCTGCCGAGGGGAGGGTTTAACCAACAAGAGCTGCTAACTCTTACATCTGAGCCTAAAACCTCAGCCCCCTTACTTTTAAAGGATAACAGCAATCCACTGGTCTTAGGAACCACCCATCTTGGTGCAAATCCAAGTAAAAATAGTGAACCCCACACTACTAATCAACTCCCTCACACTACTCACGCTGACAATCCTCCTAACCCCAATCATCCTGCCATTTCTATTTAAAAACTTTAAAAACACCCCACAAGCCACCACCCGCGCTGTTAAAACCGCATTCCTAATTAGCCTAGCCCCTACAACCGCATTCATCTACTCGGGAGTAGAATCTGTCACCTGCCACTGGGAGTGAAAATTCATTATAAACTTTAAAATCCCCCTGAGCCTAAAAATAGACCAATACTCAATAACATTTCTTCCAATCGCCCTATTTGTAACATGATCAATCCTACAATTCGCCATATGATACATGGCCTCAGAGCCATACGTAACAAAATTTTTCACCTACCTACTGACATTCCTAGTCGCCATACTCCTCCTAACAACCGCAAACAACATATTCCTCCTATTCGTAGGCTGGGAAGGAGTACGAATCATGTCCTTCCTTCTCATCGGCTGATGACAAGGCCGAGCAGATGCCAACACCGCCGCCCTACGAGCCGTAATCTACAACCGAATCGGAGACGTCGGACTGATCCTGAGCATAGCATGACTAGCTTCAACATTCAACACCTGAGAGATCCAACAAGCCGTACACCCCCACCAAACCCCAATCCTCCCCCTCATAGGATTAATCCTCGCAGCCGCAGGAAAATCCGCCCAATTTGGACTCCACCCATGACTGCCCGCAGCAATAGAAGGCCCCACCCCAGTATCAGCCCTACTGCACTCCAGTACCATAGTAGTAGCCGGAATCTTCCTGCTCATCCGCATGCACCCCCTGCTAGCCACCAACCAGACAGCCCTAACTGCCTGCCTATGCCTAGGTGCTCTATCAACCCTATTCGCTGCCACATGCGCCCTAACCCAAAATGACATCAAAAAAATCATTGCTTTCTCAACATCCAGCCAACTAGGACTAATAATAGTCACTATCGGACTAAACCTCCCACAACTAGCCTTCCTACACATCTCAACCCATGCCTTCTTTAAAGCCATACTATTCCTATGCTCAGGGTCTATCATCCACAACCTAAACGGAGAACAAGATATCCGAAAGATAGGAGGCCTACAGAAAATACTCCCAGTCACTACTTCCTGCCTAACCATCGGAAACCTGGCGCTGATAGGAACCCCATTCCTAGCCGGATTCTACTCAAAAGACCTCATCATCGAAAGCTTAAACACATCATACCTAAATACTTGAGCCCTACTCCTAACCCTTATAGCCACAGCATTCACCGCAACCTACAGCATCCGCATAACCATCCTAGTCCAAGCTGGACAAACCCGAATCCCCCCAATAGTATCAATAAACGAAAACAACCCACTAATCACCGCCCCCCTAACCCGACTCGCCCTAGGCAGCATTACAGCAGGAATAATCATTACCTCTTTCATCACACCAACCAAAACCCCCCCAATAACCATACCCCTTATCACCAAAACCGCTGCCATCCTCATAACAATCCTAGGAATCATCCTAGGCCCCTCATGTACAGGGCCACACCCCTCTAACGGCGCAAGCTTACATAGAAACATTATTAACAGACCTAGACAGATACAAAAACCCCTACAAGACCACGTATTAACTAACCCTGTTAACCCGACTCAGGAGCGCCTATAAGAGCGATTAAAATCTGTGAAAGGAACTCGGCAAATTAATAAGGCCCGACTGTTTACCAAAAACATAGCCTTCAGCAAATTAAACAAGTATTGAAGGTGATGCCTGCCCGGTGACTTAGGTTTAACGGCCGCGGTATCCTAACCGTGCAAAGATAGCGCAATCAATTGTCCCATAAATCGAGACTTGTATGAATGGCTAAACGAGGTCTTAACTGTCTCTCACAGATAATCAGTGAAATTGATCTCCCCGTGCAAAAGCGGGGATGTGAACATAAGACGAGAAGACCCTGTGGAACTTAAAAATCAACGACCACCGCGAATCCTCAATCAACCCCACTGGGGCCACTACCATCGCAGAGCCTGGTCGATATTTTTCGGTTGGGGCGACCTTGGAGGAGAACAAATCCTCCAAAAACAAGACCATACCTCTTTACCTAGAGCTACCCCTCAAAGTGCTAACAGTGACCAGACCCAATATAATTGATTAATGGACCAAGCTACCCCAGGGATAACAGCGCAATCCCCCTCAAGAGCCCATATCGACAGGGGGGTTTACGACCTCGATGTTGGATCAGGACATCCTAATGGTGCAGCCGCTATTAAGGGTTCGTTTGTTCAACGATTAACAGTCCTACGTGATCTGAGTTCAGACCGGAGCAATCCAGGTCGGTTTCTATCTATGACACACTCTCCCCAGTACGAAAGGACCGGGAAAGTGGGGCCAATACCACAAGCACGCCCCCCCCCTCCAAGCAGTGAAACCAACTAAACCGTGAAGAGGGCCTTCCCCCACCACTTTCAATCCTAGAAAAGGACCAGCTAGAGTGGCAGAGCCCGGCAAGTGCAGAAGGCTTAAGCCCTTTCCCCAGAGGTTCAAATCCTCTCCCTAGCTTCACCCATGATTCAAATAACAACACTAAGCTGCCTCGTTATATCCCTCCTATACATCATCCCAATCCTGATTGCCGTAGCCTTCCTAACCCTAGTAGAACGGAAAATCCTAAGCTACATACAATCCCGCAAAGGCCCTAACGTTGTCGGGCCTTTTGGCCTACTTCAACCATTTGCGGACGGACTGAAACTATTTACCAAAGAGCCCATCCGACCCTCTACCTCTTCCCCACTTCTATTCATTCTGATACCAATACTAGCCCTTGTCCTAGCCCTCACCACTTGAGCACCACTACCACTCCCATTTCCCCTAGCAGATCTAAACCTCGGAGTTCTCTTCCTAATAGCCATGTCAAGCCTAGCCGTCTACTCAGTCCTATGATCGGGCTGAGCCTCGAACTCAAAATACGCACTAATCGGAGCCCTACGGGCAGTAGCACAGACCATTTCATACGAAGTGACACTGGCCATAATCCTGCTATCAATAATCATACTAAGCGGAAGCTACACACTCAGCTCCTTTGCCATCGCACAGGAGCCTCTATACTTCATTTTCTCCTCATGACCCCTAGCAATAATATGATACGTATCCACCCTAGCAGAGACAAACCGAGCTCCTTTTGACCTCACAGAGGGTGAATCTGAGCTAGTCTCAGGGTTTAACGTTGAATACGCCGCAGGACCCTTCGCCTTATTCTTCCTAGCTGAATATGCGAACATTATGCTAATAAATACACTTACAGCCATCATATTCCTAAACCCAAGCGCCCTAGGGCCACCCACAGAACTATTCCCCGTCATCCTAGCCACAAAAGTCCTCCTACTATCTTCTGGTTTCTTATGGGTCCGAGCTTCATACCCACGATTCCGATATGACCAACTAATGCACCTACTATGAAAAAACTTCCTACCCCTCACACTAGCTCTGTGCCTCTGACACATCAGCATACCTATCTGCTATGCAGGCCTACCTCCTTACATAAGGAAATGTGCCTGAACTACAAAGGGTCACTATGATAAAGTGAACATAGAGGTATAACAGCCCTCTCATTTCCTGTTGACCTTAGAAAAGTAGGAATTGAACCCACACAAGAGAAATCAAAATTCTCCATACTTCCCTTATATTATTTTCTAGTAGAGTCAGCTAATCAAGCTATCGGGCCCATACCCCGAAAATGATGGTTTAACCCCCTCCTCTACTAATGAACCCTTACGCGACCCCAATCATAACCTTCAGCCTCATCTTGGGCACCACAATCACAATTTCCAGCAACCACTGAGTTCTGGCCTGGACAGGACTGGAGATCAACGCACTAGCCATCATTCCCCTAATTGCCAAATCCCACCACCCACGAGCAGTAGAAGCCGCAACGAAATACTTCCTAACCCAAGCAGCTGCTTCCGCCCTGGTCCTATTCTCTAGCATAACCAATGCCTGAGTCACCGGCCAATGAGACATCACACAAATAAACCACCCAACCTCCTGTCTACTACTGACAGCAGCAATCGCTATTAAACTGGGCCTAGTGCCATTTCACTTCTGATTCCCAGAAGTACTACAAGGATCGCCACTAATAACAGCCCTGCTACTCTCGACCCTCATAAAATTCCCCCCACTAACCCTGCTCCTACTAACATCCAAATCCCTCGACCCAGCTCTACTCACCGCCATGGCCCTAGCCTCAACAGCACTAGGAGGCTGAATAGGACTGAACCAAACACAAACACGCAAAATCCTAGCCTTCTCGTCCATCTCCCACTTAGGCTGAATCGCCATCATCCTAGTTTACAGCCCCAAATTGGCCTTACTTACCTTCTACCTATACACAATCATAACATCAGCCGTATTCCTAGCCCTTAACAAAATCAAAGCCCTTAACCTATCCATGATCACAACCTCATGAACAAAAACCCCAGTGCTAAACGCCACCCTAATACTAGTACTTTTATCCCTAGCAGGCCTCCCCCCATTAACAGGCTTTATACCAAAGTGACTTATCATCCAAGAACTAACTAAACAGGAAATAACACCAGCAGCCATGGCAATTGCCATGCTATCACTGCTCAGCCTCTTCTTCTACCTACGCCTCGCATACCACTCAACAATTACCCTTCCCCCCAACTCCTCTAACCACATAAAACAATGATACACTAGCAAAGCCCCAAGCACACCTACTGCGGTCCTTGCCTCACTATCAATCCTCTTACTTCCCCTGTCCCCAATAATACATGCCATTGTCTAGAAACTTAGGATAACACCCCAAACCGAAGGCCTTCAAAGCCTTAAATAAGAGTTAAACCCTCTTAGTTTCTGCACATTAAGACTTACAGAATATTAACCTGTATCTTCTGAATGCAAGTCAGACGCTTTAATTAAGCTAAAGCCTCCCTAGACAGATGGGCTTCGATCCCACAAAACTCTAGTTAACAGCTAAATGCCTAAACCAATTGGCTTCTGCCTACAAAGACCCTGACGCACCCTAGTGCGCATCGATGAGCTTGCAACTCAACATGAATTTCACTACAGAGCCGATAAGAAGAGGAATTAAACCTCTCTAAAAAGGACTACAGCCTAACGCTTCAACACTCAGCCATCTTACCCGTCACCTTCATCAACCGATGACTATTTTCCACTAACCATAAGGATATTGGCACCCTGTACCTCATCTTCGGGGCATGAGCAGGAATAGTCGGCACCGCACTCAGCCTATTAATCCGCGCAGAACTAGGACAACCAGGAACTCTCCTAGGCGACGACCAAATTTACAATGTAATCGTTACCGCTCACGCCTTTGTAATAAGCTTCTTTATAGTCATACCCATCATGATCGGAGGATTCGGCAACTGATTAGTCCCCCTCATAATCGGTGCCCCCGACATAGCATTCCCGCGAATAAACAACATAAGCTTTTGACTCCTCCCCCCATCATTCCTCCTCCTACTAGCCTCATCCACTGTAGAAGCTGGCGCCGGCACAGGCTGAACTGTCTACCCTCCCCTAGCAGGTAACCTTGCCCACGCCGGAGCTTCAGTAGACCTGGCTATCTTCTCACTCCACTTAGCCGGTATCTCCTCCATCCTTGGGGCCATCAACTTTATCACCACAGCCATCAACATAAAACCCCCCGCACTCTCACAATACCAAACCCCACTATTTGTCTGATCCGTACTAATTACCGCCATCCTACTCCTTCTATCACTCCCCGTACTCGCCGCCGGTATTACTATATTACTAACTGATTGAAACCTAAACACCACATTCTTCGACCCCGCTGGAGGAGGAGACCCAATCCTGTACCAACACCTATTCTGATTCTTCGGACACCCAGAAGTCTATATTCTGATCCTACCGGGGTTCGGAATCATCTCACACGTAGTCACGTACTACTCAGGCAAAAAGGAGCCCTTCGGCTACATGGGAATAGTCTGAGCCATACTATCCATCGGCTTCCTAGGATTCATCGTCTGAGCTCACCACATGTTTACAGTAGGAATAGACGTTGATACCCGAGCCTACTTTACATCAGCCACTATAATCATTGCCATCCCTACCGGAATCAAAGTATTTAGCTGACTAGCCACCCTGCACGGAGGAACAATCAAATGAGACCCCCCCAATACTATGAGCTCTAGGATTTATCTTCCTATTTACCATCGGAGGATTAACAGGAATCGTTCTTGCAAACTCTTCCCTAGACATCGCCCTGCACGACACGTACTACGTAGTTGCCCACTTCCACTACGTCCTATCCATAGGCGCCGTCTTTGCCATTCTAGCAGGATTTACTCACTGATTCCCACTACTCACTGGGTTTACCCTACACCAAACATGAGCAAAAGCCCACTTCGGGGTAATATTTACAGGAGTAAACCTAACGTTCTTCCCCCAGCACTTCCTAGGCCTAGCAGGAATACCCCGACGATACTCGGACTATCCCGACGCCTACACACTATGAAACACCATTTCCTCCATCGGCTCCCTAATCTCAATAGTAGCCGTAATCATACTAATATTCATCATCTGAGAAGCCTTTCCGGCCAAACGAAAAGTCCTACAACCAGAACTAACTACCACAAACGTTGAATGAATCCACGGCTGCCCTCCCCCATACCATACTTTCGAGGAACCGGCCTTCGTCCAAGTACAAGAAAGGAAGGAATCGAACCCTCACATGCTGGTTTCAAGCCAACTGCATTAACCGCTCATGCTTCTTTCTTATGAGACGTTAGTAAACCAATTACATAGCCTTGTCAAGACTAAATCACAGGTAAAAATCCTGTACATCTCATGTGGCCAACCACTCCCAACTAGGATTCCAAGACGCCTCATCACCCATCATAGAAGAACTCGTTGAATTCCACGACCACGCCCTAATCGTTGCCCTAGCTATCTGCAGCCTAGTTCTCTACCTTTTAGCCCACATACTAACAGAAAAACTCTCGTCCAATGCTGTAGACGCCCAAGAAGTAGAGCTGATCTGGACAATCCTACCTGCTATCGTCCTGGTACTCCTCGCCCTCCCATCCCTACAAATCCTCTACATAATGGACAAAATCGATGAACCAGACCTCACCCTAAAAGCCATCGGCCACCAATGATACTGAAGCTACGAATACACAGACTTCAAAGACCTATCATTCGACTCCTACATAGTGCCCACCCCAGACTTACCCAACGGCCACTTCCGACTGCTAGAAGTTGACCACCGCGTAGTTATCCCAATAGAATCCCCCATCCGCGTGATCATTACTGCAGGAGACGTACTCCACTCCTGAGCAGTCCCAACGCTCGGAGTTAAAACAGACGCAATCCCAGGCCGACTAAACCAAACTTCATTCATTACCACCCGGCCTGGGATTTTTTACGGACAATGCTCAGAAATTTGCGGGGCTAATCACAGCTACATACCCATTGTAGTAGAATCAACCCCACTCCCACATTTCGAGGCCTGATCGTCCCTTCTATCATCATCCTAATCATTAAGAAGCTATGCAACAGCACTAGCCTTTTAAGCTAGCCAAAGAGGGACTTCCCCCTCCTTAATGATATGCCACAGCTTAACCCCGCACCATGATTTTCAATCATAATTATAACCTGATTAACCCTAGCACTCCTCATCCAACCAAAACTACTAGCCTTCACCACAACCAACCCCCCATCAAATAAGACCTCCCTCACTACCAAACCCACACCATGATCCTGACCATGAACCTAAGCTTCTTTGACCAATTTTCCAGCCCCAATCTATTCGGCATCCCCTTAATCCTACTATCCCTACTCTTCCCAGCCCTACTATTCCCGTCCCCAAACAACCGATGAATCAACAACCGCCTTTCTACTATCCAAACATGACTCCTTCACCTAATCACAAAACAACTAATAGTCCCACTCAACAAAAATGGCCACAAATGAGCCATAATATTTACATCCCTAATAATCATACTTCTTACAATCAACCTTCTAGGCCTCCTTCCATATACATTCACCCCAACCACCCAACTATCTATGAACATAGCCCTAGCCTTCCCACTATGGCTCGCCACACTACTAACAGGCCTACGAAACCAACCATCAGCCTCTTTAGCCCACCTATTACCCGAAGGTACCCCTACACCCCTAATCCCCGCACTAATCCTGATCGAAACAACCAGCCTACTAATCCGCCCCCTAGCCCTCGGAGTCCGCCTTACAGCCAACCTTACAGCAGGACACTTACTCATCCAACTCATCTCTACAGCCTCCATTGCATTAATACCCACCCTTCCTGCAGTATCCATCCTAACAATAATCATCCTACTACTCCTAACCATCCTAGAAGTAGCAGTAGCCATAATCCAGGCCTACGTCTTCGTGCTCCTTCTAAGCCTATACTTACAAGAAAACATCTAATGGCACACCAAGCACACTCATACCACATAGTTGACCCAAGCCCTTGACCAATCTTCAGGGCAGCCGCCGCCCTACTCACAACCTCAGGATTAATCATGTGATTCCACTACAACTCATCCATACTACTAACCCTAGGCCTCATCTCAATACTCCTAGTAATACTCCAATGATGACGAGACATTGTACGAGAAAGCACCTTCCAAGGCCATCACACTCCCACAGTCCAAAAAGGCCTACGATACGGCATAATCCTTTTCATCACATCCGAAGCATTCTTCTTCTTAGGGTTCTTCTGAGCGTTCTTCCACTCGAGCCTGGCCCCAACCCCAGAACTAGGAGGCCAATGACCCCCAACAGGAATTAAACCACTCAACCCGATAGAAGTCCCCCTACTAAACACAGCCATCCTACTAGCCTCAGGCGTTACCGTAACGTGAGCCCATCACAGCATCACAGAAGGAAACCGAAAACATGCCATCCACGCCCTAACCCTAACGATCCTCTTGGGATTCTACTTCACAGCCCTACAAGCAATAGAATACCACGAAGCCCCATTCTCAATCGCTGATAGCGTCTACGGATCTACCTTCTTCGTTGCCACTGGATTCCACGGACTCCACGTAATCATCGGATCCTCCTTCCTGACCGTCTGCCTCTTCCGACTGATCAAGTTCCACTTTACATCAGACCACCACTTCGGATTCGAGGCAGCAGCCTGATACTGACACTTCGTAGACGTCATCTGACTATTCCTCTACATAACCATCTACTGATGAGGATCTTGCTCTTCTAGTATATTAATTACAATTGACTTCCAATCTCTAGAATCTGGTATAAACCCAGAGGAGAGCAATCAACGCACTCATGTTCATATTCGCCCTATCATCAATCCTAAGCGCCGCCCTAACCGCATTAAACTTCTGACTCGCCCAAATAAACCCCGACTCAGAGAAACTCTCACCGTACGAATGTGGATTCGACCCACTTGGATCTGCTCGATTACCATTCTCAGTCCGATTCTTCCTCAGTAGCCATCCTGTTCGTCCTATTCGACCTAGAAATCGCCCTCCTACTCCCCCTGCCATGAGCCGTCCAACTCCAATCCCCCCTAATGACCCTCACCTGAACTGTAGTGATCCTCCTTCTCCTAACACTCGGACTGGCCTACGAGTGAATTCAAGGGGGCCTAGAATGAGCAGAATAACAGAAAGTTAGTCTAACCAAAAAGATAGCTGGTTTCGACCCAGCAGATTACAGCCAACCCTGTAACTTTCTTATGTCGCCCTTACATTTAAGCTTCTACTCAGCCTTCATTTTCAGCGGACTAGGACTAGCCTTCCACCGAACCCACCTAGTATCCGCCCTACTATGCCTTGAAAGCATAATATTATCGATATTCGTAGGCCTATCAATATGATCCATCGAAAACCAAGTCTCCTCATTCACCATGGTACCAATTCTCATGCTAACCTTCTCAGCGTGTGAGGCGGGCACAGGCCTGGCCATCCTAGTAGCCTCCACCCGCACACATGGCTCTGACCATCTACACAACCTAAACCTCCTGCAATGCTAAAAATCATCCTACCCACAATCATACTTCTTCCAACAGCCCTGCTGTCTCCACCAAAATTTCTATGGACTAACACCACCTTATACAGCCTCCTAATCGCTGCCCTAAGCCTACAGTGATTAATCCCAACCTACTACCCCTACAAATTTTTATCCAACTGAACAGGAATTGACCAAATCTCATCCCCCCTCCTAGTACTATCCTGCTGACTACTCCCACTCATAATCATAGCAAGCCAAAACCACCTGCAACAAGAACCCCTACAACGCAAACGAATCTTTATCTCAACCTTAGTCGCAGTCCAGCCATTCATCCTACTAGCCTTTTCCACCACAGAACTAGCACTATTTTACATCTCATTTGAAGCAACCCTCATTCCCACCCTAATCTTAATCACCCGATGGGGGAACCAACCAGAACGCCTAAGCGCTGGCATCTACCTGCTATTCTACACGCCAGTAAGCTCTCTACCCCTGCTAATCACAATCATACACCTATACGTGAAAATTGGCACCCTGCACCTGCCAACCCTACAACTAACCCACCCAACCCTATCCACCTCATGGACAGGAATACTATCAGGTCTAGCACTGCTCATAGCATTCATAGTAAAAGCCCCACTATACGGCCTACACCTCTGACTGCCAAAAGCCCACGTAGAAGCACCCATCGCAGGCTCAATACTCCTCGCCGCCCTACTACTAAAGCTAGGAGGATACGGAATTATACGAGTCACTCTATTTATGGGCCCACTGTCCAACCTCCTGCACTACCCCTTCCTAACCCTGGCCCTATGAGGCGCCCTAATGACTAGCTCAATCTGCCTACGACAGACAGACCTAAAATCACTAATCGCTTATTCATCCGTTAGCCACATAGGCCTAGTTATCGCCGCAGGAATAATCCAAACCCACTGATCATTCTCAGGGGCAATGATCCTAATAATTTCCCATGGACTAACTTCCTCCATACTATTCTGCCTAGCCAACACAAACTATGAACGTACGCACAGCCGAATTCTACTACTCACACGAGGCCTACAACCTCTCCTACCACTCATAGCTACCTGATGATTGCTGGCCAATCTAACAAACATAGCCTTACCCCCAACAACAAACCTCATAGCAGAGCTAACCATTATAATCACCTTATTCAACTGATCTGCCTTCACGATCATCCTAACAGGAATCGCAACCCTACTAACCGCCTCCTACACCTTATTCATACTACTAATGACCCAACGAGGCTCAATCCCCTCCCACATCACATCTATGCAAAACTCAACCACGCGAGAACACCTGCTCATAACACTCCACATTATCCCAATATTCCTCCTAATCCTCAAACCCGAACTGATCTCCGGAATCCCCTCATGCAAGTATAGTTTAAACCAAACATTAGACTGTGATTCTAAGAATAGAAGTTCAAACCTTCTTACCTGCCGAGGGGAGGGTTTAACCAACAAGAGCTGCTAACTCTTACATCTGAGCCTAAAACCTCAGCCCCCTTACTTTTAAAGGATAACAGCAATCCACTGGTCTTAGGAACCACCCATCTTGGTGCAAATCCAAGTAAAAGTAGTGAACCCCACACTACTAATCAACTCCCTCACACTACTCACGCTGACAATCCTCCTAACCCCAATCATCCTGCCATTTCTATTTAAAAACTTTAAAAACACCCCACAAGCCACCACCCGCGCTGTTAAAACCGCATTCCTAATTAGCCTAGCCCCTACAACCGCATTCATCTACTCGGGAGTAGAATCTGTCACCTGCCACTGGGAGTGAAAATTCATTATAAACTTTAAAATCCCCCTGAGCCTAAAAATAGACCAATACTCAATAACATTTCTTCCAATCGCCCTATTTGTAACATGATCAATCCTACAATTCGCCATATGATACATGGCCTCAGAGCCATACGTAACAAAATTTTTCACCTACCTACTGACATTCCTAGTCGCCATACTCCTCCTAACAACCGCAAACAACATATTCCTCCTATTCGTAGGCTGGGAAGGAGTACGAATCATGTCCTTCCTTCTCATCGGCTGATGACAAGGCCGAGCAGATGCCAACACCGCCGCCCTACGAGCCGTAATCTACAACCGAATCGGAGACATCGGACTGATCCTGAGCATAGCATGACTAGCTTCAACATTCAACACCTGAGAGATCCAACAAGCCGTACACCCCCACCAAACCCCAATCCTCCCCCTCATAGGATTAATCCTCGCAGCCGCAGGAAAATCCGCCCAATTTGGACTCCACCCATGACTGCCCGCAGCAATAGAAGGCCCCACCCCAGTATCAGCCCTACTGCACTCCAGTACCATAGTAGTAGCCGGAATCTTCCTGCTCATCCGCATGCACCCCCTGCTAGCCACCAACCAGACAGCCCTAACTGCCTGCCTATGCCTAGGTGCTCTATCAACCCTATTCGCTGCCACATGCGCCCTAACCCAAAATGACATCAAAAAAATCATTGCTTTCTCAACATCCAGCCAACTAGGACTAATAATAGTCACTATCGGACTAAACCTCCCACAACTAGCCTTCCTACACATCTCAACCCATGCCTTCTTTAAAGCCATACTATTCCTATGCTCAGGGTCTATCATCCACAACCTAAACGGAGAACAAGATATCCGAAAGATAGGAGGCCTACAGAAAATACTCCCAGTCACTACTTCCTGCCTAACCATCGGAAACCTGGCGCTGATAGGAACCCCATTCCTAGCCGGATTCTACTCAAAAGACCTCATCATCGAAAGCTTAAACACATCATACCTAAATACTTGAGCCCTACTCCTAACCCTTATAGCCACAGCATTCACCGCAACCTACAGCATCCGCATAACCATCCTAGTCCAAGCTGGACAAACCCGAATCCCCCCAATAGTATCAATAAACGAAAACAACCCACTAATCACCGCCCCCCTAACCCGACTCGCCCCAGGCAGCATTACAGCAGGAATAATCATTACCTCTTTCATCACACCAACCAAAACCCCCCCAATAACCATACCCCTTATCACCAAAACCGCTGCCATCCTCATAACAATCCTAGGAATCATCCTAGGCCCCTCATGTACAGGGCCACACCCCTCTAACGGCGCAAGCTTACATAGAAATATTATTAACAGACCTAGACAGATACAAAAACCCCTACAAGACCACGTATTAACTAACCCTGTTAACCCGACTCAGGAGCGCCTATAAGAGCGATTAAAATCTGTGAAAGGAACTCGGCAAATTAATAAGGCCCGACTGTTTACCAAAAACATAGCCTTCAGCAAATTAAACAAGTATTGAAGGTGATGCCTGCCCGGTGACTTAGGTTTAACGGCCGCGGTATCCTAACCGTGCAAAGATAGCGCAATCAATTGTCCCATAAATCGAGACTTGTATGAATGGCTAAACGAGGTCTTAACTGTCTCTCACAGATAATCAGTGAAATTGATCTCCCCGTGCAAAAGCGGGGATGTGAACATAAGACGAGAAGACCCTGTGGAACTTAAAAATCAACGACCACCGCGAATCCTCAATCAACCCCACTGGGGCCACTACCATCGCAGAGCCTGGTCGATATTTTTCGGTTGGGGCGACCTTGGAGGAGAACAAATCCTCCAAAAACAAGACCATACCTCTTTACCTAGAGCTACCCCTCAAAGTGCTAACAGTGACCAGACCCAATATAATTGATTAATGGACCAAGCTACCCCAGGGATAACAGCGCAATCCCCCTCAAGAGCCCATATCGACAGGGGGGTTTACGACCTCGATGTTGGATCAGGACATCCTAATGGTGCAGCCGCTATTAAGGGTTCGTTTGTTCAACGATTAACAGTCCTACGTGATCTGAGTTCAGACCGGAGCAATCCAGGTCGGTTTCTATCTATGACACACTCTCCCCAGTACGAAAGGACCGGGAAAGTGGGGCCAATACCACAAGCACGCCCCCCCCCTCCAAGCAGTGAAACCAACTAAACCGTGAAGAGGGCCTTCCCCCACCACTTTCAATCCTAGAAAAGGACCAGCTAGAGTGGCAGAGCCCGGCAAGTGCAGAAGGCTTAAGCCCTTTCCCCAGAGGTTCAAATCCTCTCCCTAGCTTCACCCATGATTCAAATAACAACACTAAGCTGCCTCGTTATATCCCTCCTATACATCATCCCAATCCTGATTGCCGTAGCCTTCCTAACCCTAGTAGAACGGAAAATCCTAAGCTACATACAATCCCGCAAAGGCCCTAACGTTGTCGGGCCTTTTGGCCTACTTCAACCATTTGCGGACGGACTGAAACTATTTACCAAAGAGCCCATCCGACCCTCTACCTCTTCCCCACTTCTATTCATTCTGATACCAATACTAGCCCTTGTCCTAGCCCTCACCACTTGAGCACCACTACCACTCCCATTTCCCCTAGCAGATCTAAACCTCGGAGTTCTCTTCCTAATAGCCATGTCAAGCCTAGCCGTCTACTCAGTCCTATGATCGGGCTGAGCCTCGAACTCAAAATACGCACTAATCGGAGCCCTACGGGCAGTAGCACAGACCATTTCATACGAAGTGACACTGGCCATAATCCTGCTATCAATAATCATACTAAGCGGAAGCTACACACTCAGCTCCTTTGCCATCGCACAGGAGCCTCTATACTTCATTTTCTCCTCATGACCCCTAGCAATAATATGATACGTATCCACCCTAGCAGAGACAAACCGAGCTCCTTTTGACCTCACAGAGGGTGAATCTGAGCTAGTCTCAGGGTTTAACGTTGAATACGCCGCAGGACCCTTCGCCTTATTCTTCCTAGCTGAATATGCGAACATTATGCTAATAAATACACTTACAGCCATCATATTCCTAAACCCAAGCGCCCTAGGGCCACCCACAGAACTATTCCCCGTCATCCTAGCCACAAAAGTCCTCCTACTATCTTCTGGTTTCTTATGGGTCCGAGCTTCATACCCACGATTCCGATATGACCAACTAATGCACCTACTATGAAAAAACTTCCTACCCCTCACACTAGCTCTGTGCCTCTGACACATCAGCATACCTATCTGCTATGCAGGCCTACCTCCTTACATAAGGAAATGTGCCTGAACTACAAAGGGTCACTATGATAAAGTGAACATAGAGGTATAACAGCCCTCTCATTTCCTGTTGACCTTAGAAAAGTAGGAATTGAACCCACACAAGAGAAATCAAAATTCTCCATACTTCCCTTATATTATTTTCTAGTAGAGTCAGCTAATCAAGCTATCGGGCCCATACCCCGAAAATGATGGTTTAACCCCCTCCTCTACTAATGAACCCTTACGCGACCCCAATCATAACCTTCAGCCTCATCTTGGGCACCACAATCACAATTTCCAGCAACCACTGAGTTCTGGCCTGGACAGGACTGGAGATCAACGCACTAGCCATCATTCCCCTAATTGCCAAATCCCACCACCCACGAGCAGTAGAAGCCGCAACGAAATACTTCCTAACCCAAGCAGCTGCTTCCGCCCTGGTCCTATTCTCTAGCATAACCAATGCCTGAGTCACCGGCCAATGAGACATCACACAAATAAACCACCCAACCTCCTGTCTACTACTGACAGCAGCAATCGCTATTAAACTGGGCCTAGTGCCATTTCACTTCTGATTCCCAGAAGTACTACAAGGATCGCCACTAATAACAGCCCTGCTACTCTCGACCCTCATAAAATTCCCCCCACTAACCCTGCTCCTACTAACATCCAAATCCCTCGACCCAGCTCTACTCACCGCCATGGCCCTAGCCTCAACAGCACTAGGAGGCTGAATAGGACTGAACCAAACACAAACACGCAAAATCCTAGCCTTCTCGTCCATCTCCCACTTAGGCTGAATCGCCATCATCCTAGTTTACAGCCCCAAATTGGCCTTACTTACCTTCTACCTATACACAATCATAACATCAGCCGTATTCCTAGCCCTTAACAAAATCAAAGCCCTTAACCTATCCATGATCACAACCTCATGAACAAAAACCCCAGTGCTAAACGCCACCCTAATACTAGTACTTTTATCCCTAGCAGGCCTCCCCCCATTAACAGGCTTTATACCAAAGTGACTTATCATCCAAGAACTAACTAAACAGGAAATAACACCAGCAGCCATGGCAATTGCCATGCTATCACTGCTCAGCCTCTTCTTCTACCTACGCCTCGCATACCACTCAACAATTACCCTTCCCCCCAACTCCTCTAACCACATAAAACAATGATACACTAGCAAAGCCCCAAGCACACCTACTGCGGTCCTTGCCTCACTATCAATCCTCTTACTTCCCCTGTCCCCAATAATACATGCCATTGTCTAGAAACTTAGGATAACACCCCAAACCGAAGGCCTTCAAAGCCTTAAATAAGAGTTAAACCCTCTTAGTTTCTGCACATTAAGACTTACAGAATATTAACCTGTATCTTCTGAATGCAAGTCAGACGCTTTAATTAAGCTAAAGCCTCCCTAGACAGATGGGCTTCGATCCCACAAAACTCTAGTTAACAGCTAAATGCCTAAACCAATTGGCTTCTGCCTACAAAGACCCTGACGCACCCTAGTGCGCATCGATGAGCTTGCAACTCAACATGAATTTCACTACAGAGCCGATAAGAAGAGGAATTAAACCTCTCTAAAAAGGACTACAGCCTAACGCTTCAACACTCAGCCATCTTACCCGTCACCTTCATCAACCGATGACTATTTTCCACTAACCATAAGGATATTGGCACCCTGTACCTCATCTTCGGGGCATGAGCAGGAATAGTCGGCACCGCACTCAGCCTATTAATCCGCGCAGAACTAGGACAACCAGGAACTCTCCTAGGCGACGACCAAATTTACAATGTAATCGTTACCGCTCACGCCTTTGTAATAAGCTTCTTTATAGTCATACCCATCATGATCGGAGGATTCGGCAACTGATTAGTCCCCCTCATAATCGGTGCCCCCGACATAGCATTCCCGCGAATAAACAACATAAGCTTTTGACTCCTCCCCCCATCATTCCTCCTCCTACTAGCCTCATCCACTGTAGAAGCTGGCGCCGGCACAGGCTGAACTGTCTACCCTCCCCTAGCAGGTAACCTTGCCCACGCCGGAGCTTCAGTAGACCTGGCTATCTTCTCACTCCACTTAGCCGGTATCTCCTCCATCCTTGGGGCCATCAACTTTATCACCACAGCCATCAACATAAAACCCCCCGCACTCTCACAATACCAAACCCCACTATTTGTCTGATCCGTACTAATTACCGCCATCCTACTCCTTCTATCACTCCCCGTACTCGCCGCCGGTATTACAATATTACTAACTGATTGAAACCTAAACACCACATTCTTCGACCCCGCTGGAGGAGGAGACCCAATCCTGTACCAACACCTATTCTGATTCTTCGGACACCCAGAAGTCTATATTCTGATCCTACCGGGGTTTGGAATCATCTCACACGTAGTCACGTACTACTCAGGCAAAAAGGAGCCCTTCGGCTACATGGGAATAGTCTGAGCCATACTATCCATCGGCTTCCTAGGATTCATCGTCTGAGCTCACCACATGTTTACAGTAGGAATAGACGTTGATACCCGAGCCTACTTTACATCAGCCACTATAATCATTGCCATCCCTACCGGAATCAAAGTATTTAGCTGACTAGCCACCCTGCACGGAGGAACAATCAAATGAGACCCCCCCAATACTATGAGCTCTAGGATTTATCTTCCTATTTACCATCGGAGGATTAACAGGAATCGTTCTTGCAAACTCTTCCCTAGACATCGCCCTGCACGACACGTACTACGTAGTTGCCCACTTCCACTACGTCCTATCCATAGGCGCCGTCTTTGCCATTCTAGCAGGATTTACTCACTGATTCCCACTACTCACTGGGTTTACCCTACACCAAACATGAGCAAAAGCCCACTTCGGGGTAATATTTACAGGAGTAAACCTAACGTTCTTCCCCCAGCACTTCCTAGGCCTAGCAGGAATACCCCGACGATACTCGGACTATCCCGACGCCTACACACTATGAAACACCATTTCCTCCATCGGCTCCCTAATCTCAATAGTAGCCGTAATCATACTAATATTCATCATCTGAGAAGCCTTTCCGGCCAAACGAAAAGTCCTACAACCAGAACTAACTACCACAAACGTTGAATGAATCCACGGCTGCCCTCCCCCATACCATACTTTCGAGGAACCGGCCTTCGTCCAAGTACAAGAAAGGAAGGAATCGAACCCTCACATGCTGGTTTCAAGCCAACTGCATTAACCGCTCATGCTTCTTTCTTATGAGACGTTAGTAAACCAATTACATAGCCTTGTCAAGACTAAATCACAGGTAAAAATCCTGTACATCTCATGTGGCCAACCACTCCCAACTAGGATTCCAAGACGCCTCATCACCCATCATAGAAGAACTCGTTGAATTCCACGACCACGCCCTAATCGTTGCCCTAGCTATCTGCAGCCTAGTTCTCTACCTTTTAGCCCACATACTAACAGAAAAACTCTCGTCCAATGCTGTAGACGCCCAAGAAGTAGAGCTGATCTGGACAATCCTACCTGCTATCGTCCTGGTACTCCTCGCCCTCCCATCCCTACAAATCCTCTACATAATGGACAAAATCGATGAACCAGACCTCACCCTAAAAGCCATCGGCCACCAATGATACTGAAGCTACGAATACACAGACTTCAAAGACCTATCATTCGACTCCTACATAGTGCCCACCCCAGACTTACCCAACGGCCACTTCCGACTGCTAGAAGTTGACCACCGCGTAGTTATCCCAATAGAATCCCCCATCCGCGTGATCATTACTGCAGGAGACGTACTCCACTCCTGAGCAGTCCCAACGCTCGGAGTTAAAACAGACGCAATCCCAGGCCGACTAAACCAAACTTCATTCATTACCACCCGGCCTGGGATTTTTTACGGACAATGCTCAGAAATTTGCGGGGCTAATCACAGCTACATACCCATTGTAGTAGAATCAACCCCACTCCCACATTTCGAGGCCTGATCGTCCCTTCTATCATCATCCTAATCATTAAGAAGCTATGCAACAGCACTAGCCTTTTAAGCTAGCCAAAGAGGGACTTCCCCCTCCTTAATGATATGCCACAGCTTAACCCCGCACCATGATTTTCAATCATAATTATAACCTGATTAACCCTAGCACTCCTCATCCAACCAAAACTACTAGCCTTCACCACAACCAACCCCCCATCAAATAAGACCTCCCTCACTACCAAACCCACACCATGATCCTGACCATGAACCTAAGCTTCTTTGACCAATTTTCCAGCCCCAATCTATTCGGCATCCCCTTAATCCTACTATCCCTACTCTTCCCAGCCCTACTATTCCCGTCCCCAAACAACCGATGAATCAACAACCGCCTTTCTACTATCCAAACATGACTCCTTCACCTAATCACAAAACAACTAATAGTCCCACTCAACAAAAATGGCCACAAATGAGCCATAATATTTACATCCCTAATAATCATACTTCTTACAATCAACCTTCTAGGCCTCCTTCCATATACATTCACCCCAACCACCCAACTATCTATGAACATAGCCCTAGCCTTCCCACTATGGCTCGCCACACTACTAACAGGCCTACGAAACCAACCATCAGCCTCTTTAGCCCACCTATTACCCGAAGGTACCCCTACACCCCTAATCCCCGCACTAATCCTGATCGAAACAACCAGCCTACTAATCCGCCCCCTAGCCCTCGGAGTCCGCCTTACAGCCAACCTTACAGCAGGACACTTACTCATCCAACTCATCTCTACAGCCTCCATTGCATTAATACCCACCCTTCCTGCAGTATCCATCCTAACAATAATCATCCTACTACTCCTAACCATCCTAGAAGTAGCAGTAGCCATAATCCAGGCCTACGTCTTCGTGCTCCTTCTAAGCCTATACTTACAAGAAAACATCTAATGGCACACCAAGCACACTCATACCACATAGTTGACCCAAGCCCTTGACCAATCTTCGGGGCAGCTGCCGCCCTACTCACAACCTCAGGATTAATCATGTGATTCCACTACAACTCATCCATACTACTAACCCTAGGCCTCATCTCAATACTCCTAGTAATACTCCAATGATGACGAGACATTGTACGAGAAAGCACCTTCCAAGGCCATCACACTCCCACAGTCCAAAAAGGCCTACGATACGGCATAATCCTTTTCATCACATCCGAAGCATTCTTCTTCTTAGGGTTCTTCTGAGCGTTCTTCCACTCGAGCCTGGCCCCAACCCCAGAACTAGGAGGCCAACGACCCCCAACAGGAATTAAACCACTCAACCCGATAGAAGTCCCCCTACTAAACACAGCCATCCTACTAGCCTCAGGCGTTACCGTAACGTGAGCCCATCACAGCATCACAGAAGGAAACCGAAAACACGCCATCCACGCCCTAACCCTAACGATCCTCCTGGGATTCTACTTCACAGCCCTACAAGCAATAGAATACCACGAAGCCCCATTCTCAATCGCCGATAGCGTCTACGGATCTACCTTCTTCGTTGCCACTGGATTCCACGGACTCCACGTAATCATCGGATCCTCCTTCCTGACCGTCTGCCTCTTCCGACTGATCAAGTTCCACTTTACATCAGACCACCACTTCGGATTCGAGGCAGCAGCCTGATACTGACACTTCGTAGACATCATCTGACTATTCCTCTACATAACCATCTACTGATGAGGATCTTGCTCTTCTAGTATATTAATTACAATTGACTTCCAATCTCTAGAATCTGGTATAAACCCAGAGGAGAGCAATGAACGCACTCATGTTCATATTCGCCCTATCATCAATCCTAAGCGCCGCCCTAACCGCATTAAACTTCTGACTCGCCCAAATAAACCCCGACTCAGAGAAACTCTCACCGTACGAATGTGGATTCGACCCACTTGGATCTGCTCGATTACCATTCTCAGTCCGATTCTTCCTCAGTAGCCATCCTGTTCGTCCTATTCGACCTAGAAATCGCCCTCCTACTCCCCCTGCCATGAGCCGTCCAACTCCAATCCCCCCTAATGACCCTCACCTGAACTGTAGTGATCCTCCTTCTCCTAACACTCGGACTGGCCTACGAGTGAATTCAAGGGGGCCTAGAATGAGCAGAATAACAGAAAGTTAGTCTAACCAAAAAGATAGCTGGTTTCGACCCAGCAGATTACAGCCAACCCTGTAACTTTCTTATGTCGCCCCTACATTTAAGCTTCTACTCAGCCTTCATTTTCAGCGGACTAGGACTAGCCTTCCACCGAACCCACCTAGTATCCGCCCTACTATGCCTTGAAAGCATAATATTATCGATATTCGTAGGCCTATCAATATGATCCATCGAAAACCAAGTCTCCTCATTCACCATGGTACCAATTCTCATGCTAACCTTCTCAGCGTGTGAGGCGGGCACAGGCCTGGCCATCCTAGTAGCCTCCACCCGCACACATGGCTCCGACCATCTACACAACCTAAACCTCCTGCAATGCTAAAAATCATCCTACCCACAATCATACTTCTTCCAACAGCCCTGCTGTCTCCACCAAAATTTCTATGGACTAACACCACCTTATACAGCCTCCTAATCGCTGCCCTAAGCCTACAGTGATTAATCCCAACCTACTACCCCTACAAATTTTTATCCAACTGAACAGGAATTGACCAAATCTCATCCCCCCTCCTAGTACTATCCTGCTGACTACTCCCACTCATAATCATAGCAAGCCAAAACCACCTGCAACAAGAACCCCTACAACGCAAACGAATCTTTATCTCAACCTTAGTCGCAGTCCAGCCATTCATCCTACTAGCCTTTTCCACCACAGAACTAGCACTATTTTACATCTCATTTGAAGCAACCCTCATTCCCACCCTAATCTTAATCACCCGATGGGGGAACCAACCAGAACGCCTAAGCGCTGGCATCTACCTGCTATTCTACACGCCAGTAAGCTCTCTACCCCTGCTAATCACAATCATACACCTATACGTGAAAATTGGCACCCTGCACCTGCCAACCCTACAACTAACCCACCCAACCCTATCCACCTCATGGACAGGAATACTATCAGGTCTAGCACTGCTCATAGCATTCATAGTAAAAGCCCCACTATACGGCCTACACCTCTGACTGCCAAAAGCCCACGTAGAAGCACCCATCGCAGGCTCAATACTCCTCGCCGCCCTACTACTAAAGCTAGGAGGATACGGAATTATACGAGTCACTCTATTTATGGGCCCACTGTCCAACCTCCTGCACTACCCCTTCCTAACCCTGGCCCTATGAGGCGCCCTAATGACTAGCTCTGCCTACGACAGACAGACCTAAAATCACTAATCGCTTATTCATCCGTTAGCCACATAGGCCTAGTTATCGCCGCAGGAATAATCCAAACCCACTGATCATTCTCAGGGGCAATGATCCTAATAATTTCCCATGGACTAACTTCCTCCATACTATTCTGCCTAGCCAACACAAACTATGAACGTACGCACAGCCGAATTCTACTACTCACACGAGGCCTACAACCTCTCCTACCACTCATAGCTACCTGATGATTGCTGGCCAATCTAACAAACATAGCCTTACCCCCAACAACAAACCTCATAGCAGAGCTAACCATTATAATCACCTTATTCAACTGATCTGCCTTCACGATCATCCTAACAGGAATCGCAACCCTACTAACCGCCTCCTACACCTTATTCATACTACTAATGACCCAACGAGGCTCAATCCCCTCCCACATCACATCTATGCAAAACTCAACCACGCGAGAACACCTGCTCATAACACTCCACATTATCCCAATATTCCTCCTAATCCTCAAACCCGAACTGATCTCCGGAATCCCCTCATGCAAGTATAGTTTAAACCAAACATTAGACTGTGATTCTAAGAATAGAAGTTCAAACCTTCTTACCTGCCGAGGGGAGGGTTTAACCAACAAGAGCTGCTAACTCTTACATCTGAGCCTAAAACCTCAGCCCCCTTACTTTTAAAGGATAACAGCAATCCACTGGTCTTAGGAACCACCCATCTTGGTGCAAATCCAAGTAAAAATAGTGAACCCCACACTACTAATCAACTCCCTCACACTACTCACGCTGACAATCCTCCTAACCCCAATCATCCTGCCATTTCTATTTAAAAACTTTAAAAACACCCCACAAGCCACCACCCGCGCTGTTAAAACCGCATTCCTAATTAGCCTAGCCCCTACAACCGCATTCATCTACTCGGGAGTAGAATCTGTCACCTGCCACTGGGAGTGAAAATTCATTATAAACTTTAAAATCCCCCTGAGCCTAAAAATAGACCAATACTCAATAACATTTCTTCCAATCGCCCTATTTGTAACATGATCAATCCTACAATTCGCCATATGATACATGGCCTCAGAGCCATACGTAACAAAATTTTTCACCTACCTACTGACATTCCTAGTCGCCATACTCCTCCTAACAACCGCAAACAACATATTCCTCCTATTCGTAGGCTGGGAAGGAGTACGAATCATGTCCTTCCTTCTCATCGGCTGATGACAAGGCCCAGCAGATGCCAACACCGCCGCCCTACGAGCCGTAATCTACAACCGAATCGGAGACATCGGACTGATCCTGAGCATAGCATGACTAGCTTCAACATTCAACACCTGAGAGATCCAACAAGCCGTACACCCCCACCAAACCCCAATCCTCCCCCTCATAGGATTAATCCTCGCAGCCGCAGGAAAATCCGCCCAATTTGGACTCCACCCATGACTGCCCGCAGCAATAGAAGGCCCCACCCCAGTATCAGCCCTACTGCACTCCAGTACCATAGTAGTAGCCGGAATCTTCCTGCTCATCCGCATGCACCCCCTGCTAGCCACCAACCAGACAGCCCTAACTGCCTGCCTATGCCTAGGTGCTCTATCAACCCTATTCGCTGCCACATGCGCCCTAACCCAAAATGACATCAAAAAAATCATTGCTTTCTCAACATCCAGCCAACTAGGACTAATAATAGTCACTATCGGACTAAACCTCCCACAACTAGCCTTCCTACACATCTCAACCCATGCCTTCTTTAAAGCCATACTATTCCTATGCTCAGGGTCTATCATCCACAACCTAAACGGAGAACAAGATATCCGAAAGATAGGAGGCCTACAGAAAATACTCCCAGTCACTACTTCCTGCCTAACCATCGGAAACCTGGCGCTGATAGGAACCCCATTCCTAGCCGGATTCTACTCAAAAGACCTCATCATCGAAAGCTTAAACACATCATACCTAAATACTTGAGCCCTACTCCTAACCCTTATAGCCACAGCATTCACCGCAACCTACAGCATCCGCATAACCATCCTAGTCCAAGCTGGACAAACCCGAATCCCCCCAATAGTATCAATAAACGAAAACAACCCACTAATCACCGCCCCCCTAACCCGACTCGCCCCAGGCAGCATTACAGCAGGAATAATCATTACCTCTTTCATCACACCAACCAAAACCCCCCCAATAACCATACCCCTTATCACCAAAACCGCTGCCATCCTCATAACAATCCTAGGAATCATCCTAGGCCCCTCATGTACAGGGCCACACCCCTCTAACGGCGCAAGCTTACATAGAAACATTATTAACAGACCTAGACAGATACAAAAACCCCTACAAGACCACGTATTAACTAACCCTGTTAACCCGACTCAGGAGCGCCTATAAGAGCGATTAAAATCTGTGAAAGGAACTCGGCAAATTAATAAGGCCCGACTGTTTACCAAAAACATAGCCTTCAGCAAATTAAACAAGTATTGAAGGTGATGCCTGCCCGGTGACTTAGGTTTAACGGCCGCGGTATCCTAACCGTGCAAAGATAGCGCAATCAATTGTCCCATAAATCGAGACTTGTATGAATGGCTAAACGAGGTCTTAACTGTCTCTCACAGATAATCAGTGAAATTGATCTCCCCGTGCAAAAGCGGGGATGTGAACATAAGACGAGAAGACCCTGTGGAACTTAAAAATCAACGACCACCGCGAATCCTCAATCAACCCCACTGGGGCCACTACCATCGCAGAGCCTGGTCGATATTTTTCGGTTGGGGCGACCTTGGAGGAGAACAAATCCTCCAAAAACAAGACCATACCTCTTTACCTAGAGCTACCCCTCAAAGTGCTAACAGTGACCAGACCCAATATAATTGATTAATGGACCAAGCTACCCCAGGGATAACAGCGCAATCCCCCTCAAGAGCCCATATCGACAGGGGGGTTTACGACCTCGATGTTGGATCAGGACATCCTAATGGTGCAGCCGCTATTAAGGGTTCGTTTGTTCAACGATTAACAGTCCTACGTGATCTGAGTTCAGACCGGAGCAATCCAGGTCGGTTTCTATCTATGACACACTCTCCCCAGTACGAAAGGACCGGGAAAGTGGGGCCAATACCACAAGCACGCCCCCCCCCTCTAAGCAGTGAAACCAACTAAACCGTGAAGAGGGCCTTCCCCCACCACTTTCAATCCTAGAAAAGGACCAGCTAGAGTGGCAGAGCCCGGCAAGTGCAGAAGGCTTAAGCCCTTTCCCCAGAGGTTCAAATCCTCTCCCTAGCTTCACCCATGATTCAAATAACAACACTAAGCTGCCTCGTTATATCCCTCCTATACATCATCCCAATCCTGATTGCCGTAGCCTTCCTAACCCTAGTAGAACGGAAAATCCTAAGCTACATACAATCCCGCAAAGGCCCTAACGTTGTCGGGCCTTTTGGCCTACTTCAACCATTTGCGGACGGACTGAAACTATTTACCAAAGAGCCCATCCGACCCTCTACCTCTTCCCCACTTCTATTCATTCTGATACCAATACTAGCCCTTGTCCTAGCCCTCACCACTTGAGCACCACTACCACTCCCATTTCCCCTAGCAGATCTAAACCTCGGAGTTCTCTTCCTAATAGCCATGTCAAGCCTAGCCGTCTACTCAGTCCTATGATCAGGCTGAGCCTCGAACTCAAAATACGCACTAATCGGAGCCCTACGGGCAGTAGCACAGACCATTTCATACGAAGTGACACTGGCCATAATCCTGCTATCAATAATCATACTAAGCGGAAGCTACACACTCAGCTCCTTTGCCATCGCACAGGAGCCTCTATACTTCATTTTCTCCTCATGACCCCTAGCAATAATATGATACGTATCCACCCTAGCAGAGACAAACCGAGCTCCTTTTGACCTCACAGAGGGTGAATCTGAGCTAGTCTCAGGGTTTAACGTTGAATACGCCGCAGGACCCTTCGCCTTATTCTTCCTAGCTGAATATGCGAACATTATGCTAATAAATACACTTACAGCCATCATATTCCTAAACCCAAGCGCCCTAGGGCCACCCACAGAACTATTCCCCGTCATCCTAGCCACAAAAGTCCTCCTACTATCTTCTGGTTTCTTATGGGTCCGAGCTTCATACCCACGATTCCGATATGACCAACTAATGCACCTACTATGAAAAAACTTCCTACCCCTCACACTAGCTCTGTGCCTCTGACACATCAGCATACCTATCTGCTATGCAGGCCTACCTCCTTACATAAGGAAATGTGCCTGAACTACAAAGGGTCACTATGATAAAGTGAACATAGAGGTATAACAGCCCTCTCATTTCCTGTTGACCTTAGAAAAGTAGGAATTGAACCCACACAAGAGAAATCAAAATTCTCCATACTTCCCTTATATTATTTTCTAGTAGAGTCAGCTAATCAAGCTATCGGGCCCATACCCCGAAAATGATGGTTTAACCCCCTCCTCTACTAATGAACCCTTACGCGACCCCAATCATAACCTTCAGCCTCATCTTGGGCACCACAATCACAATTTCCAGCAACCACTGAGTTCTGGCCTGGACAGGACTGGAGATCAACGCACTAGCCATCATTCCCCTAATTGCCAAATCCCACCACCCACGAGCAGTAGAAGCCGCAACGAAATACTTCCTAACCCAAGCAGCTGCTTCCGCCCTGGTCCTATTCTCTAGCATAACCAATGCCTGAGTCACCGGCCAATGAGACATCACACAAATAAACCACCCAACCTCCTGTCTACTACTGACAGCAGCAATCGCTATTAAACTGGGCCTAGTGCCATTTCACTTCTGATTCCCAGAAGTACTACAAGGATCGCCACTAATAACAGCCCTGCTACTCTCGACCCTCATAAAATTCCCCCCACTAACCCTGCTCCTACTAACATCCAAATCCCTCGACCCAGCTCTACTCACCGCCATGGCCCTAGCCTCAACAGCACTAGGAGGCTGAATAGGACTGAACCAAACACAAACACGCAAAATCCTAGCCTTCTCGTCCATCTCCCACTTAGGCTGAATCGCCATCATCCTAGTTTACAGCCCCAAATTGGCCTTACTTACCTTCTACCTATACACAATCATAACATCAGCCGTATTCCTAGCCCTTAACAAAATCAAAGCCCTTAACCTATCCATGATCACAACCTCATGAACAAAAACCCCAGTGCTAAACGCCACCCTAATACTAGTACTTTTATCCCTAGCAGGCCTCCCCCCATTAACAGGCTTTATACCAAAGTGACTTATCATCCAAGAACTAACTAAACAGGAAATAACACCAGCAGCCATGGCAATTGCCATGCTATCACTGCTCAGCCTCTTCTTCTACCTACGCCTCGCATACCACTCAACAATTACCCTTCCCCCCAACTCCTCTAACCACATAAAACAATGATACACTAGCAAAGCCCCAAGCACACCTACTGCGGTCCTTGCCTCACTATCAATCCTCTTACTTCCCCTGTCCCCAATAATACATGCCATTGTCTAGAAACTTAGGATAACACCCCAAACCGAAGGCCTTCAAAGCCTTAAATAAGAGTTAAACCCTCTTAGTTTCTGCACATTAAGACTTACAGAATATTAACCTGTATCTTCTGAATGCAAGTCAGACGCTTTAATTAAGCTAAAGCCTCCCTAGACAGATGGGCTTCGATCCCACAAAACTCTAGTTAACAGCTAAATGCCTAAACCAATTGGCTTCTGCCTACAAAGACCCTGACGCACCCTAGTGCGCATCGATGAGCTTGCAACTCAACATGAATTTCACTACAGAGCCGATAAGAAGAGGAATTAAACCTCTCTAAAAAGGACTACAGCCTAACGCTTCAACACTCAGCCATCTTACCCGTCACCTTCATCAACCGATGACTATTTTCCACTAACCATAAGGATATTGGCACCCTGTACCTCATCTTCGGGGCATGAGCAGGAATAGTCGGCACCGCACTCAGCCTATTAATCCGCGCAGAACTAGGACAACCAGGAACTCTCCTAGGCGACGACCAAATTTACAATGTAATCGTTACCGCTCACGCCTTTGTAATAAGCTTCTTTATAGTCATACCCATCATGATCGGAGGATTCGGCAACTGATTAGTCCCCCTCATAATCGGTGCCCCCGACATAGCATTCCCGCGAATAAACAACATAAGCTTTTGACTCCTCCCCCCATCATTCCTCCTCCTACTAGCCTCATCCACTGTACAAGCTGGCGCCGGCACAGGCTGAACTGTCTACCCTCCCCTAGCAGGTGACCTTGCCCACGCCGGAGCTTCAGTAGACCTGGCTATCTTCTCACTCCACTTAGCCGGTATCTCCTCCATCCTTGGGGCCATCAACTTTATCACCACAGCCATCAACATAAAACCCCCCGCACTCTCACAATACCAAACCCCACTATTTGTCTGATCCGTACTAATTACCGCCATCCTACTCCTTCTATCACTCCCCGTACTCGCCGCCGGTATTACAATATTACTAACTGATCGAAACCTAAACACCACATTCTTCGACCCCGCTGGAGGAGGAGACCCAATCCTGTACCAACACCTATTCTGATTCTTCGGACACCCAGAAGTCTATATTCTGATCCTACCGGGGTTCGGAATCATCTCACACGTAGTCACGTACTACTCAGGCAAAAAGGAGCCCTTCGGCTACATGGGAATAGTCTGAGCCATACTATCCATCGGCTTCCTAGGATTCATCGTCTGAGCTCACCACATGTTTACAGTAGGAATAGACGTTGATACCCGAGCCTACTTTACATCAGCCACTATAATCATTGCCATCCCTACCGGAATCAAAGTATTTAGCTGACTAGCCACCCTGCACGGAGGAACAATCAAATGAGACTCCCCCCAATACTATGAGCTCTAGGATTTATCTTCCTATTTACCATCGGAGGATTAACAGGAATCGTTCTTGCAAACTCTTCCCTAGACATCGCCCTGCACGACACGTACTACGTAGTTGCCCACTTCCACTACGTCCTATCCATAGGCGCCGTCTTTGCCATTCTAGCAGGATTTACTCACTGATTCCCACTACTCACTGGGTTTACCCTACACCAAACATGAGCAAAAGCCCACTTCGGGGTAATATATAGAGGAGTAAACCTAACGTTCTTCCCCCAGCACTTCCTAGGCCTAGCATCCCCAGTGGTGCCAGTGCACTCTCTTGAGTCACAGCACTGCATCCCCAGTGGTGCCAGTGCACTCTCTGGACTCACTGCAGTGCATCCCCAGTGGTGCCAGTGCACTCTCTGGACTCACTGCAGTGCATCCCCAGTGGTGCCAGTGCACTCTCTGGACTCACTGAAGTGCATTCTCAGTGGTGCCAGTGCACTCTCTGGACTCACTGCAGTGCATCCCCAGTGGTGCCAGTACACTCACTGGACTCACTGCACTGCATCCCCAGTGATGCCAGTGCACTCTCTGGACTCACTAAACTGCATCACCAGTGGTGCCTCTGCACTCTCTGGACTCACTGCACTGCTTCCCCAGTGGTGCCAGTGCACTCACTGGACTCACTGCAGTGCATCCCCACTGGTGCCAGTGCACTCTCTGGGCTCACTGCAGTGCATCCCCAGTGGTGCCAGTGCACTCTCTGGACTCACTGCACTGCATCCCCAGTGGTGCCTGTGCGCTCTCTGGAGTCACAGCACTGCATCCCCAGTGGTGCCAGTGCAATCTCTGGACTCACTGCACTGCATCCCCAGTGGTGCCAGTGCACTCTCTGGACTCACTGAAGTGCATTCTCAGTGGTGCCAGTGCACTCTCTGGACTCACTGCACTGCATCCCCAGTGGTGCCAGTGCACTCTCTGGACTCACTGAACTGCATCCCCAGTGGTACCAGTGCACTCTCTGGACTCACTGCACTGCATCCCCAGTGCTGCCAGTGCACTCTCTGGACTCACTGCACTGCATCCCTAGTGGTGCCACTGCACTCTCTGGACTCACTGCACTGCATCCCCAGTGGTGCCAGTGCACTCTCTGGACTCACTGCACTGCATCCCCAGTGCTGCCAGTGCACTCTCTGGACTCACTGCACTGCATCCCCAGTGGTGCCACTGCACTCTCTTGACTCACTGCACTGCATCCCCAGTGGTGCCAGTGCACTCTCTGGACTCACTGCACTGCATCCCCAGTGGTTCCAGCGCACTCTCTGGACTCACTGCACTGCATCCCCAGTGGTGCTAGTGCACTCTGTGGACTCACTGCACTGCATCCCCAGTGGTGCCAGTGCACTCTCTGGACTCACTGGAGTGCACCCCCAGTGGTGCCAGTGCACTCACTGGACTGACTGCACTGCATCCCCAGTGGTGCCAGTGCACTCTCTGGACTCACTGCACTGCATCCCCACTGGTGCCAGAGTACTCTCTGGACTCACTGCACTGCATCCCCAGTGGTGCCAGTGCACTCACTGGACTCACTGGACACATCCCCAGTGGTGCCAGTGCACTCTCTGGACTCACTGCAGTGCATCCCCAGTGGTGCCACTGCACTCTCTGGACTCACTGCACTGCATCCCCACTGGTGCCAGTGTACTCTCTGGACTCACTGCAGTGCATCCCCAGTGCTGCCAGTGCACTCTATGGACTCACTGCACTGCATCCCCAGTGGTGTCAGTGCACTCTCTGGACTCACTGAAGTGCATCCCCAGTTGTGCCAGTGCACTCTCTGGACTCAATGCACTGCATCCCCAGTGGTGCCAGTGCACTCTCTGGACTCACTGCACTGCATCCCCAGTGGTGCCAGTGCAATCTCTGGACTCACTGAAGTGCATCCCCAGTGGTGCCAGTGCACTCTCTGGACTCACTGCACTGCATCCCCAGTGGTGCCAGTGCACTCTCTGGACTCACTGTACTGCATCACCAGTGGTGCCAGTGCACTCTCTGGACTCACTGCAGTGCATTCCCAGTGGTGCCAGTGCACTCTTTGGACTCACTGCACTGCAGCCCCATTGGTGCCAGTGCACTCTCTGGACTCACTGCACTGCATCACAGGTGGTGCCAGTGCACTCTCTGGACTCACTGCACTGCATCCCCAGGGGTGCCAGTGCACTCTCTGGACTCACTGCACTGCATCCCCAGTGGTGCCAGTGCACTCTCTGCACTCACTGCACTGCATCCCCAGTGGTGCCAGTGCACTCTCTGGACTCACTGCACTGCATCCCCAGTGGTGCAAGTGCACTCTCTCGAGTCACTGCACTACATCCCCAGTGGTGCCAGTGCACTCACTGGACTCAGTGTACTGCATCATCTGTGGTGCCAGTGCACTCTCTGGACTCACTGCAATGCATCCCCAGTGGTGCCAGTGCACTCTCTGTACTCACTGCACTGCATCCCCAGTGGTGCCAGTGCACTCTCTGGACTCACTGCACTGTATCCCCAGTGGTGCCAGTGCACTCACTGGATTCACTGCAGTGCATCCACAGTGGTGCCAGTGCACTCTCTGGACTCACTGCACTGCATCCCCAGTGGTGCCAGTGCACTCTGTGGACTCACTGCACTGCATCCCCAGTGGTGACAGTGCACTCTCTGGACTCACTCCAGTGCATCCCCAGTGGTGCCAGTGCACTCTCTGGACTCACTGCACTGCATCCCCAGTGGTGCCAGTGCAGTCTCTGGAGTAACTGCAGTGCATCCCCACTGGTGCCAAAGCACTCTCTGGACTCCCGGCACCGCATCCCCAGTGGTGCCAGTGCACTCTCTGGACTCACTGCACTGCATCCCCAGTGGTGCCAGTGCACTCTCTGGAGTCACAGCACTGCATCCCCAGTGGTGCCAGTGCACTCTCTGGACTCACTGCAGTGCATCCCCAGTGGTGCCAGTGTACTCTCTGGACTCACTGAAGTGCATCCCCAGTGGTGCCAGTGCACTCTCTGGACTCACTGAAGTGCATTCTCAGTGGTGCCAGTGCACTCTCTGGACTCACTGCAGTGCATCCCCAGTGGTGCCAGTACACTCACTGGACTCACTGCACTGCATCCCCAGTGGTGCCAGTGCACTCTCTGGACTCACTAAACTGCATCACCAGTGGTGCCTCTGCACTCTCTGGACTCACTGCACTGCTTCCCCAGTGGTGCCAGTGCACTCACTGGACTCACTGCAGTGCATCCCCACTGGTGCCAGTGCACTCTCTGGACTCACTGCAGTGCATCCCGAGTGGTGCCAGTGCACTCTCTGGACTCACTGTACTGCATCCCCAGTGGTGCCTGTGCGCTCTCTGGAGTCACAGCACTGCATCCCCTGTGGTGCCAGTGCAATCTCTGGACTCACTGCACTGCATCCCCAGTGGTGCCAGTGCACTCTCTGGACTCACTGAAGTGCATTCTCAGTGGTGCCAGTGCACTCTCTGGACTCACTGCACTGCATCCCCAGTGGTGCCAGTGCACTCTCTGGACTCACTGCACTGCATCCCCGGTGGTGCCAGTGCACTCTCTGGACTCACTGCACTGCATCCCCAGTGCTGCCAGTGCACTCTCTGGACTCACTGCACTGCATCCCTAGTGGTGCCACTGCACTCTCTGGACTCACTGCACTGCTTCCCCAGTGGTGCCAGTGCACTCTCTGGACTCACTGTACTGCATCCCCAGTGGTGACAGTGCACTCACTGGACTCACTGCAGTGCATCCCCAGTGGTGCCAGTGCACTCTCTGGACTCACTGCACTGCATCCCCAGTGGTGCCAGTGCACTCTCTGGACTCACTGCACTGCATCCCCAGTGGTTCCAGCGCACTCTCTGGACTCACTGCACTGCATCCCCAGTGGTGCTAGTGCACTCTGTGGACTCACTGCACTGCATCCCCAGTGGTGTCAGTGCACTCTCTGGACTCACTGAAGTGCATCCCCAGTTGTGCCAGTGCACTCTCTGGACTCAATGCACTGCATCCCCAGTGGTGCCAGTGCACTCTCTGGACTCACTGCACTGCATCCCCAGTGGTGCCAGTGCAATCTCTGGACTCACTGAAGTGCATCCCCAGTGGTGCCAGTGCACTCTCTGGACTCACGGTTCTGCATCCCCAGTGGTGCCAGTGCACTCTCTGGACTCACTGTACTGCATCACCAGTGGTGCCAGTGCACTCTCTGGACTCACTGCAGTGCATTCCCAGTGGTGCCAGTGCACTCTTTGGACTCACTGCACTGCAGCCCCATTGGTGCCAGTGCACTCTCTGGACTCACTGCACTGCATCACAGGTGGTGCCAGTGCACTCTCTGGACTCACTGCACTGCATCCCCAGGGGTGCCAGTGCACTCTCTGGACTCACTGCACTGCATCCCCAGTGGTGCCAGTGCACTCTCTGCACTCACTTCTCTGCATTCCCAGTGGTGCCAGTGAAGTCTCTGGACTCACTCCACTGCATCCCCAGTGGTGCCAGTGCAATCTCTGGACTCACTGCAGTGCATCCCCAGTGGTGCCAGTGCACTCTCTGGACTCACTGCACTGCATCCCCAGTGGTGCCAGTGCACTCTCTGGACTCACTGCAGTGCATCCCCAGTGGTGCCAGTGCACTCTCTGGACTCACTGCACTGCATCCCCAGTGGTGCAAGTGCACTCTCTCGAGTCACTGCACTACATCCCCAGTGGTGCCAGTGCACTCACTGGACTCAGTGTACTGCATCATCTGTGTTGCCAGTGCACTCTCTGGACTCACTGCAATGCATCCCCAGTGGTGCCAGTGCACTCTCTGGACTCACTGCACTGCATCCCCAGTGGTGCCAGTGCACTCTCTGGACTCACTGCACTGTATCCCCAGTGGTGCCAGTGCACTCACTGGATTCACTGCAGTGCATCCCCAGTGGTGCCAGTGCACTCTCTGGACTCACTAAACTGCATCACCAGTGGTGCCTCTGCACTCTCTGGACTCACTGCACTGCTTCCCCAGTGGTGCCAGTGCACTCACTGGACTCACTGCAGTGCATCCCCACTGGTGCCAGTGCACTCTCTGGACTCACTGCAGTGCATCCCGAGTGGTGCCAGTGCACTCTCTGGACTCACTGCACTGCATCCCCAGTGGTGCCTGTGCGCTCTCTGGAGTCACAGCACTGCATCCCCAGTGGTGCCAGTGCAATCTCTGGACTCACTGCACTGCATCCCCAGTGGTGCCAGTGCACTCTCAGGACTCACTGAAGTGCATTCTCAGTGGTGCCAGTGCACTCTCTGGACTCACTGCACTGCATCCCCAGTGGTGCCAGTGCACTCTCTGGACTCACTGCAGTGCATCCCCAGTGGTGCCAGTGCACTCTCTGGACTCACTGCAGTGCATCCCCAGTGCTGCCAGTGCACTCTCTGGACTCACTGCACTGCATCCCTAGTGGTGCCACTGCACTCTCTGGACTCACTGCACTGCTTCCCCAGTGGTGCCAGTGCACTCTCTGGACTCACTGCACTGCATCCCCAGTGGTGCCAGTGCACTCACTGGACTCACTGCAGTGCATCCCCACTGGTGCCAGTGCACTCTCTGGACTCACTGCACTGCATCCCCAGTGGTGCCAGTGCACTCTCTGGACTCACTGCACTGCATCCCCAGTGGTGCCAGCGCACTCTCTGGACTCACTGCACTGCATCCCCAGTGGTGCCAGTGCACTCTCTGGACTCACTGCAATGCATCCCCAGTGGTGCCAGTGCACTCTCTGGACTCACTGGACTGCATCCCCAGTGGTGCCAGTGCACTCTCTGGACTCACTGCACTGTTCCCCAGTGGTGCCAGTGCACTCACTGGATTCACTGCACTGCATCCCCAGTGGTGCCAGTGCACTCTCTGGACTCACTAAACTGCATCACCAGTGGTGCCTCTGCACTCTCTGGACTCACTGCACTGCATCCCCAGTGGTGCTAGTGCACTCTGTGGACTCACTGCACTGCATCCCCAGTGGTGCCAGTGCACTCTCTGGACTCACTGTACTGCACCCCCAGTGGTGCCAGTGCACTCACTGGACTGACTGCACTGCATCCCCAGTGGTGCCAGTGCACTCTCTGGACTCACTGCACTGCATCCCCACTGGTGCCAGTGTACTCTCTGGACTCACTGCACTGCATCCCCAGTGGTGCCAGTGCACTCACTGGACTCACTGGACACATCCCCAGTGGTGCCAGTGCACTCTCTGGACTCACTGCAGTGCATCCCCAGTGGTGCCAGTGCACTCTCAGGACTCACTGCACTGCATCCCCACTGGTGCCAGTGTACTCTCTGGACTCACTGCAGTGCATCCCCAGTGCTGCCAGTGCACTCTCTGGACTCACTGCACTGCATCCCCAGTGGTGTCAGTGCACTCTCTGGACTCACTGAAGTGCATCCCCAGTTGTGCCAGTGCACTCTCTGGACTCAATGCACTGCATCCCCAGTGGTGCCAGTGCACTCTCTGGACTCACTGCACTGCATCCCCAGTGGTGCCAGTGCAATCTCTGGACTCACTGAAGTGCATCCCCAGTGGTGCCAGTGCACTCTCTGGACTCACTGCAGTGCATCACCAGTGGTGCCAGTGCACTCTCTGGACTCACTGTACTGCATCACCAGTGGTGCCAGTGCACTCTCTGGACTCACTGCAGTGCATTCCCAGTGGTGCCAGTGCACTCTTTGGACTCACTGCACTGCAGCCCCATTGGTGCCAGTGCACTCTCTGGACTCACTGCACTGCATCACAGGTGGTGCCAGTGCACTCTCTGGACTCACTGCACTGCATCCCCAGGGGTGCCAGTGCACTCTCTGGACTCACTGCACTGCATCCCCAGTGGTGCCAGTGCACTCTCTGGACTCACTTCTCTGCATTCCCAGTGGTGCCAGTGCACTCACTGGATTCACTGCAGTGCATCCCCAGTGGTGCCAGTGCACTCTCTGGACTCACTGCACTGCATCCCCAGTGGTGCCAGTGCACTCTGTGGACTCACTGCACTGCATCCCCAGTGGAGACAGTGCACTCTCTGGACTCACTCCAGTGCATCCCCAGTGGTGCCAGTGCACTCTCTGGACTCACTGCACTGCATCCCCAGTGGTGCCAGTGCAGTCTCTGGAGTAACTGCAGTGCATCCCCACTGGTGCCAAAGCACTCTCTGGACTCCCGGCACCGCATCCCCAGTGGTGCCAGTGCACTCTCTGGACTCACTGCACTGCATCCCCAGTGGTGCCAGTGCACTCTCTGGAGTCACAGCACTGCATCCCCAGTGGTGCCAGTGCACTCTCTGGACTCACTGAAGTGCATCCCCAGTGGTGCCAGTGCACTCTCTGGACTCACTGCACTGCATCCCCAGTGCTGCCAGTGCACTCTCTGGACTCACTGCACTGCATCCCCAGTGGTGCCACTGCACTCTCTGGACTCACTGCACTGCTTCCCCAGTGGTGCCAGTGCACTCTCTGGACTCACTGCACTGCATCCCCAGTGGTGCCAGTGCACTCACTGGACTCACTGCACTGCATCCCCAGTGGTGCCAGTGCACTCTCTGGACTCACTGCACTGCATCCCCAGTGGTGCCAGTGCACTCTCTGGACTCACTGCACTGCATCCCCAGTGGTTCCAGCGCACTCTCTGGACTCACTGCACTGCATCCCCAGTGGTGCTAGTGCACTCTGTGGACTCACTGCAGTGCATCCCCAGTGGTGCCAGTGCACTCTCTGGACTCACTGAAGTGCATTCTCAGTGGTGCCAGTGCACTCTCTGGACTCACTTCAGTGCATCCCCAGTGGTGCCAGTACACTCTCTGGACTCACTGCAGTGCATCCCCAGTGGTGCCAGTGCACTCTCTGGACTCACTGCAGTGCATCCCCAGTGGAGCCAGTGCACTCTCTGGACTCACTGCAGTGCATCCGCAGTGGTGCCATTGCACTCTCTGGACTCACTGTACTGCATCTCCAGTGGTGCCAGTGCACTCTCTGGACTCACTGCACTGCATCCCCAGTGCTGCCAGTGCACTCTCTTGAGTCACTGCACTGCATCCCCTGTGGTGCAAGAGCACTCTCTGGACTCACAGCAGTGCATCACCAGTGGTGCCAGTGCACTCTCTGGACTCACTGCACTGCATCACCAGTGGTGCCAGTGCACTCTCTGGACTCACTGCACTGCATCCCCAGTGGTGCTAGTGCACTGTGTGGACTCACTGTACTGCATCCCCAGTGGTGCCAGTGCAATCTCTGGACTCACTGCACTGCATCCCCAGTGGTGCCAGTGCACTCTCTGGACTCACTGCACTGCATCCCCAGTGGTGCCAGTGCACTCTCTGGACTCACTGCAGTGCATCCCCAGTGGTGCCAGTGCACTCACTGGATTCACTGCACTGCATCCCCAGTGGTGCCAGTGCACTGTGTGGACTCACTGTACTGCATCCCCAGTGGTGCCAGTGCAATCTCTGGACTCACTGCAGTGCATCCCCAGTGGTGCCAGTGCACTCTCTGGACTCACTGCACTGCATCCCCAGTAGTGACAGTGCACTCTCTGGACTCACTGCAGTGCATCCCCAGTGGTGCCAGTGCACTCTCTGGACTCACTGCAGTGCATCCCCAGTGGTGCTAGTGCACTCTGGACTCACTGCAGTGCATCCCCAGTGTTGCCAGTGCACTCTCTGGACTCACTGCACTGCATCCCCAGTGGTGCCAGTGCACTCTCTGGACTCACTGCAGGGCATCCCCAGTGGTGCCAGTGCACTCTCTGGACTCACTGCACTGCATCCCCACTGGTGCCAATGTACTCTCTGGACTCACTGCACTGCATCCCCAGTGGTGCCAGTGCACTCACTGGACTCACTGGACACATCCCCAGTGGTGCCAGTGCACTCTCTGGACTCACTGCAGTGCATCCCCAGTGGTGCCAGTGCACTCTCTGGACTCACTGCACTGCATCCCCAGTGGTGCTAGTGCACTCTGGACTCACTGCAGTGCATCCCCAGTGGTGCCAGTGCACTCTCTGGACTCACTGCACTGCATCCCCAGTGGTGCCAGTGCACTCTCTGGACTCACTGTACTGCATCCCCAGTGGTGCCAGTGCACTCTCTGGTCTCACCGCACTGCACCCTGAGTGGTGCCAAAGCACTCTCTGGACTCCCGCCACCGCATCCCCAGTGGTTCCAGTGCCCTCTGTGGACTCACTGCACTGCATCCCCAGTGGTGCCAGTGCACTCTCTGGACTCACTGCACTGCATCCCCAGTGGTACCAGTGCACTCTCTGGACTCACTGCACTGCATCCCCAGTGGTGCCAGTGCACTCTCTGGACTCGCGTCAATGCATCCCCAGTGGTGCTAATGCACTCTCTGGACTCACTGCAGTGCATCCCAAGTGGTGCCAGTGCACTCTCTGGACTCACTGCAGTGCATCCCCAGTGGTGCCAGTGCACTCTCTGGACTCACTGCAGTGCATCCCCAGTGCTGCCAGTGCTCTCTCTGGACTCACTGCACTGCATCCACATTGGTGCCAGTGCACTCTCTGGACTCACTGCAGTGCATCACCAGTGGTGCCAGTGCACTCTCTGGACACACTGAAGTGCATCCCCAGTGGTGCCAGTGCACTCTCTGGACTCACTGCACTACTCCAGCCGCGGCCGTCGCTCCAGCCGCGGTAGCCCTCCAGCCTCGGCAGCCGCGGCAGCCGCGGCAGCCGCTCCGTCCGCGGCATACGCGGCAGACTCTCCAACCGCGGCAGCCGCTCCAGCCGCGGAAGCCGCGGCAGCCGCTCCAAACACGGCAGGCGCTCCAACCGCGGCAACCGCTCCAGCCGTGGCAGCCGCTCCACTCGGTAGCGGCTGGAGCGGCTGCCGCGGCTAGAGCGGCTGGAGCGGCTGCCCCGGCTGGAGCTCCTGCCGCGTTTGGAGCGGTTACCGCGGCTGGGGCGGCTGCCGCGGCTGGAGCGGCTGCCGCGGCTGGAGGGGCTAACGCGGCTGGAGAGGCTGACGCGGTTGGAGCGTCTAGAGCGTCTGCCGCGGCTGGAGGGGCTACCGCGGCTGGAGCGTTTGACGCGGCTGGAGCGGAAAACGAGGCTGGAGCGCCACTCTCTGGACTCACTGCACTGCATCACCTGTGGTGCCAGTGCACTCTCTGGACTCATTGCACTGCATCCCCAGTGGTGCCAGTGCACTCACTGGACTCACTGCAGTGCATCCCCAGTGGTGCCAGTGCACTCTCTGGACTCACTGCACTGCATCCCCAGTGGCGCTAGTGCACTCTCTGGACTCACTGCACTGCATCCCCAGTGGTGCCAGTGCACTCTCTGGACTCACTGCACTGCATCCCCAGTGGTGCCATTGCACTCTGTGGACTCACTGCAGTGCATCCCCAGTGGTGCCAGTGCGCTCTCTGGACTCACTGCAGTGCATCCCCCGTGGTGCAAGTGCACTCTCTGGACTCACTGGAGTGTATCACCTGTGGTGCCAGTGCACTCTCTGGACTCACTGCACTGCATCCCCAGTGCTGCCAGTGCACTCTCTGGACTCACTGCACTGCATCCCCAGTGGTGCCAGTGCACTCTCTGGACTCACTGAAGTGCATTCTCAGTGGAGCCTGTGCACTCTCTGGACTCACTGCACTGCATCCCCAGTGGTGCCAGTGCACTCTCTGGACTCACTGCACTGCATCCCCAGTGGTGCCAGTGCTATCCCTGGACTCACTGTAGTGCATCCCCAGTGGTGCCAGTGCACTCTCTGGACTCACTGAAGTGCATTCTCAGTGGTGCCAGTGCACTCTCTGGACTCACTGCAGTGCATCCCCAGTGGTGCCAGTGCACTCACTGGACTCACTGCACTGCATCCCCACTGGTGCCAGTGCACTCTCTGGGCTCACTGCAGGGCATCCCCAGTGGTGCCAGTGCACTCTCTGGACTCACTGCAGTGCATCCCCAGTGGTGCCAGTGCTATCCCTGGACTCACTGTAGTGCATCCCCAGTGGTGCCAGTGCACTCTCTGGACTCACTGCAGGGCATCCCCAGTGGTGCCAGTGCACTCTCTGGACTCACTGCACTACTCCAGCCGCGGCAGTCGCTCCAGCCGCGGTAGCCCTCCAGCCTCGGCAGCCGCGGCAGCCGCGGCAGCCGCTCCGTCCGCGGCATACGCGGCAGACTCTCCAACCGCGGCAGCCGCTCCAGCCGCTGAAGCCGCGGCAGCCGCTCCAAACACGGCAGGCGCTCCAACCGCGGCAACCGCTCCAGCCGTGGCAGCCGCTCCACTCGTTAGCGGCTGGAGCGGCTGCCGCGGCTAGAGCGGCTGGAGCGGCTGCCCCGGCTGGAGCTCCTGCCGCGTTTGGAGCGGTTACCGCGGCTGGGGCGGCTGCCGCGGCTGGAGCGGCTGCCGCGGCTGGAGGGGCTAACGCGGCTGAGAGGCTGACGCGGTTGGAGCGTCTAGAGCGTCTGCCGCGGCTGGAGGGGCTACCGCGGCTGGAGCGTTTGACGCGGCTGGAGCGGAAAACGAGGCTGGAGCGCCACTCTCTGGACTCACTGCACTGCATCACCTGTGGTGCCAGTGCACTCTCTGGACTCATTGCACTGCATCCCCAGTGGTGCCAGTGCACTCTCTGGACACACTGAAGTGCATTTTCAGTGGTGCCAGTGCACTCTCTGGACTCACTGCACTGCATCCCCAGTGGTGCCAGTGCACTCTCTGGACTCACTGCACTGAAGCTCCATTGGTGCCAGTGCACTCTCTGGACTCACTGCAGTGCATCCCCAGTGGTGCCAGTGCACTCTCTGGACTCACTGCACTGCATCCCCAGTGTTGCCATTGCACTCTGTGGACTCACTGCAGTGCATCCCCAGTGGTGCCAGTGCGCTCTCTGGACTCACTGCAGTGCATCCCCCGTGGTGCAAGTGCACTCTCTGGACTCACTGGAGTGCATCACCTGTGGTGCCAGTGCACTCTCTGGACTCACTGCACTGCATCCCCAGTGCTGCCAGTGCACTCTCTGGACTCACTGCACTGCATCCCCAGTGGTGCCAGTGCACTCTCTGGACTCACTGAAGTGCATTCTCAGTGGAGCCTGTGCACTCTCTGGACTCACTGCACTGCATCCCCAGTGGTGCCAGTGCACTCTCTGGACTCACTGCACTGCATCCCCAGTGGTGCCAGTGCTATCCCTGGACTCACTGTAGTGCATCCCCAGTGGTGCCAGTGCACTCTCTGGACTCACTGCACTGCATCCCCAGTGGTGCCAGTGCACTCTCTGGACTCACTGAAGTGCATTCTCAATGGTGCCAGTGCACTCTCTGGACTCACTGCAGTGCATCCCCAGTGGTGCCAGTGCACTCACTGGACTCACTGCACTGCATCCCCACTGGTGCCAGTGCACTCTCTGGGCTCACTGCAGGGCATCCCCAGTGGTGCCAGTGCACTCTCTGGACTCACTGCACTGCATCCCCAGTGGTGCCAGTGCTATCCCTGGACTCACTGTAGTGCATCCCCAGTGGTGCCAGTGCACTCTCTGGACTCACTGCAGGGCATCCCCAGTGGTGCCAGTGCACTCTCTGGACTCACTGCACTGCATCCCCAGTGGTGACAGTGAAGTCTTTGGACTCACTGCACTCCATCCCCACTGGTGCCTTTGCACTCCCTGGACTCACTGCACTGCTCCAGCCGCGGCAGCCGCTCCAGCCGCGGTAGCCCTCCAGCCGTGGCAGCCGCTCCACTCGGTAGCGGCTGGAGCGGCTGCCGCGGCTGGAGCGGCTGGAGCGGCTGCCGCGGCTGGAGCGGCTGCCGCGGTTGGAGCGGCTGCCGCGGCTGGAGCGGCTGGAGCGGATGCCGCGGCTGGAGCGGCTGGAGCGGCTGCCGCGGCTGGAGCGGCTGGCGCGGCTGGAGGAGCTACCGCGGCTGGAGCGGTTAACGCGGCTGGAACGGATGCCGAGGCTGGAGCGGATGCCGCGGCTGGTGCGCCTGGAGAGGCTGCCGCGGCTGGAGCAGTGCAGTGAGTCCAGAGAGTGCACTGGCACCTTGGGGATGCAGTGCAGTGAGTAAAGAGAGTGCACTGGCACCATTGGGGATGCAGTGCAGTGAGTCCAGAGAGTGCACTGGCAGGACTGGGGATGCAGTGCAGTGAGTCCAGAGAGTGCACTGGCACCACTGGGGATGCAATGCAGTGAGTCCAGAGAGTGCACTGGCACCACTGGGCATGCAGTGCTGTGAGTCCAGAGAGTGCACTGGCACCACTGGGGATGCAGTGCCGCGAGTCCAGAGAGTGCACTGGCACCACTGGGGATGCACTGCAGTCAGTCCAGAGAGTGCACTGGCACCACTGTGGATGCAGTGCCGTGAGTCCAGCGAATGCACTGGCACCACTGGGGATACGGTGCCGCGAGTCCAGAGAGTGCACTGGCACCACTGGGGATGCGGTGCCTGGAGCCCAGAGAGTGCTTTGGCACCACTGGGGATGCAGTGCAGTGAGTCCACAGAGTGCACTGACACCAGTGGGAATGCGGTGCAGTGAGTCCAGAGAGTGCAATGGCACCACTGGGGATGCACTGCAGTGAGTCCAGAGTGCACTAGCACCACTGGGGATGCAGAGCAGTGAGTCCAGAGAGTGCACTGGCACCACTGAGAATGCATTTCAGTGAGTCCAGAGAGTGCCGTTCCAGCCTCGGTATCCGCTCCAGCCGAGTCAACCCCGCGGTAGGCCCTCCAGCCGCGGCAGACGCTCCAGCCGCGGCAGCCGCTCCAGCCCCTCCAGCCGCGCCAGCCTCTCCATCCGCGCCAGCCTCTCCAGCCGCGGCAGCCGCTCCAGCCGCTCCAACCGCGGCAGCCGCTCCAGCCGCTACCGAGTGGAGCGGCTGCCACGGCTGGAGTGCTACCGCGGCTGGAGCGGCTGCCGCGGCTGGAGCAGTGCAGTGAGTCCAGGGAGTGCAAAGGCACCAGTGGGGATGGAGTGCAGTGAGTCCAAAGACTTCATTGTCACCACTGGGAATGCAGTGCAGTGAGTCCAGGGAGTGCACTTGCACCACTGGGGATGCAGTGCAGTGACTCCAGTGAGTGCACTGACACCACTGGGGATGCACTTCAGTCAGTCCAGTGAGTGTACTGGCACCACTGGGGATGCACTGCAGTGAGTCCAGAGAGTGCACTGGCTCCACTGAGATTGCACTTCAGTGAGTCCAGAGAGTGCACTGGCACCAATGGGGATGCAGTGCAGTGAGTCAAGAGAGCGCACTGGCACCACTGGGGATGCACTGCAGTGAGTCCAGAGAGTGCACTGGCACCACTGGGGATGCCCTGCAGTGAGTCCAGAGAGCGCACTGGCACCACTGGGGATGCAGTGCAGTGAGTCCAGAGAGTGCACTGGCACCACTGGGGATGCACTGCAGTGAGTCCAGAGAGTGCACTGGCACCACTGGGCATGCAGTGCTGTGAGTCCAGAGAGTGCCCCGGCAACACTGGGAATGCACTACATTGACTGCAGAGACTGCACTGACACCACTGGGGATGCAGTGCCGCGAGTCCAGAGAGTGCACTGGCACCACTGGGGATGCACTGCAGTGAGTCCAGAGAGTGCTTTGGCACCACTGGGGATGCACTGCAGTTAGTCCAGAGAGTGCACTGGCACCACTGTGGATGCAGTGCCGTGAGTCCAGAGAGTGCACTGGCACCACTGGGGATACGGTGCCGGGAGTCCAGAGAGTGCACTGACACCACTGGGGATGCGGTGCAGTGAGTCCAGAGAGTGCACTGGCTCCACTGGGGATGCACTGCAGTGAGTCCAGAGAGCGCACTGGCAGCAGTGGGAATGCGGTGCAGTGAGTCCAGAGAGTGCAATGGCACCACTGGGGATGCACTGCAGTGAGTCCAGAGTGCACTAGCACCACTGGGGATGCAGAGCAGTGAGTCCAGAGAGTGCACTGGCACCACTGAGAATGCATTTCAGTGAGTCCAGAGAGTGCCGTTCCAGCCTCGGCATCCGCTCCAGCCGAGTCAACCCCGCGGTAGCCCCTCCAGCCGCGGCAGACGCTCCAGCCGCGGCAGCCGCTCCAGCCGCTCCAGCCGCGGCAGCCGCTCCAGCCCCTCCAGCCGCGGCAGCCGCTCCAGCCGCTCCAGCCGCGGCAGACGCTCCAGCCGCGGCAGCCGCTCCAGCCGCTCCAGCCGCGGCAGCCGCTCCAGCCCCTCCAGCCGCGCCAGCCTCTCCATCCGCGGCAGCCGCTCCAGCCGCGGCAGCCGCTCCAGCCGCTCCAACCGCGGCAGCCGCTCCAGCCGCTACCGAGTGGAGCGGCTGCCACGGCTGGAGGGCTACCGCGGCTGGAGCGGCTGCCGCGGCTGGAGCAGTGCAGTGAGTCCAGGGAGTGCAAAGGCACCAGTGGGGATGGAGTGCAGTGAGTCCAAAGACTTCACTGTCACCAATGGGAATGCACTTCAGTCAGTCCAGTGAGTGTACTGGCACCACTGGGGATGCACAGCAGTGAGTCCAGAGAGTGCACTGGCACCACTGGGGATGCAGTGCAGTGAGTCCAGAGAGTGCACTGGCACCACTGGGGATGCAGTGCAGTGAGTCCACAGAGTGCACTGGCACCACTGGGGATGCAGTACAGTGAGTCCAGAGAGTGCACTGGCACCACTGGGGATGCACTGCAGTGAGTCCAGAGAGTGCTCTGGCACCACTGGCGATGCAGTGCAGTGAGTGCAGAGACTGCACTAGCACCACTGGGGATGCAGTGCAGTCAGTCCAGTGAGTGTACTGGCACCACTGGGGATGCACTGCAGTGAGTCCAGAGAGTGCACTGGAACCACTGAGAATGCACTTCAGTGAGTCCAGAGAGTGCACTGGCACCACTGGGGATGCACTGCAGTGAGTCCACAGAGTGCACTGGCACCACTGGGGATGCAGTGCAGTGAGTCCAGAGAGTGCACTGGCACCACTGGGGATGCACTTCAGTGAGTCCAGAGAGTGCACGGGCTCCACTGGGGATGCACTGCAGTGAGTCCACAGAGTGCACTGGCACCACTGGGGATGCAGTGCAGTGAGTCCAGAGAGTGCACTGGCTCCACTGGGGATGCAGTGCAGTGAGTCCAGAGAGTGCTCTGGCACCACTGGGTATGCAGTGCAGTGAGTCCAGAGAGTGCACTGGCACCACTGGGAATGCAGTGCAGTGAGTCCAGAGATCGCACTGGCACCACGGGGGATGCACTTCAGTGAGTCCAGAGAGTGCACTGGCACCACTGGGGATGCACTGCAGTGAGTCCAGAGAGTGCACTGGCACCACTGGGGATGCACTGCAGTGAGTCAAGAGAGTGCACTGGCACCACTGGGGATGCACTGCAGTGAGTCCAGAGAGTGCACTGGCACCAGAGGGAATGCACTGCAGTGAGTCCAGTGAGTGCACTGGCACCACTGGGGATGCAGTGCAGTGAGTCCAGAGAGTGCACTGGCACCACTGGGGATGCAGTTCAGTGAGTCCAGAGAGTGCACTGGCACCACTGGGGATGCAGTGCAGTGAGTCCAGAGAGTGCACTGGCACCACTGGGGATGCACTGCAGTGAGCCCAGAGAGTGCACTGGCACCAGTGGGGATGCACTGCAGTAAGTCCAGTGAGTGCACTGGCACCACTGGGGATGCAGTGCAGTGGGTCCAGTGAGTGTACTGGCACCACTGAGAATGCACTTCAGTGAGTCCAGAGAGTGCACTGGCACCACTGGGGATGCACTGCAGTGAGTCCAGAGAGTGCAGTGGCACCACTGGGGATGCACTGCAGTGAGTCCAGAGAGTGCACTGGCACCATTGGAGATGCACTGCAGTGAGTCCAGAGAGTGCACTGGCACCACTGGGGATGCAGTGCAGTGAGTCCAGAGAGTGCACTGGCACCACTGGGGATGCAGTGCAGTGAGTCCAGAGAGTGCACTGGCACCACTGGGGATGCAGTGCAGTGAGTCCAGAGAGTGCACTGGCACCACTGGGGATGCAGTGACGCGAGTCCAGAGAGTGCACTGGCACCACTGGGGATGCACTGCAGTCACTCCAGAGAGTGCACTGGCACCACTGGGGATGCACTGCAGTCACTCCAGAGAGTGCACTGGCACCACTGGGGATGCACTGCAGTCACTCCAGAGAGTGCACTGGCACCACTGGGGATGCACTGCAGTGAGTCCAGAGAGTGCACGGGCTCCACTGGGGATGCAGTGCAGTGAGTCCAGAGAGTGCACTGGCAACACTGGGGATGCAGTGCAGTGAGTCCAGAGAGTGCACTGGCACCAGTGGGGATGCAGTGCAGTGAGTCCAGAGAGTGCACTGGCACCATTGGAGATGCAGTGCAGTGAGTCCAGAGAGTGCACTGGCACCACTGGGGATGCAGTGCAGTGAGTCCAGAGAGTGCACTGGCACCACTGGGGATGCAGTGCAGTGAGTCCAGAGAGTGCACTGGCACCAATGGGGATGCACTGCAGTGAGTCCAGAGAGTTCACTGGCACCACTGGAGATGCACTTCAGTGAGTGCAGAGACTGCACTGGCACCACTGGGGATGCAGTGCAGTGAGTCCAGAGAGTGTACTGGCACCACTGGGGATGCACTGCAGTGAGTCCAGAGAGTGCATTGGCACCACTTGGGATGCACTGCAGTGAGTCCAGAGAGTGCACTTGCACTACTGGGGATGCAGTGCAGTGAGTCCAGAGAGTGCACTGACACCACTGGGGATGCAGTGCAGTGAGTCCAGAGAGTGCACTGGCACCATTGGAGATGCAGTGCAGTGAGTCCAGAGAGTGCACTGGCACCACTGGGGATGCAGTGCAGTGAGTCCAGAGAGTGCACTGGCACCACTGGGGATGCAGTGCAGTGAGTCCAGAGAGTGCACTGGCACCACTGGGGATGCACTGCAGTGAGTCCAGAGAGTTCACTGGCACCACTGGAGATGCACTTCAGTGAGTGCAGAGACTGCACTGGCACCACTGGGGATGCAGTGCAGTGAGTCCAGAGAGTGCATTGGCACCACTTGGGATACACTGCAGTGAGTCCAGAGAGTGCACTTGCACCACTGGGGATGCAGTGCAGTGAGTCCAGAGAGTGCACTGACACCACTGGGGATCCAGTGCAGTGAGTCCAGAGAGTGCACTGGCACCAATGGGGATGCACTACAGTGAGTCCACAGAGTGCACTGGCACCACTGGGGATGCAGTGCAGTGAGTCCAGAGAGTGCACTGGCACCACTGGTGATGCAGTACAGTGAGTCCAGAGAGTGCACTGGCACCACTGGGGATGCACTTCAGTGAGTCCAGAGAGTGCACTGGCACCACTGGGGATGCACTGCAGTGAGTCCAGAGAGTGCACTGGCACCACTGGGGATGCACTGCAGTGAGTCCAGAGAGTGCACTGGCACCACTGGGGATGCACTGCAGTGAGTCCAGAGAGTGCACTGGCACCACTGGGGATGCACTGCAGTGAGTCCAGAGAGTGCACTGGCACCACTGGGGATGCACTGCAGTGAGTCCAGAGAGTGCACTGGCACCAGAGGGAATGCACTGCAGTGAGTCCAGTGAGTGCACTGGCACCACTGGGGATGCAGTGCAGTGAGTCCAGAGAGTGCACTGGCACCACTGGGGATGCAGTTCAGTGAGTCCAGAGAGTGCACTGGCACCACTGGGGATGCAGTGCAGTGAGTCCAGAGAGTGCACTGGCACCACTGGGGATGCACTGCAGTGAGCCCAGAGAGTGCACTGGCACCAGTGGGGATGCACTGCAGTAAGTCCAGTGAGTGCACTGGCACCACTGGGGATGCAGTGCAGTGGGTCCAGTGAGTGTACTGGCACCACTGAGAATGCACTTCAGTGAGTCCAGAGAGTGCACTGGCACCACTGGGGATGCACTGCAGTGAGTCCAGAGAGTGCAGTGGCACCACTGGGGATGCACTGCAGTGAGTCCAGAGAGTGCACTGGCACCATTGGAGATGCACTGCAGTGAGTCCAGAGAGTGCACTGGCACCACTGGGGATGCAGTGCAGTGAGTCCAGAGAGTGCACTGGCACCACTGGGGATGCAGTGCAGTGAGTCCAGAGAGTGCACTGGCACCACTGGGGATGCAGTGCAGTGAGTCCAGAGAGTGCACTGGCACCACTGGGGATGCAGTGACGCGAGTCCAGAGAGTGCACTGGCACCACTGGGGATGCACTGCAGTCACTCCAGAGAGTGCACTGGCACCACTGGGGATGCACTGCAGTCACTCCAGAGAGTGCACTGGCACCACTGGGGATGCACTGCAGTCACTCCAGAGAGTGCACTGGCACCACTGGGGATGCACTGCAGTGAGTCCAGAGAGTGCACGGGCTCCACTGGGGATGCAGTGCAGTGAGTCCAGAGAGTGCACTGGCAACACTGGGGATGCAGTGCAGTGAGTCCAGAGAGTGCACTGGCACCACTGGGGATGCAGTGCAGTGAGTCCAGAGAGTGCACTGGCACCATTGGAGATGCAGTGCAGTGAGTCCAGAGAGTGCACTGGCACCACTGGGGATGCAGTGCAGTGAGTCCAGAGAGTGCACTGGCACCACTGGGGATGCAGTGCAGTGAGTCCAGAGAGTGCACTGGCACCAATGGGGATGCACTGCAGTGAGTCCAGAGAGTTCACTGGCACCACTGGAGATGCACTTCAGTGAGTGCAGAGACTGCACTGGCACCACTGGGGATGCAGTGCAGTGAGTCCAGAGAGTGTACTGGCACCACTGGGGATGCACTGCAGTGAGTCCAGAGAGTGCATTGGCACCACTTGGGATGCACTGCAGTGAGTCCAGAGAGTGCACTTGCACTACTGGGGATGCAGTGCAGTGAGTCCAGAGAGTGCACTGACACCACTGGGGATGCAGTGCAGTGAGTCCAGAGAGTGCACTGGCACCATTGGAGATGCAGTGCAGTGAGTCCAGAGAGTGCACTGGCACCACTGGGGATGCAGTGCAGTGAGTCCAGAGAGTGCACTGGCACCACTGGGGATGCAGTGCAGTGAGTCCAGAGAGTGCACTGGCACCACTGGGGATGCACTGCAGTGAGTCCAGAGAGTTCACTGGCACCACTGGAGATGCACTTCAGTGAGTGCAGAGACTGCACTGGCACCACTGGGGATGCAGTGCAGTGAGTCCAGAGAGTGTACTGGCACCACTGGGGATGCACTGCAGTGAGTCCAGAGAGTGCATTGGCACCACTTGGGATACACTGCAGTGAGTCCAGAGAGTGCACTTGCACCACTGGGGATGCAGTGCAGTGAGTCCAGAGAGTGCACTGACACCACTGGGGATCCAGTGCAGTGAGTCCAGAGAGTGCACTGGCACCAATGGGGATGCACTACAGTGAGTCCACAGAGTGCACTGGCACCACTGGGGATGCAGTGCAGTGAGTCCAGAGAGTGCACTGGCACCACTGGTGATGCAGTACAGTGAGTCCAGAGAGTGCACTGGCACCACTGGGGATGCACAGCAGTGAGTCCAGAGAGTGCATTGGCACCACTGGGGATGCAGTGCAGTGAGTCCAGAGAGTGCACTGGCACCATCGGAGATGCAGTGCAGTGAGTCCAGAGAGTGCACTGGCACCACTGGGGATGCAGTGCAGTGAGTCCAGAGAGTGCACTGGCACCACTGGGATGCACTGCAGTGAGTCCAGAGAGTTCACTGGCACCACTGGAGATGTACTTCAGTGAGTCCAGAGACTGCACTGGCACCACTGGGGATGCCCTGCAGTGAGTCCAGAGAGTGCATTGGCACCACTTAGGATGCACTGCAGTGAGTCCAGAGAGTGCACAGGCAGCACTGGGGATGCACTGCAGTGAGTCCAGAGAGTGCATTGGCACCACTTGGGATGCACTGCAGTGAGTCCACAGAGGGCACTGGCACCACTGGGGATGCAGTGCAGTGAGTCCAGAGAGTGCACTGGCACCACTGGGGATGCAGTGCAGTGAGTCCAGAGAGTGCACTGGCCCCAATGGGGATGCACTTCAGTGAGTCCACAGAGTGCACTGGCTCCACTGGGGATGCAGTGCAGTGAGTCCAGAGAGTGCACTGGCACCACTGGGGATGCAGTGCAGTGAGTCCAGAGAGTGCACTGGCACCACTGGGGATGCAGTGCAGTGAGTCCAGAGAGTGCACTGGCACCACTGGGGATGCAGTGCAGTGAGTCCAGAGAGTGCACTGGCACCACTGGGGATGCACTGCAGTGAGTCCAGAGAGTTCACTGGCACCACTGGGGATGCACTTCAGTGAGTGCAGAGACTGCACTGGCACCACTGGGGATGCAGTGCAGTGAGTCCACAGAGTGTACTGGCACCACTGGGGATGCACTGCAGTGAGTCCAGAGAGTGCATTGGCACCACTTGGGATGCACTGCAGTGAGTCCAGAGAGTGCACTTGCACCACTGGGGATGCACTGCAGTGAGTCCAGAGAGTGCACTGGCACCACTGGGGATGCAGTGCAGTGAGTCCAGAGAGTGCACTGGCACCAATGGGGATGCACAGCAGTGAGTCCACAGAGTGCACTGGCACCACTGGGGATGCAGTACAGTGAGTCCAGAGAGTGCACTGGCACCACTGGGGATGCACAGCAGTGAGTCCAGAGAGTGCATTGGCACCACTGGGGATGCAGTGCAGTGAGTCCAGAGAGTGCACTAGCACCACTGGGGATGCAGTGCAGTCAGTCCAGTGAGTGTACTGGCACCACTGGGGATGCACTGCAGTGAGTCCAGAGAGTGCACTGGCACCACTGAGAATGCACTTCAGTGAGTCCAGAGAGTGCACTGGCACCACTGGGGATGCACTGCAGTGAGTCCACAGAGTGCACTGGCACCACAGGTGATGCAGTGCAGTGAGTCCAGAGAGTGCACTGGCACCACTGGGGATGCGGTGCCGGGAGTCCAGAGAGTGCACGGGCTCCACTGGGGATGCACTGCAGTGAGTCCACAGAGTGCACTGGCACCACTGGGGATGCAGTGCAGTGAGTCCAGAGAGTGCACTGGCTCCAATGGGGATGCAGTGCAGTTAGTCCAGAGAGTGCACTGGCACCACTGGTTATGCAGTGCAGTGAGTCCAGAGAGTGCACAGGCAAAACTGGGGACGCACTGCAGTGAGTCCAGAGAGTGCACTGGCACCACTGGGGATGCAGTGCAGTGAGTCCAGAGTGTGCACTGGCACCACTGGGAATGCAGTGCAGTGAGTCCAGAGATCGCACTGGCACCACGGGGGATGCACTTCAGTGAGTCCAGAGAGTAAACTGGCACCAATGGGGATGCACTGCAGTGAGTCCAGAGAGTGCACTGGCACCACTGGGGATGCACTGCAGTGAGTCCAGAGAGTGCACTGGCACCACTGGGGATGCAGTGCAGTGAGTCCAGAGAGTGCACTGGCACCAGAGGGAATGCACTGCAGTGAGTCCAGTGAGTGCACTGGCACCACTGGGGATGCAGTGCAGTGAGTGCAGGGAGTGCACTGGCACCACTGTGGATGCAGTGCAGTGAGTCCAGAGAGTGCAGTGGCACCACTGGGGATGCAGTGCAGTGAGTCCAGAGAGTGCACAGGCAGCACTGGGGATGCAGTGCAGTGAGTCCAGAGAGTGCTCTGGCACCACTGGGGATACAGTGCAGTGAGTCCAGAGAGTGCACTGGCACCACTGGGGATGCAGTGCAGTGAGTCCAGAGAGTGCACTGGCACCTCTGGTGATGCACTGCAGTTACTCCAGAGAGTGCACTGGCACCACTGAGAATGCCTTTCAGTGAGTCCAGAGAGTGCACTGGCACCACTGGGGATGCACTGCAGTGAGTCCACAGAGTGCACTATCACCACTGGGGATGCAGTGCAGTGAGTCCAGAGAGCGTACTGGCACCATTGGGGATGCACTGCAGTGAGTCCAGAGAGTGCATTGGCACCACTTGGGATGCACTGCAGTGAGTCCAGAGAGTGCACTTGCACCACTGGGGATGCACTGCAGTGAGTCCAGAGAGTGCACTGGCACCACTGGGGATGCACTGCAGTGAGTCCAGAGAGTGCACTGGCACCAATGGGGATGCACAGCAGTGAGTCCACAGAGTGCACTGGCACCACTGGGGATGCAGTACAGTGAGTCCAGAGAGTGCACTGGCACCACTGGGGATGCACAGCAGTGAGTCCAGAGAGTGCATTGGCACCACTGGTGATGCAGTGCAGTGAGTCCAGAGAGTGCACTAGCACCACTGGGGATGCAGTGCAGTCAGTCCAGTGAGTGTACTGGCACCACTGGGGATGCACTGCAGTGAGTCCAGAGAGTGCACTGGCACCACTGAGAATGCACTTCAGTGAGTCCAGAGAGTGCACTGGCACCACTGGGGATGCACTGCAGTGAGTCCACAGAGTGCACTGGCACCACTGGGGATGCAGTGCAGTGAGTCCAGAGAGTGCACTGGCACCACTGGGGATGCACTTCAGTGAGTCCAGAGAGTGCACTGGCACCACTGGGGATGCACTGCAGTGAGTCCACAGAGTGCACTGGCACCACTGGGGATGCACTGCAGTGAGTCCAGAGAGTGCACTGGCACCACTGGGGATGCAGTGCAGTGAGTCCATAGAGTGCACTGGCACCAGAGGGAATGCACTGCAGTGAGTCCAGTGAGTGCACTGGCACCACTGGGGATGCAGTGCAGTGAGTGCAGGGAGTGCACTGGCACCACTGTGGATGCAGTGCAGTGAGTCCAGAGAGTGCAGTGGCACCACTGGGGATGCAGTGCAGTGAGTCCAGAGAGTGCACAGGCAGCACTGGGGATGCAGTGCAGTGAGTCCAGAGAGTGCTCTGGCACCACTGGGGATACAGTGCAGTGAGTCCAGAGAGTGCACTGGCACCACTGGGGATGCAGTGCAGTGAGTCCAGAGAGTGCACTGGCACCTCTGGTGATGCACTGCAGTTACTCCAGAGAGTGCACTGGCACCACAGGGGATGCGGTGCGGTGAGTCCAGAGAGTGCACTGGCACCACTGGTGATGCACTGCAGTGAGTCCAGAGAGTGCACTGGCACCACTGAGAATGCCTTTCAGTGAGTCCAGAGAGTGCACTGGCACCACTGGGGATGCACTGCAGTAAGTCCACAGAGTGCACTAGCACCACTGGGGATGCAGTGCAGTGAGTCCAGAGAGCGTACTGGCACCACTGGGGATGCACTGCAGTGAGTCCAGAGAGTGCACTGGCAGCACTGGGGATGCACTGCAGTGAGTCCACAGAGTGCACTGGTACCACTGGGGATGCAGTGCAGTGAGTCCAGAGAGTGCACTGGCACCACTGGGGATGCAGTGCAGTGAGTCCAGAGAGTGCACTGGCACCACTGGGGATGCAGTGCAGTGAGTCCAGAGAGTGCACTGGCACCACTGGGGATGCAGTGCAGTGAGTCCAGAGAGTGCACTGGCAGCACTGGGGATGCAGTGCAGTGAGTCCAGAGAGTGCACTGGCACCACTGGGGATGCACTGCAGTGAGTCCAGAGAGTGCACTGGCACCACTGGAGATGCAGTACAGTGAGTCCAGTGAATGCACTGGCAACACTGGGGATGCAGTGCAGTGAGTCCAGAGAGTGCACTGGCACCACTGGTGATGCAGTATAGTGAGTCCAGTGAGTGCACTGGCACCACTGGGGATGCAGTGCAGTGAGTCCAGAGAGTGCACTGGCACCACTGGGGATGCACTGCAGTGAGTCCAGAGAGTGCACTGGCACCAATGGGGATGCAGTACAGTGAGTCCAGTGAGTGCACTGGCACCACTGGGGATGTAGTGCAGTGACTCGAGAGAGTGCACTGGCACCACTGGTGATGGAGTTTAGTGACTCCAGAGAGTGCACTGGCACCACTTGGGATGCAGTGCAGTGAGTCCAGAGAGTGCACTGGCACCACTGGGGATGCAGTGCAGTGAGTCCAGAGAGTGCACTCTCAGCACTGGGGATGCACTGCAGTGAGTCCACAGAGTGCACTGGTACCACTGGGGATGCAGTGCAGTGAGTCCAGAGAGTGCACTGGCACCACTGGGGATGCAGTGCAGTGAGTCCAGAGAGTGCACTGGCACCACTGGGGATGCAGTGCAGTGAGTCCAGAGAGTGCACTGGCACCACTGGGGATGCAGTGCAGTGAGTCCAGAGAGTGCACTGGCAGCACTGGGGATGCAGTGCAGTGAGTCCAGAGAGTGCACTGGCACCACTGGGTATGCACTGCAGTGAGTCCAGAGAGCGCACTGGCACCACTGGGGATGCACTGCAGTGAGTCCACAGAGTGCACTGGCACCACTGAGAATGCACTTCAGTGAGTCCAGAGAGTGCACTGGTACCACTGGGGATGCACTGCAGTGAGTCCAGAGAGTGCACTAGCACCGCTGGGGATGCAGTGCAGTGAATCCAGTGAGTGCACTGGCACCACTGGGGATGCAGTGCAGTGAGTCAAGAGAGTGCACTGGCACCACTGGGGATGCAGTACAGTGAGTCCAGAGAGTGCATTGGCACCATTGGAGATGCAGTGCAGTGAGTCCAGAGAGTGCACTGGCTCCACTGGGGATGCACAGCAGTGAGTCCAGAGAGTGCATTGGCACCACTGGGGATGCAGTGCAGTGAGTCCAGAGAGTGCACTGGCACCATTGGAGATGCACTGCAGTGAGTCCAGAGAGTGCACTGGCACCACTGGGGATGCAGTGCAGTGAGTCCAGAGAGTGCACTGGCACCACTGGGGATGCAGTGCAGTGAGTCCAGAGAGTGCACTGGCACCACTGGGGATGCACTGCAGTGAGTCCAGAGAGTTCACTGGCACCACTGGAGATGCACTTCAGTGAGTGCAGAGACTGCACTGGCACCACTGGGGCTGCAGTGCAGTGAGTCCAGTGAGTGTACTGGCACCACTGGGGATGCACTGCAGTGAGTCCAGAGAGTGCATTGGCACCACTTGGGATGCACTGCAGTGAGTCCAGAGAGTGCACTTGCACCACTGGGGATGCAGTGCAGTGAGTCCAGAGAGTGCACTGGCACCACTGGGGATGCAGTGCAGTGAGTCCAGAGAGTGCACTGGCACCAATGGGGATGCACTTCAGTGAGTCCAGAGAGTGCACTGGCTCCACTGGGGATGCAGTGCAGTGAGTCCAGAGAGTGCACTGGCACCATTGGAGATGCAGTGCAGTGAGTCCAGAGAGTGCACTGGCACCACTGGAGATGCAGTGCAGTGAGTCCAGAGAGTGCACTGGCACCACTGGGGATGCAGTGCAGTGAGTCCAGAGAGTGCACTGGCACCACTGGGGATGCACTGCAGTGAGTCCAGAGACTGCACTGGAACCACTGGGGATGCAGTGCAGTGAGTCCAGTGAGTGTACTGGCACCACTGGGGATGCACTGCAGTGAGTCCAGAGAGTGCATTGGCACCACTTGGGATGCACTGCAGTGAGTCCAGAGAGTGCACTTGCACCACTGGGGATGCAGTGCAGTGAGTCCAGAGAGTGCACTGGCACCACTGGGGATGCACTGCAGTGAGTCCAGAGAGTGCACTGGCACCACTGATGATGCAGTACAGTGAGTCCAGTGAGTGCACTGGCACCACTGGGGATGTAGTGCAGTGACTCGAGAGAGTGCACTGGCACCACTGGGGATGCAGTGCAGTGACTCCAGAGAGTGCACTGGCACCACTTGGGATGCAGTGCAGTGAGTCCAGAGAGTGCACTGGCACCACTGGGGATGCAGTGCAGTGAGTCCAGAGAGTGCACTGGCACCACTGGGGATGCAGTGCAGTGAGTCCAGAGAGTGCACTGGCACCACTGGGGATGCACTGCAGTGAGTCCAGAGAGTGCACTGGCACCACTGATGATGCAGTACAGTGAGTCCAGTGAGTGCACTGGCACCACTGGGGATGTAGTGCAGTGACTCGAGAGAGTGCACTGGCACCACTGGGGATGCAGTGCAGTGACTCCAGAGAGTGCACTGGCACCACTTGGGATGCAGTGCAGTGAGTCCAGAGAGTGCACTGGCACCACTGGGGATGCAGTGCAGTGAGTCCAGAGATTGCATTGGCACCACTGGGGATGCAGTGCAGTGAGTCCAGAGAGTGCACTGGCAGCACTGGGGATGCACTGCAGTGAGTCCACAGAGTGCACTGGTACCACTGGGGATGCAGTGCAGTGAGTCCAGAGAGTGCACTGGCACCACTGGGGATGCAGTGCAGTGAGTCCAGAGAGTGCACTGGCACCACTGGGGATGCAGTGCAGTGAGTCCAGAGAGTGCACTGGCACCACTGGGGATGCAGTGCAGTGAGTCCAGAGAGTGCACTGGCAGCACTGGGGATGCAGTGCAGTGAGTCCAGAGAGTGCACTGGCACCACTGGGGATGCACTGCAGTGAGTCCAGAGAGCGCACTGGCACCACTGGGGATGCACTGCAGTGAGTCCACAGAGTGCACTGGCACCACTGAGAATGCACTTCAGTGAGTCCAGAGAGTGCACTGGTACCACTGGGGATGCAGTGCAGTGAGTCCAGAGAGTGCACTAGCACCACTGGGGATGCAGTGCAGTGAATCCAGTGAGTGGACTGGCACCACTGGGGATGCAGTGCAGTGAGTCAAGAGAGTGCACTGGCACCACTGGGGATGCAGTACAGTGAGTCCAGAGAGTGCATTGGCACCATTGGAGATGCAGTGCAGTGAGTCCAGAGAGTGCACTGGCACCACTGGGGATGCAGTGCAGTGAGTCCAGAGAGTGCACTGGCACCACTGGGGATGCAGTGCAGTGAGTCCAGAGAGTGCACTGGCACCACTGGGGATGCACTGCAGTGAGTCCAGAGAGTTCACTGGCACCACTGGAGATGCACTTCAGTGAGTGCAGAGACTGCACTGGCAGCACTGGGGATGCACTGCAGTGAGTCCAGTGAGTGTACTGGCACCACTGGGGATGCACTGCAGTGAGTCCAGAGAGTGCATTGGCACCACTTGGGATGCACTGCAGTGAGTCCAGAGAGTGCACTTCCACCACTGGGGATGCAGTGCAGTGAGTCCAGAGAGTGCACTGGCACCACTGGGGATGCAGTGCAGTGAGTCCAGAGAGTGCACTGGCACCAATGGGGATGCACTTCAGTGAGTCCAGAGAGTGCACTGGCTCCACTGGGGATGCAGTGCAGTGAGTCCAGAGAGTGCACTGGCACCATTGGAGATGCAGTGCAGTGAGTCCAGAGAGTGCACTGGCACCACTGGGGATGCAGTGCAGTGAGTCCAGAGAGTGCACTGGCACCAGTGGGGATGCAGTGCAGTGAGTCCAGAGAGTGCACTGGCACCACTGGGGACGCACTGCAGTGAGTCCAGAGAGTTCACTGGCACCACTGGGGATGCACTTCAGTGAGTGCAGAGACTGCACTGGCACCACTGGGGATGCAGTGCAGTAAGTCCAGTGAGTGTACTGGCACCACTGGGGATGCACTGCAGTGAGTCCAGAGAGTGCATTGGCACCACTTGGGATGCACTGCAGTGGGTCCAGAGAGTGCACTTGCACCACTGGGGATGCAGTGCAGTGAGTCCAGAGAGTGCACTGGCACCACTGGGGATGCAGTGCAGTGAGTCCAGAGAGTGCACTGGCACCAATGGGGATGCACAGCAGTGAGTCCACAGAGTGCACTGGCACCACTGGGGATGCAGTGCAGTGAGTCCAGAGAGTGCACTGGCACCACTGGGGATGCACTGCAGTGAGTCCAGAGAGTGCTCTGGCACCACTGGCGATGCAGTGCAGTGAGTGCAGAGACTGCACTAGCACCACTGGGGATGCAGTGCAGTCAGTCCAGTGAGTGTACTGGCACCACTGGGGATGCACTGCAGTGAGTCCAGAGAGTGCACTGGCACCACTGAGAATGCACTTCAGTGAGTCCAGAGAGTGCACTGGCACCACTGGGGATGCACTGCAGTGAGTCCAGAGAGTGCACTGGCACCACTGAGAATGCACTTCAGTGAGGCCAGAGAGCGCACTGGCACCACTGGGGATGCAGTACAGTGAGTCCAGTGAGTGCACTGGCACCACTGGGGATGTAGTGCAGTGACTCGAGAGAGTGCACTGGCACCACTGGTGATGGAGTTTAGTGACTCCAGAGAGTGCACTGGCACCACTTGGGATGCAGTGCAGTGAGTCCAGAGAGTGCACTGGCACCACTGGGGATGCAGTGCAGTGAGTCCAGAGAGTGCACTGGCACCACTGGGGATGCAGTGCAGTGAGTCCAGAGAGTGCACTGGCACCACTGGGGATGCACTGCAGTGAGTCCAGAGAGTGCACTGGCACCACTGATGATGCAGTACAGTGAGTCCAGTGAGTGCACTGGCACCACTGGGGATGTAGTGCAGTGACTCGAGAGAGTGCACTGGCACCACTGGGGATGCAGTGCAGTGACTCCAGAGAGTGCACTGGCACCACTTGGGATGCAGTGCAGTGAGTCCAGAGAGTGCACTGGCACCACTGGGGATGCAGTGCAGTGAGTCCAGAGATTGCATTGGCACCACTGGGGATGCAGTGCAGTGAGTCCAGAGAGTGCACTGGCAGCACTGGGGATGCACTGCAGTGAGTCCACAGAGTGCACTGGTACCACTGGGGATGCAGTGCAGTGAGTCCAGAGAGTGCACTGGCACCACTGGGGATGCAGTGCAGTGACTCCAGAGAGTGCACTGGCACCACTGGGGATGCAGTGCAGTGAGTCCAGAGAGTGCACTGGCACCACTGGGGATGCAGTGCAGTGAGTCCAGAGATTGCATTGGCACCACTGGGGATGCAGTGCAGTGAGTCCAGAGAGTGCACTGGCAGCACTGGGGATGCACTGCAGTGAGTCCACAGAGTGCACTGGTACCACTGGGGATGCAGTGCAGTGAGTCCAGAGAGTGCACTGGCACCACTGGGGATGCAGTGCAGTGAGTCCAGAGAGTGCACTGGCACCACTGGGGATGCAGTGCAGTGAGTCCAGAGAGTGCACTGGCACCACTGGGGATGCAGTACAGTGAGTCCAGAGAGTGCATTGGCACCATTGGAGATGCAGTGCAGTGAGTCCAGAGAGTGCACTGGCACCACTGGGGATGCAGTGCAGTGAGTCCAGAGAGTGCACTGGCACCACTGGGGATGCAGTGCAGTGAGTCCAGAGAGTGCACTGGCACCACTGGGGATGCACTGCAGTGAGTCCAGAGAGTTCACTGGCACCACTGGAGATGCACTTCAGTGAGTGCAGAGACTGCACTGGCAGCACTGGGGATGCACTGCAGTGAGTCCAGTGAGTGTACTGGCACCACTGGGGATGCACTGCAGTGAGTCCAGAGAGTGCATTGGCACCACTTGGGATGCACTGCAGTGAGTCCAGAGAGTGCACTTCCACCACTGGGGATGCAGTGCAGTGAGTCCAGAGAGTGCACTGGCACCACTGGGGATGCAGTGCAGTGAGTCCAGAGAGTGCACTGGCACCAATGGGGATGCACTTCAGTGAGTCCAGAGAGTGCACTGGCTCCACTGGGGATGCAGTGCAGTGAGTCCAGAGAGTGCACTGGCACCATTGGAGATGCAGTGCAGTGAGTCCAGAGAGTGCACTGGCACCACTGGGGATGCAGTGCAGTGAGTCCAGAGAGTGCACTGGCACCAGTGGGGATGCAGTGCAGTGAGTCCAGAGAGTGCACTGGCACCACTGGGGACGCACTGCAGTGAGTCCAGAGAGTTCACTGGCACCACTGGGGATGCACTTCAGTGAGTGCAGAGACTGCACTGGCACCACTGGGGATGCAGTGCAGTAAGTCCAGTGAGTGTACTGGCACCACTGGGGATGCACTGCAGTGAGTCCAGAGAGTGCATTGGCACCACTTGGGATGCACTGCAGTGAGTCCAGAGAGTGCACTTGCACCACTGGGGATGCAGTGCAGTGAGTCCAGAGAGTGCACTGGCACCACTGGGGATGCAGTGCAGTGAGTCCAGAGAGTGCACTGGCACCAATGGGGATGCACAGCAGTGAGTCCACAGAGTGCACTGGCACCACTGGGGATGCAGTACAGTGAGTCCAGAGAGTGCACTGGCACCACTGGGGATGCACTGCAGTGAGTCCAGAGAGTGCTCTGGCACCACTGGCGATGCAGTGCAGTGAGTGCAGAGACTGCACTAGCACCACTGGGGATGCAGTGCAGTCAGTCCAGTGAGTGTACTGGCACCACTGGGGATGCACTGCAGTGAGTCCAGAGAGTGCACTGGCACCACTGAGAATGCACTTCAGTGAGTCCAGAGAGTGCACTGGCACCACTGGGGATGCACTGCAGTGAGTCCAGAGAGTGCACTGGCACCACTGAGAATGCACTTCAGTGAGGCCAGAGAGCGCACTGGCACCACTGGGGATGCAGTACAGTGAGTCCAGTGAGTGCACTGGCACCACTGGGGATGTAGTGCAGTGACTCGAGAGAGTGCACTGGCACCACTGGTGATGGAGTTTAGTGACTCCAGAGAGTGCACTGGCACCACTTGGGATGCAGTGCAGTGAGTCCAGAGAGTGCACTGGCACCACTGGGGATGCAGTGCAGTGAGTCCAGAGAGTGCACTGGCACCACTGGGGATGCAGTGCAGTGAGTCCAGAGAGTGCACTGGCACCACTGGGGATGCACTGCAGTGAGTCCAGAGAGTGCACTGGCACCACTGATGATGCAGTACAGTGAGTCCAGTGAGTGCACTGGCACCACTGGGGATGTAGTGCAGTGACTCGAGAGAGTGCACTGGCACCACTGGGGATGCAGTGCAGTGACTCCAGAGAGTGCACTGGCACCACTTGGGATGCAGTGCAGTGAGTCCAGAGAGTGCACTGGCACCACTGGGGATGCAGTGCAGTGAGTCCAGAGATTGCATTGGCACCACTGGGGATGCAGTGCAGTGAGTCCAGAGAGTGCACTGGCAGCACTGGGGATGCACTGCAGTGAGTCCACAGAGTGCACTGGTACCACTGGGGATGCAGTGCAGTGAGTCCAGAGAGTGCACTGGCACCACTGGGGATGCAGTGCAGTGAGTCCAGAGAGTGCACTGGCACCACTGGGGATGCAGTGCAGTGAGTCCAGAGAGTGCACTGGCACCACTGGGGATGCAGTGCAGTGAGTCCAGAGAGTGCACTGGCAGCACTGGGGATGCAGTGCAGTGAGTCCAGAGAGTGCACTGGCACCACTGGGGATGCAGTGCAGTGAGTCCAGAGAGTGCACTGGCACCATTGGAGATGCACTGCAGTGAGTCCAGAGAGTGCACTGGCACCACTGGGGATGCAGTGCAGTGAGTCCAGAGAGTGCACTGGCACCACTGGGGATGCAGTGCAGTGAGTCCAGAGAGTGCACTAGCACCACTGGGGATGCAGCGCAGTGAATCCAGTAAGTGCACTGGCACCACTGGGGATGCAGTGCAGTGAGTCAAGAGAGTGCACTGGCACCACTGGGGATGCAGTACAGTGAGTCCAGAGAGTGCATTGGCACCATTGGAGATGCAGTGCAGTGAGTCCAGAGAGTGCACTGGCACCACTGGGGATGCAGTGCAGTGAGTCCAGAGAGTGCACTGGCACCACTGGGGATGCAGTGCAGTGAGTCCAGAGAGTGCACTGGCACCACTGGGGATGCACTGCAGTGAGTCCAGAGAGTTCACTGGCACCACTGGAGATGCACTTCAGTGAGTGCAGAGACTGCACTGGCAGCACTGGGGATGCACTGCAGTGAGTCCAGAGAGTGTACTGGCACCACTGGGGATGCACTGCAGTGAGTCCAGAGAGTGCATTGGCACCACTTGGGATGCACTGCAGTGAGTCCAGAGAGTGCACTTGCACCACTGGGGATGCACTGCAGTGAGTCCAGAGAGTGCATTGGCACCACTTGGGATGCACTGCAGTGAGTCCAGAGAGTGCACTTGCACCACTGGGGATGCAGTGCAGTGAGTCCAGAGAGTGCATTGGCACCACTTGGGATGCACTGCAGTGAGTCCAGAGAGTGCACTTGCACCACTGGGGATGCAGTGCAGTGAGTCCAGAGAGTGCACTGGCACCACTGGGGATGCAGTGCAGTGAGTCCAGAGAGTGCACTGGCACCAATGGGGATGCACAGCAGTGAGTCCACAGAGTGCACTGGCACCACTGGGGATGCAGTACAGTGAGTCCAGAGAGTGCACTGGCACCACTGGGGATGCACTGCAGTGAGTCCAGAGAGTGCTCTGGCACCACTGGCGATGCAGTGCAGTGAGTGCAGAGACTGCACTAGCACCACTGGGGATGCAGTGCAGTCAGTCCAGTGAGTGTACTGGCACCACTGGGGATGCACTGCAGTGAGTCCAGAGAGTGCACTGGCACCACTGAGAATGCACTTCAGTGAGTCCAGAGAGTGCACTGGCACCACTGAGAATGCACTTCAGTGAGGCCAGAGAGCGCACTGGCACCACTGGGGATGCAGTACAGTGAGTCCAGTGAGTGCACTGGCACCACTGGGGATGTAGTGCAGTGACTCGAGAGAGTGCACTGGCACCACTGGTGATGGAGTTTAGTGACTCCAGAGAGTGCACTGGCACCACTTGGGATGCAGTGCAGTGAGTCCAGAGAGTGCACTGGCACCACTGGTGATGCAGTGCAGTGAGTCCAGAGAGTGCACTGGCACCACTGGGGATGCAGTGCAGTGAGTCCAGAGAGTGCACTGGCACCACTAGGGATGCACTGCAGTGAGTCCAGAGAGTGCACTGGCACCACTGATGATGCAGTACAGTGAGTCCAGTGAGTGCACTGGCACCACTGGGGATGTAGTGCAGTGACTCGAGAGAGTGCACTGGCACCACTGGGGATGCAGTGCAGTGACTCCAGAGAGTGCACTGGCACCACTTGGGATGCAGTGCAGTGAGTCCAGAGAGTGCACTGGCACCACTGGGGATGCAGTGCAGTGAGTCCAGAGATTGCATTGGCACCACTGGGGATGCAGTGCAGTGAGTCCAGAGAGTGCACTGGCAGCACTGGGGATGCAGTGCAGTGAGTCCAGAGAGTGCACTGGCAGCACTGGGGATGCACTGCAGTGAGTCCACAGAGTGCACTGGCACCACTGGGGATGCACTGCAGTGAGTCCAGAGAGTTCACTGGCACCACTGGAGATGCACTTCAGTGAGTGCAGAGACTGCACTGGCACCACTGGGGCTGCAGTGCAGTGAGTCCAGTGAGTGTACTGGCACCACTGGGGATGCACTGCAGTGAGTCCAGAGAGTGCATTGGCACCACTTGGGATGCACTGCAGTGAGTCCAGAGAGTGCACTTGCACCACTGGGGATGCAGTGCAGTGAGTCCAGAGAGTGCACTGGCACCACTGGGGATGCAGTGCAGTGAGTCCAGAGAGTGCACTGGCACCAATGGGGATGCACTTCAGTGAGTCCAGAGAGTGCACTGGCTCCACTGGGGATGCAGTGCAGTGAGTCCAGAGAGTGCACTGGCACCATTGGAGATGCAGTGCAGTGAGTCCAGAGAGTGCACTGGCACCACTGGGGATGCACTGCAGTGAGTCCAGAGAGTGCACTGGCACCACTGATGATGCAGTACAGTGAGTCCAGAGAGTGCACTGGCACCACTGGGGATGCAGTGCAGTGAGTCCAGAGAGTGCACTGGCACCACTGGGATGCACTGCAGTGAGTCCAGAGAGTTCACTGGCACCACTGGAGATGTACTTCAGTGAGTCCAGAGACTGCACTGGCACCACTGGGGATGCCCTGCAGTGAGTCCAGAGAGTGCATTGGCACCACTTAGGATGCACTGCAGTGAGTCCAGAGAGTGCACAGGCAGCACTGGGGATGCACTGCAGTGAGTCCAGAGAGTGCATTGGCACCACTTGGGATGCACTGCAGTGAGTCCACAGAGGGCACTGGCACCACTGGGGATGCAGTGCAGTGAGTCCAGAGAGTGCACTGGCACCACTGGGGATGCAGTGCAGTGAGTCCAGAGAGTGCACTGGCCCCAATGGGGATGCACTTCAGTGAGTCCACAGAGTGCACTGGCTCCACTGGGGATGCAGTGCAGTGAGTCCAGAGAGTGCACTGGCACCACTGGGGATGCAGTGCAGTGAGTCCAGAGCGTGCACTGGCACCACTGGGGATGCAGTGCAGTGAGTCCAGAGAGTGCACTGGCACCACTGGGGATGCAGTGCAGTGAGTCCAGAGAGTGCACTGGCACCACTGGGGATGCAGTGCAGTGAGTCCAGAGAGTGCACTGGCACCACTGGGGATGCAGTGCAGTGAGTCCAGAGAGTGCACTGGCACCACTGGGGATGCAGTGCAGTGAGTCCAGAGAGTGCACTGGCACCACTGGGGATGCAGTGCAGTGAGTCCAGAGAGTGCACTGGCAGCACTGGGGATGCAGTGCAGTGAGTCCAGAGAGTGCACTGGCACCACTGGGGATGCACTGCAGTGAGTCCAGAGAGTGCACTGGCACCACTGGAGATGCAGTACAGTGAGTCCAGTGAATGCACTGGCAACACTGGGGATGCAGTGCAGTGAGTCCAGAGAGTGCACTGGCACCACTGGTGATGCAGTATAGTGAGTCCAGTGAGTGCACTGGCACCACTGGGGATGCAGTGCAGTGAGTCCAGAGAGTGCACTGGCACCACTGGGGATGCACTGCAGTGAGTCCAGAGAGTGCACTGGCACCAATGGGGATGCAGTACAGTGAGTCCAGTGAGTGCACTGGCACCACTGGGGATGTAGTGCAGTGACTCGAGAGAGTGCACTGGCACCACTGGTGATGGAGTTTAGTGACTCCAGAGAGTGCACTGGCACCACTTGGGATGCAGTGCAGTGAGTCCAGAGAGTGCACTGGCACCACTGGGGATGCAGTGCAGTGAGTCCAGAGAGTGCACTCTCAGCACTGGGGATGCACTGCAGTGAGTCCACAGAGTGCACTGGTACCACTGGGGATGCAGTGCAGTGAGTCCAGAGAGTGCACTGGCACCACTGGGGATGCAGTGCAGTGAGTCCAGAGAGTGCACTGGCACCACTGGGGATGCAGTGCAGTGAGTCCAGAGAGTGCACTGGCACCACTGGGGATGCAGTGCAGTGAGTCCAGAGAGTGCACTGGCAGCACTGGGGATGCAGTGCAGTGAGTCCAGAGAGTGCACTGGCACCACTGGGTATGCACTGCAGTGAGTCCAGAGAGCGCACTGGCACCACTGGGGATGCACTGCAGTGAGTCCACAGAGTGCACTGGCACCACTGAGAATGCACTTCAGTGAGTCCAGAGAGTGCACTGGTACCACTGGGGATGCACTGCAGTGAGTCCAGAGAGTGCACTAGCACCGCTGGGGATGCAGTGCAGTGAATCCAGTGAGTGCACTGGCACCACTGGGGATGCAGTGCAGTGAGTCAAGAGAGTGCACTGGCACCACTGGGGATGCAGTACAGTGAGTCCAGAGAGTGCATTGGCACCATTGGAGATGCAGTGCAGTGAGTCCAGAGAGTGCACTGGCTCCACTGGGGATGCACAGCAGTGAGTCCAGAGAGTGCATTGGCACCACTGGGGATGCAGTGCAGTGAGTCCAGAGAGTGCACTGGCACCATTGGAGATGCACTGCAGTGAGTCCAGAGAGTGCACTGGCACCACTGGGGATGCAGTGCAGTGAGTCCAGAGAGTGCACTGGCACCACTGGGGATGCAGTGCAGTGAGTCCAGAGAGTGCACTGGCACCACTGGGGATGCACTGCAGTGAGTCCAGAGAGTTCACTGGCACCACTGGAGATGCACTTCAGTGAGTGCAGAGACTGCACTGGCACCACTGGGGCTGCAGTGCAGTGAGTCCAGTGAGTGTACTGGCACCACTGGGGATGCACTGCAGTGAGTCCAGAGAGTGCATTGGCACCACTTGGGATGCACTGCAGTGAGTCCAGAGAGTGCACTTGCACCACTGGGGATGCAGTGCAGTGAGTCCAGAGAGTGCACTGGCACCACTGGGGATGCAGTGCAGTGAGTCCAGAGAGTGCACTGGCACCAATGGGGATGCACTTCAGTGAGTCCAGAGAGTGCACTGGCTCCACTGGGGATGCAGTGCAGTGAGTCCAGAGAGTGCACTGGCACCATTGGAGATGCAGTGCAGTGAGTCCAGAGAGTGCACTGGCACCACTGGAGATGCAGTGCAGTGAGTCCAGAGAGTGCACTGGCACCACTGGGGATGCAGTGCAGTGAGTCCAGAGAGTGCACTGGCACCACTGGGGATGCACTGCAGTGAGTCCAGAGACTGCACTGGAACCACTGGGGATGCAGTGCAGTGAGTCCAGTGAGTGTACTGGCACCACTGGGGATGCACTGCAGTGAGTCCAGAGAGTGCATTGGCACCACTTGGGATGCACTGCAGTGAGTCCAGAGAGTGCACTTGCACCACTGGGGATGCAGTGCAGTGAGTCCAGAGAGTGCACTGGCACCACTGGGGATGCACTGCAGTGAGTCCAGAGAGTGCACTGGCACCACTGATGATGCAGTACAGTGAGTCCAGTGAGTGCACTGGCACCACTGGGGATGTAGTGCAGTGACTCGAGAGAGTGCACTGGCACCACTGGGGATGCAGTGCAGTGACTCCAGAGAGTGCACTGGCACCACTTGGGATGCAGTGCAGTGAGTCCAGAGAGTGCACTGGCACCACTGGGGATGCAGTGCAGTGAGTCCAGAGAGTGCACTGGCACCACTGGGGATGCAGTGCAGTGAGTCCAGAGAGTGCACTGGCACCACTGGGGATGCACTGCAGTGAGTCCAGAGAGTGCACTGGCACCACTGATGATGCAGTACAGTGAGTCCAGTGAGTGCACTGGCACCACTGGGGATGTAGTGCAGTGACTCGAGAGAGTGCACTGGCACCACTGGGGATGCAGTGCAGTGACTCCAGAGAGTGCACTGGCACCACTTGGGATGCAGTGCAGTGAGTCCAGAGAGTGCACTGGCACCACTGGGGATGCAGTGCAGTGAGTCCAGAGATTGCATTGGCACCACTGGGGATGCAGTGCAGTGAGTCCAGAGAGTGCACTGGCAGCACTGGGGATGCACTGCAGTGAGTCCACAGAGTGCACTGGTACCACTGGGGATGCAGTGCAGTGAGTCCAGAGAGTGCACTGGCACCACTGGGGATGCAGTGCAGTGAGTCCAGAGAGTGCACTGGCACCACTGGGGATGCAGTGCAGTGAGTCCAGAGAGTGCACTGGCACCACTGGGGATGCAGTGCAGTGAGTCCAGAGAGTGCACTGGCAGCACTGGGGATGCAGTGCAGTGAGTCCAGAGAGTGCACTGGCACCACTGGGGATGCACTGCAGTGAGTCCAGAGAGCGCACTGGCACCACTGGGGATGCACTGCAGTGAGTCCACAGAGTGCACTGGCACCACTGAGAATGCACTTCAGTGAGTCCAGAGAGTGCACTGGTACCACTGGGGATGCAGTGCAGTGAGTCCAGAGAGTGCACTAGCACCACTGGGGATGCAGTGCAGTGAATCCAGTGAGTGGACTGGCACCACTGGGGATGCAGTGCAGTGAGTCAAGAGAGTGCACTGGCACCACTGGGGATGCAGTACAGTGAGTCCAGAGAGTGCATTGGCACCATTGGAGATGCAGTGCAGTGAGTCCAGAGAGTGCACTGGCACCACTGGGGATGCAGTGCAGTGAGTCCAGAGAGTGCACTGGCACCACTGGGGATGCAGTGCAGTGAGTCCAGAGAGTGCACTGGCACCACTGGGGATGCACTGCAGTGAGTCCAGAGAGTTCACTGGCACCACTGGAGATGCACTTCAGTGAGTGCAGAGACTGCACTGGCAGCACTGGGGATGCACTGCAGTGAGTCCAGTGAGTGTACTGGCACCACTGGGGATGCACTGCAGTGAGTCCAGAGAGTGCATTGGCACCACTTGGGATGCACTGCAGTGAGTCCAGAGAGTGCACTTCCACCACTGGGGATGCAGTGCAGTGAGTCCAGAGAGTGCACTGGCACCACTGGGGATGCAGTGCAGTGAGTCCAGAGAGTGCACTGGCACCAATGGGGATGCACTTCAGTGAGTCCAGAGAGTGCACTGGCTCCACTGGGGATGCAGTGCAGTGAGTCCAGAGAGTGCACTGGCACCATTGGAGATGCAGTGCAGTGAGTCCAGAGAGTGCACTGGCACCACTGGGGATGCAGTGCAGTGAGTCCAGAGAGTGCACTGGCACCAGTGGGGATGCAGTGCAGTGAGTCCAGAGAGTGCACTGGCACCACTGGGGACGCACTGCAGTGAGTCCAGAGAGTTCACTGGCACCACTGGGGATGCACTTCAGTGAGTGCAGAGACTGCACTGGCACCACTGGGGATGCAGTGCAGTAAGTCCAGTGAGTGTACTGGCACCACTGGGGATGCACTGCAGTGAGTCCAGAGAGTGCATTGGCACCACTTGGGATGCACTGCAGTGGGTCCAGAGAGTGCACTTGCACCACTGGGGATGCAGTGCAGTGAGTCCAGAGAGTGCACTGGCACCACTGGGGATGCAGTGCAGTGAGTCCAGAGAGTGCACTGGCACCAATGGGGATGCACAGCAGTGAGTCCACAGAGTGCACTGGCACCACTGGGGATGCAGTGCAGTGAGTCCAGAGAGTGCACTGGCACCACTGGGGATGCACTGCAGTGAGTCCAGAGAGTGCTCTGGCACCACTGGCGATGCAGTGCAGTGAGTGCAGAGACTGCACTAGCACCACTGGGGATGCAGTGCAGTCAGTCCAGTGAGTGTACTGGCACCACTGGGGATGCACTGCAGTGAGTCCAGAGAGTGCACTGGCACCACTGAGAATGCACTTCAGTGAGTCCAGAGAGTGCACTGGCACCACTGGGGATGCACTGCAGTGAGTCCAGAGAGTGCACTGGCACCACTGAGAATGCACTTCAGTGAGGCCAGAGAGCGCACTGGCACCACTGGGGATGCAGTACAGTGAGTCCAGTGAGTGCACTGGCACCACTGGGGATGTAGTGCAGTGACTCGAGAGAGTGCACTGGCACCACTGGTGATGGAGTTTAGTGACTCCAGAGAGTGCACTGGCACCACTTGGGATGCAGTGCAGTGAGTCCAGAGAGTGCACTGGCAGCACTGGGGATGCACTGCAGTGAGTCCAGAGAGTGCACTGGCACCACTGGGGATGCAGTGCAGTGAGTCCAGAGAGTGCACTGGCACCACTGGGGATGCACTGCAGTGAGTCCAGAGAGTGCACTGGCACCACTGATGATGCAGTACAGTGAGTCCAGTGAGTGCACTGGCACCACTGGGGATGTAGTGCAGTGACTCGAGAGAGTGCACTGGCACCACTGGGGATGCAGTGCAGTGACTCCAGAGAGTGCACTGGCACCACTTGGGATGCAGTGCAGTGAGTCCAGAGAGTGCACTGGCACCACTGGGGATGCAGTGCAGTGAGTCCAGAGATTGCATTGGCACCACTGGGGATGCAGTGCAGTGAGTCCAGAGAGTGCACTGGCAGCACTGGGGATGCACTGCAGTGAGTCCACAGAGTGCACTGGTACCACTGGGGATGCAGTGCAGTGAGTCCAGAGAGTGCACTGGCACCACTGGGGATGCAGTGCAGTGACTCCAGAGAGTGCACTGGCACCACTGGGGATGCAGTGCAGTGAGTCCAGAGAGTGCACTGGCACCACTGGGGATGCAGTGCAGTGAGTCCAGAGATTGCATTGGCACCACTGGGGATGCAGTGCAGTGAGTCCAGAGAGTGCACTGGCAGCACTGGGGATGCACTGCAGTGAGTCCACAGAGTGCACTGGTACCACTGGGGATGCAGTGCAGTGAGTCCAGAGAGTGCACTGGCACCACTGGGGATGCAGTGCAGTGAGTCCAGAGAGTGCACTGGCACCACTGGGGATGCAGTGCAGTGAGTCCAGAGAGTGCACTGGCACCACTGGGGATGCAGTGCAGTGAGTCCAGAGAGTGCACTGGCAGCACTGGGGATGCAGTGCAGTGAGTCCAGAGAGTGCACTGGCACCACTGGGGATGCACTGCAGTGAGTCCAGAGAGCGCACTGGCACCACTGGGGATGCACTGCAGTGAGTCCACAGAGTGCACTGGCACCACTGAGAATGCACTTCAGTGAGTCCAGAGAGTGCACTGGTACCACTGGGGATGCAGTGCAGTGAGTCCAGAGAGTGCACTAGCACCACTGGGGATGCAGTGCAGTGAATCCAGTGAGTGCACTGGCACCACTGGGGATGCAGTGCAGTGAGTCAAGAGAGTGCACTGGCACCACTGGGGATGCAGTACAGTGAGTCCAGAGAGTGCATTGGCACCATTGGAGATGCAGTGCAGTGAGTCCAGAGAGTGCACTGGCACCACTGGGGATGCAGTGCAGTGAGTCCAGAGAGTGCACTGGCACCACTGGGGATGCAGTGCAGTGAGTCCAGAGAGTGCACTGGCACCACTGGGGATGCACTGCAGTGAGTCCAGAGAGTTCACTGGCACCACTGGAGATGCACTTCAGTGAGTGCAGAGACTGCACTGGCAGCACTGGGGATGCACTGCAGTGAGTCCAGTGAGTGTACTGGCACCACTGGGGATGCACTGCAGTGAGTCCAGAGAGTGCATTGGCACCACTTGGGATGCACTGCAGTGAGTCCAGAGAGTGCACTTCCACCACTGGGGATGCAGTGCAGTGAGTCCAGAGAGTGCACTGGCACCACTGGGGATGCAGTGCAGTGAGTCCAGAGAGTGCACTGGCACCAATGGGGATGCACTTCAGTGAGTCCAGAGAGTGCACTGGCTCCACTGGGGATGCAGTGCAGTGAGTCCAGAGAGTGCACTGGCACCATTGGAGATGCAGTGCAGTGAGTCCAGAGAGTGCACTGGCACCACTGGGGATGCAGTGCAGTGAGTCCAGAGAGTGCACTGGCACCAGTGGGGATGCAGTGCAGTGAGTCCAGAGAGTGCACTGGCACCACTGGGGACGCACTGCAGTGAGTCCAGAGAGTTCACTGGCACCACTGGGGATGCACTTCAGTGAGTGCAGAGACTGCACTGGCACCACTGGGGATGCAGTGCAGTAAGTCCAGTGAGTGTACTGGCACCACTGGGGATGCACTGCAGTGAGTCCAGAGAGTGCATTGGCACCACTTGGGATGCACTGCAGTGAGTCCAGAGAGTGCACTTGCACCACTGGGGATGCAGTGCAGTGAGTCCAGAGAGTGCACTGGCACCACTGGGGATGCAGTGCAGTGAGTCCAGAGAGTGCACTGGCACCAATGGGGATGCACAGCAGTGAGTCCACAGAGTGCACTGGCACCACTGGGGATGCAGTACAGTGAGTCCAGAGAGTGCACTGGCACCACTGGGGATGCACTGCAGTGAGTCCAGAGAGTGCTCTGGCACCACTGGCGATGCAGTGCAGTGAGTGCAGAGACTGCACTAGCACCACTGGGGATGCAGTGCAGTCAGTCCAGTGAGTGTACTGGCACCACTGGGGATGCACTGCAGTGAGTCCAGAGAGTGCACTGGCACCACTGAGAATGCACTTCAGTGAGTCCAGAGAGTGCACTGGCACCACTGGGGATGCACTGCAGTGAGTCCAGAGAGTGCACTGGCACCACTGAGAATGCACTTCAGTGAGGCCAGAGAGCGCACTGGCACCACTGGGGATGCAGTACAGTGAGTCCAGTGAGTGCACTGGCACCACTGGGGATGTAGTGCAGTGACTCGAGAGAGTGCACTGGCACCACTGGTGATGGAGTTTAGTGACTCCAGAGAGTGCACTGGCACCACTTGGGATGCAGTGCAGTGAGTCCAGAGAGTGCACTGGCACCACTGGGGATGCAGTGCAGTGAGTCCAGAGAGTGCACTGGCACCACTGGGGATGCAGTGCAGTGAGTCCAGAGAGTGCACTGGCACCACTGGGGATGCACTGCAGTGAGTCCAGAGAGTGCACTGGCACCACTGATGATGCAGTACAGTGAGTCCAGTGAGTGCACTGGCACCACTGGGGATGTAGTGCAGTGACTCGAGAGAGTGCACTGGCACCACTGGGGATGCAGTGCAGTGACTCCAGAGAGTGCACTGGCACCACTTGGGATGCAGTGCAGTGAGTCCAGAGAGTGCACTGGCACCACTGGGGATGCAGTGCAGTGAGTCCAGAGATTGCATTGGCACCACTGGGGATGCAGTGCAGTGAGTCCAGAGAGTGCACTGGCAGCACTGGGGATGCACTGCAGTGAGTCCACAGAGTGCACTGGTACCACTGGGGATGCAGTGCAGTGAGTCCAGAGAGTGCACTGGCACCACTGGGGATGCAGTGCAGTGAGTCCAGAGAGTGCACTGGCACCACTGGGGATGCAGTGCAGTGAGTCCAGAGAGTGCACTGGCACCACTGGGGATGCAGTGCAGTGAGTCCAGAGAGTGCACTGGCAGCACTGGGGATGCAGTGCAGTGAGTCCAGAGAGTGCACTGGCACCACTGGGGATGCAGTGCAGTGAGTCCAGAGAGTGCACTGGCACCATTGGAGATGCACTGCAGTGAGTCCAGAGAGTGCACTGGCACCACTGGGGATGCAGTGCAGTGAGTCCAGAGAGTGCACTGGCACCACTGGGGATGCAGTGCAGTGAGTCCAGAGAGTGCACTAGCACCACTGGGGATGCAGCGCAGTGAATCCAGTAAGTGCACTGGCACCACTGGGGATGCAGTGCAGTGAGTCAAGAGAGTGCACTGGCACCACTGGGGATGCAGTACAGTGAGTCCAGAGAGTGCATTGGCACCATTGGAGATGCAGTGCAGTGAGTCCAGAGAGTGCACTGGCACCACTGGGGATGCAGTGCAGTGAGTCCAGAGAGTGCACTGGCACCACTGGGGATGCAGTGCAGTGAGTCCAGAGAGTGCACTGGCACCACTGGGGATGCACTGCAGTGAGTCCAGAGAGTTCACTGGCACCACTGGAGATGCACTTCAGTGAGTGCAGAGACTGCACTGGCAGCACTGGGGATGCACTGCAGTGAGTCCAGAGAGTGTACTGGCACCACTGGGGATGCACTGCAGTGAGTCCAGAGAGTGCATTGGCACCACTTGGGATGCACTGCAGTGAGTCCAGAGAGTGCACTTGCACCACTGGGGATGCACTGCAGTGAGTCCAGAGAGTGCATTGGCACCACTTGGGATGCACTGCAGTGAGTCCAGAGAGTGCACTTGCACCACTGGGGATGCAGTGCAGTGAGTCCAGAGAGTGCATTGGCACCACTTGGGATGCACTGCAGTGAGTCCAGAGAGTGCACTTGCACCACTGGGGATGCAGTGCAGTGAGTCCAGAGAGTGCACTGGCACCACTGGGGATGCAGTGCAGTGAGTCCAGAGAGTGCACTGGCACCAATGGGGATGCACAGCAGTGAGTCCACAGAGTGCACTGGCACCACTGGGGATGCAGTACAGTGAGTCCAGAGAGTGCACTGGCACCACTGGGGATGCACTGCAGTGAGTCCAGAGAGTGCTCTGGCACCACTGGCGATGCAGTGCAGTGAGTGCAGAGACTGCACTAGCACCACTGGGGATGCAGTGCAGTCAGTCCAGTGAGTGTACTGGCACCACTGGGGATGCACTGCAGTGAGTCCAGAGAGTGCACTGGCACCACTGAGAATGCACTTCAGTGAGTCCAGAGAGTGCACTGGCACCACTGAGAATGCACTTCAGTGAGGCCAGAGAGCGCACTGGCACCACTGGGGATGCAGTACAGTGAGTCCAGTGAGTGCACTGGCACCACTGGGGATGTAGTGCAGTGACTCGAGAGAGTGCACTGGCACCACTGGTGATGGAGTTTAGTGACTCCAGAGAGTGCACTGGCACCACTTGGGATGCAGTGCAGTGAGTCCAGAGAGTGCACTGGCACCACTGGTGATGCAGTGCAGTGAGTCCAGAGAGTGCACTGGCACCACTGGGGATGCAGTGCAGTGAGTCCAGAGAGTGCACTGGCACCACTAGGGATGCACTGCAGTGAGTCCAGAGAGTGCACTGGCACCACTGATGATGCAGTACAGTGAGTCCAGTGAGTGCACTGGCACCACTGGGGATGTAGTGCAGTGACTCGAGAGAGTGCACTGGCACCACTGGGGATGCAGTGCAGTGACTCCAGAGAGTGCACTGGCACCACTTGGGATGCAGTGCAGTGAGTCCAGAGAGTGCACTGGCACCACTGGGGATGCAGTGCAGTGAGTCCAGAGATTGCATTGGCACCACTGGGGATGCAGTGCAGTGAGTCCAGAGAGTGCACTGGCAGCACTGGGGATGCAGTGCAGTGAGTCCAGAGAGTGCACTGGCAGCACTGGGGATGCACTGCAGTGAGTCCACAGAGTGCACTGGCACCACTGGGGATGCACTGCAGTGAGTCCAGAGAGTTCACTGGCACCACTGGAGATGCACTTCAGTGAGTGCAGAGACTGCACTGGCACCACTGGGGCTGCAGTGCAGTGAGTCCAGTGAGTGTACTGGCACCACTGGGGATGCACTGCAGTGAGTCCAGAGAGTGCATTGGCACCACTTGGGATGCACTGCAGTGAGTCCAGAGAGTGCACTTGCACCACTGGGGATGCAGTGCAGTGAGTCCAGAGAGTGCACTGGCACCACTGGGGATGCAGTGCAGTGAGTCCAGAGAGTGCACTGGCACCAATGGGGATGCACTTCAGTGAGTCCAGAGAGTGCACTGGCTCCACTGGGGATGCAGTGCAGTGAGTCCAGAGAGTGCACTGGCACCATTGGAGATGCAGTGCAGTGAGTCCAGAGAGTGCACTGGCACCACTGGGGATGCACTGCAGTGAGTCCAGAGAGTGCACTGGCACCACTGATGATGCAGTACAGTGAGTCCAGAGAGTGCACTGGCACCACTGGGGATGCAGTGCAGTGAGTCCAGAGAGTGCACTGGCACCACTGGGATGCACTGCAGTGAGTCCAGAGAGTTCACTGGCACCACTGGAGATGTACTTCAGTGAGTCCAGAGACTGCACTGGCACCACTGGGGATGCCCTGCAGTGAGTCCAGAGAGTGCATTGGCACCACTTAGGATGCACTGCAGTGAGTCCAGAGAGTGCACAGGCAGCACTGGGGATGCACTGCAGTGAGTCCAGAGAGTGCATTGGCACCACTTGGGATGCACTGCAGTGAGTCCACAGAGGGCACTGGCACCACTGGGGATGCAGTGCAGTGAGTCCAGAGAGTGCACTGGCACCACTGGGGATGCAGTGCAGTGAGTCCAGAGAGTGCACTGGCCCCAATGGGGATGCACTTCAGTGAGTCCACAGAGTGCACTGGCTCCACTGGGGATGCAGTGCAGTGAGTCCAGAGAGTGCACTGGCACCACTGGGGATGCAGTGCAGTGAGTCCAGAGCGTGCACTGGCACCACTGGGGATGCAGTGCAGTGAGTCCAGAGAGTGCACTGGCACCACTGGGGATGCAGTGCAGTGAGTCCAGAGAGTGCACTGGCACCACTGGGGATGCACTGCAGTGAGTCCAGAGAGTGCACTGGCACCACTGATGATGCACTTCAGTGAGTGCAGAGACTGCACTGGCACCACTGGGGATGCAGTGCAGTGAGTCCACAGAGTGTACTGGCACCACTGGGGATGCACTGCAGTGAGTCCAGAGAGTGCATTGGCACCACTTGGGATGCACTGCAGTGAGTCCAGAGAGTGCACTTGCACCACTGGGGATGCACTGCAGTGAGTCCAGAGAGTGCACTGGCACCACTGGGGATGCAGTGCAGTGAGTCCAGAGAGTGCACTGGCACCAATGGGGATGCACAGCAGTGAGTCCACAGAGTGCACTGGCACCACTGGGGATGCAGTACAGTGAGTCCAGAGAGTGCACTGGCACCACTGGGGATGCACAGCAGTGAGTCCAGAGAGTGCATTGGCACCACTGGGGATGCAGTGCAGTGAGTCCAGAGAGTGCACTAGCACCACTGGGGATGCAGTGCAGTCAGTCCAGTGAGTGTACTGGCACCACTGGGGATGCACTGCAGTGAGTCCAGAGAGTGCACTGGCACCACTGAGAATGCACTTCAGTGAGTCCAGAGAGTGCACTGGCACCACTGGGGATGCACTGCAGTGAGTCCACAGAGTGCACTGGCACCACAGGTGATGCAGTGCAGTGAGTCCAGAGAGTGCACTGGCACCACTGGGGATGCGGTGCCGGGAGTCCAGAGAGTGCACGGGCTCCACTGGGGATGCACTGCAGTGAGTCCACAGAGTGCACTGGCACCACTGGGGATGCAGTGCAGTGAGTCCAGAGAGTGCACTGGCTCCAATGGGGATGCAGTGCAGTTAGTCCAGAGAGTGCACTGGCACCACTGGTTATGCAGTGCAGTGAGTCCAGAGAGTGCACAGGCAAAACTGGGGACGCACTGCAGTGAGTCCAGAGAGTGCACTGGCACCACTGGGGATGCAGTGCAGTGAGTCCAGAGTGTGCACTGGCACCACGGGGGATGCACTTCAGTGAGTCCAGAGAGTAAACTGGCACCAATGGGGATGCACTGCAGTGAGTCCAGAGAGTGCACTGGCACCACTGGGGATGCAGTGCAGTGAGTCCAGAGAGTGCACTGGCACCACTGGGGATGCAGTGCAGTGAGTCCAGAGAGTGCACTGGCACCAGAGGGAATGCACTGCAGTGAGTCCAGTGAGTGCACTGGCACCACTGGGGATGCAGTGCAGTGAGTGCATGGAGTGCACTGGCACCACTGTGGATGCAGTGCAGTGAGTCCAGAGAGTGCAGTGGCACCACTGGGGATGCAGTGCAGTGAGTCCAGAGAGTGCACAGGCAGCACTGGGGATGCAGTGCAGTGAGTCCAGAGAGTGCTCTGGCACCACTGGGGATACAGTGCAGTGAGTCCAGAGAGTGCACTGGCACCACTGGGGATGCACTGCAGTGAGTCCAGAGAGTGCACTGGCACCTCTGGTGATGCACTGCAGTTACTCCAGAGAGTGCACTGGCACCACTGAGAATGCCTTTCAGTGAGTCCAGAGAGTGCACTGGCACCACTGGGGATGCACTGCAGTGAGTCCACAGAGTGCACTATCACCACTGGGGATGCAGTGCAGTGAGTCCAGAGAGCGTACTGGCACCATTGGGGATGCACTGCAGTGAGTCCAGAGAGTGCACTTGCACCACTGGGGATGCACTGCAGTGAGTCCAGAGAGTGCACTTGCACCACTGGGGATGCACTGCAGTGAGTCCAGAGAGTGCACTGGCACCACTGGGGATGCACTGCAGTGAGTCCAGAGAGTGCACTGGCACCAATGGGGATGCACAGCAGTGAGTCCACAGAGTGCACTGGCACCACTGGGGATGCAGTACAGTGAGTCCAGAGAGTGCACTGGCACCACTGGGGATGCACAGCAGTGAGTCCAGAGAGTGCATTGGCACCACTGGTGATGCAGTGCAGTGAGTCCAGAGAGTGCACTAGCACCACTGGGGATGCAGTGCAGTCAGTCCAGTGAGTGTACTGGCACCACTGGGGATGCACTGCAGTGAGTCCAGAGAGTGCACTGGCACCACTGAGAATGCACTTCAGTGAGTCCAGAGAGTGCACTGGCACCACTGGGGATGCACTGCAGTGAGTCCACAGAGTGCACTGGCACCACTGGGGATGCAGTGCAGTGAGTCCAGAGAGTGCACTGGCACCACTGGGGATGCAGTGCAGTGAGTGCAGGGAGTGCACTGGCACCACTGTGGATGCAGTGCAGTGAGTCCAGAGAGTGCAGTGGCACCACTGGGGATGCAGTGCAGTGAGTCCAGAGAGTGCACAGGCAGCACTGGGGATGCAGTGCAGTGAGTCCAGAGAGTGCTCTGGCACCACTGGGGATACAGTGCAGTGAGTCCAGAGAGTGCACTGGCACCACTGGGGATGCAGTGCAGTGAGTCCAGAGAGTGCACTGGCACCTCTGGTGATGCACTGCAGTTACTCCAGAGAGTGCACTGGCACCACTGGGGATGCGGTGCGGTGAGTCCAGAGAGTGCACTGGCACCACTGGTGATGCACTGCAGTGAGTCCAGAGAGTGCACTGGCACCACTGAGAATGCCTTTCAGTGAGTCCAGAGAGTGCACTGGCTCCAATGGGGATGCAGTGCAGTTAGTCCAGAGAGTGCACTGGCACCACTGGGTATGCAGTGCAGTGAGTCCAGAGAGTGCACAGGCAAAACTGGGGACGCACTGCAGTGAGTCCAGAGAGTGCACTGGCACCACTGGGGATGCAGTGCAGTGAGTCCAGAGTGTGCACTGGCACCACTGGGAATGCAGTGCAGTGAGTCCAGAGATCGCACTGGCACCACGGGGGATGCACTTCAGTGAGTCCAGAGAGTGCACTGGCACCACTGGGGATGCACTGCAGTGAGTCCACAGAGTGCACTGGCACCACTGGGGATGCACTGCAGTGAGTCCAGAGAGTGCACTGGCACCACTGGGGATGCAGTGCAGTGAGTCCATAGAGTGCACTGGCACCAGAGGGAATGCACTGCAGTGAGTCCAGTGAGTGCACTGGCACCACTGGGGATGCAGTGCAGTGAGTGCAGGGAGTGCACTGGCACCACTGTGGATGCAGTGCAGTGAGTCCAGAGAGTGCAGTGGCACCACTGGGGATGCAGTGCAGTGAGTCCAGAGAGTGCACAGGCAGCACTGGGGATGCAGTGCAGTGAGTCCAGAGAGTGCTCTGGCACCACTGGGGATACAGTGCAGTGAGTCCAGAGAGTGCACTGGCACCACTGGGGATGCAGTGCAGTGAGTCCAGAGAGTGCACTGGCACCTCTGGTGATGCACTGCAGTTACTCCAGAGAGTGCACTGGCACCACTGGGGATGCGGTGCGGTGAGTCCAGAGAGTGCACTGGCACCACTGGTGATGCACTGCAGTGAGTCCAGAGAGTGCACTGGCACCACTGAGAATGCCTTTCAGTGAGTCCAGAGAGTGCACTGGCACCACTGGGGATGCACTGCAGTAAGTCCACAGAGTGCACTAGCACCACTGGGGATGCAGTGCAGTGAGTCCAGAGAGCGTACTGGCACCACTGGGGATGCACTGCAGTGAGTCCAGAGAGTGCACTGGCACCACTGGGGATGCACTGCAGTGAGTCCACAGAGTGCACTGGTACCACTGGGGATGCAGTGCAGTGAGTCCAGAGAGTGCACTGGCACCACTGGGGATGCAGTGCAGTGAGTCCAGAGAGTGCACTGGCACCACTGGGGATGCAGTGCAGTGAGTCCAGAGAGTGCACTGGCACCACTGGGGATGCAGTGCAGTGAGTCCAGAGAGTGCACTGGCAGCACTGGGGATGCAGTGCAGTGAGTCCAGAGAGTGCACTGGCACCACTGGTGATGCACTGCAGTGAGTCCAGAGAGTGCACTGGCACCACTGGAGATGCAGTACAGTGAGTCCAGTGAATGCACTGGCAACACTGGGGATGCAGTGCAGTGAGTCCAGAGAGTGCACTGGCACCACTGGTGATGCAGTATAGTGAGTCCAGTGAGTGCACTGGCACCACTGGGGATGCAGTGCAGTGAGTCCAGAGAGTGCACTGGCACCACTGGGGATGCACTGCAGTGAGTCCAGAGAGTGCACTGGCACCAATGGGGATGCAGTACAGTGAGTCCAGTGAGTGCACTGGCACCACTGGGGATGTAGTGCAGTGACTCGAGAGAGTGCACTGGCACCACTGGTGATGGAGTTTAGTGACTCCAGAGAGTACACTGGCACCACTTGGGATGCAGTGCAGTGAGTCCAGAGAGTGCACTGGCACCACTGGGGATGCAGTGCAGTGAGTCCAGAGAGTGCACTCTCAGCACTGGGGATGCACTGCAGTGAGTCCACAGAGTGCACTGGTACCACTGGGGATGCAGTGCAGTGAGTCCAGAGAGTGCACTGGCACCACTGGGGATGCAGTGCAGTGAGTCCAGAGAGTGCACTGGCACCACTGGGGATGCAGTGCAGTGAGTCCAGAGAGTGCACTGGCACCACTGGGGATGCAGTGCAGTGAGTCCAGAGAGTGCACTGGCAGCACTGGGGATGCAGTGCAGTGAGTCCAGAGAGTGCACTGGCACCACTGGGTATGCACTGCAGTGAGTCCAGAGAGCGCACTGGCACCACTGGGGATGCACTGCAGTGAGTCCACAGAGTGCACTGGCACCACTGAGAATGCACTTCAGTGAGTCCAGAGAGTGCACTGGTACCACTGGGGATGCACTGCAGTGAGTCCAGAGAGTGCACTAGCACCGCTGGGGATGCAGTGCAGTGAATCCAGTGAGTGCACTGGCACCACTGGGGATGCAGTGCAGTGAGTCAAGAGAGTGCACTGGCACCACTGGGGATGCAGTACAGTGAGTCCAGAGAGTGCATTGGCACCATTGGAGATGCAGTGCAGTGAGTCCAGAGAGTGCACTGGCTCCACTGGGGATGCACAGTAGTGAGTCCAGAGAGTGCATTGGCACCACTGGGGATGCAGTGCAGTGAGTCCAGAGGGTGCACTGGCACCACTGGGGATGCAGTGCAGTGAGTCCAGAGAGTGCACTGGCACCACTGGGGATGCACTGCAGTGAGTCCAGAGAGTTCACTGGCACCACTGGAGATGCACTTCAGTGAGTGCAGAGACTGCACTGGCACCACTGGGGATGCAGTGCAGTGAGTCCAGTGAGTGTACTGGCACCACTGGGGATGCACTGCAGTGAGTCCAGAGAGTGCATTGGCACCACTTGGGATGCACTGCAGTGAGTCCAGAGAGTGCACTTGCACCACTCGGGATGCAGTGCAGTGAGTCCAGAGAGTGCACTGGCACCAATGGGGATGCAGTGCAGTGAGTCCAGAGAGTGCACTGGCACCAATGGGGATGCACTTCAGTGAGTCCAGAGAGTGCACTGGCTCCACTGGGGATGCAGTGCAGTGAGTCCAGAGAGTGCACTGGCACCATTGGAGATGCAGTGCAGTGAGTCCAGAGAGTGCACTGGCACCACTGGGGATGCAGTGCAGTGAGTCCAGAGAGTGCACTGGCACCACTGGGGATGCAGTGCAGTGAGTCCAGAGAGTGCACTGGCACCACTGGGGATGCACTGCAGTGAGTCCAGAGACTGCACTGGAACCACTGGGGATGCAATGCAGTGAGTCCAGTGAGTGTACTGGCACCACTGGGGATGCACTGCAGTGAGTCCAGAGAGTGCATTGGCACCACTTGGGATGCACTGCAGTGAGTCCAGAGAGTGCACTTGCACCACTGGGGATGCAGTGCAGTGAGTCCAGAGAGTGCACTGGCACCACTGGGGATGCACTGCAGTGAGTCCAGAGAGTGCACTGGCACCACTGATGATGCAGTACAGTGAGTCCAGTGAGTGCACTGGCACCACTGGGGATGTAGTGCAGTGACTCGAGAGAGTGCACTGGCACCACTGGGGATGCAGTGCAGTGACTCCAGAGAGTGCACTGGCACCACTTGGGATGCAGTGCAGTGAGTCCAGAGAGTGCACTGGCACCACTGGGGATGCAGTGCAGTGAGTCCAGAGAGTGCACTGGCACCACTGGGGATGCAGTGCAGTGAGTCCAGAGAGTGCACTGGCACCACTGGGGATGCACTGCAGTGAGTCCAGAGAGTGCACTGGCACCACTGATGATGCAGTACAGTGAGTCCAGTGAGTGCACTGGCACCACTGGGGATGTAGTGCAGTGACTCGAGAGAGTGCACTGGCACCACTGGGGATGCAGTGCAGTGACTCCAGAGAGTGCACTGGCACCACTTGGGATGCAGTGCAGTGAGTCCAGAGAGTGCACTGGCACCACTGGGGATGCAGTGCAGTGAGTCCAGAGATTGCATTGGCACCACTGGGGATGCAGTGCAGTGAGTCCAGAGAGTGCACTGGCAGCACTGGGGATGCACTGCAGTGAGTCCACAGAGTGCACTGGTACCACTGGGGATGCAGTGCAGTGAGTCCAGAGAGTGCACTGGCACCACTGGGGATGCAGTGCAGTGAGTCCAGAGAGTGCACTGGCACCACTGGGGATGCAGTGCAGTGAGTCCAGAGAGTGCACTGGCACCACTGGGGATGCAGTGCAGTGAGTCCAGAGAGTGCACTGGCAGCACTGGGGATGCAGTGCAGTGAGTCCAGAGAGTGCACTGGCACCACTGGGGATGCACTGCAGTGAGTCCAGAGAGCGCACTGGCACCACTGGGGATGCACTGCAGTGAGTCCACAGAGTGCACTGGCACCACTGAGAATGCACTTCAGTGAGTCCAGAGAGTGCACTGGTACCACTGGGGATGCAGTGCAGTGAGTCCAGAGAGTGCACTAGCACCACTGGGGATGCAGTGCAGTGAATCCAGTGAGTGCACTGGCACCACTGGGGATGCAGTGCAGTGAGTCAAGAGAGTGCACTGGCACCACTGGGGATGCAGTACAGTGAGTCCAGAGAGTGCATTGGCACCATTGGAGATGCAGTGCAGTGAGTCCAGAGAGTGCACTGGCACCACTGGGGATGCAGTGCAGTGAGTCCAGAGAGTGCACTGGCACCACTGGGGATGCAGTGCAGTGAGTCCAGAGAGTGCACTGGCACCACTGGGGATGCACTGCAGTGAGTCCAGAGAGTTCACTGGCACCACTGGAGATGCACTTCAGTGAGTGCAGAGACTGCACTGGAACCACTGGGGATGCAGTGCAGTGAGTCCAGTGAGTGTACTGGCACCACTGGGGATGCACTGCAGTGAGTCCAGAGAGTGCATTGGCACCACTTGGGATGCACTGCAGTGAGTCCAGAGAGTGCACTTGCACCACTGGGGATGCAGTGCAGTGAGTCCAGAGAGTGCACTGGCACCACTGGGGATGCAGTGCAGTGAGTCCAGAGAGTGCACTGGCACCAATGGGGATGCACTTCAGTGAGTCCAGAGAGTGCACTGGCTCCACTGGGGATGCAGTGCAGTGAGTCCAGAGAGTGCACTGGCACCATTGGAGATGCAGTGCAGTGAGTCCAGAGAGTGCACTGGCACCACTGGGGATGCAGTGCAGTGAGTCCAGAGAGTGCACTGGCACCAGTGGGGATGCAGTGCAGTGAGTCCAGAGAGTGCACTGGCACCACTGGGGACGCACTGCAGTGAGTCCAGAGAGTTCACTGGCACCACTGGGGATGCACTTCAGTGAGTGCAGAGACTGCACTGGCACCACTGGGGATGCAGTGCAGTAAGTCCAGTGAGTGTACTGGCACCACTGGGGATGCACTGCAGTGAGTCCAGAGAGTGCATTGGCACCACTTGGGATGCACTGCAGTGAGTCCAGAGAGTGCACTTGCACCACTGGGGATGCAGTGCAGTGAGTCCAGAGAGTGCACTGGCACCACTGGGGATGCAGTGCAGTGAGTCCAGAGAGTGCACTGGCACCAATGGGGATGCACAGCAGTGAGTCCACAGAGTGCACTGGCACCACTGGGGATGCAGTACAGTGAGTCCAGAGAGTGCACTGGCACCACTGGGGATGCACTGCAGTGAGTCCAGAGAGTGCTCTGGCACCACTGGCGATGCAGTGCAGTGAGTGCAGAGACTGCACTAGCACCACTGGGGATGCAGTGCAGTCAGTCCAGTGAGTGTACTGGCACCACTGGGGATGCACTGCAGTGAGTCCAGAGAGTGCACTGGCACCACTGAGAATGCACTTCAGTGAGTCCAGAGAGTGCACTGGCACCACTGGGGATGCACTGCAGTGAGTCCAGAGTGTGCACTGGCACCACTGAGAATGCACTTCAGTGAGGCCAGAGAGCGCACTGGCACCACTGGGGATGCAGTACAGTGAGTCCAGTGAGTGCACTGGCACCACTGGGGATGTAGTGCAGTGACTCGAGAGAGTGCACTGGCACCACTGGTGATGGAGTTTAGTGACTCCAGAGAGTGCACTGGCACCACTTGGGATGCAGTGCAGTGAGTCCAGAGAGTGCACTGGCACCACTGGGGATGCAGTGCAGTGAGTCCAGAGAGTGCACTCTCAGCACTGGGGATGCACTGCAGTGAGTCCACAGAGTGCACTGGTACCACTGGGGATGCAGTGCAGTGAGTCCAGAGAGTGCACTGGCACCACTGGGGATGCAGTGCAGTGAGTCCAGAGAGTGCACTGGCACCACTGGGGATGCACTGCAGTGAGTCCAGAGAGTGCACTGGCACCACTGGGGATGCAGTGCAGTGAGTCCAGAGAGTGCACTGGCACCACTGGGGATGCAGTGCAGTGAGTCCAGAGAGTGCACGGGCTCCACTGGGGATGCACTGCAGTGAGTCCAGAGAGCGCACTGGCACCACTGGGGATGCACTGCAGTGAGTCCACAGAGTGCACTGGCACCACTGAGAATGCACTTCAGTGAGTCCAGAGAGTGCACTGGTACCACTGGGGATGCACTGCAGTGAGTCCAGAGAGTGCACTAGCACCGCTGGGGATGCAGTGCAGTGAATCCAGTGAGTGCACTGGCACCACTGGGGATGCAGTGCAGTGAGTCAAGAGAGTGCACTGGCACCACTGGGGATGCAGTACAGTGAGTCCAGAGAGTGCATTGGCACCATTGGAGATGCAGTGCAGTGAGTCCAGAGAGTGCACTGGCTCCACTGGGGATGCACAGCAGTGAGTCCAGAGAGTGCATTGGCACCACTGGGGATGCAGTGCAGTGAGTCCAGAGAGTGCACTGGCACCATTGGAGATGCACTGCAGTGAGTCCAGAGAGTGCACTGGCACCACTGGGGATGCAGTGCAGTGAGTCCAGAGAGTGCACTGGCACCACTGGGGATGCAGTGCAGTGAGTCCAGAGAGTGCACTGGCACCACTGGGGATGCACTGCAGTGAGTCCAGAGAGTTCACTGGCACCACTGGAGATGCACTTCAGTGAGTGCAGAGACTGCACTGGCACCACTGGGGCTGCAGTGCAGTGAGTCCAGTGAGTGTACTGGCACCACTGGGGATGCACTGCAGTGAGTCCAGAGAGTGCATTGGCACCACTTGGGATGCACTGCAGTGAGTCCAGAGAGTGCACTTGCACCACTGGGGATGCAGTGCAGTGAGTCCAGAGAGTGCACTGGCACCACTGGGGATGCAGTGCAGTGAGTCCAGAGAGTGCACTGGCACCAATGGGGATGCACTTCAGTGAGTCCAGAGAGTGCACTGGCTCCACTGGGGATGCAGTGCAGTGAGTCCAGAGAGTGCACTGGCACCATTGGAGATGCAGTGCAGTGAGTCCAGAGAGTGCACTGGCACCACTGGGGATGCAGTGCAGTGAGTCCAGAGAGTGCACTGGCACCACTGGGGATGCAGTGCAGTGAGTCCAGAGAGTGCACTGGCACCACTGGGGATGCACTGCAGTGAGTCCAGAGAGTGCACTGGCACCACTGGGGATGCAGTGCAGTGAGTCCAGTGAGTGTACTGGCACCACTGGGGATGCACTTCAGTGAGTCCAGAGAGTGCATTGGCACCACTTGGGATGCACTGCAGTGAGTCCAGAGAGTGCACTTGCACCACTGGGGATGCAGTGCAGTGAGTCCAGAGAGTGCACTGGCAGCACTGGGGATGCAGTGCAGTGAGTCCAGAGAGTGCACTGGCACCACTGGGGATGCACTGCAGTGAGTCCAGAGAGTGCACTGGCACCACTGATGATGCAGTACAGTGAGTCCAGTGAGTGCACTGGCACCACTGGGGATGTAGTGCAGTGACTCGAGAGAGTGCACTGGCACCACTGGGGATGCAGTGCAGTGACTCCAGAGAGTGCACTGGCACCACTTGGGATGCAGTGCAGTGAGTCCAGAGAGTGCACTGGCACCACTGGGGATGCAGTGCAGTGAGTCCAGAGAGTGCACTGGCACCACTGGGGATGCAGTGCAGTGAGTCCAGAGAGGGCACTGGCACCACTGGGGATGCACTGCAGTGAGTCCAGAGAGTGCACTGGCACCACTGATGATGCAGTACAGTGAGTCCAGTGAGTGCACTGGCACCACTGGGGATGTAGTGCAGTGACTCGAGAGAGTGCACTGGCACCACTGGGGATGCAGTGCAGTGACTCCAGAGAGTGCACTGGCACCACTTGGGATGCAGTGCAGTGAGTCCAGAGAGTGCACTGGCACCACTGGGGATGCAGTGCAGTGAGTCCAGAGATTGCATTGGCACCACTGGGGATGCAGTGCAGTGAGTCCAGAGAGTGCACTGGCAGCACTGGGGATGCACTGCAGTGAGTCCACAGAGTGCACTGGTACCACTGGGGATGCAGTGCAGTGAGTCCAGAGAGTGCACTGGCACCACTGGGGATGCAGTGCAGTGAGTCCAGAGAGTGCACTGGCACCACTGGGGATGCAGTGCAGTGAGTCCAGAGAGTGCACTGGCACCACTGGGGATGCAGTGCAGTGAGTCCAGAGAGTGCACTGGCAGCACTGGGGATGCAGTGCAGTGAGTCCAGAGAGTGCACTGGCACCACTGGGGATGCACTGCAGTGAGTCCAGAGAGCGCACTGGCACCACTGGGGATGCAGTGCAGTGAGTCCAGTGAGTGTACTGGCACCACTGGGGATGCACTGCAGTGAGTCCAGAGAGTGCATTGGCACCACTTGGGATGCACTGCAGTGAGTCCAGAGAGTGCACTTGCACCACTGGGGATGCAGTGCAGTGAGTCCAGAGAGTGCACTGGCACCACTGGGGATGCAGTGCAGTGAGTCCAGAGAGTGCACTGGCACCAATGGGGATGCACTTCAGTGAGTCCAGAGAGTGCACTGGCTCCACTGGGGATGCAGTGCAGTGAGTCCAGAGAGTGCACTGGCACCATTGGAGATGCAGTGCAGTGAGTCCAGAGAGTGCACTGGCACCACTGGGGATGCAGTGCAGTGAGTCCAGAGAGTGCACTGGCACCACTGGGGATGCAGTGCAGTGAGTCCAGAGAGTGCACTGGCACCACTGGGGACGCACTGCAGTGAGTCCAGAGAGTTCACTGGCACCACTGGGGATGCACTTCAGTGAGTGCAGAGACTGCACTGGCACCACTGGGGATGCAGTGCAGTAAGTCCAGTGAGTGTACTGGCACCACTGGGGATGCAGTGCAGTGAGTCCAGAGAGTGCATTGGCATCACTTGGGATGCACTGCAGTGAGTCCAGAGAGTGCACTTGCACCACTGGGGATGCAGTGCAGTGAGTCCAGAGAGTGCACTGGCACCACTGGGGATGCAGTGCAGTGAGTCCAGAGAGTGCACTGGCACCAATGGGGATGCACAGCAGTGAGTCCACAGAGTGCACTGGCACCACTGGGGATGCAGTACAGTGAGTCCAGAGAGTGCACTGGCACCACTGGGGATGCACTGCAGTGAGTCCAGAGAGTGCTCTGGCACCACTGGCGATGCAGTGCAGTGAGTGCAGAGACTGCACTAGCACCACTGGGGATGCAGTGCAGTCAGTCCAGTGAGTGTACTGGCACCACTGGGGATGCACTGCAGTGAGTCCAGAGAGTGCACTGGCACCACTGAGAATGCACTTCAGTGAGTCCAGAGAGTGCACTGGCACCACTGGGGATGCACTGCAGTGAGTCCAGAGAGTGCACTGGCACCACTGAGAATGCACTTCAGTGAGGCCAGAGAGCGCACTGGCACCACTGGGGATGCAGTGCAGTGAGTCCAGAGAGTAGACTGGCACCACTGAGAATGCACTTCAGTGAGTCCAGAGAGTGCACTGGCACCACTGGGGATGCACTGCAGTGAGTCCAGAGAGTGAACTAGCACCACTGGGAATGTAGTGCAGTGAATCCAGTGAGTGTACTGGCACCAGTGGGGATGCACTGCAGTGAGTCCAGAGAGTGCACTGGCACCACTGGGGATGCACTGCAGTGAGTCCAGAGAGTGCACTTGCACCACTGGAGATGCAGTGCAGTGAGTCCAGAGAGTGCACTGACACCACTGGGGATGCAGTGCAGTGAGTCCAGAGAGTGCACTGGCACCATTGGAGATGCAGTGCAGTGAGTCCAGAGAGTGCACTGGCACCACTGGGGATGCAGTGCAGTGAGTCCAGAGAGTGCACTGGCACCACTGGGGATGCAGTGCAGTGAGTCCAGAGAGTGCACTGGCACCACTGGGGATGCACTGCAGTGAGTCCAGAGAGTGCACTGGCACCACTGGGGATGCAGTGCAGTGAGTCCAGAGAGTGCACTGGCACCACTGGGGATGCAGTGCAGTGAGTCCAGAGAGTGCACTGGCACCACTGGGGATGCAGTGCAGTGAGTCCAGAGAGTGCACTGGCACCACTGGGTATGCACTGCAGTGAGTCCAGAGAGCGCACTGGCACCACTGGGGATGCACTGCAGTGAGTCCACAGAGTGCACTGGCACCACTGAGAATGCACTTCAGTGAGTCCAGAGAGTGCACTGGTACCACTGGGGATGCACTGCAGTGAGTCCAGAGAGTGCACTAGCACCACTGGGGATGCAGTGCAGTGAATCCAGTGAGTGCACTGGCACCACTGGGGATGCAGTGCAGTGAGTCAAGAGAGTGCACTGGCACCACTGGGGATGCAGTACAGTGAGTCCAGAGAGTGCATTGGCACCATTGGAGATGCAGTGCAGTGAGTCCAGAGAGTGCACTGGCACCACTGGGGATGCACAGCAGTGAGTCCAGAGAGTGCATTGGCACCACTGGGGATGCAGTGCAGTGAGTCCAGAGAGTGCACTGGCACCATTGGAGATGCACTGCAGTGAGTCCAGAGAGTGCACTGGCACCACTGGGGATGCAGTGCAGTGAGTCCAGAGAGTGCACTGGCACCACTGGGGATGCAGTGCAGTGAGTCCAGAGAGTGCACTGGCACCACTGGGGATGCACTGCAGTGAGTCCAGAGAGTTCACTGGCACCACTGGAGATGCACTTCAGTGAGTGCAGAGACTGCACTGGCACCACTGGGGATGCAGTGCAGTGAGTCCAGAGAGTGCATTGGCACCACTGGGGATGCACTGCAGTGAGTCCAGAGAGTGCACTTGCACCACTGGGGATGCAGTGCAGTGAGTCAAGAGAGTGCACTGGCACCACTGGGGATGCAGTGCAGTGAGTCCAGAGAGTGCACTGGCACCAATGGGGATGCACTTCAGTGAGTCCAGAGAGTGCACTGGCTCCACTGGGGATGCAGTGCAGTGAGTCCAGAGAGTGCACTGGCACCATTGGAGATGCAGTGCAGTGAGTCCAGAGAGTGCACTGGCACCACTGGGGATGCAGTGCAGTGAGTCCAGAGAGTGCACTGGCACCACTGGGGATGCAGTGCAGTGAGTCCAGAGAGTGCACTGGCACCACTGGGGATGCACTGCAGTGAGTCCAGAGAGTTCACTGGCACCACTGGGGATGCACTTCAGTGAGTGCAGAGACTGCACTGGCACCACTGGGGATGCAGTGCAGTGAGTCCAGTGAGTGTACTGGCACCACTGGGGATGCACTGCAGTGAGTCCAGAGAGTGCATTGGCACCACTTGGGATGCACTGCAGTGAGTCCAGAGAGTGCACTTGCACCACTGGGGATGCAGTGCAGTGAGTCCAGAGAGTGCACTGGCACCACTGGGGATGCAGTGCAGTGAGTCCAGAGAGTGCACTGGCACCACTGGGGATGCACTGCAGTGAGTCCAGAGAGTGCACTGGCACCACTGGGGATGCACTGCAGTGAGTCCAGTGAGTGCACTGGCACCACTGGGGATGTAGTGCAGTGACTCGAGAGAGTGCACTGGCACCACTGGGGATGCAGTGCAGTGACTCCAGAGAGTGCACTGGCACCACTTGGGATGCAGTGCAGTGAGTCCAGAGAGTGCACTGGCACCACTGGGGATGCAGTGCAGTGAGTCCAGAGAGTGCACTGGCACCAATGGGGATGCAGTGCAGTGAGTCCAGAGAGTGCACTGGCACCACCGGGGATGCAGTGCAGTGAGTCCAGAGAGTGCACTGGCACCACTGGGGATGCACTGCAGTGAGTCCAGAGAGTTCACTGGCACCACTGGAGATGCACTTCAGTGAGTGCAGAGACTGCACTGGCACCACTGGGGATGCAGTGCAGTGAGTCCAGTGAGTGTACTGGCACCACTGATGATGCAGTACAGTGAGTCCAGAGAGTGCATTGGCACCACTGGGGATGCACTGCAGTGAGTCCAGAGAGTGCACTTGCACCACCGGGGATGCAGTGCAGTGAGTCCAGAGAGTGCACTAGCACCACTGGGGATGCAGTGCAGTGAGTCCAGAGAGTGCACTGGCACCAATGGGGATGCACTTCAGTGAGTCCAGAGAGTGCACTGGCTCCACTGGGGATGCAGTGCAGTGAGTCCAGAGAGTGCACTGGCACCATTGGAGATGCAGTGCAGTGAGTCCAGAGAGTGCACTGGCACCACTGGGGATGCAGTGCAGTGAGTCCAGAGAGTGCACTGGCACCACTGGGGATGCAGTGCAGTGAGTCCAGAGAGTGCACTGGCACCACTGGGGATGCACTTCAGTGAGTCCAGAGAGTTCATTGGCACCACTGGGGATGCACTTCAGTGAGTGCAGAGACTGCACTGGCACCACTGGGGATGCAGTGCAGTGAGTCCAGTGAGTGTACTGGCACCACTGGGGATGCACTGCAGTGAGTCCAGAGAGTGCATTAGCACCACTTGGGATGCACTGCAGTGAGTCCAGAGAGTGCACTTGCACCACTGGGGATGCAGTGCAGTGAGTCCAGAGAGTGCACTGGCACCACTGGGGATGCAGTGCAGTGAGTCCAGAGAGTGCACTGGCACCACTGGGGATGCACTGCAGTGAGTCCAGAGACTGCACTGGCACCACTGATGATGCAGTACAGTGAGTCCAGTGAGTGCACTGGCACCACTGGGGATGTAGTGCAGTGACTCGAGAGAGTGCACTGGCACCACTGGGGATGCAGTGCAGTGACTCCAGAGAGTGCACTGGCACCACTTGGGATGCAGTGCAGTGAGTCCAGAGAGTGCACTGGCACCACTGGGGATGCACTGCAGTGAGTCCAGAGAGTGCACTGGCACCACTGGGGATGCAGTGCAGTGAGTCCAGAGAGTGCACTGGCACCACTGGGGATGCACTGCAGTGAGTCCAGAGAGTGCACTGGCACCACTGATGATGCAGTACAGTGAGTCCAGTGAGTGCACTGGCACCACTGGGGATGTAGTGCAGTGACTCGAGAGAGTGCACTGGCACCACTGGGGATGCAGTGCAGTGACTCCAGAGAGTGCACTGGCACCACTTGGGATGCAGTGCAGTGAGTCCAGAGAGTGCACTGGCACCACTGGGGATGCAGTGCAGTGAGTCCAGAGAGTGCATTGGCACCACTGGGGATGCAGTGCAGTGAGTCCAGAGAGTGCACTGGCAGCACTGGGGATGCACTGCAGTGAGTCCACAGAGTGCACTGGCTCCACTGGGGATGCAGTGCAGTGAGTCCAGAGAGTGCACTGGCACCACTGGGGATTCACTGTAGTGAGTCCAGAGAGTGCACTGGCACCACTGGGGATGCAGTGCAGTGAGTCCAGAGAGTGCACTGGCACCACTGGGGATGCAGTGCAGTGAGTCCAGAGAGTGCACTGGCAGCACTGGGGATGCAGTGCAGTGAGTCCAGAGAGTGCACTGGCACCCCTGGGGATGCACTGCAGTGAGTCCACAGAGTGCACTGGCTCCACTGGGGATGCAGTGCAGTGAGTCCAGAGAGCTCTCTGGACTCACTGCAGTGCATCCCCAGTGGTGCCAGTGCACTCTCTGGACTCACTGCACTGCATCCCCAGTGGTGCCAGTGCAGTCTCTGGAGTAACTGCAGTGCATCCCCACTGGTGCCAAAGCGCTCTCTGGACTCCCGGCACCGCATCCCCAGTGGTGCCAGTGCACTCTCTGGACTCACTGCACTGCATCCCCAGTGGTGCCAGTGCACTCTCTGAAGTCACAGCACTGCATCCCCAGTGGTGCCAGTGCACTCTCTGGACTCACTGAAGTGCATCCCCAGTGGTGCCAGTGCACTCTCTGGACTCACTGAAGTGCATTCTCAGTGGTGCCAGTGCACTCTCCGGAGTCACAGCACTGCATCCCCAGTGGTGCCAGTGCACTCTCTGGACTCACTGCAGTGCATCCCCAGTGGTGCCAGTGCACTCTCTGGACTCACTGCAGTGCATCCCCAGTGGAGCCAGTGCACTCTCTGGACTCACTGCAGTGCATCCGCAGTGGTGCCATTGCACTCTCTGGACTCACTGCACTGCATCTCAAGTGGTGCCAGTGCACTCTCTGGACTCACTGCACTGCATCCCCAGTGCTGCCAGTGCACTCTCTTGAGTCACTGCACTGCATCCCCTGTGGTGCAAGAGCACTCTCTGGACTCACAGCAGTGCATCCCCAGTGGTGCCAGTGCACTCTCTGGACTCACTGCACTGCATCCCCAGTGGTGCCAGTGCACTCTCTGGACTCACTGCACTGCATCCCCAGTGGTGCTAGTGCACTGTGTGGACTCACTTCAGTACATCCCCAGTGGTGCCAGTGCAATCTCTGGACTCACTGCACTGCATCCCCAGTGGTGCCACTACACTCTCTGGACTAACTGCAGTGCATCCCCAGTGGTGCCAGTGCACTCTCTGGACTCACTGAAGTGCATTCTCAGTCGTGCCAGTACACTCACTGGACCCACTGCACTGCATCCCCAGTGGTGCCAGTGCACTCACTGGACTTACTGCAGTGCATCCCCACTGGTGCCACTGCACTCTCTGGGCTCACTGCAGTGCATCCCCAGTGGTGCCAGTGCACTCTCTGGACTCACTGCACTGCATCCCCAGTGGTGCCAGTGCACTCTCTGGACTCACTGAACTGCATCCCCAGTGGTGCCAGTGCACTCTCTGGACTCACTGCACTGCATCCCCAGTGCTGCCAGTGCACTCTCTGGACTCACTGCACTGCATCCCCAGTAGTGCTAGTGCACTCTGTGGACTCACTGCAGTGCATCCCCAGTGGTGCCAGTGCACTCTCTGGACTCACTGCAGTGCATCCCCAGTGGTGCCAGTGCACTCTCTGGACTCACTGCAGTGCATCCCCAGTGGTGCCAGTACACTCTCTGGACTCACTGCAGTGCATCCCCAGTGGTGCCAGTGCACTCTCTGGACTCACTGCAGTGCATCCCCAGTGGTGCCAGTGCACTCTCTGGACTCACTGCACTGCATCCCCAGTGGTGCCAGTGCAGTCTCTGGAGTAACTGCAGTGCATCCCCACTGGTGCCAAAGCGCTCTCTGGACTCCCGGCACCGCATCCCCAGTGGTGCCAGTGCACTCTCTGGACTCACTGCACTGCATCCCCAGTGGTGCCAGTGCACTCTCTGAAGTCACAGCACTGCATCCCCAGTGGTGCCAGTGCACTCTCTGGACTCACTGAAGTGCATCCCCAGTGGTGCCAGTGCACTCTCTGGACTCACTGAAGTGCATTCTCAGTGGTGCCAGTGCACTCTCCGGAGTCACAGCACTGCATCCCCAGTGGTGCCAGTGCACTCTCTGGACTCACTGCAGTGCATCCCCAGTGGTGCCAGTGCACTCTCTGGACTCACTGCAGTGCATCCCCAGTGGAGCCAGTGCACTCTCTGGACTCACTGCAGTGCATCCGCAGTGGTGCCATTGCACTCTCTGGACTCACTGCACTGCATCTCAAGTGGTGCCAGTGCACTCTCTGGACTCACTGCACTGCATCCCCAGTGCTGCCAGTGCACTCTCTTGAGTCACTGCACTGCATCCCCTGTGGTGCAAGAGCACTCTCTGGACTCACAGCAGTGCATCCCCAGTGGTGCCAGTGCACTCTCTGGACTCACTGCACTGCATCCCCAGTGGTGCCAGTGCACTCTCTGGACTCACTGCACTGCATCCCCAGTGGTGCTAGTGCACTGTGTGGACTCACTTCAGTACATCCCCAGTGGTGCCAGTGCAATCTCTGGACTCACTGCACTGCATCCCCAGTGGTGCCAGTGCACTCTCAGGACTCACTGCACTGCATCCCCAGTGGTGCCAGTGCACTCTCTGGACTCACTGCACTGCATCCCCAGTAGTGACAGTGCACTCTCTGGACTCACTGCAGTGCATCCCCAGTGGTGCCAGTGCACTCTCTGGACTCACTGCACTGCATCCCCAGTAGTGCCAGTGCACTCTCTGGACTCACTACACTGCATCCCCAGTGGTGCCAGTGCACTCACTGGATTCAATGCACTGCATCCCCAGTGGTGCCAGTGCACTCTCTGGACTCACTGCACTGCATCCCCAGTGGTGCCACTGCACTCTCTGGACCCACTGCATTGCATCCCCATTGGTGCCAGTGCACTCTCTGGACTCATTGAAGTGCATTCTCAGTGGTGCCAGTGCACTCTCTGGACTCACTGCAGTGCATCCCCAGTGGTGCCAGTACACTCTCTGGACTCACTGCACTGCATCCCCAGTGGTGCCAGTGCACTCTCTGTACTCACTAAACTGCATCCCCAGTGGTGCCACTGCACTCTCTGGACTCACTGCACTGCTTCCCCAGTGGTGCCAGTGCACTCTCTGGACTCACTGCAGTGCATCCCCACTGGTGCCAGTGCACTCTCTGGGCTCACTGCAGTGCATCCCCATGGTGCCAGTGCACTCTCTGGACTGACTGCACTGCATCCTCAGTGGTGCCAGTGCACTCTCTGGACTCACTGCAGTGCATCCCCAGTGGTGCCAGTGCACTCTCTGGACTCACTGCAGTGCATCCCCAGTGGTGCCAGTGCACTCTCTGGACTCACTGCACTGCATCCCCAGTGGTGCCAGTGCAGTCTCTGGAGTAACTGCAGTGCATCCCCACTGGTGCTAAAGCACTCTCTGGACTCCCGGCACCGCATCCCCAGTGGTGCCAGTGCACTCTCTGGACTCACTGCACTGCATCCCCAGGGGTGCCAGTGCACTCTCTGGAGTCACAGCACTGCATCCCCAGTGGTGCCAGTGCACTCTCTGGACTCACTGAAGTGCATCCCCAGTGGTGCCAGTGCACTCTCTGGACTCACTGAAGTGCATTCTCAGTGGTGCCAGTGCACTCTCCGGAGTCACAGCTCTGCATCCCCAGTGGTGCCAGTGCACTCTCTGGACTCACTGCACTGCATCCCCAGTGGTGACAGTGCACTCTCTGGACTCACTGCAGTGCATCCCCAGTGGTGACAGTGCACTCTCTGGACTCACTGCACTGCATCCCCAGTGGTGCCAGTGCACTCTCTGGACTCACTGCACTGCATCCCCAGTGGTGCCAGTGCAGTCTCTGGAGTAACTGCAGTGCATCCCCACTGGTGCCAAAGCACTCTCTGGACTCCCGGCACCGCATCCCCAGTGGTGCCAGTGCACTCTCTGGAGTCACAGCACTGCATCACCAGTGGTGCCAGTGCACTCTCTGGACTCACTGAAGTGCATTCTCAGTGGTGCCAGTGCACTCTCTGGACTCACTTCAGTGCATCCCCAGTGGTGCCAGTACACTCTCTGGACTCACTGCAGTGCATCCCCAGTGGTGCCAGTGCACTCTCTGGACTCACTGCAGTGCATCCCCAGTGGAGCCAGTGCACTCTCTGGACTCACTGCACTGCATCTCAAGTGGTGCCAGTGCACTCTCTGGACTCACTGCACTGCATCCCCAGTGCTGCCAGTGCAATCTCTTGAGTCACTGCACTGCATCACCTGTGGTGCAAGAGCACTCTCTGGACTCACAGCAGTGCATCACCAGTGGTGCCAGTGCACTCTCTGGACTCACTGCACTGCATCCCCAGTGGTGCCAGTGCACTCTCTGGACTCACTGCACTGCATCCCCAGTGGTGCTAGTGCACTGTGTGGACTCACTGTACTGCATCCCCAGTGGTGCCAGTGCAATCTCTGGACTCACTGCACTGCATCCCCAGTGGTGCCAGTGCACTCTCAGGACTCACTGCACTGCATCCCCAGTGGTGCCAGTGCACTCTCTGGACTCACTGCACTGCATCCCCAGTAGTGCCAGTGCACTCTCTGGACTCACTGCACTGCATCCCCAGTGGTGCCAGTGCACTCTCTGGAGTCACTGCACTGCATCCCCAGTAGTGCCAGTGCACTCTCTGGACTCACTGCACTGCATCCCCAGTGGTGCCTGTGCACTCACTGGATTCAATGCACTGCATCCCCAGTGGTGCCAGTGCACTCTCTGGACTCACTGCACTGCATCCCCAGTGGTGCCACTGCACTCTCTGGACTCACTGCAGTGCATCCCCAGTGGTGCCAGTGCACTCTCTGTACTCATTGAAGTGCATTCTCAGTGGTGCCAGTGAACTCTCTGGACTCACTGCAGTGCATCCCCAGTGGTGCCAGTACACTCTCTGGACTCACTGCACTGCATCCCCAGTGGTGCCAGTGCACTCTCTGGACTCACTAAACTGCATCCCCAGTGGTGCCACTGCACTCTCTGGACTCACTGCACTGCTTCCCCAGTGGTGCCAGTGCACTCTCTGGACTCACTGCAGTGCATCCCCACTGGTGCCAGTGCACTCTCTGGGCTCACTGCAGTGCATCCCCAGTGGTGCCAGTGCACTCTCTGGACTCACTGCACTGCATCCCCAGTGGTGCCAGTGCGCTCTCTGGAGTCACAGCACTGCATCCCCAGTGGTGCCCGTGCACTCTCTGGACTCACTGCACTGCATCCCCAGTGGTGCCAGTGCACTCTCTGGACTCACTGCACTGCATCCCGGTGGTGCCAGTGCAGTCTCTGGAGTAACTGCACTGCATCCCCAGTGCTGCCAGTGCACTCTCTGGACTCACTGCACTGCATCCCCAGTAGTGCTAGTGCACTCTGTGGACTCACTGCAGTGCATCCCCAGTGGTGCCAGTGCACTCTCTGGACTCACTGCAGTGCATCCCCAGTGGTGCCAGTGCACTCTCTGGACTCACTGCAGTGCATCCCCAGTGGTGCCAGTACACTCTCTGGACTCACTGCAGTGCATCCCCAGTGGTGCCAGTGCACTCTCTGGACTCACTGCAGTGCATCCCCAGTGGAGCCAGTGCACTCTCTGGACTCACTGCAGTGCATCCGCAGTGGTGCCATTGCACTCTCTGGACTCACTGCACTGCATCCCAAGTGGTGCCAGTGCACTCTCTGGACTCACTGCACTGCATCCCCAGTGCTGCCAGTGCACTCTCTTGAGTCACTGCACTGCATCCCCAGTGGTGCAAGAGCACTCTCTGGACTCACAGCAGTGCATCACCAGTGGTGCCAGTGCACTCTCTGGACTCAATGCACTGCATCCCCAGTGGTGCCAGTGCACTCTCTGGACTCACTGCACTGCATCCCTAGTGGTGCCAGGGCACTCTCTGCAGACACTGCAGTGCATCCCCAACGGTGACAGTGCACTCTCTGGACTCACTGCACTGCATCCCCAGTGGTGCCAGTGCACTCTCTGGACTCACTGCACTGCATCCCCAGTGCTGCCAGTGCACTCTCTGGACTCACTGCACTGCATCCCCAGTAGTGCTAGTGCACTCTGTGGACTCACTGCAGTGCATCCCCAGTGGTGCCAGTGCACTCTCTGGACTCATGCAGTGCATCCCCAGTGGTGCCAGTGCACTCTCTGGACTCACTGCAGTGCATCCCCAGTGGTGCCAGTACACTCTCTGGACTCACTGCAGTGCATCCCCAGTAGTGCCAGTGCACACTCTGGACTCACTGCACTGCATCACCTGTGGTGCCAGTGCACTCTCTGGACTCACTGCACCGCATCCGCAGTGGTGCCAGTGCACTCTCTAGAGTCACTGCGCTGCATCCCCAGTTGTGCCAGTGCACTCTCTGGACTCACTGCAGCGCATCCCCAGTGGTGCCAGTGCGCTCTCTGGAGTGACTGCAGTGCATCCCCAGTGGTGCCAGTGCACTCTCTGGACTCGCGTCACTGCATCCCCAGTGGTGCCAGTGCACTCTCTGGACTCGCGTCACTGCATCCCCACTGGTGCCAGTGCACTCTCTGGACTCACTGAAGTGCATCCCCAGTGGTGCTAGTGCACTCTGGACTCACTGCAGTGCATCCCCAGTGGTGCCAGTGCACTCCCTGGACTCACTGCAGTGCATTCCCGATGGTGCCAGTGCACTCTCTGGACTCACTGCAGTGCATCCCCTGTGGTGCTAGTGCACTCTGGACTCACTGCAGTGCATCCCCAGTGGTGCCAGTGCACTCTCTGGACTCACTGCACTGCATCCCCAGTGGTGCCAGTGCACTCTCTGGACTCACCGCACTGCACCCTGAGTGGTGCCAGTGCACTCTCTAGAGTCACTGCGCTGCAACCCCAGTGGTGCCAGTGCACTCTCTGGACTCACTGTACTGCATCCCCAGTGGTGCCAAAGCACTCTCTGGACTCCCGCCACCGCATCCCCAGTGGTTCCAGTGCACTCTCTGGACTCACTGCACCGCATCCCCAGTGGTGCCACTGCACTCTCTGGAGTGACTGCAGTGCATCCCCAGTGGTGCCAGTGCACTCTCTGGACTCACTGCAGTGCATCCCCAGTGGTGCCAGTGCACTCTCTGGACTCACTGCAGTGCATCCCTAGTGGTGCCAGTGCACTCTCTGGACTCACTGCACTGCATCCCCTGTGCTGCCAGGGCTCTCTCTGAACTCACTGCACTGCATCCACAGTGGTGCCAGTGCACTCTCTGGAAGCACTGCAGTGCATCACCAGTGGTGCCAGTGCACTCTCTGGTCTCACTGCACTGCATCCCTAGTGGTGCCAGGGCACTCTCTGCAGACACTGCAGTGCATCCCCAACGGTGACAGTGCACTCTCTGGACTCACTGCACTGCATCCCCAGTGGTGCCAGTGCACTCTCTGGACTCACTGCACTACTCCAGCCGCGGCAGTCGCTCCAGCCGCGGTAGCCCTCCAGCCTCGGCAGCCGCGGCAGCCGCGGCAGCCGCTCCAGCCGCGGCAACCGCTCCGTCCGCGGCATACGCGGCAGACTCTCCAACCGCGGCAGCCGCACCAGCCGCGGAAGCCGCGGCAGCCGCTCCAAACGCGGCAGGCGCTCCAACCGCGGCAACCGCTCCAGCCGTGGCAGCCGCTCCACTCGGTAGCGGCTGGAGCGGCTGCCGCGGCTAGAGCGGCTGGAGCGGCTGCCGCGGCTGGAGCTCCTGCCGAGTTTGGAGCGGTTACCGCGGCTGGAGCGGCTGGAGCGGCAGCCGCGGCTGGAGCGGCTGCCGCGGCTGGAGGGGCTAACGCGGCTGGAGAGGCTGACGCGGTTGAAGCGTCTAGAGCGTCTGCCGCGGCTGGAGGGGCTACCGCGGCTGGAGCGGTTGACGCGGCTGGAGCGGAAACCGAGGCTGGAGCTCCACTCTCTGGACTCACTGCACTGCATCCCCAGTGGCGCTAGTGCACTCTCTGGACTCACTGCAGTGCATCCCCAGTGGTGCCAGTGCACTCTCTGGACACACTGAAGTGCATTTTCAGTGGTGCCAGTGCACTCTCTGGACTCACTGCACTGCATCCCCAGTGCTGCCAGTGCACTCTCTGGACTCACTGCACTGCATCCCCAGTGGTGCCAGTGCACTCTCTGGACTCACTGCAGGGCATCCCCAGTGGTGCCAGTGCGCTCTCTGAACTCACTGCACTGCATCCCCAGTTGTGCCAGTGCAGTCTCTGCACTCACTGAAGTGCATCTCCAGTGGTGCCAGTGAACTCTCTGGACTCACTGCAGTGCATCCCAGTGGTGCCAGTGCACTCTCTGGACTCACTGCACTGCATCCCCAGTGGTGCCAGTGCACTCTCTGGACTCACTGCACTGCATCTCCAGTGGTGCCAGTGCACTCTCTGGACTCACTGCACTGCATCCCCAGTGGTGCCAATGCACTCTCTGGACTCACTGCTGTGCATCCCCAGTGGTGCCAGTACACTCACTGGACTGACTGAAGTGCATTCCCATTGGTGACAGTGAAGTCTTTGGACTCACTGCACTCCATCCCCACTGGTGCCTTTGCACTCCCTGGACTCACTGCACTGCTCCAGCCGCGGCAGCCGCTCCAGCCGCGGTAGCCCTCCAGCCGTGGCAGCCGCTCCACTCGGTAGCGGCTGGAGCGGCTGCCGCGGTTGGAGCGGCTGGAGCGGCTGCCGCGGCTGGAGCGGCTGCCGCGGATGGAGAGGCTGGCGCGGCTGGAGGGGCTGGAGCGGCTGCCGCGGCTGGAGCGGCTGGAGCGGCTGCCGCGGCTGGAGCGTCTGCCGCGGCTGGAGCGGCTGGAGCGGCTGCCGCGGCTGGAGGGGCTGGAGCGGCTGCCGCGGCTGGAGCGGCTGGAGCGGCTGCCGCGGCTGGAGCGTCTGCCGCGGCTGGAGGGGCTACCGCGGGGTTGACTCGGCTGGAGCGGATGCCGAGGCTGGAACGGCACTCTCTGGACTCACTGAAATGCATTCTCAGTGGTGCCAGTGCACTCTCTGGACTCACTGCTCTGCATCCCCAGTGGTGCTAGTGCACTCTGGACTCACTGCAGTGCATCCCCAGTGGTGCCATTGCACTCTCTGGACTCACTGCACCGCATTCCCACTGCTGCCAGTGCGCTCTCTGGACTCACTGCAGTGCATCCCCAGTGGAGCCAGTGCACTCTCTGGACTCACTGCACCGCATCCCCAGTGGTGTCAGTGCACTCTCTGGACTCCCGGCACCGTATCCCCAGTGGTGCCAGTGCACTCTCTGGACTCACGGCACTGCATCCACAGTGGTGCCAGTGCACTCTCTGGACTAACTGCAGTGCATCCCCAGTGGTGCCAAAGCACTCTCTGGACTCACTGCAGTGCATCCCCAGTGGTGCCAGTGCACTCTCTGGACTCGCGGCACTGCATCCCCAGTGGTGTCAGTGCAGTCTCTGCAGTCAATGTAGTGCATTCCCAGTGTTGCCGGGGCACTCTCTGGACTCACAGCACTGCATGCCCAGTGGTGCCAGTGCACTCTCTGGACTCACTGCAGTGCATCCCCAGTGGTGCCAGTGCACTCTCTGGACTCACTGCACTGCATCCCCAGTGGTGCCAGTGCGCTCTCTGGACTCACTGCAGGGCATCCCCAGTGGTGCCAGTGCACTCTCTGGACTCACTGCAGTGCATCCCCAGTGGTGCCAGTGCGCTCTCTTGACTCACTGCACTGCATCCCCATTGGTGCCAGTGCACTCTCTGGACTCACTGAAGTGCAATCTCAGTGGAGCCAGTGCACTCTCTGGACTCACTGCAGTGCATCCCCAGTGGTGCCAGTACACTCACTGGACTGACTGAAGTGCATCCCCAGTGGTGTCAGTGCACTCACTGGAGTCACTGCACTGCATCCCCAGTGGTGCAAGTGCACTCCCTGGACTCACTGCACTGCATTCCCAGTGGTGACAATGAAGTCTTTGGACTCACTGCACTCCATCCCCACTGGTGCCTTTGCACTCCCTGGACTCACTGCACTGCTCCAGCCGCGGCAGCCGCTCCAGCCGCGGTAGCACTCCAGCCGTGGCAGCCGCTCCACTCGGTAGCGGCTGGAGCGGCTGCCGCGGTTGGAGCGGCTGGAGCGGCTGCCGCGGCTGGAGAGGCTGGCGCGGATGGAGAGGCTGGCGCGGCTGGAGGGGCTGGAGCGGCTGCCGCGGCTGGAGCGTCTGCCGCGGCTGGAGGGCCTACCGCGGGGTTGACTCGGCTGGAGCGGATACCGAGGCTGGAACGGCACTCTCTGGACTCACTGAAATGCATTCTCAGTGGTGCCAGTGCACTCTCTGGACTCACTGCTCTGCATCCCCAGTGGTGCTAGTGCACTCTGGACTCACTGCAGTGCATCCCCAGTGGTGCCATTGCACTCTCTGGACTCACTGCACCGCATTCCCACTGGTGTCAGTGCACTCTGTGGACTCACTGCACTGCATCCCCAGTGGTGCCAAAGCACTCTCTGGGCTCCAGGCACCGCATCCCCAGTGGTGCCAGTGCACTCTCTGGACTCGCGGCACCGTATCCCCAGTGGTGCCAGTGCATTCGCTGGACTCACGGCACTGCATCCACAGTGGTGCCAGTGCACTCTCTGGACTGACTGCAGTGCAACCCCAGTGGTGCCAAAGCACTCTCTGGACTCCCGGCACCGCATCCCCAGTGGTGCCAGTGCACTCTCTGGACTCGCGGCACTGCATCCCCAGTGGTGCCAGTGCACTCTCTGGACTCACAGCACTGCATGCCCAGTGGTGCCAGTGCACTCTCTGGACTCACTGCATTGCATCCCCAGTGGTGCCAGTGCACTCTCTGGACTCACTGCACTGCATCCCCAGTCCTGCCAGTGCACTCTCTGGACTCACTGCACTGCATCCCCAATGGTGCCAGTGCACTCTCTTTACTCACTGCACTGCATCCCCAAGGTGCCAGTGCACTCTCTGGACTCACTGCACTGCTCCAGCCGCGGCAGCCTCTCCAGGCGCACCAGCCGCGGCATCCGCTCCAGCCTCGGCATCCGTTCCAGCCGCGTTAACCGCTCCAGCCGCGGTAGCTCCTCCAGCCGCGCCAGCCGCTCCAGCCGCGGCAGCCGCTCCAGCCGCTCCAGCCGCGGCATCCGCTCCAGCCGCTCCAGCCGCGGCAGCCGCTCCAACCGCGGCAGCCGCTCCAGCCGCGGCAGCCGCTCCAGCCGCTCCAGCCGCGGCAGCCGCTCCAGCCGCTACCGAGTGGAGCGGCTGCCACGGCTGGAGGGCTACCGCGGCTGGAGCGGCTGCCGCGGCTGGAGCAGTGCAGTGAGTCCAGGGAGTGCAAAGGCACCAGTGGGGATGGAGTGCAGTGAGTCCAAAGACTTCACTGTCACCACTGGGGATGCAGTGCAGTGAGTCCAGAGAGTGCACTGGCACCACTGGGGATGCCCTGCAGTGAGTCCAGAGAGTGCACTGGCACCACTGGGGATGCACTACAGTGAGTCCAGGGATAGCACTGGCACCACTGGGGATGCAGTGCAGTGAGTCCAGAGAGTGCACTGGCACCACTGGGGATGCCCTGCAGTGAGCCCAGAGAGTGCACTGGCACCAGTGGGGATGCAGTGCAGTGAGTCCAGTGAGTGCACTGGCACCACTGGGGATGCACTGCAGTGAGTCCAGAGAGTGCACTGGCACCATTGAGAATGCACTTCAGTGAGTCCAGAGAGTGCACTGGCACCACTGGGGATGCAGTGCAGTGAGTCCAGAGAGTGCACTGGCACCACTGGGGATGCACTACAGTGAGTCCAGGGATAGCACTGGCACCACTGGGGATGCAGTGCAGTGAGTCCAGAGAGTGCACTGGCACCACTGGGGATGCAGTGCAGTGAGTCCAGAGAGTGCACAGGCTCCACTGAGAATGCACTTCAGTGAGTCCAGAGAGTGCACTGGCACCACTGGGGATGCAGTGCAGTGAGTCCAGAGAGTGCACTGGCAGCACTGGGGATGCAGTGCAGTGAGTCCAGAGAGTGCACTGGCACCACAGGTGATGCACTCCAGTGAGTCCAGAGAGTGCACTTGCACCACGGGGGATGCACTGCAGTGAGTCCAGAGAGCGCACTGGCACCACTGGGGATGCACTGCAGTGAGTCCACAGAGTGCAATGGCAACACTGGGGATGCAGTGCAGTGAGTCCAGAGAGTGCACTGGCACCACTGGGGATGCACTGCAGTGAGTCCAGAGAGTGCACTGGCACCAATGGAGCTTCAGTGCAGTGAGTCCAGAGAGTGCACTGGCACCACTGGGGATGCAGTGCAGTGAGTCCAGAGAGTGCACTGGCACCACTGAAAATGCACTTCAGTGTGTCCAGAGAGTGCACTGGCACCACTGGGGATGCAGTGCAATGAGTCCAGAGAGTGCACTGGCACCACAGGTGATGCAGTGCAGTGAGTCCAGAGAGTGGCGCTCCAGCCTCGTTTTCCGCTCCAGCCGCGTCAAACGCTCCAGCCGCGGTAGCCCCTCCAGCCGCGGCAGACGCTCTAGACGCTCCAACCGCGTCAGCCTCTCAGCCGCGTTAGCCCCTCCAGCCGCGGCAGCCGCTCCAGCCGCGGCAGCCGCCCCAGCCGCGGTAACCGCTCCAAACGCGGCAGGAGCTCCAGCCGGGGCAGCCGCTCCAGCCGCTCTAGCCGCGGCAGCCGCTCCAGCCGCTAACGAGTGGAGCGGCTGCCACGGCTGGAGCGGTTGCCGCGGTTGGAGCGCCTGCCGTGTTTGGAGCGGCTGCCGCGGCTTCAGCGGCTGGAGCGGCTGCCGCGGTTGGAGAGTCTGCCGCGTATGCCGCGGACGGAGCGGCTGCCGCGGCTGCCGCGGCTGCCGAGGCTGGAGGGCTACCGCGGCTGGAGCGACTGCCGCGGCTGGAGTAGTGCAGTGAGTCCAGAGAGTGCACTGGCACCACTGGGGATGCCCTGCAGTGAGTCCAGAGAGTGCACTGGCACCACTGGGGATGCACTACAGTGAGTCCAGGGATAGCACTGGCACCACTGGGGATGCACTGCAGTGAGTCCAGAGAGTGCACTGGCACCACTGGGGATGCCCTGCAGTGAGCCCAGAGAGTGCACTGGCACCAGTGGGGATGCAGTGCAGTGAGTCCAGTGAGTGCACTGGCACCACTGGGGATGCACTGCAGTGAGTCCAGAGAGTGCACTGGCACCACTGAGAATGCACTTCAGTGAGTCCAGAGAGTGCACTGGCACCACTGGGGATGCAGTGCAGTGAGTCCAGAGAGTGCACTGGCACCACTGGGGATGCACTACAGTGAGTCCAGGGATAGCACTGGCACCACTGGGGATGCAGTGCAGTGAGTCCAGAGAGTGCACTGGCACCACTGGGGATGCAGTGCAGTGAGTCCAGAGAGTGCACAGGCTCCACTGAGAATGCACTTCAGTGAGTCCAGAGAGTGCACTGGCACCACTGGGGATGCAGTGCAGTGAGTCCAGAGAGTGCACTGGCAGCACTGGGGATGCAGTGCAGTGAGTCCAGAGAGTGCACTGGCACCACAGGTGATGCACTCCAGTGAGTCCAGAGAGTGCACTTGCACCACGGGGGATGCACTGCAGTGAGTCCAGAGAGCGCACTGGCACCACTGGGGATGCACTGCAGTGAGTCCACAGAGTGCAATGGCACCACTGGGGATGCAGTGCAGTGAGTCCAGAGAGTGCACTGGCACCACTGGGGATGCAGTGCAGTGAGTCCAGAGAGTGCACTAGCGCCACTGGGGATGCAGTGCAGTGAGTCCAGAGAGTGCACTGGCACCACTGGGGATGCACTGCAGTGAGTCCAGTGAGTGCACTGGCACCACTGGGGATGCAGTGCAATGAGTCCAGAGAGTGCACTGGCACCACAGGTGATGCAGTGCAGTGAGTCCAGAGAGTGGCGCTCCAGCCTCGTTTTCCGCTCCAGCCGCGTCAAACGCTCCAGCCGCGGTAGCCCCTCCAGCCGCGGCAGACGCTCTAGACGCTCCAACCGCGTCAGCCTCTCCAGCCGCGTTAGCCCCTCCAGCCGCGGCAGCCGCTCCAGCCGCGGCAGCCGCCCCAGCCGCGGTAACCGCTCCAAACGCGGCAGGAGCTCCAGCCGGGGCAGCCGCTCCAGCCGCTCTAGCCGCGGCAGCCGCTCCAGCCGCTACCGAGTGGAGCGGCTGCCACGGCTGGAGCGGTTGCCGCGGTTGGAGCGCCTGCCGTGTTTGGAGCGGCTGCCGCGGCTTCCGCGGCTGGAGCGGCTGCCGCGGTTGGAGAGTCTGCCGCGTATGCCGCGGACGGAGCGGCTGCCGCGGCTGCCGCGGCTGCCGAGGCTGGAGGGCTACCGCGGCTGGAGCGACGGCCGCGGCTGGAGTAGTGCAGTGAGTCCAGAGAGTGCACTGGCACCACTGGGGATGCACTTCAGTGTGTCCAGAGAGTGCACTGGCACCACTGGTGATGCACTGCAGTGAGTCCAGAGAGTGCACTGGCACCAATGTGGATGCAGTGCAGTGAGTCCAGAGAGAGCACTGGCAGCACTGGGGATGCACTGCAGTGAGTCCAGAGAGTGCACTGGCACCACTGGGGATGCACTGCAGTGAGTCCAGAGAGTGCACTGGCACCACTTGGGATGCACTGCAGTGAGTCCAGAGAGTGCATTAGCACCACTGGGGATGCATTGACGCGAGTCCAGAGAGTGCACTGGCACCACTGGGGATGCAGTGCAGTGAGTCCAGAGAGTGCACTGGTACCACTGGGGATGCAGTGCAGTGAGTCCAGAGAGTGCACTGGCACCACTGGGGATGCAGTGCAGTGAGTCCACAGAGGGCACTGGAACCACTGGGGATGCGGTGGCGGGAGTCCAGAGAGTGCTTTGGCACCACTCAGGGTGCAGTGCGGTGAGACCAGAGAGTGCACTGGCACCACTGGGGATGCAGTACAGTGAGTCCAGAGAGTGCACTGGCACCACTGGGGATGCAGTGCAGTGAGTCCAGAGAGTGCACTGGCACCACTGGGGATGCACTGCAGTGAGTCCAGAGTGCACTAGCACCACTGGGGATGCAGTGCAGTGAGTCCAGAGAGTGCACTGGCACCACCGGGAATGCACTGCAGAGAGTCCAGAGAGTGCACTGGCACCACTGGGGATGCACTGCAGTGAGTCCAGAGAGTGCACTGGCACCACTGGGGATGTGTCCAGTGAGTCCAGTGAGTGCACTGGCACCACTGGGGATGCAGTGCAGTGAGTCCAGAGAGTACATTGGCACCAGTGGGGATGCAGTGCAGTGAGTCCAGAGAGTGCACTGGCACCACTGGGGATGCCCTGCAGTGAGTCCAGAGAGTGCACTGGCACCACTGGGGATGCAGTGCAGTGAGTCCAGAGAGTGCACTGGCAACACTGGGGATGCACTGCAGTGAGTCCAGAGTGCACTAGCACCACTGGGGATGCACTGCAGTGAGTCCAGAGAGTGCACTGGCACCACTGGGGATGCACTGCAGTGAGTCCAGAGAGTGCACTGTCACTACTGGGGATGCAGTGCAGTGAGTCCAGAGAGTGCACTGGCACCACTGGGGATGCACTGCAGTGAGTCCAGAGATTGCACTGGCACCACTGGGGATGCAGTACAGTGAGTCCACACAGTGCACTGGCACCACTGGGGATGCAGTGCAGTGAATCCAGTGAGTGCACTGGCACCACTGGGGATGCACTGCAGTGAGTCCAGAGAGTGCACTGGCACCACTGGGGATGCAGTGCAGTGAGTCCAGAGAGTGCACTGGCACCACTGGGGATGCAGTGCAGTGAGTCCAGAGATTGCACTGGCACCACTGGGGATGCAGTACAGTGAGTCCACACAGTGCACTAGCACCACTGGGGATGCAGTGCAGTGAGTCCAGAGAGTGCACTGGCACCACTGGTGATGCAGTGCAGTGAGTCCAGAGAGTGCACTGGCACCACTGGTGATGCACTGCTGTGAGTCCAGAGAGTGCTCTTGCACCACAGGGGATGCAGTGCAGTGACTCAAGAGAGTGCACTGGCAGCACTGGGGATGCAGTGCAGTGAGTCCAGAGAGTGCACTGGCACCACTGGAGATGCAGTACAGTGAGTCCAGAGAGTGCAATGGCACCACTGCGGATGCACTGCAGTGAGTCCAGAGAGTGCACTGGCTCCACTGGGGATGCACTGCAGTGAGTCCAGAGAGTGCACTGGCACCACTGGGGATGCACTGCAGTGAGTCCAGAGAGTGTACTGGCACCACTGGGGATGCACTGAAGTGAGTCCAGAGAGTGCACTGGCACCACTGAGAATGCACTTCAGTGAGTCCAGAGAGTGCACTGGCACCACTGGGGATGCACTGCAGTGAGTCCACAGAGTGCACTAGCACCACTGGGGATGCAGTGCAGTGAGTCCAGAGAGTGCGCTGGAACCACTGGGGATGCAGTGCAGTGAGTCCAGAGAGTGCACTGGCACCACTGGGGATGCAGTGCAGTGAGTCCAGAGAGTGCACTGGCACCACTGGGGATGCAGTGCAGTGAGTCCAGTGAGTGCACTGGCACCACTGGGGATGCAGTGCAGTGAGTCCAGAGAGTGCACTGGCACCACTGGGGAAGCAGTGCAGTGAGTCCAGAGAGTGCAGTGGCACCACTGGGGATGCAGTGCAGTGAGTCCAGAGAGTGCACTGGCAGCACTGGGGATGCAGTGCAGTGAGTCCAGAGAGTGCACTGGCACCACTGGGGATGCACTTCAGTGAGTCCAGAGAGTGCACTGGCACCACTGGGGATGCAGTGCTGTGACTCCAGAGAGTGCACTGGCACCACTGGGGATGCAGTGCAGTGAGTCCAGAGAGTGCACTGGCACCACTGGGGATGCGGTGCCGGGAGTCCAGAGAGTGCTTTGGCACCAGTGGGGATGCACTGCAGTTACTCCAGAGACTGCACTGGCACCACTGGGGATGCAGTGCAGTGAGTCCAGAGAGTGCACTGGCACCACTGGGGATGCACTGGAGTGAGTCCAGAGAGTGCACTGTCTCCACTGGGGATGCAGTGCAGTGAGTCCACAGAGTGCACTGGCACCACTGGGGATGCAGTGCAGTGAGTCCAGAGAGTGCACTGGCACCACTGGGGATGCACTGCAGTGAATCCAGTGAGTGCACTGGCACCACTGGGAATGCAGAGAAGTGAGTCCAGAGAGTGCACTGGCACCACTGGGGATGCAGTGCAGTGAGTCCAGAGAGTGCACTGGCACCCCTGGGGATGCAGTGCAGTGAGTCCAGAGAGTGCACTGGCACCACCTGTGATGCAGTGCAGTGAGTCCAGAGAGTGCACTGGCACCAATGGGGCTGCAGTGCAGTGAGTCCAAAGAGTGCACTGGCACCACTGGGAATGCACTGCAGTGAGTCCAGAGAGTGCACTGGCACCACTGGTGATGCAGTACAGTGAGTCCAGAGAGTGCACTGGCACCACTGGTGATGCAGTGCAGTGAGTCCAGAGAGTGCACTGGCACCACTGGGGATGCACTTCAGTGAGTCCAGAGATTGCACTGGCACCACTGGGGATGCAGTGCAGTGAGTCCAGAGAGTGCACTGGCACCACTGGGGATGCAGTGCATTGAGTCCAGAGAGTGCACTGGCACAACTGGGGATGCACTTCAGTGAGTCCAGAGAGTGCACTGACACCACTGGGGATGCACTTCAGTGAGTCCAGAGAGTGCACTGGCACCACTGGGGATGCAGTGCAGTGAGTCCAGAGATTGCACAGGCACCACTGGGGATGCAGTGCTGTGACTCCAGAGAGCGCACAGGCACCACTGGGGATGCAGTGCAGTGAGTCCAGAGAGTGCACTGGCACCACTCGGGATGCACTGCAGTGAGTCCAGAGAGTGCACTGGCACCAGTGGGGATGCACTGCAGTGAGTCCAGTGAGTGCACTGACACCACTGGGGAAGCAGTGCAGTGAGTCCAGAGAGTGCAGAGGCACCACTGGTGATGCAGTTTAGTGAGTCCAGAGAGTGCACTGGCACCACTGGGGATGCAGTGCAGTGAATCCAGTGAGTGCACTGGCACCACTGGGGAACAGTGCAGTGAGTCCAGAGAGTGCACTGGCACCACTGGGGATGCAGTCCAGTGAGTCCAGAGAGTGCACTGGCACCACTGGGGATGCATTGCAGTGAGTCCAGAGAGTGCACTGGCACCACTGGGGATGCAGTGCAGTGAGTCCAGAGAGTGCGCTGGAACCACTGGGGATGCAGTGCAGTGAGTCCAGAGAGTGCACTGGCACCACTGGGGATGCAGTGCAGTGAGTCCAGAGAGTGCACTGGCACCAGTGGGGATGCACTGCAGTGAGTCCAGTGAGTGCACTGGCACCACTGGGGATGCAGTGCAGTGAGTCCAGAGAGTGCACTGGCACCACTGGGGAAGCAGTGCAGTGAGTCCAGAGAGTGCAGTGGCACCACTAGGGATGCAGTGCAGTGAGTCCAGAGAGTGCACTGGCAGCACTGGGGATGCACTGCAGTGAGTCCAGAGAGTGCACTGGCACCACTGGGGATGCACTGCAGTGAGTCCAGAGAGTGCACTGGCACCACTGGGGATGCAGTGCAGTGAGTCCAGAGAGTGCACTGGCACCACTGAGAATGCACTTCAGTGAGTCCTGAGAGTGCACTGGCACCACTGGGGATGCAGTGCAGTGAGTCCAGAGATTGCACTGGCACCACTGGGGATGCAGTGCTGTGACTCCAGAGAGCGCACAGGCACCACTGGGGATGCAGTGCAGTGAGTCCAGAGAGTGCACTGGCACCACTGGGGATGCACTGCAGTGAGCCCAGAGAGTGCACTGGCACCAGTGGGGATGCACTGCAGTGAGTCCAGTGAGTGCACTGGCACCACTGGGGAAGCAGTGCAGTGAGTCCAGAGAGTGCAGAGGCACCACTGGTGATGCAGTTTAGTGAGTCCAGAGAGTGCACTGGCACCACTGGGGATGCACTGCAGTGAATCCAGTGAGTGCACTGGCACCACTGGGGATACAGTGCAGTGAGTCCAGAGAGTGCACTGGCACCACTGGGGATGCAGTGCAGTGAGTCCAGAGAGTGCACTGGCACCACTGGGGATGCATTGCAGTGAGTCCAGAGAGTGCACTGGCAACACAGATGATGCAGTACACTGAGTCCAGTGAGTGCACTGGCACCACTGGGGATGTAGTGCAGTGACTCGAGAGAGTGCACTTGCACCACTGGGGATGCAGTGCAGTGAGTCCAGAGAGTGCACTGGCACCACTGGGGATGCACTGCAGTGAGTCCAGAGAGTGCACTGGCACCACTGGGGATGCAGTGCAGTGAGTCCAGAGAGTGCACTGGCACCACTGGGGATGCACTGCAGTGAGTCCAGAGATTGCACTGGCACCACTGGGGATGCAGTGCAGTGAGTCCAGAGACTTCACTGGCACCACTGGGAATGCAGAGAAGTGAGTGCAGAGAGTGCACTGGCACCACTGGGGATGCAGTGCAGTGAGTCCAGAGAGTGCACTGGCACCCCTGGGGATGCAGTGCAGTGAGTCCAGAGAGTGCACTGGCACCACCTGTGATGCAGTGCAGTGAGTCCAGAGAGTGCACTGGCACCAATGGGGCTGCAGTGCAGTGAGTCCAAAGAGTGCACTGGCACCACTGGGAATGCACTGCAGTGAGTCCAGAGAGTGCACTGGCACCACTGGTGATGCAGTACAGTGAGTCCAGAGAGTGCACTGGCACCACTGGGGATGCAGTACCGTGAGTCCAGAGAGTGCACTGGCACCACTGGGGATGCACTTCAGTGAGTCCAGAGATTGCACTGGCACCACTGGGGATGCAGTGCAGTGAGTCCAGAGAGTGCACTGGCACCACTGGGGATGCAGTGCATTGAGTCCAGAGAGTGCACTGGCACAACTGGGGATGCACTTCAGTGAGTCCAGAGAGTGCACTGACACCACTGGGGATGCAGTGCAGTGAGTCCACAGAGTGCACTAGCACCACTGGGGATGCAGTGCAGTGAGTCCAGAGAGTGCGCTGGAACCACTGGGGATGCAGTGCAGTGAGTCCAGAGAGTGCACTGGCACCACTGGGGATGCAGTGCAGTGAGTCCAGAGAGTGCACTGGCACCACTGGGGATGCACTGCAGTGAGTCCAGTGAGTGCACTGTCACCACTGGGGATGCAGTACAGTGAGTCCAGAGAGTGCACTGGCACCACTGGGGAAGCAGTGCAGTGAGTCCAGAGAGTGCAGTGGCACCACTAGGGATGCAGTGCAGTGAGTCCAGAGAGTGCACTGGCAGCACTGGGGATGCAGTGCAGTGAGTCCAGAGAGTGCACTGGCACCACCGGGGATGCAGTGCAGTGAGTCCAGAGAGTGCACTGGCACCACTGGGGATGCAGTGCAGTGAGTCCAGAGAGTGCACTGGCACCACTGAGAATGCACTTCAGTGAGTCCAGAGAGTGCACTGGCACCACTGGGGATGCAGTGCAGTGAGTCCAGAGATTGCACTGGCACCACAGGGGATGCAGTGCTGTGACTCCAGAGAGCGCACAGGCACCACTGGGGATGCAGTACAGTGAGTCCAGAGAGTGCACTGGCACCACTCGGGATGCACTGCAGTGAGTCCAGAGAGTGCACTGGCACCAGTGGGGATGCACTGCAGTGAGTCCAGTGAGTGCACTGGCACCACTGGGGAAGCAGTGCAGTGAGTCCAGAGAGTGCAGAGGCACCACTGGTGATGCAGTTTAGTGAGTCCAGAGAGTGCACTGGCACCACTGGGGATGCAGTGCAGTGAGTCCAGTGAGTGTACTGGCACCACTGGGGATGCACTGCAGTGAGTCCAGAGAGTGCACTGGCACCACTGAGAATGCACTTCAGTGAGTCCAGAGAGTGCACTGGCACCACTGGGGATGCACTTCAGTGAGTCCAGAGAGTGCACTGGCACCACTGGGGATGCACTGCAGTGAGTCCAGAGAGTGCACTGGCACCACTGGGGATGCAGTGCTGTGACTCCAGAGAGTGCACTGGCACCACTGGGGATGCAGTGCAGTGAGTCCAGAGAGTGCACTGGCACCACTGGGGATGCGGTGCCGGGAGTCCAGAGAGTGCTTTGGCACCAGTGGGGATGCACTGCAGTTACTCCAGAGACTGCACTGGCACCACTGGGGATGCAGTGCAGTGAGTCCAGAGAGTGCACTGGCACCACTGGGGATGCACTGGAGTGAGTCCAGAGAGTGCACTGTCACCACTGGGGATGCAGTGCAGTGAGTCCACAGAGTGCACTGGCACCACTGGGGATGCAGTGCAGTGAGTCCAGAGAGTGCACTGGCACCACTGTGGATGCACTGCAGTGAATCCAGTGAGTGCACTGGCACCACTGGGGATACAGTGCAGTGAGTCCAGAGAGTGCACTGGCACCACTGGGGATGCAGTGCAGTGAGTACAGAGAGTGCACTGGCACCACTGGGGATGCATTGCAGTGAGTCCAGAGAGTGCACTGGCACCACAGATGATGCAGTACACTGAGTCCAGTGAGTGCACTGGCACCACTGGGGATGTAGTGCAGTGACTCGAGAGAGTGCACTTGCACCACTGGGGATGCAGTGCAGTGAGTCCAGAGAGTGCACTGGCACCACTGGGGATGCAGTGCAGTGAGTGCAGAGAGTGCACTGGCACCACTGGGGATGCAGTGCAGTGAGTCCAGAGAGTGCACTGGCACCCCTGGGGATGCAGTGCAGTGAGTCCAGAGAGTGCACTGGCACCACCTGTGATGCAGTGCAGTGAGTCCAGAGAGTGCACTGGCACCAATGGGGCTGCAGTGCAGTGAGTCCAAAGAGTGCACTGGCACCACTGGGAATGCACTGCAGTGAGTCCAGAGAGTGCACTGGCACCACTGGTGATGCAGTACAGTGAGTCCAGAGAGTGCACTGGCACCACTGGGGATGCAGTGCAGTGAGTCCAGAGAGTGCACTGGCACCACTGGGGATGCACTTCAGTGAGTCCAGAGATTGCACTGGCACCACTGGGGATGCAGTGCAGTGAGTCCAGAGAGTGCACTGGCACCACTGGGGATGCAGTGCATTGAGTCCAGAGAGTGCACTGGCACAACTGGGGATGCACTTCAGTGAGTCCAGAGAGTGCACTGACACCACTGGGGATGCAGTGCAGTGAGTCCATAGAGTGCACTGGCAGCACTGGGGATGCACTGCAGTGAGTCCAGAGAGTACACTGGCACCAGTGGGGATGCAGTGCAGTGAGTCCAGAGAGTGCAGTGGCACCACTGGGGATGCACTGCAGTGAGTCCAGAGAGTGCACTGGCACCACTGGGGATGTGTCCAGTGAGTCCAGTGAGTGCACTGGCACCACTGGGGATGCAGTGCAGTGAGTCCAGAGAGTACACTGGCACCAGTGGGGATGCAGTGCAGTGAGTCCAGAGAGTGCACTGGCACCACTGGGGATGCAGTGCAGTCAGTCCAGTGAGTGCACTGGCACCACTGGGGGTGCACTCCAGTGAGTCCAGAGAGTGCACTGGCACCACTGGGGATGCAGTGCAGTGAGTCCACAGAGTGCACTAGCACCACTGGGGATGCAGTGCAGTGAGTCCAGAGAGTGCGCTGGAACCACTGGGGATGCAGTGCAGTGAGTCCAGAGAGTGCACTGGCACCACTGGGGATGCAGTGCAGTGAGTCAAGAGAGTGCAGTGGCACCACTGGGGATGCAGTGCAGTGAGTCCAGAGAGTGCACTGGCAGCACTGGGGATGCAGTGCAGTGAGTCCAGAGAGTGCACTGGCACCACTGGGGATGCAGTGCAGTGAGTCCAGAGAGTGCAGTGGCACCACTAGGGATGCAGTGCAGTGAGTCCAGAGAGTGCACTGGCAGCACTGGGGATGCAGTGCAGTGAGTCCAGAGAGTGCACTGGTACCACTGGGGATGCAGTTCAGTGAGTCCAGAGAGTGCACTGGCACCACTGGGGATGCAGTGCAGTGAGTCCAGAGAGTGCACTGGCACCACTGAGAATGCACTTCAGTGAGTCCAGAGAGTGCACTGGCACCACTGGGGATGCAGTGCAGTGAGTCCAGAGATTGCACTGGCACCACTGGGGATGCAGTGCTGTGACTCCAGAGAGCGCACAGGCACCACTGGGGATGCAGTGCAGTGAGTCCAGAGAGTGCACTGGCACCACTGGGGATGCACTGCAGTGAGCCCAGAGAGTGCACTGGCACCAGTGGGGATGCACTGCAGTGAGTCCAGTGAGTGCACTGGCACCACTGGGGAAGCAGTGCAGTGAGTCCAGAGAGTGCAGAGGCACCACTGGTGATGCAGTTTAGTGAGTCCAGAGAGTGCACTGGCATCACTGGGGATGCAGTGCAGTGAGTCCAGTGAGTGTACTGGCACCACTGGGGATGCACTGCAGTGAGTCCAGAGAGTGCACTGGCACCACTGAGAATGCACTTCAGTGAGTCCAGAGAGTGCACTGGCACCACTGGGGATGCACTGCAGTGAGTCCAGAGAGTGCACTGGCACCACTGGGGATGCACTGCAGTGAGTCCAGAGAGTGCACTGGCACCACTGGGGATGCAGTGCTGTGACTCAAGAGAGTGCACTGGCACCACTGGGGATGCTAGGCCTAGGAAGTGCTGGGGGAAGAACGTTAGGTTTACTCCTCTATATATTACCCCGAAGTGGGCTTTTGCTCATGTTTGGTGTAGGGTAAACCCAGTGAGTAGTGGGAATCAGTGAGTAAATCCTGCTAGAATGGCAAAGACGGCGCCTATGGATAGGACGTAGTGGAAGTGGGCAACTACGTAGTACGTGTCGTGCAGGGCGATGTCTAGGGAAGAGTTTGCAAGAACGATTCCTGTTAATCCTCCGATGGTAAATAGGAAGATAAATCCTAGAGCTCATAGTATTGGGGGGAGTCTCATTTGATTGTTCCTCCGTGCAGGGTGGCTAGTCAGCTAAATACTTTGATTCCGGTAGGGATGGCAATGATTATAGTGGCTGATGTAAAGTAGGCTCGGGTATCAACGTCTATTCCTACTGTAAACATGTGGTGAGCTCAGACGATGAATCCTAGGAAGCCGATGGATAGTATGGCTCAGACTATTCCCATGTAGCCGAAGGGCTCCTTTTTGCCTGAGTAGTACGTGACTACGTGTGAGATGATTCCGAACCCCGGTAGGATCAGAATATAGACTTCTGGGTGTCCGAAGAATCAGAATAGGTGTTGGTACAGGATTGGGTCTCCTCCTCCAGCGGGGTCGAAGAATGTGGTGTTTAGGTTTCGATCAGTTAGTAATATTGTAATACCGGCGGCGAGTACGGGGAGTGATAGAAGGAGTAGGATGGCGGTAATTAGTACGGATCAGACAAATAGTGGGGTTTGGTATTGTGAGAGTGCGGGGGGTTTTATGTTGATGGCTGTGGTGATAAAGTTGATGGCCCCAAGGATGGAGGAGATACCGGCTAAGTGGAGTGAGAAGATAGCCAGGTCTACTGAAGCTCCGGCGTGGGCAAGGTCACCTGCTAGGGGAGGGTAGACAGTTCAGCCTGTGCCGGCGCCAGCTTGTACAGTGGATGAGGCTAGTAGGAGGAGGAATGATGGGGGGAGGAGTCAAAAGCTTATGTTGTTTATTCGCGGGAATGCTATGTCGGGGGCACCGATTATGAGGGGGACTAATCAGTTGCCGAATCCTCCGATCATGATGGGTATGACTATAAAGAAGCTTATTACAAAGGCGTGAGCGGTAACGATTACATTGTAAATTTGGTCGTCGCCTAGGAGAGTTCCTGGTTGTCCTAGTTCTGCGCGGATTAATAGGCTGAGTGCGGTGCCGACTATTCCTGCTCATGCCCCGAAGATGAGGTACAGGGTGCCAATATCCTTATGGTTAGTGGAAAATAGTCATCGGTTGATGAAGGTGACGGGTAAGATGGCTGAGTGTTGAAGCGTTAGGCTGTAGTCCTTTTTAGAGAGGTTTAATTCCTCTTCTTATCGGCTCTGTAGTGAAATTCATGTTGAGTTGCAAGCTCATCGATGCGCACTAGGGTGCGTCAGGGTCTTTGTAGGCAGAAGCCAATTGGTTTAGGCATTTAGCTGTTAACTAGAGTTTTGTGGGATCGAAGCCCATCTGTCTAGGGAGGCTTTAGCTTAATTAAAGCGTCTGACTTGCATTCAGAAGATACAGGTTAATATTCTGTAAGTCTTAATGTGCAGAAACTAAGAGGGTTTAACTCTTATTTAAGGCTTTGAAGGCCTTCGGTTTGGGGTGTTATCCTAAGTTTCTAGACAATGGCATGTATTATTGGGGACAGGGGAAGTAAGAGGATTGATAGTGAGGCAAGGACCGCAGTAGGTGTGCTTGGGGCTTTGCTAGTGTATCATTGTTTTATGTGGTTAGAGGAGTTGGGGGGAAGGGTAATTGTTGAGTGGTATGCGAGGCGTAGGTAGAAGAAGAGGCTGAGCAGTGATAGCATGGCAATTGCCATGGCTGCTGGTGTTATTTCCTGTTTAGTTAGTTCTTGGATGATAAGTCACTTTGGTATAAAGCCTGTTAATGGGGGGAGGCCTGCTAGGGATAAAAGTACTAGTATTAGGGTGGCGTTTAGCACTGGGGTTTTTGTTCATGAGGTTGTGATCATGGATAGGTTAAGGGCTTTGATTTTGTTAAGGGCTAGGAATACGGCTGATGTTATGATTGTGTATAGGTAGAAGGTAAGTAAGGCCAATTTGGGGCTGTAAACTAGGATGATGGCGATTCAGCCTAAGTGGGAGATGGACGAGAAGGCTAGGATTTTGCGTGTTTGTGTTTGGTTCAGTCCTATTCAGCCTCCTAGTGCTGTTGAGGCTAGGGCCATGGCGGTGAGTAGAGCTGGGTCGAGGGATTTGGATGTTAGTAGGAGCAGGGTTAGTGGGGGGAATTTTATGAGGGTCGAGAGTAGCAGGGCTGTTATTAGTGGCGATCCTTGTAGTACTTCTGGGAATCAGAAGTGAAATGGCACTAGGCCCAGTTTAATAGCGATTGCTGCTGTCAGTAGTAGACAGGAGGTTGGGTGGTTTATTTGTGTGATGTCTCATTGGCCGGTGACTCAGGCATTGGTTATGCTAGAGAATAGGACCAGGGCGGAAGCAGCTGCTTGGGTTAGGAAGTATTTCGTTGCGGCTTCTACTGCTCGTGGGTGGTGGGATTTGGCAATTAGGGGAATGATGGCTAGTGCGTTGATCTCCAGTCCTGTCCAGGCCAGAACTCAGTGGTTGCTGGAAATTGTGATTGTGGTGCCCAAGATGAGGCTGAAGGTTATGATTGGGGTCGCGTAAGGGTTCATTAGTAGAGGAGGGGGTTAAACCATCATTTTCGGGGTATGGGCCCGATAGCTTGATTAGCTGACTCTACTAGAAAATAATATAAGGGAAGTATGGAGAATTTTGATTTCTCTTGTGTGGGTTCAATTCCTACTTTTCTAAGGTCAACAGGAAATGAGAGGGCTGTTATACCTCTATGTTCACTTTATCATAGTGACCCTTTGTAGTTCAGGCACATTTCCTTATGTAAGGAGGTAGGCCTGCATAGCAGATAGGTATGCTGATGTGTCAGAGGCACAGAGCTAGTGTGAGGGGTAGGAAGTTTTTTCATAGTAGGTGCATTAGTTGGTCATATCGGAATCGTGGGTATGAAGCTCGGACCCATAAGAAACCAGAAGATAGTAGGAGGACTTTTGTGGCTAGGATGACGGGGAATAGTTCTGTGGGTGGCCCTAGGGCGCTTGGGTTTAGGAATATGATGGCTGTAAGTGTATTTATTAGCATAATGTTCGCATATTCAGCTAGGAAGAATAAGGCGAAGGGTCCTGCGGCGTATTCAACGTTAAACCCTGAGACTAGCTCAGATTCACCCTCTGTGAGGTCAAAAGGAGCTCGGTTTGTCTCTGCTAGGGTGGATACGTATCATATTATTGCTAGGGGTCATGAGGAGAAAATGAAGTATAGAGGCTCCTGTGCGATGGCAAAGGAGCTGAGTGTGTAGCTTCCGCTTAGTATGATTATTGATAGCAGGATTATGGCCAGTGTCACTTCGTATGAAATGGTCTGTGCTACTGCCCGTAGGGCTCCGATTAGTGCGTATTTTGAGTTCGAGGCTCAGCCTGATCATAGGACTGAGTAGACGGCTAGGCTTGACATGGCTATTAGGAAGAGAACTCCGAGGTTTAGATCTGCTAGGGGAAATGGGAGTGGTAGTGGTGCTCAAGTGGTGAGGGCTAGGACAAGGGCTAGTATTGGTATCAGAATGAATAGAAGTGGGGAAGAGGTAGAGGGTCGGATGGGCTCTTTGGTAAATAGTTTCAGTCCGTCCGCAAATGGTTGAAGTAGGCCAAAAGGCCCGACAACGTTAGGGCCTTTGCGGGATTGTATGTAGCTTAGGATTTTCCGTTCTACTAGGGTTAGGAAGGCTACGGCAATCAGGATTGGGATGATGTATAGGAGGGATATAACGAGGCAGCTTAGTGTTGTTATTTGAATCATGGGTGAAGCTAGGGAGAGGATTTGAACCTCTGGGGAAAGGGCTTAAGCCTTCTGCACTTGCCGGGCTCTGCCACTCTAGCTGGTCCTTTTCTAGGATTGAAAGTGGTGGGGGAAGGCCCTCTTCACGGTTTAGTTGGTTTCACTGCTTAGAGGGGGGGGGCGTGCTTGTGGTATTGGCCCCACTTTCCCGGTCCTTTCGTACTGGGGAGAGTGTGTCATAGATAGAAACCGACCTGGATTGCTCCGGTCTGAACTCAGATCACGTAGGACTGTTAATCGTTGAACAAACGAACCCTTAATAGCGGCTGCACCATTAGGATGTCCTGATCCAACATCGAGGTCGTAAACCCCCCTGTCGATATGGGCTCTTGAGGGGGATTGCGCTGTTATCCCTGGGGTAGCTTGGTCCATTAATCAATTATATTGGGTCTGGTCACTGTTAGCACTTTGAGGGGTAGCTCTAGGTAAAGAGGTATGGTCTTGTTTTTGGAGGATTTGTTCTCCTCCAAGGTCGCCCCAACCGAAAAATATCGACCAGGCTCTGCGATGGTAGTGGCCCCAGTGGGGTTGATTGAGGATTCGCGGTGGTCGTTGATTTTTAAGTTCCACAGGGTCTTCTCGTCTTATGTTCACATCCCCGCTTTTGCACGGGGAGATCAATTTCACTGATTATCTGTGAGAGACAGTTAAGACCTCGTTTAGCCATTCATACAAGTCTCGATTTATGGGACAATTGATTGCGCTATCTTTGCACGGTTAGGATACCGCGGCCGTTAAACCTAAGTCACCGGGCAGGCATCACCTTCAATACTTGTTTAATTTGCTGAAGGCTATGTTTTTGGTAAACAGTCGGGCCTTATTAATTTGCCGAGTTCCTTTCACAGATTTTAATCGCTCTTATAGGCGCTCCTGAGTCGGGTTAACAGGGTTAGTTAATACGTGGTCTTGTAGGGGTTTTTGTATCTGTCTAGGTCTGTTAATAATGTTTCTATGTAAGCTTGCGCCGTTAGAGGGGTGTGGCCCTGTACATGAGGGGCCTAGGATGATTCCTAGGATTGTTATGAGGATGGCAGCGGTTTTGGTGATAAGGGGTATGGTTATTGGGGGGGTTTTGGTTGGTGTGATGAAAGAGGTAATGATTATTCCTGCTGTAATGCTGCCTGGGGCGAGTCGGGTTAGGGGGGCGGTGATTAGTGGGTTGTTTTCGTTTATTGATACTATTGGGGGGATTCGGGTTTGTCCAGCTTGGACTAGGATGGTTATGCGGATGCTGTAGGTTGCGGTGAATGCTGTGGCTATAAGGGTTAGGAGTAGGGCTCAAGTATTTAGGTATGATGTGTTTAAGCTTTCGATGATGAGGTCTTTTGAGTAGAATCCGGCTAGGAATGGGGTTCCTATCAGCGCCAGGTTTCCGATGGTTAGGCAGGAAGTAGTGACTGGGAGTATTTTCTGTAGGCCTCCTATCTTTCGGATATCTTGTTCTCCGTTTAGGTTGTGGATGATAGACCCTGAGCATAGGAATAGTATGGCTTTAAAGAAGGCATGGGTTGAGATGTGTAGGAAGGCTAGTTGTGGGAGGTTTAGTCCGATAGTGACTATTATTAGTCCTAGTTGGCTGGATGTTGAGAAAGCAATGATTTTTTTGATGTCATTTTGGGTTAGGGCGCATGTGGCAGCGAATAGGGTTGATAGAGCACCTAGGCATAGGCAGGCAGTTAGGGCTGTCTGGTTGGTGGCTAGCAGGGGGTGCATGCGGATGAGCAGGAAGATTCCGGCTACTACTATGGTACTGGAAGTAGGGCTGATACTGGGGTGGGGCCTTCTATTGCTGCGGGCAGTCATGGGTGGAGTCCAAATTGGGCGGATTTTCCTGCGGCTGCGAGGATTAATCCTATGAGGGGGAGGATTGGGGTTTGGTGGGGGTGTACGGCTTGTTGGATCTCTCAGGTGTTGAATGTTGAAGCTAGTCATGCTATGCTCAGGATCAGTCCGATGTCTCCGATTCGGTTGTAGATTACGGCTCGTAGGGCGGCGGTGTTGGCATCTGCTCGGCCTTGTCATCAGCCGATGAGAAGGAAGGACATGATTCGTACTCCTTCCCAGCCTACGAATAGGAGGAATATGTTGTTTGCGGTTGTTAGGAGGAGTATGGCGACTAGGAATGTCAGTAGGTAGGTGAAAAATTTTGTTACGTATGGCTCTGAGGCCATGTATCATATGGCGAATTGTAGGATTGATCATGTTACAAATAGGGCGATTGGAAGAAATGTTATTGAGTATTGGTCTATTTTTAGGCTCAGGGGGATTTTAAAGTTTATAATGAATTTTCACTCCCAGTGGCAGGTGACAGATTCTACTCCCGAGTAGATGAATGCGGTTGTAGGGGCTAGGCTAATTAGGAATGCGGTTTTAACAGCGCGGGTGGTGGCTTGTGGGGTGTTTTTAAAGTTTTTAAATAGAAATGGCAGGATGATTGGGGTTAGGAGGATTGTCAGCGTGAGTAGTGTGAGGGAGTTGATTAGTAGTGTGGGGTTCACTATTTTTACTTGGATTTGCACCAAGATGGGTGGTTCCTAAGACCAGTGGATTGCTGTTATCCTTTAAAAGTAAGGGGGCTGAGGTTTTAGGCTCAGATGTAAGAGTTAGCAGCTCTTGTTGGTTAAACCCTCCCCTCGGCAGGTAAGAAGGTTTGAACTTCTATTCTTAGAATCACAGTCTAATGTTTGGTTTAAACTATACTTGCATGAGGGGATTCCGGAGATCAGTTCGGGTTTGAGGATTAGGAGGAATATTGGGATAATGTGGAGTGTTATGAGCAGGTGTTCTCGCGTGGTTGAGTTTTGCATAGATGTGATGTGGGAGGGGATTGAGCCTCGTTGGGTCATTAGTAGTATGAATAAGGTGTAGGAGGCGGTTAGTAGGGTTGCGATTCCTGTTAGGATGATCGTGAAGGCAGATCAGTTGAATAAGGTGATTATAATGGTTAGCTCTGCTATGAGGTTTGTTGTTGGGGGTAAGGCTATGTTTGTTAGATTGGCCAGCAATCATCAGGTAGCTATGAGTGGTAGGAGAGGTTGTAGGCCTCGTGTGAGTAGTAGAATTCGGCTGTGCGTACGTTCATAGTTTGTGTTGGCTAGGCAGAATAGTATGGAGGAAGTTAGTCCATGGGAAATTATTAGGATCATTGCCCCTGAGAATGATCAGTGGGTTTGGATTATTCCTGCGGCGATAACTAGGCCTATGTGGCTAACGGATGAATAAGCGATTAGTGATTTTAGGTCTGTCTGTCGTAGGCAGATTGAGCTAGTCATTAGGGCGCCTCATAGGGCCAGGGTTAGGAAGGGGTAGTGCAGGAGGTTGGACAGTGGGCCCATAAATAGAGTGACTCGTATAATTCCGTATCCTCCTAGCTTTAGTAGTAGGGCGGCGAGGAGTATTGAGCCTGCGATGGGTGCTTCTACGTGGGCTTTTGGCAGTCAGAGGTGTAGGCCGTATAGTGGGGCTTTTACTATGAATGCTATGAGCAGTGCTAGACCTGATAGTATTCCTGTCCATGAGGTGGATAGGGTTGGGTGGGTTAGTTGTAGGGTTGGCAGGTGCAGGGTGCCAATTTTCACGTATAGGTGTATGATTGTGATTAGCAGGGGTAGAGAGCTTACTGGCGTGTAGAATAGCAGGTAGATGCCAGCGCTTAGGCGTTCTGGTTGGTTCCCCCATCGGGTGATTAAGATTAGGGTGGGAATGAGGGTTGCTTCAAATGAGATGTAAAATAGTGCTAGTTCTGTGGTGGAAAAGGCTAGTAGGATGAATGGCTGGACTGCGACTAAGGTTGAGATAAAGATTCGTTTGCGTTGTAGGGGTTCTTGTTGCAGGTGGTTTTGGCTTGCTATGATTATGAGTGGGAGTAGTCAGCAGGATAGTACTAGGAGGGGGGATGAGATTTGGTCAATTCCTGTTCAGTTGGATAAAAATTTGTAGGGGTAGTAGGTTGGGATTAATCACTGTAGGCTTAGGGCAGCGATTAGGAGGCTGTATAAGGTGGTGTTAGTCCATAGAAATTTTGGTGGAGACAGCAGGGCTGTTGGAAGAAGTATGATTGTGGGTAGGATGATTTTTAGCATTGCAGGAGGTTTAGGTTGTGTAGATGGTCGGAGCCATGTGTGCGGGTGGAGGCTACTAGGATGGCCAGGCCTGTGCCCGCCTCACACGCTGAGAAGGTTAGCATGAGAATTGGTACCATGGTGAATGAGGAGACTTGGTTTTCGATGGATCATATTGATAGGCCTACGAATATCGATAATATTATGCTTTCAAGGCATAGTAGGGCGGATACTAGGTGGGTTCGGTGGAAGGCTAGTCCTAGTCCGCTGAAAATGAAGGCTGAGTAGAAGCTTAAATGTAGGGGCGACATAAGAAAGTTACAGGGTTGGCTGTAATCTGCTGGGTCGAAACCAGCTATCTTTTTGGTTAGACTAACTTTCTGTTATTCTGCTCATTCTAGGCCCCCTTGAATTCACTCGTAGGCCAGTCCGAGTGTTAGGAGAAGGAGGATCACTACAGTTCAGGTGAGGGTCATTAGGGGGGATTGGAGTTGGACGGCTCATGGCAGGGGGAGTAGGAGGGCGATTTCTAGGTCGAATAGGACGAACAGGATGGCTACTGAGGAAGAATCGGACTGAGAATGGTAATCGAGCAGATCCAAGTGGGTCGAATCCACATTCGTACGGTGAGAGTTTCTCTGAGTCGGGGTTTATTTGGGCGAGTCAGAAGTTTAATGCGGTTAGGGCGGCGCTTAGGATTGATGATAGGGCGAATATGAACATGAGTGCGTTCATTGCTCTCCTCTGGGTTTATACCAGATTCTAGAGATTGGAAGTCAATTGTAATTAATATACTAGAAGAGCAAGATCCTCATCAGTAGATGGTTATGTAGAGGAATAGTCAGATGATGTCTACAAAGTGTCAGTATCAGGCTGCTGCCTCGAATCCGAAGTGGTGGTCTGATGTAAAGTGGAACTTGATCAGTCGGAAGAGGCAGACGGTCAGGAAGGAGGATCCGATGATTACGTGGAGTCCGTGGAATCCAGTGGCAACGAAGAAGGTAGATCCGTAGACGCTATCGGCGATTGAGAATGGGGCTTCGTGGTATTCTATTGCTTGTAGGGCTGTGAAGTAGAATCCCAGGAGGATCGTTAGGGTTAGGGCGTGGATGGCGTGTTTTCGGTTTCCTTCTGTGATGCTGTGATGGGCTCACGTTACGGTAACGCCTGAGGCTAGTAGGATGGCTGTGTTTAGTAGGGGGACTTCTATCGGGTTGAGTGGTTTAATTCCTGTTGGGGGTCATTGGCCTCCTAGTTCTGGGGTTGGGGCCAGGCTCGAGTGGAAGAACGCTCAGAAGAACCCTAAGAAGAAGAATGCTTCGGATGTGATGAAAAGGATTATGCCGTATCGTAGGCCTTTTTGGACTGTGGGAGTGTGATGGCCTTGGAAGGTGCTTTCTCGTACAATGTCTCGTCATCATTGGAGTATTACTAGGAGTATTGAGATGAGGCCTAGGGTTAGTAGTATGGATGAGTTGTAGTGGAATCACATGATTAATCCTGAGGTTGTGAGTAGGGCGGCGGCTGCCCCGAAGATTGGTCAAGGGCTTGGGTCAACTATGTGGTATGAGTGTGCTTGGTGTGCCATTAGATGTTTTCTTGTAAGTATAGGCTTAGAAGGAGCACGAAGACGTAGGCCTGGATTATGGCTACTGCTACTTCTAGGATGTAACCTGCTTATAAGATAGTCCGTATATAATGTATATTACTGGTACTATAGTATGTATGTATATGGGGTATATAAATTTATGCACGAATATGCATAACCAAATACCCCCGCCTCGGGGGGGGAGGGGGGGGGGGTTAAGCATAATGGCATAGATGGGGTAGAATTATTGGGGGCTTGCGGTTAGTTCCTGTAGTTGAGAACAATGGCGGCTTTTCGAGCCGCAGGCCTCGGGTAGTGTCCGGGCAGGAATAATGACTTATTTTATGTTTTTTTTAGGGATTTGCTTTGCGGTGGGTGTTTTGGGTGTGGCGTCGAATCCTTCGCCGTATTATGGGGTTGTTGGTTTGGTGTTAGCGTCTGTGGCGGGGTGCGGGTGGTTGCTGGGCCTTGGGGTTTCGTTCGTGGCTTTAGTGCTGTTTATGGTGTATTTGGGGGGTATGCTGGTGGTGTTTGTTTATTCAGTAGCTTTAGCAGCGGAGCCTTTCCCTGGGGCTTGGGGGGATTGACGGGTGATTGGATGTGCAGTAGCGTTTGTGGCAATTGTTTTTGGGGGGTTGGTGTTTGGGGGGTTTATGGGGGCTTGGAAGTTCGGGGTTTCTACTGTGAATAATGTTGGGGTGTTTGTTGTTCGGTCGGATTTTAGTGGAGTTTCCATGTTTTATTCACATGGGGCAGGGATGTTTTTAGTGGCGGGTTGGGGGCTGTTGTTGACTTTGTTTGTTGTATTGGAGCTTGTGCGGGGGTTGTCGCGGGGTGCTATTCGGGCGGTTTAGGGGTTAGGGTCAGAGAATAGTTTATTGAAAATGCCAGCTTTGGGAGCTGGAGATAAAGGTTTGAGTCCTTTTTTTCTGAGTTTGGGGTACTCTAAGAAGTGGTAAGTCTTCAATCTTTGGTTTACAAGACCAATGTTTTTATAAACTATTAGAGTATTTAGCAGTTGAGTATTTTGTTTTCTAGGGCGCTTGCGGCGGGGAGGAGAAATAGGAGGATAGTGAAGTAGGCGATTGAAGCGAGTTGGCCGATGATGATGAATGGGTGTTCGACGGGTTGGCTTCCTACTCATGTTAGGACGAGGAGGTCGGCGACTAGTACTCAGAATAGGAGCTGGGAGAGTGGTCGGAATGTTATTGCTCGTTGTTTTGATTTGTGCAGGAATGGGATTAGGAATAGGATCAGTACGGAGGTGGCCAGTGCTAATACGCCTCCTAGTTTATTTGGGATTGAACGTAGGATGGCGTAGGCGAATAGGAAGTATCATTCTGGCTTGATGTGTGGTGGGGTTACTAGCGGGTTTGCTGGGGTGAAGTTTTCTGGGTCTCCCAGGAGGTTAACCGCTCATGCTTCTTTCTTATGAGACGTTAGTAAACCAATTACATAGCCTTGTCAAGACTAAATCACAGGTAAAAATCCTGTACATCTCATGTGGCCAACCACTCCCAACTAGGATTCCAAGACGCCTCATCACCCATCATAGAAGAACTCGTTGAATTCCACGACCACGCCCTAATCGTTGCCCTAGCTATCTGCAGCCTAGTTCTCTACCTTTTAGCCCACATACTAACAGAAAAACTCTCGTCCAATGCTGTAGACGCCCAAGAAGTAGAGCTGATCTGGACAATCCTACCTGCTATCGTCCTGGTACTCCTCGCCCTCCCATCCCTACAAATCCTCTACATAATTGACGAAATCGACGAACCAGACCTCACCCTAAAAGCCATCGGCCACCAATGATACTGAAGCTACGAATACACAGACTTCAAAGACCTATCATTCGACTCCTACATAGTGCCCACCCCAGACTTACCCAACGGCCACTTCCGACTGCTAGAAGTTGACCACCGCGTAGTTATCCCAATAGAATCCCCCATCCGCGTAATCATTACTGCAGGAGACGTACTCCACTCCTGAGCAGTCCCAACGCTCGGAGTTAAAACAGACGCAATCCCAGGCCGACTAAACCAAACTTCATTCATTACCACCCGGCCTGGGATTTTTTACGGACAATGCTCAGAAATTTGCGGGGCTAATCACAGCTACATACCCATTGTAGTAGAATCAACCCCACTCCCACATTTCGAGGCCTGATCGTCCCTTCTATCATCATCCTAATCATTAAGAAGCTATGCAACAGCACTAGCCTTTTAAGCTAGCCAAAGAGGGACTTCCCCCTCCTTAATGATATGCCACAGCTTAACCCCGCACCATGATTTTCAATCATAATTATAACCTGATTAACCCTAGCACTCCTCATCCAACCAAAACTACTAGCCTTCACCACAACCAACCCCCCATCAAATAAGACCTCCCTCACTACCAAACCCACACCATGATCCTGACCATGAACCTAAGCTTCTTTGACCAATTTTCCAGCCCCAATCTATTCGGCATCCCCTTAATCCTACTATCCCTACTCTTCCCAGCCCTACTATTCCCGTCCCCAAACAACCGATGAATCAACAACCGCCTTTCTACTATCCAAACATGACTCCTTCACCTAATCACAAAACAACTAATAGTCCCACTCAACAAAAATGGCCACAAATGAGCCATAATATTTACATCCCTAATAATCATACTTCTTACAATCAACCTTCTAGGCCTCCTTCCATATACATTCACCCCAACCACCCAACTATCTATGAACATAGCCCTAGCCTTCCCACTATGGCTCGCCACACTACTAACAGGCCTACGAAACCAACCATCAGCCTCTTTAGCCCACCTATTACCCGAAGGTACCCCTACACCCCTAATCCCCGCACTAATCCTGATCGAAACAACCAGCCTACTAATCCGCCCCCTAGCCCTCGGAGTCCGCCTTACAGCCAACCTTACAGCAGGACACTTACTCATCCAACTCATCTCTACAGCCTCCATTGCATTAATACCCACCCTTCCTGCAGTATCCATCCTAACAATAATCATCCTACTACTCCTAACCATCCTAGAAGTAGCAGTAGCCATAATCCAGGCCTACGTCTTCGTGCTCCTTCTAAGCCTATACTTACAAGAAAACATCTAATGGCACACCAAGCACACTCATACCACATAGTTGACCCAAGCCCTTGACCAATCTTCGGGGCAGCCGCCGCCCTACTCACAACCTCAGGATTAATCATGTGATTCCACTACAACTCATCCATACTACTAACCCTAGGCCTCATCTCAATACTCCTAGTAATACTCCAATGATGACGAGACATTGTACGAGAAAGCACCTTCCAAGGCCATCACACTCCCACAGTCCAAAAAGGCCTACGATACGGCATAATCCTTTTCATCACATCCGAAGCATTCTTCTTCTTAGGGTTCTTCTGAGCGTTCTTCCACTCGAGCCTGGCCCCAACCCCAGAACTAGGAGGCCAACGACCCCCAACAGGAATTAAACCACTCAACCCGATAGAAGTCCCCCTACTAAACACAGCCATCCTACTAGCCTCAGGCGTTACCGTAACGTGAGCCCATCACAGCATCACAGAAGGAAACCGAAAACACGCCATCCACGCCCTAACCCTAACGATCCTCCTGGGATTCTACTTCACAGCCCTACAAGCAATAGAATACCACGAAGCCCCATTCTCAATCGCCGATAGCGTCTACGGATCTACCTTCTTCGTTGCCACTGGATTCCACGGACTCCACGTAATCATCGGATCCTCCTTCCTGACCGTCTGCCTCTTCCGACTGATCAAGTTCCACTTTACATCAGACCACCACTTCGGATTCGAGGCAGCAGCCTGATACTGACACTTCGTAGACGTCATCTGACTATTCCTCTACATAACCATCTACTGATGAGGATCTTGCTCTTCTAGTATATTAATTACAATTGACTTCCAATCTCTAGAATCTGGTATAAACCCAGAGGAGAGCAATGAACGCACTCATGTTCATATTCGCCCTATCATCAATCCTAAGCGCCGCCCTAACCGCATTAAACTTCTGACTCGCCCAAATAAACCCCGACTCAGAGAAACTCTCACCGTACGAATGTGGATTCGACCCACTTGGATCTGCTCGATTACCATTCTCAGTCCGATTCTTCCTCAGTAGCCATCCTGTTCGTCCTATTCGACCTAGAAATCGCCCTCCTACTCCCCCTGCCATGAGCCGTCCAACTCCAATCCCCCCTAATGACCCTCACCTGAACTGTAGTGATCCTCCTTCTCCTAACACTCGGACTGGCCTACGAGTGAATTCAAGGGGGCCTAGAATGAGCAGAATAACAGAAAGTTAGTCTAACCAAAAAGATAGCTGGTTTCGACCCAGCAGATTACAGCCAACCCTGTAACTTTCTTATGTCGCCCCTACATTTAAGCTTCTACTCAGCCTTCATTTTCAGCGGACTAGGACTAGCCTTCCACCGAACCCACCTAGTATCCGCCCTACTATGCCTTGAAAGCATAATATTATCGATATTCGTAGGCCTATCAATATGATCCATCGAAAACCAAGTCTCCTCATTCACCATGGTACCAATTCTCATGCTAACCTTCTCAGCGTGTGAGGCGGGCACAGGCCTGGCCATCCTAGTAGCCTCCACCCGCACACATGGCTCCGACCATCTACACAACCTAAACCTCCTGCAATGCTAAAAATCATCCTACCCACAATCATACTTCTTCCAACAGCCCTGCTCTCTCCACCAAAATTTCTATGGACTAACACCACCTTATACAGCCTCCTAATCGCTGCCCTAAGCCTACAGTGATTAATCCCAACCTACTACCCCTACAAATTTTTATCCAACTGAACAGGAATTGACCAAATCTCATCCCCCCTCCTAGTACTATCCTGCTGACTACTCCCACTCATAATCATAGCAAGCCAAAACCACCTGCAACAAGAACCCCTACAACGCAAACGAATCTTTATCTCAACCTTAGTCGCAGTCCAGCCATTCATCCTACTAGCCTTTTCCACCACAGAACTAGCACTATTTTACATCTCATTTGAAGCAACCCTCATTCCCACCCTAATCTTAATCACCCGATGGGGGAACCAACCAGAACGCCTAAGCGCTGGCATCTACCTGCTATTCTACACGCCAGTAAGCTCTCTACCCCTGCTAATCACAATCATACACCTATACGTGAAAATTGGCACCCTGCACCTGCCAACCCTACAACTAACCCACCCAACCCTATCCACCTCATGGACAGGAATACTATCAGGTCTAGCACTGCTCATAGCATTCATAGTAAAAGCCCCACTATACGGCCTACACCTCTGACTGCCAAAAGCCCACGTAGAAGCACCCATCGCAGGCTCAATACTCCTCGCCGCCCTACTACTAAAGCTAGGAGGATACGGAATTATACGAGTCACTCTATTTATGGGCCCACTGTCCAACCTCCTGCACTACCCCTTCCTAACCCTGGCCCTATGAGGCGCCCTAATGACTAGCTCAATCTGCCTACGACAGACAGACCTAAAATCACTAATCGCTTATTCATCCGTTAGCCACATAGGCCTAGTTATCGCCGCAGGAATAATCCAAACCCACTGATCATTCTCAGGGGCAATGATCCTAATAATTTCCCATGGACTAACTTCCTCCATACTATTCTGCCTAGCCAACACAAACTATGAACGTACGCACAGCCGAATTCTACTACTCACACGAGGCCTACAACCTCTCCTACCACTCATAGCTACCTGATGATTGCTGGCCAATCTAACAAACATAGCCTTACCCCCAACAAGAAACCTCATAGCAGAGCTAACCATTATAATCACCTTATTCAACTGATCTGCCTTCACGATCATCCTAACAGGAATCGCAACCCTACTAACCGCCTCCTACACCTTATTCATACTACTAATGACCCAACGAGGCTCAATCCCCTCCCACATCACATCTATGCAAAACTCAACCACGCGAGAACACCTGCTCATAACACTCCACATTATCCCAATATTCCTCCTAATCCTCAAACCCGAACTGATCTCCGGAATCCCCTCATGCAAGTATAGTTTAAACCAAACATTAGACTGTGATTCTAAGAATAGAAGTTCAAACCTTCTTACCTGCCGAGGGGAGGGTTTAACCAACAAGAGCTGCTAACTCTTACATCTGAGCCTAAAACCTCAGCCCCCTTACTTTTAAAGGATAACAGCAATCCACTGGTCTTAGGAACCACCCATCTTGGTGCAAATCCAAGTAAAAATAGTGAACCCCACACTACTAATCAACTCCCTCACACTACTCACGCTGACAATCCTCCTAACCCCAATCATCCTGCCATTTCTATTTAAAAACTTTAAAAACACCCCACAAGCCACCACCCGCGCTGTTAAAACCGCATTCCTAATTAGCCTAGCCCCTACAACCGCATTCATCTACTCGGGAGTAGAATCTGTCACCTGCCACTGGGAGTGAAAATTCATTATAAACTTTAAAATCCCCCTGAGCCTAAAAATAGACCAATACTCAATAACATTTCTTCCAATCGCCCTATTTGTAACATGATCAATCCTACAATTCGCCATATGATACATGGCCTCAGAGCCATACGTAACAAAATTTTTCACCTACCTACTGACATTCCTAGTCGCCATACTCCTCCTAACAACCGCAAACAACATATTCCTCCTATTCGTAGGCTGGGAAGGAGTACGAATCATGTCCTTCCTTCTCATCGGCTGATGACAAGGCCGAGCAGATGCCAACACCGCCGCCCTACGAGCCGTAATCTACAACCGAATCGGAGACATCGGACTGATCCTGAGCATAGCATGACTAGCTTCAACATTCAACACCTGAGAGATCCAACAAGCCGTACACCCCCACCAAACCCCAATCCTCCCCCTCATAGGATTAATCCTCGCAGCCGCAGGAAAATCCGCCCAATTTGGACTCCACCCATGACTGCCCGCAGCAATAGAAGGCCCCACCCCAGTATCAGCCCTACTGCACTCCAGTACCATAGTAGTAGCCGGAATCTTCCTGCTCATCCGCATGCACCCCCTGCTAGCCACCAACCAGACAGCCCTAACTGCCTGCCTATGCCTAGGTGCTCTATCAACCCTATTCGCTGCCACATGCGCCCTAACCCAAAATGACATCAAAAAAATCATTGCTTTCTCAACATCCAGCCAACTAGGACTAATAATAGTCACTATCGGACTAAACCTCCCACAACTAGCCTTCCTACACATCTCAACCCATGCCTTCTTTAAAGCCATACTATTCCTATGCTCAGGGTCTATCATCCACAACCTAAACGGAGAACAAGATATCCGAAAGATAGGAGGCCTACAGAAAATACTCCCAGTCACTACTTCCTGCCTAACCATCGGAAACCTGGCGCTGATAGGAACCCCATTCCTAGCCGGATTCTACTCAAAAGACCTCATCATCGAAAGCTTAAACACATCATACCTAAATACTTGAGCCCTACTCCTAACCCTTATAGCCACAGCATTCACCGCAACCTACAGCATCCGCATAACCATCCTAGTCCAAGCTGGACAAACCCGAATCCCCCCAATAGTATCAATAAACGAAAACAACCCACTAATCACCGCCCCCCTAACCCGACTCGCCCTAGGCAGCATTACAGCAGGAATAATCATTACCTCTTTCATCACACCAACCAAAACCCCCCCAATAACCATACCCCTTATCACCAAAACCGCTGCCATCCTCATAACAATCCTAGGAATCATCCTAGGCCCCTCATGTACAGGGCCACACCCCTCTAACGGCGCAAGCTTACATAGAAACATTATTAACAGACCTAGACAGATACAAAAACCCCTACAAGACCACGTATTAACTAACCCTGTTAACCCGACTCAGGAGCGCCTATAAGAGCGATTAAAATCTGTGAAAGGAACTCGGCAAATTAATAAGGCCCGACTGTTTACCAAAAACATAGCCTTCAGCAAATTAAACAAGTATTGAAGGTGATGCCTGCCCGGTGACTTAGGTTTAACGGCCGCGGTATCCTAACCGTGCAAAGATAGCGCAATCAATTGTCCCATAAATCGAGACTTGTATGAATGGCTAAACGAGGTCTTAACTGTCTCTCACAGATAATCAGTGAAATTGATCTCCCCGTGCAAAAGCGGGGATGTGAACATAAGACGAGAAGACCCTGTGGAACTTAAAAATCAACGACCACCGCGAATCCTCAATCAACCCCACTGGGGCCACTACCATCGCAGAGCCTGGTCGATATTTTTCGGTTGGGGCGACCTTGGAGGAGAACAAATCCTCCAAAAACAAGACCATACCTCTTTACCTAGAGCTACCCCTCAAAGTGCTAACAGTGACCAGACCCAATATAATTGATTAATGGACCAAGCTACCCCAGGGATAACAGCGCAATCCCCCTCAAGAGCCCATATCGACAGGGGGGTTTACGACCTCGATGTTGGATCAGGACATCCTAATGGTGCAGCCGCTATTAAGGGTTCGTTTGTTCAACGATTAACAGTCCTACGTGATCTGAGTTCAGACCGGAGCAATCCAGGTCGGTTTCTATCTATGACACACTCTCCCCAGTACGAAAGGACCGGGAAAGTGGGGCCAATACCACAAGCACGCCCCCCCCCCTCTAAGCAGTGAAACCAACTAAACCGTGAAGAGGGCCTTCCCCCACCACTTTCAATCCTAGAAAAGGACCAGCTAGAGTGGCAGAGCCCGGCAAGTGCAGAAGGCTTAAGCCCTTTCCCCAGAGGTTCAAATCCTCTCCCTAGCTTCACCCATGATTCAAATAACAACACTAAGCTGCCTCGTTATATCCCTCCTATACATCATCCCAATCCTGATTGCCGTAGCCTTCCTAACCCTAGTAGAACGGAAAATCCTAAGCTACATACAATCCCGCAAAGGCCCTAACGTTGTCGGGCCTTTTGGCCTACTTCAACCATTTGCGGACGGACTGAAACTATTTACCAAAGAGCCCATCCGACCCTCTACCTCTTCCCCACTTCTATTCATTCTGATACCAATACTAGCCCTTGTCCTAGCCCTCACCACTTGAGCACCACTACCACTCCCATTTCCCCTAGCAGATCTAAACCTCGGAGTTCTCTTCCTAATAGCCATGTCAAGCCTAGCCGTCTACTCAGTCCTATGATCAGGCTGAGCCTCGAACTCAAAATACGCACTAATCGGAGCCCTACGGGCAGTAGCACAGACCATTTCATACGAAGTGACACTGGCCATAATCCTGCTATCAATAATCATACTAAGCGGAAGCTACACACTCAGCTCCTTTGCCGTCGCACAGGAGCCTCTATACTTCATTTTCTCCTCATGACCCCTAGCATTAATATGATACGTATCCACCCTAGCAGAGACAAACCGAGCTCCTTTTGACCTCACAGAGGGTGAATCTGAGCTAGTCTCAGGGTTTAACGTTGAATACGCCGCAGGACCCTTCGCCTTATTCTTCCTAGCTGAATATGCGAACATTATGCTAATAAATACACTTACAGCCATCATATTCCTAAACCCAAGCGCCCTAGGGCCACCCACAGAACTATTCCCCGTCATCCTAGCCACAAAAGTCCTCCTACTATCTTCTGGTTTCTTATGGGTCCGAGCTTCATACCCACGATTCCGATATGACCAACTAATGCACCTACTATGAAAAAACTTCCTACCCCTCACACTAGCTCTGTGCCTCTGACACATCAGCATACCTATCTGCTATGCAGGCCTACCTCCTTACATAAGGAAATGTGCCTGAACTACAAAGGGTCACTATGATAAAGTGAACATAGAGGTATAACAGCCCTCTCATTTCCTGTTGACCTTAGAAAAGTAGGAATTGAACCCACACAAGAGAAATCAAAATTCTCCATACTTCCCTTATATTATTTTCTAGTAGAGTCAGCTAATCAAGCTATCGGGCCCATACCCCGAAAATGATGGTTTAACCCCCTCCTCTACTAATGAACCCTTACGCGACCCCAATCATAACCTTCAGCCTCATCTTGGGCACCACAATCACAATTTCCAGCAACCACTGAGTTCTGGCCTGGACAGGACTGGAGATCAACACACTAGCCATCATTCCCCTAATTGCCAAATCCCACCACCCACGAGCAGTAGAAGCCGCAACGAAATACTTCCTAACCCAAGCAGCTGCTTCCGCCCTGGTCCTATTCTCTAGCATAACCAATGCCTGAGTCACCGGCCAATGAGACATCACACAAATAAACCACCCAACCTCCTGTCTACTACTGACAGCAGCAATCGCTATTAAACTGGGCCTAGTGCCATTTCACTTCTGATTCCCAGAAGTACTACAAGGATCGCCACTAATAACAGCCCTGCTACTCTCGACCCTCATAAAATTCCCCCCACTAACCCTGCTCCTACTAACATCCAAATCCCTCGACCCAGCTCTACTCACCGCCATGGCCCTAGCCTCAACAGCACTAGGAGGCTGAATAGGACTGAACCAAACACAAACACGCAAAATCCTAGCCTTCTCGTCCATCTCCCACTTAGGCTGAATCACCATCATCCTAGTTTACAGCCCCAAATTGGCCTTACTTACCTTCTACCTATACACAATCATAACATCAGCCGTATTCCTAGCCCTTAACAAAATCAAAGCCCTTAACCTATCCATGATCACAACCTCATGAACAAAAACCCCAGTGCTAAACGCCACCCTAATACTAGTACTTTTATCCCTAGCAGGCCTCCCCCCATTAACAGGCTTTATACCAAAGTGACTTATCATCCAAGAACTAACTAAACAGGAAATAACACCAGCAGCCATGGCAATTGCCATGCTATCACTGCTCAGCCTCTTCTTCTACCTACGCCTCGCATACCACTCAACAATTACCCTTCCCCCCAACTCCTCTAACCACATAAAACAATGATACACTAGCAAAGCCCCAAGCACACCTACTGCGGTCCTTGCCTCACTATCAATCCTCTTACTTCCCCTGTCCCCAATAATACATGCCATTGTCTAGAAACTTAGGATAACACCCCAAACCGAAGGCCTTCAAAGCCTTAAATAAGAGTTAAACCCTCTTAGTTTCTGCACATTAAGACTTACAGAATATTAACCTGTATCTTCTGAATGCAAGTCAGACGCTTTAATTAAGCTAAAGCCTCCCTAGACAGATGGGCTTCGATCCCACAAAACTCTAGTTAACAGCTAAATGCCTAAACCAATTGGCTTCTGCCTACAAAGACCCTGACGCACCCTAGTGCGCATCGATGAGCTTGCAACTCAACATGAATTTCACTACAGAGCCGATAAGAAGAGGAATTAAACCTCTGTAAAAAGGACTACAGCCTAACGCTTCAACACTCAGCCATCTTACCCGTCACCTTCATCAACCGATGACTATTTTCCACTAACCATAAGGATATTGGCACCCTGTACCTCATCTTCGGGGCATGAGCAGGAATAGTCGGCACCGCACTCAGCCTATTAATCCGCGCAGAACTAGGACAACCAGGAACTCTCCTAGGCGACGACCAAATTTACAATGTAATCGTTACCGCTCACGCCTTTGTAATAAGCTTCTTTATAGTCATACCCATCATGATCGGAGGATTCGGCAACTGATTAGTCCCCCTCATAATCGGTGCCCCCGACATAGCATTCCCGCGAATAAACAACATAAGCTTTTGACTCCTCCCCCCATCATTCCTCCTACTACTAGCCTCATCCACTGTAGAAGCTGGCGCCGGCACAGGCTGAACTGTCTACCCTCCCCTAGCAGGTGACCTTGCCCACGCCGGAGCTTCAGTAGACCTGGCTATCTTCTCACTCCACTTAGCCGGTATCTCCTCCATCCTTGGGGCCATCAACTTTATCACCACAGCCATCAACATAAAACCCCCCGCACTCTCACAATACCAAACCCCACTATTTGTCTGATCCGTACTAATTACCGCCATCCTACTCCTTCTATCACTCCCCGTACTCGCCGCTGGTATTACAATATTACTAACTGATCGAAACCTAAACACCACATTCTTCGACCCCGCTGGAGGAGGAGACCCAATCCTGTACCAACACCTATTCTGATTCTTCGGACACCCAGAAGTCTATATTCTGATCCTACCGGGGTTCGGAATCATCTCACACGTAGTCACGTACTACTCAGGCAAAAAGGAGCCCTTCGGCTACATGGGAATAGTCTGAGCCATACTATCCATCGGCTTCCTAGGATTCATCGTCTGAGCTCACCACATGTTTACAGTAGGAATAGACGTTGATACCCGAGCCTACTTTACATCAGCCACTATAATCATTGCCATCCCTACCGGAATCAAAGTATTTAGCTGACTAGCCACCCTGCACGGAGGAACAATCAAATGAGACCCCCCCCAATACTATGAGCTCTAGGATTTATCTTCCTATTTACCATCGGAGGATTAACAGGAATCGTTCTTGCAAACTCTTCCCTAGACATCGCCCTGCACGACACGTACTACGTAGTTGCCCACTTCCACTACGTCCTATCCATAGGCGCCGTCTTTGCCATTCTAGCAGGATTTACTCACTGATTCCCACTACTCACTGGGTTTACCCTACACCAAACATGAGCAAAAGCCCACTTCGGGGTAATATTTACAGGAGTAAACCTAACGTTCTTCCCCCAGCACTTCCTAGGCCTAGCAGGAATACCCCGACGATACTCGGACTATCCCGACGCCTACACACTATGAAACACCATTTCCTCCATCGGCTCCCTAATCTCAATAGTAGCCGTAATCATACTAATATTCATCATCTGAGAAACCTTTTCGGCCAAACGAAAAGTCCTACAACCAGAACTAACTACCACAAACGTTGAATGAATCCACGGCTGCCCTCCCCCATACCATACTTTCGAGGAACCGGCCTTCGTCCAAGTACAAGAAAGGAAGGAATCGAACCCTCACATGCTGGTTTCAAGCCAACTGCATTAACCGCTCATGCTTCTTTCTTATGAGACGTTAGTAAACCAATTACATAGCCTTGTCAAGACTAAATCACAGGTAAAAATCCTGTACATCTCATGTGGCCAACCACTCCCAACTAGGATTCCAAGACGCCTCATCACCCATCATAGAAGAACTCGTTGAATTCCACGACCACGCCCTAATCGTTGCCCTAGCTATCTGCAGCCTAGTTCTCTACCTTTTAGCCCACATACTAACAGAAAAACTCTCGTCCAATGCTGTAGACGCCCAAGAAGTAGAGCTGATCTGGACAATCCTACCTGCTATCGTCCTGGTACTCCTCGCCCTCCCATCCCTACAAATCCTCTACATAATGGACGAAATCGACGAACCAGACCTCACCCTAAAAGCCATCGGCCACCAATGATACTGAAGCTACGAATACACAGACTTCAAAGACCTATCATTCGACTCCTACATAGTGCCCACCCCAGACTTACCCAACGGCCACTTCCGACTGCTAGAAGTTGACCACCGCGTAGTTATCCCAATAGAATCCCCCATCCGCGTAATCATTACTGCAGGAGACGTACTCCACTCCTGAGCAGTCCCAACGCTCGGAGTTAAAACAGACGCAATCCCAGGCCGACTAAACCAAACTTCATTCATTACCACCCGGCCTGGGATTTTTTACGGACAATGCTCAGAAATTTGCGGGGCTAATCACAGCTACATACCCATTGTAGTAGAATCAACCCCACTCCCACATTTCGAGGCCTGATCGTCCCTTCTATCATCATCCTAATCATTAAGAAGCTATGCAACAGCACTCGCCTTTTAAGCTAGCCAAAGAGGGACTTCCCCCTCCTTAATGATATGCCACAGCTTAACCCCGCACCATGATTTTCAATCATAATTATAACCTGATTAACCCTAGCACTCCTCATCCAACCAAAACTACTAGCCTTCACCACAACCAACCCCCCATCAAATAAGACCTCCCTCACTACCAAACCCACACCATGATCCTGACCATGAACCTAAGCTTCTTTGACCAATTTTCCAGCCCCAATCTATTCGGCATCCCCTTAATCCTACTATCCCTACTCTTCCCAGCCCTACTATTCCCGTCCCCAAACAACCGATGAATCAACAACCGCCTTTCTACTATCCAAACATGACTCCTTCACCTAATCACAAAACAACTAATAGTCCCACTCAACAAAAATGGCCACAAATGAGCCATAATATTTACATCCCTAATAATCATACTTCTTACAATCAACCTTCTAGGCCTCCTTCCATATACATTCACCCCAACCACCCAACTATCTATGAACATAGCCCTAGCCTTCCCACTATGGCTCGCCACACTACTAACAGGCCTACGAAACCAACCATCAGCCTCTTTAGCCCACCTATTACCCGAAGGTACCCCTACACCCCTAATCCCCGCACTAATCCTGATCGAAACAACCAGCCTACTAATCCGCCCCCTAGCCCTCGGAGTCCGCCTTACAGCCAACCTTACAGCAGGACACTTACTCATCCAACTCATCTCTACAGCCTCCATTGCATTAATACCCACCCTTCCTGCAGTATCCATCCTAACAATAATCATCCTACTACTCCTAACCATCCTAGAAGTAGCAGTAGCCATAATCCAGGCCTACGTCTTCGTGCTCCTTCTAAGCCTATACTTACAAGAAAACATCTAATGGCACACCAAGCACACTCATACCACATAGTTGACCCAAGCCCTTGACCAATCTTCGGGGCAGCCGCCGCCCTACTCACAACCTCAGGATTAATCATGTGATTCCACTACAACTCATCCATACTACTAACCCTAGGCCTCATCTCAATACTCCTAGTAATACTCCAATGATGACGAGACATTGTACGAGAAAGCACCTTCCAAGGCCATCACACTCCCACAGTCCAAAAAGGCCTACGATACGGCATAATCCTTTTCATCACATCCGAAGCATTCTTCTTCTTAGGGTTCTTCTGAGCGTTCTTCCACTCGAGCCTGGCCCCAACCCCAGAACTAGGAGGCCAATGACCCCCAACAGGAATTAAACCACTCAACCCGATAGAAGTCCCCCTACTAAACACAGCCATCCTACTAGCCTCAGGCGTTACCGTAACGTGAGCCCATCACAGCATCACAGAAGGAAACCGAAAACACGCCATCCACGCCCTAACCCTAACGATCCTCCTGGGATTCTACTTCACAGCCCTACAAGCAATAGAATACCACGAAGCCCCATTCTCAATCGCCGATAGCGTCTACGGATCTACCTTCTTCGTTGCCACTGGATTCCACGGACTCCACGTAATCATCGGATCCTCCTTCCTGACCGTCTGCCTCTTCCGACTGATCAAGTTCCACTTTACATCAGACCACCACTTCGGATTCGAGGCAGCAGCCTGATACTGACACTTTGTAGACATCATCTGACTATTCCTCTACATAACCATCTACTGATGAGGATCTTGCTCTTCTAGTATATTAATTACAATTGACTTCCAATCTCTAGAATCTGGTATAAACCCAGTTGAGAGCAATGAACGCACTCATGTTCATATTCGCCCTATCATCAATCCTAAGCGCCGCCCTAACCGCATTAAACTTCTGACTCGCCCAAATAAACCCCGACTCAGAGAAACTCTCACCGTACGAATGTGGATTCGACCCACTTGGATCTGCTCGATTACCATTCTCAGTCCGATTCTTCCTCAGTAGCCATCCTGTTCGTCCTATTCGACCTAGAAATCGCCCTCCTACTCCCCCTGCCATGAGCCGTCCAACTCCAATCCCCCCTAATGACCCTCACCTGAACTGTAGTGATCCTCCTTCTCCTAACACTCGGACTGGCCTACGAGTGAATTCAAGGGGGCCTAGAATGAGCAGAATAACAGAAAGTTAGTCTAACCAAAAAGATAGCTGGTTTCGACCCAGCAGATTACAGCCAACCCTGTAACTTTCTTATGTCGCCCCTACATTTAAGCTTCTACTCAGCCTTCATTTTCAGCGGACTAGGACTAGCCTTCCACCGAACCCACCTAGTATCCGCCCTACTATGCCTTGAAAGCATAATATTATCGATATTCGTAGGCCTATCAATATGATCCATCGAAAACCAAGTCTCCTCATTCACCATGGTACCAATTCTCATGCTAACCTTCTCAGCGTGTGAGGCGGGCACAGGCCTGGCCATCCTAGTAGCCTCCACCCGCACACATGGCTCCGACCATCTACACAACCTAAACCTCCTGCAATGCTAAAAATCATCCTACCCACAATCATACTTCTTCCAACAGCCCTGCTGTCTCCACCAAAATTTCTATGGACTAACACCACCTTATACAGCCTCCTAATCGCTGCCCTAAGCCTACAGTGATTAATCCCAACCTACTACCCCTACAAATTTTTATCCAACTGAGCAGGAATTGACCAAATCTCATCCCCCCTCCTAGTACTATCCTGCTGACTACTCCCACTCATAATCATAGCAAGCCAAAACCACCTGCAACAAGAACCCCTACAACGCAAACGAATCTTTATCTCAACCTTAGTCGCAGTCCAGCCATTCATCCTACTAGCCTTTTCCACCACAGAACTAGCACTATTTTACATCTCATTTGAAGCAACCCTCATTCCCACCCTAATCTTAATCACCCGATGGGGGAACCAACCAGAACGCCTAAGCGCTGGCATCTACCTGCTATTCTACACGCCAGTAAGCTCTCTACCCCTGCTAATCACAATCATACACCTATACGTGAAAATTGGCACCCTGCACCTGCCAACCCTACAACTAACCCACCCAACCCTATCCACCTCATGGACAGGAATACTATCAGGTCTAGCACTGCTCATAGCATTCATAGTAAAAGCCCCACTATACGGCCTACACCTCTGACTGCCAAAAGCCCACGTAGAAGCACCCATCGCAGGCTCAATACTCCTCGCCGCCCTACTACTAAAGCTAGGAGGATACGGAATTATACGAGTCACTCTATTTATGGGCCCACTGTCCAACCTCCTGCACTACCCCTTCCTAACCCTGGCCCTATGAGGCGCCCTAATGACTAGCTCAATCTGCCTACGACAGACAGACCTAAAATCACTAATCGCTTATTCATCCGTTAGCCACATAGGCCTAGTTATCGCCGCAGGAATAATCCAAACCCACTGATCATTCTCAGGGGCAATGATCCTAATAATTTCCCATGGACTAACTTCCTCCATACTATTCTGCCTAGCCAACACAAACTATGAACGTACGCACAGCCGAATTCTACTACTCACACGAGGCCTACAACCTCTCCTACCACTCATAGCTACCTGATGATTGCTGGCCAATCTAACAAACATAGCCTTACCCCCAACAACAAACCTCATAGCAGAGCTAACCATTATAATCACCTTATTCAACTGATCTGCCTTCACGATCATCCTAACAGGAATCGCAACCCTACTAACCGCCTCCTACACCTTATTCATACTACTAATGACCCAACGAGGCTCAATCCCCTCCCACATCACATCTATGCAAAACTCAACCACGCGAGAACACCTGCTCATAACACTCCACATTATCCCAATATTCCTCCTAATCCTCAAACCCGAACTGATCTCCGGAATCCCCTCATGCAAGTATAGTTTAAACCAAACATTAGACTGTGATTCTAAGAATAGAAGTTCAAACCTTCTTACCTGCCGAGGGGAGGGTTTAACCAACAAGAGCTGCTAACTCTTACATCTGAGCCTAAAACCTCAGCCCCCTTACTTTTAAAGGATAACAGCAATCCACTGGTCTTAGGAACCACCCATCTTGGTGCAAATCCAAGTAAAAATAGTGAACCCCACACTACTAATCAACTCCCTCACACTACTCACGCTGACAATCCTCCTAACCCCAATCATCCTGCCATTTCTATTTAAAAACTTTAAAAACACCCCACAAGCCACCACCCGCGCTGTTAAAACCGCATTCCTAATTAGCCTAGCCCCTACAACCGCATTCATCTACTCGGGAGTAGAATCTGTCACCTGCCACTGGGAGTGAAAATTCATTATAAACTTTAAAATCCCCCTGAGCCTAAAAATAGACCAATACTCAATAACATTTCTTCCAATCGCCCTATTTGTAACATGATCAATCCTACAATTCGCCATATGATACATGGCCTCAGAGCCATACGTAACAAAATTTTTCACCTACCTACTGACATTCCTAGTCGCCATACTCCTCCTAACAACCGCAAACAACATATTCCTCCTATTCGTAGGCTGGGAAGGAGTACGAATCATGTCCTTCCTTCTCATCGGCTGATGACAAGGCCGAGCAGATGCCAACACCGCCGCCCTACGAGCCGTAATCTACAACCGAATCGGAGACATCGGACTGATCCTGAGCATAGCATGACTAGCTTCAACATTCAACACCTGAGAGATCCAACAAGCCGTACACCCCCACCAAACCCCAATCCTCCCCCTCATAGGATTAATCCTCGCAGCCGCAGGAAAATCCGCCCAATTTGGACTCCACCCATGACTGCCCGCAGCAATAGAAGGCCCCACCCCAGTATCAGCCCTACTGCACTCCAGTACCATAGTAGTAGCCGGAATCTTCCTGCTCATCCGCATGCACCCCCTGCTAGCCACCAACCAGACAGCCCTAACTGCCTGCCTATGCCTAGGTGCTCTATCAACCCTATTCGCTGCCACATGCGCCCTAACCCAAAATGACATCAAAAAAATCATTGCTTTCTCAACATCCAGCCAACTAGGACTAATAATAGTCACTATCGGACTAAACCTCCCACAACTAGCCTTCCTACACATCTCAACCCATGCCTTCTTTAAAGCCATACTATTCCTATGCTCAGGGTCTATCATCCACAACCTAAACGGAGAACAAGATATCCGAAAGATAGGAGGCCTACAGAAAATACTCCCAGTCACTACTTCCTGCCTAACCATCGGAAACCTGGCGCTGATAGGAACCCCATTCCTAGCCGGATTCTACTCAAAAGACCTCATCATCGAAAGCTTAAACACATCATACCTAAATACTTGAGCCCTACTCCTAACCCTTATAGCCACAGCATTCACCGCAACCTACAGCATCCGCATAACCATCCTAGTCCAAGCTGGACAAACCCGAATCCCCCCAATAGTATCAATAAACGAAAACAACCCACTAATCACCGCCCCCCTAACCCGACTCGCCCTAGGCAGCATTACAGCAGGAATAATCATTACCTCTTTCATCACACCAACCAAAACCCCCCCAATAACCATACCCCTTATCACCAAAACCGCTGCCATCCTCATAACAATCCTAGGAATCATCCTAGGCCCCTCATGTACAGGGCCACACCCCTCTAACGGCGCAAGCTTACATAGAAACATTATTAACAGACCTAGACAGATACAAAAACCCCTACAAGACCACGTATTAACTAACCCTGTTAACCCGACTCAGGAGCGCCTATAAGAGCGATTAAAATCTGTGAAAGGAACTCGGCAAATTAATAAGGCCCGACTGTTTACCAAAAACATAGCCTTCAGCAAATTAAACAAGTATTGAAGGTGATGCCTGCCCGGTGACTTAGGTTTAACGGCCGCGGTATCCTAACCGTGCAAAGATAGCGCAATCAATTGTCCCATAAATCGAGACTTGTATGAATGGCTAAACGAGGTCTTAACTGTCTCTCACAGATAATCAGTGAAATTGATCTCCCCGTGCAAAAGCGGGGATGTGAACATAAGACGAGAAGACCCTGTGGAACTTAAAAATCAACGACCACCGCGAATCCTCAATCAACCCCACTGGGGCCACTACCATCGCAGAGCCTGGTCGATATTTTTCGGTTGGGGCGACCTTGGAGGAGAACAAATCCTCCAAAAACAAGACCATACCTCTTTACCTAGAGCTACCCCTCAAAGTGCTAACAGTGACCAGACCCAATATAATTGATTAATGGACCAAGCTACCCCAGGGATAACAGCGCAATCCCCCTCAAGAGCCCATATCGACAGGGGGGTTTACGACCTCGATGTTGGATCAGGACATCCTAATGGTGCAGCCGCTATTAAGGGTTCGTTTGTTCAACGATTAACAGTCCTACGTGATCTGAGTTCAGACCGGAACAATCCAGGTCGGTTTCTATCTATGACACACTCTCCCCAGTACGAAAGGACCGGGAAAGTGGGGCCAATACCACAAGCACGCCCCCCCCCCGCTCTAAGCAGTGAAACCAACTAAACCGTGAAGAGGGCCTTCCCCCACCACTTTCAATCCTAGAAAAGGACCAGCTAGAGTGGCAGAGCCCGGCAAGTGCAGAAGGCTTAAGCCCTTTTCCCAGAGGTTCAAATCCTCTCCCTAGCTTCAACCATGATTCAAATAACAACACTAAGCTGCCTCGTTATATCCCTCCTATACATCATCCCAATCCTGATTGCCGTAGCCTTCCTAACCCTAGTAGAACGGAAAATCCTAAGCTACATACAATCCCGCAAAGGCCCTAACGTTGTCGGGCCTTTTGGCCTACTTCAACCATTTGCGGACGGACTGAAACTATTTACCAAAGAGCCCATCCGACCCTCTACCTCTTCCCCACTTCTATTCATTCTGATACCAATACTAGCCCTTGTCCTAGCCCTCACCACTTGAGCACCACTACCACTCCCATTTCCCCTAGCAGATCTAAACCTCGGAGTTCTCTTCCTAATAGCCATGTCAAGCCTAGCCGTCTACTCAGTCCTATGATCAGGCTGAGCCTCGAACTCAAAATACGCACTAATCGGAGCCCTACGGGCAGTAGCACAGACCATTTCATACGAAGTGACACTGGCCATAATCCTGCTATCAATAATCATACTAAGCGGAAGCTACACACTCAGCTCCTTTGCCATCGCACAGGAGCCTCTATACTTCATTTTCTCCTCATGACCCCTAGCAATAATATGATACGTATCCACCCTAGCAGAGACAAACCGAGCTCCTTTTGACCTCACAGAGGGCGAATCTGAGCTAGTCTCAGGGTTTAACGTTGAATACGCCGCAGGACCCTTCGCCTTATTCTTCCTAGCTGAATATGCGAACATTATGCTAATAAATACACTTACAGCCATCATATTCCTAAACCCAAGCGCCCTAGGGCCACCCACAGAACTATTCCCCGTCATCCTAGCCACAAAAGTCCTCCTACTATCTTCTGGTTTCTTATGGGTCCGAGCTTCATACCCACGATTCCGATATGACCAACTAATGCACCTACTATGAAAAAACTTCCTACCCCTCACACTAGCTCTGTGCCTCTGACACATCAGCATACCTATCTGCTATGCAGGCCTACCTCCTTACATAAGGAAATGTGCCTGAACTACAAAGGGTCACTATGATAAAGTGAACATAGAGGTATAACAGCCCTCTCATTTCCTGTTGACCTTAGAAAAGTAGGAATTGAACCCACACAAGAGAAATCAAAATTCTCCATACTTCCCTTATATTATTTTCTAGTAGAGTCAGCTAATCAAGCTATCGGGCCCATACCCCGAAAATGATGGTTTAACCCCCTCCTCTACTAATGAACCCTTACGCGACCCCAATCATAACCTTCAGCCTCATCTTGGGCACCACAATCACAATTTCCAGCAACCACTGAGTTCTGGCCTGGACAGGACTGGAGATCAACGCACTAGCCATCATTCCCCTAATTGCCAAATCCCACCACCCACGAGCAGTAGAAGCCGCAACGAAATACTTCCTAACCCAAGCAGCTGCTTCCGCCCTGGTCCTATTCTCTAGCATAACCAATGCCTGAGTCACCGGCCAATGAGACATCACACAAATAAACCACCCAACCTCCTGTCTACTACTGACAGCAGCAATCGCTATTAAACTGGGCCTAGTGCCATTTCACTTCTGATTCCCAGAAGTACTACAAGGATCGCCACTAATAACAGCCCTGCTACTCTCGACCCTCATAAAATTCCCCCCACTAACCCTGCTCCTACTAACATCCAAATCCCTCGACCCAGCTCTACTCACCGCCATGGCCCTAGCCTCAACAGCACTAGGAGGCTGAATAGGACTGAACCAAACACAAACACGCAAAATCCTAGCCTTCTCGTCCATCTCCCACTTAGGCTGAATCGCCATCATCCTAGTTTACAGCCCCAAATTGGCCTTACTTACCTTCTACCTATACACAATCATAACATCAGCCGTATTCCTAGCCCTTAACAAAATCAAAGCCCTTAACCTATCCATGATCACAACCTCATGAACAAAAACCCCAGTGCTAAACGCCACCCTAATACTAGTACTTTTATCCCTAGCAGGCCTCCCCCCATTAACAGGCTTTATACCAAAGTGACTTATCATCCAAGAACTAACTAAACAGGAAATAACACCAGCAGCCATGGCAATTGCCATGCTATCACTGCTCAGCCTCTTCTTCTACCTACGCCTCGCATACCACTCAACAATTACCCTTCCCCCCAACTCCTCTAACCACATAAAACAATGATACACTAGCAAAGCCCCAAGCACACCTACTGCGGTCCTTGCCTCACTATCAATCCTCTTACTTCCCCTGTCCCCAATAATACATGCCATTGTCTAGAAACTTAGGATAACACCCCAAACCGAAGGCCTTCAAAGCCTTAAATAAGAGTTAAACCCTCTTAGTTTCTGCACATTAAGACTTACAGAATATTAACCTGTATCTTCTGAATGCAAGTCAGACGCTTTAATTAAGCTAAAGCCTCCCTAGACAGATGGGCTTCGATCCCACAAAACTCTAGTTAACAGCTAAATGCCTAAACCAATTGGCTTCTGCCTACAAAGACCCTGACGCACCCTAGTGCGCATCGATGAGCTTGCAACTCAACATGAATTTCACTACAGAGCCGATAAGAAGAGGAATTAAACCTCTGTAAAAAGGACTACAGCCTAACGCTTCAACACTCAGCCATCTTACCCGTCACCTTCATCAACCGATGACTATTTTCCACTAACCATAAGGATATTGGCACCCTGTACCTCATCTTCGGGGCATGAGCAGGAATAGTCGGCACCGCACTCAGCCTATTAATCCGCGCAGAACTAGGACAACCAGGAACTCTCCTAGGCGACGACCAAATTTACAATGTAATCGTTATCGCTCACGCCTTTGTAATAAGCTTCTTTATAGTCATACCCATCATGATCGGAGGATTCGGCAACTGATTAGTCCCCCTCATAATCGGTGCCCCCGACATAGCATTCCCGCGAATAAACAACATAAGCTTTTGACTCCTCCCCCCATCATTCCTCCTCCTACTAGCCTCATCCACTGTAGAAGCTGGCGCCGGCACAGGCTGAACTGTCTACCCTCCCCTAGCAGGTAACCTTGCCCACGCCGGAGCTTCAGTAGACCTGGCTATCTTCTCACTCCACTTAGCCGGTATCTCCTCCATACTTGGGGCCATCAACTTTATCACCACAGCCATCAACATAAAACCCCCCGCACTCTCACAATACCAAACCCCACTATTTGTCTGATCCGTACTAATTACCGCCATCCTACTCCTTCTATCACTCCCCGTACTCGCCGCCGGTATTACAATATTACTAACTGATCGAAACCTAAACACCACATTCTTCGACCCCGCTGGAGGAGGAGACCCAATCCTGTACCAACACCTATTCTGATTCTTCGGACACCCAGAAGTCTATATTCTGATCCTACCGGGGTTCGGAATCATCTCACACGTAGTCACGTACTACTCAGGCAAAAAGGAGCCCTTCGGCTACATGGGAATAGTCTGAGCCATACTATCCATCGGCTTCCTAGGATTCATCGTCTGAGCTCACCACATGTTTACAGTAGGAATAGACGTTGATACCCGAGCCTACTTTACATCAGCCACTATAATCATTGCCATCCCTACCGGAATCAAAGTATTTAGCTGACTAGCCACCCTGCACGGAGGAACAATCAAATGAGACCCCCCCCAATACTATGAGCTCTAGGATTTATCTTCCTATTTACCATCGGAGGATTAACAGGAATCGTTCTTGCAAACTCTTCCCTAGACATCGCCCTGCACGACACGTACTACGTAGTTGCCCACTTCCACTACGTCCTATCCATAGGCGCCGTCTTTGCCATTCTAGCAGGATTTACTCACTGATTCCCACTACTCACTGGGTTTACCCTACACCAAACATGAGCAAAAGCCCACTTCGGGGTAATATTTACAGGAGTAAACCTAACGTTCTTCCCCCAGCACTTCCTAGGCCTAGCAGGAATACCCCGACGATACTCGGACTATCCCGACGCCTACACACTATGAAACACCATTTCCTCCATCGGCTCCCTAATCTCAATAGTAGCCGTAATCATACTAATATTCATCATCTGAGAAGCCTTTCCGGCCAAACGAAAAGTCCTACAACCAGAACTAACTACCACAAACGTTGAATGAATCCACGGCTGCCCTCCCCCATACCATACTTTCGAGGAACCGGCCTTCGTCCAAGTACAAGAAAGGAAGGAATCGAACCCTCACATGCTGGTTTCAAGCCAACTGCATTAACCGCTCATGCTTCTTTCTTATGAGATGTTAGTAAACCAATTACATAGCCTTGTCAAGACTAAATCACAGGTAAAAATCCTGTACATCTCATGTGGCCAACCACTCCCAACTAGGATTCCAAGACGCCTCATCACCCATCATAGAAGAACTCGTTGAATTCCACGACCACGCCCTAATCGTTGCCCTAGCTATCTGCAGCCTAGTTCTCTACCTTTTAGCCCACATACTAACAGAAAAACTCTCGTCCAATGCTGTAGACGCCCAAGAAGTAGAGCTGATCTGGACAATCCTACCTGCTATCGTCCTGGTACTCCTCGCCCTCCCATCCCTACAAATCCTCTACATAATGGACAAAATCGATGAACCAGACCTCACCCTAAAAGCCATCGGCCACCAATGATACTGAAGCTACGAATACACAGACTTCAAAGACCTATCATTCGACTCCTACATAGTGCCCACCCCAGACTTACCCAACAGCCACTTCCGACTGCTAGAAGTTGACCACCGCGTAGTTATCCCAATAGAATCCCCCATCCGCGTGATCATTACTGCAGGAGACGTACTCCACTCCTGAGCAGTCCCAACGCTCGGAGTTAAAACAGACGCAATCCCAGGCCGACTAAACCAAACTTCATTCATTACCACCCGGCCTGGGATTTTTTACGGACAATGCTCAGAAATTTGCGGGGCTAATCACAGCTACATACCCATTGTAGTAGAATCAACCCCACTCCCACATTTCGAGGCCTGATCGTCCCTTCTATCATCATCCTAATCATTAAGAAGCTATGCAACAGCACTAGCCTTTTAAGCTAGCCAAAGAGGGACTTCCCCCTCCTTAATGATATGCCACAGCTTAACCCCGCACCATGATTTTCAATCATAATTATAACCTGATTAACCCTAGCACTCCTCATCCAACCAAAACTACTAGCCTTCACCACAACCAACCCCCCATCAAATAAGACCTCCCTCACTACCAAACCCACACCATGATCCTGACCATGAACCTAAGCTTCTTTGACCAATTTTCCAGCCCCAATCTATTCGGCATCCCCTTAATCCTACTATCCCTACTCTTCCCAGCCCTACTATTCCCGTCCCCAAACAACCGATGAATCAACAACCGCCTTTCTACTATCCAAACATGACTCCTTCACCTAATCACAAAACAACTAATAGTCCCACTCAACAAAAATGGCCACAAATGAGCCATAATATTTACATCCCTAATAATCATACTTCTTACAATCAACCTTCTAGGCCTCCTTCCATATACATTCACCCCAACCACCCAACTATCTATGAACATAGCCCTAGCCTTCCCACTATGGCTCGCCACACTACTAACAGGCCTACGAAACCAACCATCAGCCTCTTTAGCCCACCTATTACCCGAAGGTACCCCTACACCCCTAATCCCCGCACTAATCCTGATCGAAACAACCAGCCTACTAATCCGCCCCCTAGCCCTCGGAGTCCGCCTTACAGCCAACCTTACAGCAGGACACTTACTCATCCAACTCATCTCTACAGCCTCCATTGCATTAATACCCACCCTTCCTGCAGTATCCATCCTAACAATAATCATCCTACTACTCCTAACCATCCTAGAAGTAGCAGTAGCCATAATCCAGGCCTACGTCTTCGTGCTCCTTCTAAGCCTATACTTACAAGAAAACATCTAATGGCACACCAAGCACACTCATACCACATAGTTGACCCAAGCCCTTGACCAATCTTCGGGGCAGCCGCCGCCCTACTCACAACCTCAGGATTAATCATGTGATTCCACTACAACTCATCCATACTACTAACCCTAGGCCTCATCTCAATACTCCTAGTAATACTCCAATGATGACGAGACATTGTACGAGAAAGCACCTTCCAAGGCCATCACACTCCCACAGTCCAAAAAGGCCTACGATACGGCATAATCCTTTTCATCACATCCGAAGCATTCTTCTTCTTAGGGTTCTTCTGAGCGTTCTTCCACTCGAGCCTGGCCCCAACCCCAGAACTAGGAGGCCAACGACCCCCAACAGGAATTAAACCACTCAACCCGATAGAAGTCCCCCTACTAAACACAGCCATCCTACTAGCCTCAGGCGTTACCGTAACGTGAGCCCATCACAGCATCACAGAAGGAAACCGAAAACACGCCATCCACGCCCTAACCCTAACGATCCTCCTGGGATTCTACTTCACAGCCCTACAAGCAATAGAATACCACGAAGCCCCATTCTCAATCGCCGATAGCGTCTACGGATCTACCTTCTTCGTTGCCACTGGATTCCACGGACTCCACGTAATCATCGGATCCTCCTTCCTGACCGTCTGCCTCTTCCGACTGATCAAGTTCCACTTTACATCAGACCACCACTTCGGATTCGAGGCAGCAGCCTGATACTGACACTTCGTAGACGTCATCTGACTATTCCTCTACATAACCATCTACTGATGAGGATCTTGCTCTTCTAGTATATTAATTACAATTGACTTCCAATCTCTAGAATCTGGTATAAACCCAGAGGAGAGCAATGAACGCACTCATGTTCATATTCGCCCTATCATCAATCCTAAGCGCCGCCCTAACCGCATTAAACTTCTGACTCGCCCAAATAAACCCCGACTCAGAGAAACTCTCACCGTACGAATGTGGATTCGACCCACTTGGATCTGCTCGATTACCATTCTCAGTCCGATTCTTTCTCAGTAGCCATCCTGTTCGTCCTATTCGACCTAGAAATCGCCCTCCTACTCCCCCTGCCATGAGCCGTCCAACTCCAATCCCCCCTAATGACCCTCACCTGAACTGTAGTGATCCTCCTTCTCCTAACACTCGGACTGGCCTACGAGTGAATTCAAGGGGGCCTAGAATGAGCAGAATAACAGAAAGTTAGTCTAACCAAAAAGATAGCTGGTTTCGACCCAGCAGATTACAGCCAACCCTGTAACTTTCTTATGTCGCCCCTACATTTAAGCTTCTACTCAGCCTTCATTTTCAGCGGACTAGGACTAGCCTTCCACCGAACCCACCTAGTATCCGCCCTACTATGCCTTGAAAGCATAATATTATCGATATTCGTAGGCCTATCAATATGATCCATCGAAAACCAAGTCTCCTCATTCACCATGGTACCAATTCTCATGCTAACCTTCTCAGCGTGTGAGGCGGGCACAGGCCTGGCCATCCTAGTAGCCTCCACCCGCACACATGGCTCCGACCATCTACACAACCTAAACCTCCTGCAATGCTAAAAATCATCCTACCCACAATCATACTTCTTCCAACAGCCCTGCTGTCTCCACCAAAATTTCTATGGACTAACACCACCTTATACAGCCTCCTAATCGCTGCCCTAAGCCTACAGTGATTAATCCCAACCTACTACCCCTACAAATTTTTATCCAACTGAGCAGGAATTGACCAAATCTCATCCCCCCTCCTAGTACTATCCTGCTGACTACTCCCACTCATAATCATAGCAAGCCAAAACCACCTGCAACAAGAACCCCTACAACGCAAACGAATCTTTATCTCAACCTTAGTCGCAGTCCAGCCATTCATCCTACTAGCCTTTTCCACCACAGAACTAGCACTATTTTACATCTCATTTGAAGCAACCCTCATTCCCACCCTAATCTTAATCACCCGATGGGGGAACCAACCAGAACGCCTAAGCGCTGGCATCTACCTGCTATTCTACACGCCAGTAAGCTCTCTACCCCTGCTAATCACAATCATACACCTATACGTGAAAATTGGCACCCTGCACCTGCCAACCCTACAACTAACCCACCCAACCCTATCCACCTCATGGACAGGAATACTATCAGGTCTAGCACTGCTCATAGCATTCATAGTAAAAGCCCCACTATACGGCCTACACCTCTGACTGCCAAAAGCCCACGTAGAAGCACCCATCGCAGGCTCAATACTCCTCGCCGCCCTACTACTAAAGCTAGGAGGATACGGAATTATACGAGTCACTCTATTTATGGGCCCACTGTCCAACCTCCTGCACTACCCCTTCCTAACCCTGGCCCTATGAGGCGCCCTAATGACTAGCTCAATCTGCCTACGACAGACAGACCTAAAATCACTAATCGCTTATTCATCCGTTAGCCACATAGGCCTAGTTATCGCCGCAGGAATAATCCAAACCCACTGATCATTCTCAGGGGCAATGATCCTAATAATTTCCCATGGACTAACTTCCTCCATACTATTCTGCCTAGCCAACACAAACTATGAACGTACGCACAGCCGAATTCTACTACTCACACGAGGCCTACAACCTCTCCTACCACTCATAGCTACCTGATGATTGCTGGCCAATCTAACAAACATAGCCTTACCCCCAACAACAAACCTCATAGCAGAGCTAACCATTATAATCACCTTATTCAACTGATCTGCCTTCACGATCATCCTAACAGGAATCGCAACCCTACTAACCGCCTCCTACACCTTATTCATACTACTAATGACCCAACGAGGCTCAATCCCCTCCCACATCACATCTATGCAAAACTCAACCACGCGAGAACACCTGCTCATAACACTCCACATTATCCCAATATTCCTCCTAATCCTCAAACCCGAACTGATCTCCGGAATCCCCTCATGCAAGTATAGTTTAAACCAAACATTAGACTGTGATTCTAAGAATAGAAGTTCAAACCTTCTTACCTGCCGAGGGGAGGGTTTAACCAACAAGAGCTGCTAACTCTTACATCTGAGCCTAAAACCTCAGCCCCCTTACTTTTAAAGGATAACAGCAATCCACTGGTCTTAGGAACCACCCATCTTGGTGCAAATCCAAGTAAAAATAGTGAACCCCACACTACTAATCAACTCCCTCACACTACTCACGCTGACAATCCTCCTAACCCCAATCATCCTGCCATTTCTATTTAAAAACTTTAAAAACACCCCACAAGCCACCACCCGCGCTGTTAAAACCGCATTCCTAATTAGCCTAGCCCCTACAACCGCATTCATCTACTCGGGAGTAGAATCTGTCACCTGCCACTGGGAGTGAAAATTCATTATAAACTTTAAAATCCCCCTGAGCCTAAAAATAGACCAATACTCAATAACATTTCTTCCAATCGCCCTATTTGTAACATGATCAATCCTACAATTCGCCATATGATACATGGCCTCAGAGCCATACGTAACAAAATTTTTCACCTACCTACTGACATTCCTAGTCGCCATACTCCTCCTAACAACCGCAAACAACATATTCCTCCTATTCGTAGGCTGGGAAGGAGTACGAATCATGTCCTTCCTTCTCATCGGCTGATGACAAGGCCGAGCAGATGCCAACACCGCCGCCCTACGAGCCGTAATCTACAACCGAATCGGAGACGTCGGACTGATCCTGAGCATAGCATGACTAGCTTCAACATTCAACACCTGAGAGATCCAACAAGCCGTACACCCCCACCAAACCCCAATCCTCCCCCTCATAGGATTAATCCTCGCAGCCGCAGGAAAATCCGCCCAATTTGGACTCCACCCATGACTGCCCGCAGCAATAGAAGGCCCCACCCCAGTATCAGCCCTACTGCACTCCAGTACCATAGTAGTAGCCGGAATCTTCCTGCTCATCCGCATGCACCCCCTGCTAGCCACCAACCAGACAGCCCTAACTGCCTGCCTATGCCTAGGTGCTCTATCAACCCTATTCGCTGCCACATGCGCCCTAACCCAAAATGACATCAAAAAAATCATTGCTTTCTCAACATCCAGCCAACTAGGACTAATAATAGTCACTATCGGACTAAACCTCCCACAACTAGCCTTCCTACACATCTCAACCCATGCCTTCTTTAAAGCCATACTATTCCTATGCTCAGGGTCTATCATCCACAACCTAAACGGAGAACAAGATATCCGAAAGATAGGAGGCCTACAGAAAATACTCCCAGTCACTACTTCCTGCCTAACCATCGGAAACCTGGCGCTGATAGGAACCCCATTCCTAGCCGGATTCTACTCAAAAGACCTCATCATCGAAAGCTTAAACACATCATACCTAAATACTTGAGCCCTACTCCTAACCCTTATAGCCACAGCATTCACCGCAACCTACAGCATCCGCATAACCATCCTAGTCCAAGCTGGACAAACCCGAATCCCCCCAATAGTATCAATAAACGAAAACAACCCACTAATCACCGCCCCCCTAACCCGACTCGCCCTAGGCAGCATTACAGCAGGAATAATCATTACCTCTTTCATCACACCAACCAAAACCCCCCCAATAACCATACCCCTTATCACCAAAACCGCTGCCATCCTCATAACAATCCTAGGAATCATCCTAGGCCCCTCATGTACAGGGCCACACCCCTCTAACGGCGCAAGCTTACATAGAAACATTATTAACAGACCTAGACAGATACAAAAACCCCTACAAGACCACGTATTAACTAACCCTGTTAACCCGACTCAGGAGCGCCTATAAGAGCGATTAAAATCTGTGAAAGGAACTCGGCAAATTAATAAGGCCCGACTGTTTACCAAAAACATAGCCTTCAGCAAATTAAACAAGTATTGAAGGTGATGCCTGCCCGGTGACTTAGGTTTAACGGCCGCGGTATCCTAACCGTGCAAAGATAGCGCAATCAATTGTCCCATAAATCGAGACTTGTATGAATGGCTAAACGAGGTCTTAACTGTCTCTCACAGATAATCAGTGAAATTGATCTCCCCGTGCAAAAGCGGGGATGTGAACATAAGACGAGAAGACCCTGTGGAACTTAAAAATCAACGACCACCGCGAATCCTCAATCAACCCCACTGGGGCCACTACCATCGCAGAGCCTGGTCGATATTTTTCGGTTGGGGCGACCTTGGAGGAGAACAAATCCTCCAAAAACAAGACCATACCTCTTTACCTAGAGCTACCCCTCAAAGTGCTAACAGTGACCAGACCCAATATAATTGATTAATGGACCAAGCTACCCCAGGGATAACAGCGCAATCCCCCTCAAGAGCCCATATCGACAGGGGGGTTTACGACCTCGATGTTGGATCAGGACATCCTAATGGTGCAGCCGCTATTAAGGGTTCGTTTGTTCAACGATTAACAGTCCTACGTGATCTGAGTTCAGACCGGAGCAATCCAGGTCGGTTTCTATCTATGACACACTCTCCCCAGTACGAAAGGACCGGGAAAGTGGGGCCAATACCACAAGCACGCCCCCCCCCTCCAAGCAGTGAAACCAACTAAACCGTGAAGAGGGCCTTCCCCCACCACTTTCAATCCTAGAAAAGGACCAGCTAGAGTGGCAGAGCCCGGCAAGTGCAGAAGGCTTAAGCCCTTTCCCCAGAGGTTCAAATCCTCTCCCTAGCTTCACCCATGATTCAAATAACAACACTAAGCTGCCTCGTTATATCCCTCCTATACATCATCCCAATCCTGATTGCCGTAGCCTTCCTAACCCTAGTAGAACGGAAAATCCTAAGCTACATACAATCCCGCAAAGGCCCTAACGTTGTCGGGCCTTTTGGCCTACTTCAACCATTTGCGGACGGACTGAAACTATTTACCAAAGAGCCCATCCGACCCTCTACCTCTTCCCCACTTCTATTCATTCTGATACCAATACTAGCCCTTGTCCTAGCCCTCACCACTTGAGCACCACTACCACTCCCATTTCCCCTAGCAGATCTAAACCTCGGAGTTCTCTTCCTAATAGCCATGTCAAGCCTAGCCGTCTACTCAGTCCTATGATCAGGCTGAGCCTCGAACTCAAAATACGCACTAATCGGAGCCCTACGGGCAGTAGCACAGACCATTTCATACGAAGTGACACTGGCCATAATCCTGCTATCAATAATCATACTAAGCGGAAGCTACACACTCAGCTCCTTTGCCATCGCACAGGAGCCTCTATACTTCATTTTCTCCTCATGACCCCTAGCAATAATATGATACGTATCCACCCTAGCAGAGACAAACCGAGCTCCTTTTGACCTCACAGAGGGTGAATCTGAGCTAGTCTCAGGGTTTAACGTTGAATACGCCGCAGGACCCTTCGCCTTATTCTTCCTAGCTGAATATGCGAACATTATGCTAATAAATACACTTACAGCCATCATATTCCTAAACCCAAGCGCCCTAGGGCCACCCACAGAACTATTCCCCGTCATCCTAGCCACAAAAGTCCTCCTACTATCTTCTGGTTTCTTATGGGTCCGAGCTTCATACCCACGATTCCGATATGACCAACTAATGCACCTACTATGAAAAAACTTCCTACCCCTCACACTAGCTCTGTGCCTCTGACACATCAGCATACCTATCTGCTATGCAGGCCTACCTCCTTACATAAGGAAATGTGCCTGAACTACAAAGGGTCACTATGATAAAGTGAACATAGAGGTATAACAGCCCTCTCATTTCCTGTTGACCTTAGAAAAGTAGGAATTGAACCCACACAAGAGAAATCAAAATTCTCCATACTTCCCTTATATTATTTTCTAGTAGAGTCAGCTAATCAAGCTATCGGGCCCATACCCCGAAAATGATGGTTTAACCCCCTCCTCTACTAATGAACCCTTACGCGACCCCAATCATAACCTTCAGCCTCATCTTGGGCACCACAATCACAATTTCCAGCAACCACTGAGTTCTGGCCTGGACAGGACTGGAGATCAACACACTAGCCATCATTCCCCTAATTGCCAAATCCCACCACCCACGAGCAGTAGAAGCCGCAACGAAATACTTCCTAACCCAAGCAGCTGCTTCCGCCCTGGTCCTATTCTCTAGCATAACCAATGCCTGAGTCACCGGCCAATGAGACATCACACAAATAAACCACCCAACCTCCTGTCTACTACTGACAGCAGCAATCGCTATTAAACTGGGCCTAGTGCCATTTCACTTCTGATTCCCAGAAGTACTACAAGGATCGCCACTAATAACAGCCCTGCTACTCTCGACCCTCATAAAATTCCCCCCACTAACCCTGCTCCTACTAACATCCAAATCCCTCGACCCAGCTCTACTCACCGCCATGGCCCTAGCCTCAACAGCACTAGGAGGCTGAATAGGACTGAACCAAACACAAACACGCAAAATCCTAGCCTTCTCGTCCATCTCCCACTTAGGCTGAATCACCATCATCCTAGTTTACAGCCCCAAATTGGCCTTACTTACCTTCTACCTATACACAATCATAACATCAGCCGTATTCCTAGCCCTTAACAAAATCAAAGCCCTTAACCTATCCATGATCACAACCTCATGAACAAAAACCCCAGTGCTAAACGCCACCCTAATACTAGTACTTTTATCCCTAGCAGGCCTCCCCCCATTAACAGGCTTTATACCAAAGTGACTTATCATCCAAGAACTAACTAAACAGGAAATAACACCAGCAGCCATGGCAATTGCCATGCTATCACTGCTCAGCCTCTTCTTCTACCTACGCCTCGCATACCACTCAACAATTACCCTTCCCCCCAACTCCTCTAACCACATAAAACAATGATACACTAGCAAAGCCCCAAGCACACCTACTGCGGTCCTTGCCTCACTATCAATCCTCTTACTTCCCCTGTCCCCAATAATACATGCCATTGTCTAGAAACTTAGGATAACACCCCAAACCGAAGGCCTTCAAAGCCTTAAATAAGAGTTAAACCCTCTTAGTTTCTGCACATTAAGACTTACAGAATATTAACCTGTATCTTCTGAATGCAAGTCAGACGCTTTAATTAAGCTAAAGCCTCCCTAGACAGATGGGCTTCGATCCCACAAAACTCTAGTTAACAGCTAAATGCCTAAACCAATTGGCTTCTGCCTACAAAGACCCTGACGCACCCTAGTGCGCATCGATGAGCTTGCAACTCAACATGAATTTCACTACAGAGCCGATAAGAAGAGGAATTAAACCTCTGTAAAAAGGACTACAGCCTAACGCTTCAACACTCAGCCATCTTACCCGTCACCTTCATCAACCGATGACTATTTTCCACTAACCATAAGGATATTGGCACCCTGTACCTCATCTTCGGGGCATGAGCAGGAATAGTCGGCACCGCACTCAGCCTATTAATCCGCGCAGAACTAGGACAACCAGGAACTCTCCTAGGCGACGACCAAATTTACAATGTAATCGTTACCGCTCACGCCTTTGTAATAAGCTTCTTTATAGTCATACCCATCATGATCGGAGGATTCGGCAACTGATTAGTCCCCCTCATAATCGGTGCCCCCGACATAGCATTCCCGCGAATAAACAACATAAGCTTTTGACTCCTCCCCCCATCATTCCTCCTCCTACTAGCCTCATCCACTGTAGAAGCTGGCGCCGGCACAGGCTGAACTGTCTACCCTCCCCTAGCAGGTAACCTTGCCCACGCCGGAGCTTCAGTAGACCTGGCTATCTTCTCACTCCACTTAGCCGGTATCTCCTCCATCCTTGGGGCCATCAACTTTATCACCACAGCCATCAACATAAAACCCCCCGCACTCTCACAATACCAAACCCCACTATTTGTCTGATCCGTACTAATTACCGCCATCCTACTCCTTCTATCACTCCCCGTACTCGCCGCCGGTATTACAATATTACTAACTGATCGAAACCTAAACACCACATTCTTCGACCCCGCTGGAGGAGGAGACCCAATCCTGTACCAACACCTATTCTGATTCTTCGGACACCCAGAAGTCTATATTCTGATCCTACCGGGGTTTGGAATCATCTCACACGTAGTCACGTACTACTCAGGCAAAAAGGAGCCCTTCGGCTACATGGGAATAGTCTGAGCCATACTATCCATCGGCTTCCTAGGATTCATCGTCTGAGCTCACCACATGTTTACAGTAGGAATAGACGTTGATACCCGAGCCTACTTTACATCAGCCACTATAATCATTGCCATCCCTACCGGAATCAAAGTATTTAGCTGACTAGCCACCCTGCACGGAGGAACAATCAAATGAGACCCCCCCAATACTATGAGCTCTAGGATTTATCTTCCTATTTACCATCGGAGGATTAACAGGAATCGTTCTTGCAAACTCTTCCCTAGACATCGCCCTGCACGACACGTACTACGTAGTTGCCCACTTCCACTACGTCCTATCCATAGGCGCCGTCTTTGCCATTCTAGCAGGATTTACTCACTGATTCCCACTACTCACTGGGTTTACCCTACACCAAACATGAGCAAAAGCCCACTTCGGGGTAATATTTACAGGAGTAAACCTAACGTTCTTCCCCCAGCACTTCCTAGGCCTAGCAGGAATACCCCGACGATACTCGGACTATCCCGACGCCTACACACTATGAAACACCATTTCCTCCATCGGCTCCCTAATCTCAATAGTAGCCGTAATCATACTAATATTCATCATCTGAGAAGCCTTTCCGGCCAAACGAAAAGTCCTACAACCAGAACTAACTACCACAAACGTTGAATGAATCCACGGCTGCCCTCCCCCATACCATACTTTCGAGGAACCGGCCTTCGTCCAAGTACAAGAAAGGAAGGAATCGAACCCTCACATGCTGGTTTCAAGCCAACTGCATTAACCGCTCATGCTTCTTTCTTATGAGACGTTAGTAAACCAATTACATAGCCTTGTCAAGACTAAATCACAGGTAAAAATCCTGTACATCTCATGTGGCCAACCACTCCCAACTAGGATTCCAAGACGCCTCATCACCCATCATAGAAGAACTCGTTGAATTCCACGACCACGCCCTAATCGTTGCCCTAGCTATCTGCAGCCTAGTTCTCTACCTTTTAGCCCACATACTAACAGAAAAACTCTCGTCCAATGCTGTAGACGCCCAAGAAGTAGAGCTGATCTGGACAATCCTACCTGCTATCGTCCTGGTACTCCTCGCCCTCCCATCCCTACAAATCCTCTACATAATGGACAAAATCGATGAACCAGACCTCACCCTAAAAGCCATCGGCCACCAATGATACTGAAGCTACGAATACACAGACTTCAAAGACCTATCCTTCGACTCCTACATAGTGCCCACCCCAGACTTACCCAACGGCCACTTCCGACTGCTAGAAGTTGACCACCGCGTAGTTATCCCAATAGAATCCCCCATCCGCGTGATCATTACTGCAGGAGACGTACTCCACTCCTGAGCAGTCCCAACGCTCGGAGTTAAAACAGACGCAATCCCAGGCCGACTAAACCAAACTTCATTCATTACCACCCGGCCTGGGATTTTTTACGGACAATGCTCAGAAATTTGCGGGGCTAATCACAGCTACATACCCATTGTAGTAGAATCAACCCCACTCCCACATTTCGAGGCCTGATCGTCCCTTCTATCATCATCCTAATCATTAAGAAGCTATGCAACAGCACTTGCCTTTTAAGCTAGCCAAAGAGGGACTTCCCCCTCCTTAATGATATGCCACAGCTTAACCCCGCACCATGATTTTCAATCATAATTATAACCTGATTAACCCTAGCACTCCTCATCCAACCAAAACTACTAGCCTTCACCACAACCAACCCCCCATCAAATAAGACCTCCCTCACTACCAAACCCACACCATGATCCTGACCATGAACCTAAGCTTCTTTGACCAATTTTCCAGCCCCAATCTATTCGGCATCCCCTTAATCCTACTATCCCTACTCTTCCCAGCCCTACTATTCCCGTCCCCAAACAACCGATGAATCAACAACCGCCTTTCTACTATCCAAACATGACTCCTTCACCTAATCACAAAACAACTAATAGTCCCACTCAACAAAAATGGCCACAAATGAGCCATAATATTTACATCCCTAATAATCATACTTCTTATAATCAACCTTCTAGGCCTCCTTCCATATACATTCACCCCAACCACCCAACTATCTATGAACATAGCCCTAGCCTTCCCACTATGGCTCGCCACACTACTAACAGGCCTACGAAACCAACCATCAGCCTCTTTAGCCCACCTATTACCCGAAGGTACCCCTACACCCCTAATCCCCGCACTAATCCTGATCGAAACAACCAGCCTACTAATCCGCCCCCTAGCCCTCGGAGTCCGCCTTACAGCCAACCTTACAGCAGGACACTTACTCATCCAACTCATCTCTACAGCCTCCATTGCATTAATACCCACCCTTCCTGCAGTATCCATCCTAACAATAATCATCCTACTACTCCTAACCATCCTAGAAGTAGCAGTAGCCATAATCCAGGCCTACGTCTTCGTGCTCCTTCTAAGCCTATACTTACAAGAAAACATCTAATGGCACACCAAGCACACTCATACCACATAGTTGACCCAAGCCCTTGACCAATCTTCGGGGCAGCCGCCGCCCTACTCACAACCTCAGGATTAATCATGTGATTCCACTACAACTCATCCATACTACTAACCCTAGGCCTCATCTCAATACTCCTAGTAATACTCCAATGATGACGAGACATTGTACGAGAAAGCACCTTCCAAGGCCATCACACTCCCACAGTCCAAAAAGGCCTACGATACGGCATAATCCTTTTCATCACATCCGAAGCATTCTTCTTCTTAGGGTTCTTCTGAGCGTTCTTCCACTCGAGCCTGGCCCCAACCCCAGAACTAGGAGGCCAATGACCCCCAACAGGAATTAAACCACTCAACCCGATAGAAGTCCCCCTACTAAACACAGCCATCCTACTAGCCTCAGGCGTTACCGTAACGTGAGCCCATCACAGCATCACAGAAGGAAACCGAAAACACGCCATCCACGCCCTAACCCTAACGATCCTCCTGGGATTCTACTTCACAGCCCTACAAGCAATAGAATACCACGAAGCCCCATTCTCAATCGCCGATAGCGTCTACGGATCTACCTTCTTCGTTGCCACTGGATTCCACGGACTCCACGTAATCATCGGATCCTCCTTCCTGACCGTCTGCCTCTTCCGACTGATCAAGTTCCACTTTACATCAGACCACCACTTCGGATTCGAGGCAGCAGCCTGATACTGACACTTTGTAGACATCATCTGACTATTCCTCTACATAACCATCTACTGATGAGGATCTTGCTCTTCTAGTATATTAATTACAATTGACTTCCAATCTCTAGAATCTGGTATAAACCCAGAGGAGAGCAATGAACGCACTCATGTTCATATTCGCCCTATCATCAATCCTAAGCGCCGCCCTAACCGCATTAAACTTCTGACTCGCCCAAATAAACCCCGACTCAGAGAAACTCTCACCGTACGAATGTGGATTCGACCCACTTGGATCTGCTCGATTACCATTCTCAGTCCGATTCTTCCTCAGTAGCCATCCTGTTCGTCCTATTCGACCTAGAAATCGCCCTCCTACTCCCCCTGCCATGAGCCGTCCAACTCCAATCCCCCCTAATGACCCTCACCTGAACTGTAGTGATCCTCCTTCTCCTAACACTCGGACTGGCCTACGAGTGAATTCAAGGGGGCCTAGAATGAGCAGAATAACAGAAAGTTAGTCTAACCAAAAAGATAGCTGGTTTCGACCCAGCAGATTACAGCCAACCCTGTAACTTTCTTATGTCGCCCCTACATTTAAGCTTCTACTCAGCCTTCATTTTCAGCGGACTAGGACTAGCCTTCCACCGAACCCACCTAGTATCCGCCCTACTATGCCTTGAAAGCATAATATTATCGATATTCGTAGGCCTATCAATATGATCCATCGAAAACCAAGTCTCCTCATTCACCATGGTACCAATTCTCATGCTAACCTTCTCAGCGTGTGAGGCGGGCACAGGCCTGGCCATCCTAGTAGCCTCCACCCGCACACATGGCTCCGACCATCTACACAACCTAAACCTCCTGCAATGCTAAAAATCATCCTACCCACAATCATACTTCTTCCAACAGCCCTGCTGTCTCCACCAAAATTTCTATGGACTAACACCACCTTATACAGCCTCCTAATCGCTGCCCTAAGCCTACAGTGATTAATCCCAACCTACTACCCCTACAAATTTTTATCCAACTGAACAGGAATTGACCAAATCTCATCCCCCCTCCTAGTACTATCCTGCTGACTACTCCCACTCATAATCATAGCAAGCCAAAACCACCTGCAACAAGAACCCCTACAACGCAAACGAATCTTTATCTCAACCTTAGTCGCAGTCCAGCCATTCATCCTACTAGCCTTTTCCACCACAGAACTAGCACTATTTTACATCTCATTTGAAGCAACCCTCATTCCCACCCTAATCTTAATCACCCGATGGGGGAACCAACCAGAACGCCTAAGCGCTGGCATCTACCTGCTATTCTACACGCCAGTAAGCTCTCTACCCCTGCTAATCACAATCATACACCTATACGTGAAAATTGGCACCCTGCACCTGCCAACCCTACAACTAACCCACCCAACCCTATCCACCTCATGGACAGGAATACTATCAGGTCTAGCACTGCTCATAGCATTCATAGTAAAAGCCCCACTATACGGCCTACACCTCTGACTGCCAAAAGCCCACGTAGAAGCACCCATCGCAGGCTCAATACTCCTCGCCGCCCTACTACTAAAGCTAGGAGGATACGGAATTATACGAGTCACTCTATTTATGGGCCCACTGTCCAACCTCCTGCACTACCCCTTCCTAACCCTGGCCCTATGAGGCGCCCTAATGACTAGCTCAATCTGCCTACGACAGACAGACCTAAAATCACTAATCGCTTATTCATCCGTTAGCCACATAGGCCTAGTTATCGCCGCAGGAATAATCCAAACCCACTGATCATTCTCAGGGGCAATGATCCTAATAATTTCCCATGGACTAACTTCCTCCATACTATTCTGCCTAGCCAACACAAACTATGAACGTACGCACAGCCGAATTCTACTACTCACACGAGGCCTACAACCTCTCCTACCACTCATAGCTACCTGATGATTGCTGGCCAATCTAACAAACATAGCCTTACCCCCAACAACAAACCTCATAGCAGAGCTAACCATTATAATCACCTTATTCAACTGATCTGCCTTCACGATCATCCTAACAGGAATCGCAACCCTACTAACCGCCTCCTACACCTTATTCATACTACTAATGACCCCACGAGGCTCAATCCCCTCCCACATCACATCTATGCAAAACTCAACCACGCGAGAACACCTGCTCATAACACTCCACATTATCCCAATATTCCTCCTAATCCTCAAACCCGAACTGATCTCCGGAATCCCCTCATGCAAGTATAGTTTAAACCAAACATTAGACTGTGATTCTAAGAATAGAAGTTCAAACCTTCTTACCTGCCGAGGGGAGGGTTTAACCAACAAGAGCTGCTAACTCTTACATCTGAGCCTAAAACCTCAGCCCCCTTACTTTTAAAGGATAACAGCAATCCACTGGTCTTAGGAACCACCCATCTTGGTGCAAATCCAAGTAAAAATAGTGAACCCCACACTACTAATCAACTCCCTCACACTACTCACGCTGACAATCCTCCTAACCCCAATCATCCTGCCATTTCTATTTAAAAACTTTAAAAACACCCCACAAGCCACCACCCGCGCTGTTAAAACCGCATTCCTAATTAGCCTAGCCCCTACAACCGCATTCATCTACTCGGGAGTAGAATCTGTCACCTGCCACTGGGAGTGAAAATTCATTATAAACTTTAAAATCCCCCTGAGCCTAAAAATAGACCAATACTCAATAACATTTCTTCCAATCGCCCTATTTGTAACATGATCAATCCTACAATTCGCCATATGATACATGGCCTCAGAGCCATATGTAACAAAATTTTTCACCTACCTACTGACATTCCTAGTCGCCATACTCCTCCTAACAACCGCAAACAACATATTCCTCCTATTCGTAGGCTGGGAAGGAGTACGAATCATGTCCTTCCTTCTCATCGGCTGATGACAAGGCCGAGCAGATGCCAACACCGCCGCCCTACGAGCCGTAATCTACAACCGAATCGGAGACATCGGACTGATCCTGAGCATAGCATGACTAGCTTCAACATTCAACACCTGAGAGATCCAACAAGCCGTACACCCCCACCAAACCCCAATCCTCCCCCTCATAGGATTAATCCTCGCAGCCGCAGGAAAATCCGCCCAATTTGGACTCCACCCATGACTGCCCGCAGCAATAGAAGGCCCCACCCCAGTATCAGCCCTACTGCACTCCAGTACCATAGTAGTAGCCGGAATCTTCCTGCTCATCCGCATGCACCCCCTGCTAGCCACCAACCAGACAGCCCTAACTGCCTGCCTATGCCTAGGTGCTCTATCAACCCTATTCGCTGCCACATGCGCCCTAACCCAAAATGACATCAAAAAAATCATTGCTTTCTCAACATCCAGCCAACTAGGACTAATAATAGTCACTATCGGACTAAACCTCCCACAACTAGCCTTCCTACACATCTCAACCCATGCCTTCTTTAAAGCCATACTATTCCTATGCTCAGGGTCTATCATCCACAACCTAAACGGAGAACAAGATATCCGAAAGATAGGAGGCCTACAGAAAATACTCCCAGTCACTACTTCCTGCCTAACCATCGGAAACCTGGCGCTGATAGGAACCCCATTCCTAGCCGGATTCTACTCAAAAGACCTCATCATCGAAAGCTTAAACACATCATACCTAAATACTTGAGCCCTACTCCTAACCCTTATAGCCACAGCATTCACCGCAACCTACAGCATCCGCATAACCATCCTAGTCCAAGCTGGACAAACCCGAATCCCCCCAATAGTATCAATAAACGAAAACAACCCACTAATCACCGCCCCCCTAACCCGACTCGCCCTAGGCAGCATTACAGCAGGAATAATCATTACCTCTTTCATCACACCAACCAAAACCCCCCCAATAACCATACCCCTTATCACCAAAACCGCTGCCATCCTCATAACAATCCTAGGAATCATCCTAGGCCCCTCATGTACAGGGCCACACCCCTCTAACGGCGCAAGCTTACATAGAAACATTATTAACAGACCTAGACAGATACAAAAACCCCTACAAGACCACGTATTAACTAACCCTGTTAACCCGACTCAGGAGCGCCTATAAGAGCGATTAAAATCTGTGAAAGGAACTCGGCAAATTAATAAGGCCCGACTGTTTACCAAAAACATAGCCTTCAGCAAATTAAACAAGTATTGAAGGTGATGCCTGCCCGGTGACTTAGGTTTAACGGCCGCGGTATCCTAACCGTGCAAAGATAGCGCAATCAATTGTCCCATAAATCGAGACTTGTATGAATGGCTAAACGAGGTCTTAACTGTCTCTCACAGATAATCAGTGAAATTGATCTCCCCGTGCAAAAGCGGGGATGTGAACATAAGACGAGAAGACCCTGTGGAACTTAAAAATCAACGACCACCGCGAATCCTCAATCAACCCCACTGGGGCCACTACCATCGCAGAGCCTGGTCGATATTTTTCGGTTGGGGCGACCTTGGAGGAGAACAAATCCTCCAAAAACAAGACCATACCTCTTTACCTAGAGCTACCCCTCAAAGTGCTAACAGTGACCAGACCCAATATAATTGATTAATGGACCAAGCTACCCCAGGGATAACAGCGCAATCCCCCTCAAGAGCCCATATCGACAGGGGGGTTTACGACCTCGATGTTGGATCAGGACATCCTAATGGTGCAGCCGCTATTAAGGGTTCGTTTGTTCAACGATTAACAGTCCTACGTGATCTGAGTTCAGACCGGAGCAATCCAGGTCGGTTTCTATCTATGACACACTCTCCCCAGTACGAAAGGACCGGGAAAGTGGGGCCAATACCACAAGCACGCCCCCCCCCGCTCTAAGCAGTGAAACCAACTAAACCGTGAAGAGGGCCTTCCCCCACCACTTTCAATCCTAGAAAAGGACCAGCTAGAGTGGCAGAGCCCGGCAAGTGCAGAAGGCTTAAGCCCTTTCCCCAGAGGTTCAAATCCTCTCCCTAGCTTCACCCATGATTCAAATAACAACACTAAGCTGCCTCGTTATATCCCTCCTATACATCATCCCAATCCTGATTGCCGTAGCCTTCCTAACCCTAGTAGAACGGAAAATCCTAAGCTACATACAATCCCGCAAAGGCCCTAACGTTGTCGGACCTTTTGGCCTACTTCAACCATTTGCGGACGGACTGAAACTATTTACCAAAGAGCCCATCCGACCCTCTACCTCTTCCCCACTTCTATTCATTCTGATACCAATACTAGCCCTTGTCCTAGCCCTCACCACTTGAGCACCACTACCACTCCCATTTCCCCTAGCAGATCTAAACCTCGGAGTTCTCTTCCTAATAGCCATGTCAAGCCTAGCCGTCTACTCAGTCCTGTGATCAGGCTGAGCCTCGAACTCAAAATACGCACTAATCGGAGCCCTACGGGCAGTAGCACAGACCATTTCATACGAAGTGACACTGGCCATAATCCTGCTATCAATAATCATACTAAGCGGAAGCTACACACTCAGCTCCTTTGCCATCGCACAGGAGCCTCTATACTTCATTTTCTCCTCATGACCCCTAGCAATAATATGATACGTATCCACCCTAGCAGAGACAAACCGAGCTCCTTTTGACCTCACAGAGGGTGAATCTGAGCTAGTCTCAGGGTTTAACGTTGAATACGCCGCAGGACCCTTCGCCTTATTCTTCCTAGCTGAATATGTGAACATTATGCTAATAAATACACTTACAGCCATCATATTCCTAAACCCAAGCGCCCTAGGGCCACCCACAGAACTATTCCCCGTCATCCTAGCCACAAAAGTCCTCCTACTATCTTCTGGTTTCTTATGGGTCCGAGCTTCATACCCACGATTCCGATATGACCAACTAATGCACCTACTATGAAAAAACTTCCTACCCCTCACACTAGCTCTGTGCCTCTGACACATCAGCATACCTATCTGCTATGCAGGCCTACCTCCTTACATAAGGAAATGTGCCTGAACTACAAAGGGTCACTATGATAAAGTGAACATAGAGGTATAACAGCCCTCTCATTTCCTGTTGACCTTAGAAAAGTAGGAATTGAACCCACACAAGAGAAATCAAAATTCTCCATACTTCCCTTATATTATTTTCTAGTAGAGTCAGCTAATCAAGCTATCGGGCCCATACCCCAAAAATGATGGTTTAACCCCCTCCTCTACTAATGAACCCTTACGCGACCCCAATCATAACCTTCAGCCTCATCTTGGGCACCACAATCACAATTTCCAGCAACCACTGAGTTCTGGCCTGGACAGGACTGGAGATCAACGCACTAGCCATCATTCCCCTAATTGCCAAATCCCACCACCCACGAGCAGTAGAAGCCGCAACGAAATACTTCCTAACCCAAGCAGCTGCTTCCGCCCTGGTCCTATTCTCTAGCATAACCAATGCCTGAGTCACCGGCCAATGAGACATCACACAAATAAACCACCCAACCTCCTGTCTACTACTGACAGCAGCAATCGCTATTAAACTGGGCCTAGTGCCATTTCACTTCTGATTCCCAGAAGTACTACAAGGATCGCCACTAATAACAGCCCTGCTACTCTCGACCCTCATAAAATTCCCCCCACTAACCCTGCTCCTACTAACATCCAAATCCCTCGACCCAGCTCTACTCACCGCCATGGCCCTAGCCTCAACAGCACTAGGAGGCTGAATAGGACTGAACCAAACACAAACACGCAAAATCCTAGCCTTCTCGTCCATCTCCCACTTAGGCTGAATCGCCATCATCCTAGTTTACAGCCCCAAATTGGCCTTACTTACCTTCTACCTATACACAATCATAACATCAGCCGTATTCCTAGCCCTTAACAAAATCAAAGCCCTTAACCTATCCATGATCACAACCTCATGAACAAAAACCCCAGTGCTAAACGCCACCCTAATACTAGTACTTTTATCCCTAGCAGGCCTCCCCCCATTAACAGGCTTTATACCAAAGTGACTTATCATCCAAGAACTAACTAAACAGGAAATAACACCAGCAGCCATGGCAATTGCCATGCTATCACTGCTCAGCCTCTTCTTCTACCTACGCCTCGCATACCACTCAACAATTACCCTTCCCCCCAACTCCTCTAACCACATAAAACAATGATACACTAGCAAAGCCCCAAGCACACCTACTGCGGTCCTTGCCTCACTATCAATCCTCTTACTTCCCCTGTCCCCAATAATACATGCCATTGTCTAGAAACTTAGGATAACACCCCAAACCGAAGGCCTTCAAAGCCTTAAATAAGAGTTAAACCCTCTTAGTTTCTGCACATTAAGACTTACAGAATATTAACCTGTATCTTCTGAATGCAAGTCAGACGCTTTAATTAAGCTAAAGCCTCCCTAGACAGATGGGCTTCGATCCCACAAAACTCTAGTTAACAGCTAAATGCCTAAACCAATTGGCTTCTGCCTACAAAGACCCTGACGCACCCTAGTGCGCATCGATGAGCTTGCAACTCAACATGAATTTCACTACAGAGCCGATAAGAAGAGGAATTAAACCTCTGTAAAAAGGACTACAGCCTAACGCTTCAACACTCAGCCATCTTACCCGTCACCTTCATCAACCGATGACTATTTTCCACTAACCATAAGGATATTGGCACCCTGTACCTCATCTTCGGGGCATGAGCAGGAATAGTCGGCACCGCACTCAGCCTATTAATCCGCGCAGAACTAGGACAACCAGGAACTCTCCTAGGCGACGACCAAATTTACAATGTAATCGTTACCGCTCACGCCTTTGTAATAAGCTTCTTTATAGTCATACCCATCATGATCGGAGGATTCGGCAACTGATTAGTCCCCCTCATAATCGGTGCCCCCGACATAGCATTCCCGCGAATAAACAACATAAGCTTTTGACTCCTCCCCCCATCATTCCTCCTCCTACTAGCCTCATCCACTGTAGAAGCTGGCGCCGGCACAGGCTGAACTGTCTACCCTCCCCTAGCAGGTAACCTTGCCCACGCCGGAGCTTCAGTAGACCTGGCTATCTTCTCACTCCACTTAGCCGGTATCTCCTCCATCCTTGGGGCCATCAACTTTATCACCACAGCCATCAACATAAAACCCCCCGCACTCTCACAATACCAAACCCCACTATTTGTCTGATCCGTACTAATTACCGCCATCCTACTCCTTCTATCACTCCCCGTACTCGCCGCCGGTATTACAATATTACTAACTGATCGAAACCTAAACACCACATTCTTCGACCCCGCTGGAGGAGGAGACCCAATCCTGTACCAACACCTATTCTGATTCTTCGGACACCCAGAAGTCTATATTCTGATCCTACCGGGGTTTGGAATCATCTCACACGTAGTCACGTACTACTCAGGCAAAAAGGAGCCCTTCGGCTACATGGGAATAGTCTGAGCCATACTATCCATCGGCTTCCTAGGATTCATCGTCTGAGCTCACCACATGTTTACAGTAGGAATAGACGTTGATACCCGAGCCTACTTTACATCAGCCACTATAATCATTGCCATCCCTACCGGAATCAAAGTATTTAGCTGACTAGCCACCCTGCACGGAGGAACAATCAAATGAGACCCCCCCAATACTATGAGCTCTAGGATTTATCTTCCTATTTACCATCGGAGGATTAACAGGAATCGTTCTTGCAAACTCTTCCCTAGACATCGCCCTGCACGACACGTACTACGTAGTTGCCCACTTCCACTACGTCCTATCCATAGGCGCCGTCTTTGCCATTCTAGCAGGATTTACTCACTGATTCCCACTACTCACTGGGTTTACCCTACACCAAACATGAGCAAAAGCCCACTTCGGGGTAATATTTACAGGAGTAAACCTAACGTTCTTCCCCCAGCACTTCCTAGGCCTAGCAGGAATACCCCGACGATACTCGGACTATCCCGACGCCTACACACTATGAAACACCATTTCCTCCATCGGCTCCCTAATCTCAATAGTAGCCGTAATCATACTAATATTCATCATCTGAGAAGCCTTTCCGGCCAAACGAAAAGTCCTACAACCAGAACTAACTACCACAAACGTTGAATGAATCCACGGCTGCCCTCCCCCATACCATACTTTCGAGGAACCGGCCTTCGTCCAAGTACAAGAAAGGAAGGAATCGAACCCTCACATGCTGGTTTCAAGCCAACTGCATTAACCGCTCATGCTTCTTTCTTATGAGACGTTAGTAAACCAATTACATAGCCTTGTCAAGACTAAATCACAGGTAAAAATCCTGTACATCTCATGTGGCCAACCACTCCCAACTAGGATTCCAAGACGCCTCATCACCCATCATAGAAGAACTCGTTGAATTCCACGACCACGCCCTAATCGTTGCCCTAGCTATCTGCAGCCTAGTTCTCTACCTTTTAGCCCACATACTAACAGAAAAACTCTCGTCCAATGCTGTAGACGCCCAAGAAGTAGAGCTGATCTGGACAATCCTACCTGCTATCGTCCTGGTACTCCTCGCCCTCCCATCCCTACAAATCCTCTACATAATGGACAAAATCGATGAACCAGACCTCACCCTAAAAGCCATCGGCCACCAATGATACTGAAGCTACGAATACACAGACTTCAAAGACCTATCATTCGACTCCTACATAGTGCCCACCCCAGACTTACCCAACGGCCACTTCCGACTGCTAGAAGTTGACCACCGCGTAGTTATCCCAATAGAATCCCCCATCCGCGTGATCATTACTGCAGGAGACGTACTCCACTCCTGAGCAGTCCCAACGCTCGGAGTTAAAACAGACGCAATCCCAGGCCGACTAAACCAAACTTCATTCATTACCACCCGGCCTGGGATTTTTTACGGACAATGCTCAGAAATTTGCGGGGCTAATCACAGCTACATACCCATTGTAGTAGAATCAACCCCACTCCCACATTTCGAGGCCTGATCGTCCCTTCTATCATCATCCTAATCATTAAGAAGCTATGCAACAGCACTTGCCTTTTAAGCTAGCCAAAGAGGGACTTCCCCCTCCTTAATGATATGCCACAGCTTAACCCCGCACCATGATTTTCAATCATAATTATAACCTGATTAACCCTAGCACTCCTCATCCAACCAAAACTACTAGCCTTCACCACAACCAACCCCCCATCAAATAAGACCTCCCTCACTACCAAACCCACACCATGATCCTGACCATGAACCTAAGCTTCTTTGACCAATTTTCCAGCCCCAATCTATTCGGCATCCCCTTAATCCTACTATCCCTACTCTTCCCAGCCCTACTATTCCCGTCCCCAAACAACCGATGAATCAACAACCGCCTTTCTACTATCCAAACATGACTCCTTCACCTAATCACAAAACAACTAATAGTCCCACTCAACAAAAATGGCCACAAATGAGCCATAATATTTACATCCCTAATAATCATACTTCTTACAATCAACCTTCTAGGCCTCCTTCCATATACATTCACCCCAACCACCCAACTATCTACGAACATAGCCCTAGCCTTCCCACTATGGCTCGCCACACTACTAACAGGCCTACGAAACCAACCATCAGCCTCTTTAGCCCACCTATTACCCGAAGGTACCCCTACACCCCTAATCCCCGCACTAATCCTGATCGAAACAACCAGCCTACTAATCCGCCCCCTAGCCCTCGGAGTCCGCCTTACAGCCAACCTTACAGCAGGACACTTACTCATCCAACTCATCTCTACAGCCTCCATTGCATTAATACCCACCCTTCCTGCAGTATCCATCCTAACAATAATCATCCTACTACTCCTAACCATCCTAGAAGTAGCAGTAGCCATAATCCAGGCCTACGTCTTCGTGCTCCTTCTAAGCCTATACTTACAAGAAAACATCTAATGGCACACCAAGCACACTCATACCACATAGTTGACCCAAGCCCTTGACCAATCTTCGGGGCAGCCGCCGCCCTACTCACAACCTCAGGATTAATCATGTGATTCCACTACAACTCATCCATACTACTAACCCTAGGCCTCATCTCAATACTCCTAGTAATACTCCAATGATGACGAGACATTGTACGAGAAAGCACCTTCCAAGGCCATCACACTCCCACAGTCCAAAAAGGCCTACGATACGGCATAATCCTTTTCATCACATCCGAAGCATTCTTCTTCTTAGGGTTCTTCTGAGCGTTCTTCCACTCGAGCCTGGCCCCAACCCCAGAACTAGGAGGCCAATGACCCCCAACAGGAATTAAACCACTCAACCCGATAGAAGTCCCCCTACTAAACACAGCCATCCTACTAGCCTCAGGCATTACCGTAACGTGAGCCCATCACAGCATCACAGAAGGAAACCGAAAACACGCCATCCACGCCCTAACCCTAACGATCCTCCTGGGATTCTACTTCACAGCCCTACAAGCAATAGAATACCACGAAGCCCCATTCTCAATCGCCGATAGCGTCTACGGATCTACCTTCTTCGTTGCCACTGGATTCCACGGACTCCACGTAATCATCGGATCCTCCTTCCTGACCGTCTGCCTCTTCCGACTGATCAAGTTCCACTTTACATCAGACCACCACTTCGGATTCGAGGCAGCAGCCTGATACTGACACTTCGTAGACGTCATCTGACTATTCCTCTACATAACCATCTACTGATGAGGATCTTGCTCTTCTAGTATATTAATTACAATTGACTTCCAATCTCTAGAATCTGGTATAAACCCAGAGGAGAGCAATGAACGCACTCATGTTCATATTCGCCCTATCATCAATCCTAAGCGCCGCCCTAACCGCATTAAACTTCTGACTCGCCCAAATAAACCCCGACTCAGAGAAACTCTCACCGTACGAATGTGGATTCGACCCACTTGGATCTGCTCGATTACCATTCTCAGTCCGATTCTTCCTCAGTAGCCATCCTGTTCGTCCTATTCGACCTAGAAATCGCCCTCCTACTCCCCCTGCCATGAGCCGTCCAACTCCAATCCCCCCTAATGACCCTCACCTGAACTGTAGTGATCCTCCTTCTCCTAACACTCGGACTGGCCTACGAGTGAATTCAAGGGGGCCTAGAATGAGCAGAATAACAGAAAGTTAGTCTAACCAAAAAGATAGCTGGTTTCGACCCAGCAGATTACAGCCAACCCTGTAACTTTCTTATGTCGCCCCTACATTTAAGCTTCTACTCAGCCTTCATTTTCAGCGGACTAGGACTAGCCTTCCACCGAACCCACCTAGTATCCGCCCTACTATGCCTTGAAAGCATAATATTGTCGATATTCGTAGGCCTATCAATATGATCCATCGAAAACCAAGTCTCCTCATTCACCATGGTACCAATTCTCATGCTAACCTTCTCAGCGTGTGAGGCGGGCACAGGCCTGGCCATCCTAGTAGCCTCCACCCGCACACATGGCTCCGACCATCTACACAACCTAAACCTCCTGCAATGCTAAAAATCATCCTACCCACAATCATACTTCTTCCAACAGCCCTGCTGTCTCCACCAAAATTTCTATGGACTAACACCACCTTATACAGCCTCCTAATCGCTGCCCTAAGCCTACAGTGATTAATCCCAACCTACTACCCCTACAAATTTTTATCCAACTGAACAGGAATTGACCAAATCTCATCCCCCCTCCTAGTACTATCCTGCTGACTACTCCCACTCATAATCATAGCAAGCCAAAACCACCTGCAACAAGAACCCCTACAACGCAAACGAATCTTTATCTCAACCTTAGTCGCAGTCCAGCCATTCATCCTACTAGCCTTTTCCACCACAGAACTAGCACTATTTTACATCTCATTTGAAGCAACCCTCATTCCCACCCTAATCTTAATCACCCGATGGGGGAACCAACCAGAACGCCTAAGCGCTGGCATCTACCTGCTATTCTACACGCCAGTAAGCTCTCTACCCCTGCTAATCACAATCATACACCTATACGTGAAAATTGGCACCCTGCACCTGCCAACCCTACAACTAACCCACCCAACCCTATCCACCTCATGGACAGGAATACTATCAGGTCTAGCACTGCTCATAGCATTCATAGTAAAAGCCCCACTATACGGCCTACACCTCTGACTGCCAAAAGCCCACGTAGAAGCACCCATCGCAGGCTCAATACTCCTCGCCGCCCTACTACTAAAGCTAGGAGGATACGGAATTATACGAGTCACTCTATTTATGGGCCCACTGTCCAACCTCCTGCACTACCCCTTCCTAACCCTGGCCCTATGAGGCGCCCTAATGACTAGCTCAATCTGCCTACGACAGACAGACCTAAAATCACTAATCGCTTATTCATCCGTTAGCCACATAGGCCTAGTTATCGCCGCAGGAATAATCCAAACCCACTGATCATTCTCAGGGGCAATGATCCTAATAATTTCCCATGGACTAACTTCCTCCATACTATTCTGCCTAGCCAACACAAACTATGAACGTACGCACAGCCGAATTCTACTACTCACACGAGGCCTACAACCTCTCCTACCACTCATAGCTACCTGATGATTGCTGGCCAATCTAACAAACATAGCCTTACCCCCAACAACAAACCTCATAGCAGAGCTAACCATTATAATCACCTTATTCAACTGATCTGCCTTCACGATCATCCTAACAGGAATCGCAACCCTACTAACCGCCTCCTACACCTTATTCATACTACTAATGACCCCACGAGGCTCAATCCCCTCCCACATCACATCTATGCAAAACTCAACCACGCGAGAACACCTGCTCATAACACTCCACATTATCCCAATATTCCTCCTAATCCTCAAACCCGAACTGATCTCCGGAATCCCCTCATGCAAGTATAGTTTAAACCAAACATTAGACTGTGATTCTAAGAATAGAAGTTCAAACCTTCTTACCTGCCGAGGGGAGGGTTTAACCAACAAGAGCTGCTAACTCTTACATCTGAGCCTAAAACCTCAGCCCCCTTACTTTTAAAGGATAACAGCAATCCACTGGTCTTAGGAACCACCCATCTTGGTGCAAATCCAAGTAAAAATAGTGAACCCCACACTACTAATCAACTCCCTCACACTACTCACGCTGACAATCCTCCTAACCCCAATCATCCTGCCATTTCTATTTAAAAACTTTAAAAACACCCCACAAGCCACCACCCGCGCTGTTAAAACCGCATTCCTAATTAGCCTAGCCCCTACAACCGCATTCATCTACTCGGGAGTAGAATCTGTCACCTGCCACTGGGAGTGAAAATTCATTATAAACTTTAAAATCCCCCTGAGCCTAAAAATAGACCAATACTCAATAACATTTCTTCCAATCGCCCTATTTGTAACATGATCAATCCTACAATTCGCCATATGATACATGGCCTCAGAGCCATACGTAACAAAATTTTTCACCTACCTACTGACATTCCTAGTCGCCATACTCCTCCTAACAACCGCAAACAACATATTCCTCCTATTCGTAGGCTGGGAAGGAGTACGAATCATGTCCTTCCTTCTCATCGGCTGATGACAAGGCCGAGCAGATGCCAACACCGCCGCCCTACGAGCCGTAATCTACAACCGAATCGGAGACGTCGGACTGATCCTGAGCATAGCATGACTAGCTTCAACATTCAACACCTGAGAGATCCAACAAGCCGTACACCCCCACCAAACCCCAATCCTCCCCCTCATAGGATTAATCCTCGCAGCCGCAGGAAAATCCGCCCAATTTGGACTCCACCCATGACTGCCCGCAGCAATAGAAGGCCCCACCCCAGTATCAGCCCTACTGCACTCCAGTACCATAGTAGTAGCCGGAATCTTCCTGCTCATCCGCATGCACCCCCTGCTAGCCACCAACCAGACAGCCCTAACTGCCTGCCTATGCCTAGGTGCTCTATCAACCCTATTCGCTGCCACATGCGCCCTAACCCAAAATGACATCAAAAAAATCATTGCTTTCTCAACATCCAGCCAACTAGGACTAATAATAGTCACTATCGGACTAAACCTCCCACAACTAGCCTTCCTACACATCTCAACCCATGCCTTCTTTAAAGCCATACTATTCCTATGCTCAGGGTCTATCATCCACAACCTAAACGGAGAACAAGATATCCGAAAGATAGGAGGCCTACAGAAAATACTCCCAGTCACTACTTCCTGCCTAACCATCGGAAACCTGGCGCTGATAGGAACCCCATTCCTAGCCGGATTCTACTCAAAAGACCTCATCATCGAAAGCTTAAACACATCATACCTAAATACTTGAGCCCTACTCCTAACCCTTATAGCCACAGCATTCACCGCAACCTACAGCATCCGCATAACCATCCTAGTCCAAGCTGGACAAACCCGAATCCCCCCAATAGTATCAATAAACGAAAACAACCCACTAATCACCGCCCCCCTAACCCGACTCGCCCTAGGCAGCATTACAGCAGGAATAATCATTACCTCTTTCATCACACCAACCAAAACCCCCCCAATAACCATACCCCTTATCACCAAAACCGCTGCCATCCTCATAACAATCCTAGGAATCATCCTAGCCCTAGAACTATCGAACATAACACACACCCTCACTCACCCCAAACCAAACCCCCTCATAAACTTCTCCTCTGCATTAGGGTACTTCAACCCCCTAGTACACCGATTCTTCTCCAAAAACCTACTAGAAAAGGGACAAAACATTGCCCTACACTTGATCGACCTCTCCTGACTCAAAAAAATAGGGCCAGAGGGCCTTGCTGAACTACAAGTAGCCGCAAGCAAAGCCGCAACCTCAATACACACAGGGCTAATTAAGGCCTACCTAGGATCCTTCGCCCTCTCCATCCTGGTAATAATCCTAATAACACACAGACTCACTAATGGCCCCTAACATCCGCAAATCCCATCCCCTACTAAAAATAATCAACAACTCCCTAATCGACCTACCCGCCCCCTCCAACATCTCTGCCTGATGAAACTTCGGCTCCCTTCTAGCCATCTGCTTAGCCACACAAATCCTAACAGGCCTGCTACTAGCCATACACTACACCGCAGACACTTCACTCGCCTTCTCCTCAGTAGCTCACACATGCCGAGACGTCCAGTACGGATGGCTCATCCGCAACCTCCACGCCAACGGTGCTTCGCTCTTCTTTATCTGCATCTACTTACACATCGGACGAGGCCTCTACTACGGCTCCTACCTATACAAAGAAACCTGAAACACAGGAGTAATCCTCCTACTCACCCTAATAGCAACTGCCTTCGTAGGGTATGTCCTACCATGAGGACAAATGTCATTCTGAGGGGCCACCGTAATCACCAACCTATTCTCAGCCATCCCGTACATTGGGCAAACTCTAGTAGAATGAGCCTGAGGAGGATTCTCAGTAGACAATCCAACCTTAACCCGATTCTTCGCCATCCACTTCCTACTGCCCTTCCTAATTGCAGGAATCACCCTAGTCCACCTAACCTTCCTACACGAATCAGGCTCAAATAACCCACTAGGAATCGTATCAGACTGCGACAAAATCCCATTCCACCCATACTTCTCCATTAAAGACAGCTTAGGGCTTACCCTAATAATCACCCCTCTAATAGAACTAGCCCTATTTTCACCGAACCTCCTGGTTCTTGGAATCCTAGTTGGGAGTGGTTGGCCACATGAGATGTACAGGATTTTTACCTGTGATTTAGTCTTGACAAGGCTATGTAATTGGTTTACTAACGTCTCATAAGAAAGAAGCATGAGCGGTTAATGCAGTTGGCTTGAAACCCATCCCCAGTGGTGCAAGTGCACTCTCTGAACTCACTGAAGTGCATCCCCAGTGGTGCCAGTGCACTCTCTGGACTCACTGGACTGCATCCCCAGTGGTGCCAGTGCACTCTCTGGACTCACTGCACTGCATCCCCAGTGGTGCCAGTGCACTCTCTGGACTCACTGCAGTGCAGCCCCAGTGGTGCCAGTGCAGTCTCTGGACTCACTGCAGTGCATCCCCAGTGGTGCCAGTGCAGTCTCTGGACTCACTGCACTGCATCCCCAGTGGTGCCAGTGCAGTCTCTGGACTCACTGCACTGCATCCCCAGTGGTGCCAGTGCACTCTCTGGACTCACTGCAGTGCATCCCCAGTGGTGCCAGTGCAGTCTCTAGACTCACTGCAGTGCATCGCCAGTGGTGCCAGTGCACTCTCTGGACTCACTGAAGTGCATCCCCAGTGGTGTCAGTGCACTCACTGGACTGACTGCACTGCATCCCCAGTGGTGCCAGTGCGCTCTCCGGAGTCACAGCACTGCATCCCCAGTGGTGCCAGTGCACTCGCTGGACTCACTGTACTGCATCACAGGTGGTGCCAGTGCACTCTCTGGACTCACTACAGTGAATCCCCGGTGGTGCCAGTGCACTCTCTGCACTCACTGCACAGCATCCCCAGTGGTGCCAGTGCACTCACTGGACTCACTGGACTGCATCCCCAGTGGTGCCAGTGCACTCTCTGGACTCACTGAACTGCATCCCCAGTGGTGCCAGTGCACTCTCTGGACTCACTGCACTGCATCCCCAGTGGTGTCAGTGCACTCTCTGGACTCACTGAAGTGCATCCCCAGTGGTGCCAGTGCACTCTCTGGACTCACTGCACTGCATCCCCAGTGGTGCCAGTGCACTCTCTGGACTCACTGCACTGCATCCCCAGTGGTGATGGTACAATCTCTGGACTCACTGTAGTGCATCCCCAGTGATGTCAGTGCACTCTCTGGACTCACTGCAGTGCATCCCCGGTGTTGCCAGTGCACTCTCTTGACTCACTGCACTGCATCCCCAGTGGTGCCAGTGCACTCTCTGGACTCACTGCACTGCATCCCCAGTGGTGCCAGTGCACTCTCTGGACTCACTGCAGTGCATCGCCAGTGGTGCCAGTGCACTCTCTGGACTCACTGCACTGCATCCCCAGTGGTGCCAGTGCACTCTCTGCACTCACTGCACTGCATTCCCAGTGGTGCCAGTGAAGTCTCTGGACTCACTGCACTGCATCCCCAGTGGTGCCAGTGCAATCTCTGGACTCACTGCAGTTCATCCCCAGTGGTGCCAGTGCACTCTCTGGACTCACTGCAGTGCATCCCCAGGGCAAAAGCGGGGATGTGAACATAAGACGAGAAGACCCTGTGGAACTTAAAAATCAACGACCACCGCGAATCCTCAATCAACCCCACTGGGGCCACTACCATCGCAGAGCCTGGTCGATATTTTTCGGTTGGGGCGACCTTGGAGGAGAACAAATCCTCCAAAAACAAGACCATACCTCTTTACCTAGAGCTACCCCTCAAAGTGCTAACAGTGACCAGACCCAATATAATTGATTAATGGACCAAGCTACCCCAGGGATAACAGCGCAATCCCCCTCAAGAGCCCATATCGACAGGGGGGTTTACGACCTCGATGTTGGATCAGGACATCCTAATGGTGCAGCCGCTATTAAGGGTTCGTTTGTTCAACGATTAACAGTCCTACGTGATCTGAGTTCAGACCGGAGCAATCCAGGTCGGTTTCTATCTATGACACACTCTCCCCAGTACGAAAGGACCGGGAAAGTGGGGCCAATACCACAAGCACGCCCCCCCCCCTCTAAGCAGTGAAACCAACTAAACCGTGAAGAGGGCCTTCCCCCACCACTTTCAATCCTAGAAAAGGACCAGCTAGAGTGGCAGAGCCCGGCAAGTGCAGAAGGCTTAAGCCCTTTCCCCAGAGGTTCAAATCCTCTCCCTAGCTTCACCCATGATTCAAATAACAACACTAAGCTGCCTCATTATATCCCTCCTATACATCATCCCAATCCTGATTGCCGTAGCCTTCCTAACCCTAGTAGAACGGAAAATCCTAAGCTACATACAATCCCGCAAAGGCCCTAACGTTGTCGGGCCTTTTGGCCTACTTCAACCATTTGCGGACGGACTGAAACTATTTACCAAAGAGCCCATCCGACCCTCTACCTCTTCCCCACTTCTATTCATTCTGATACCAATACTAGCCCTTGTCCTAGCCCTCACCACTTGAGCACCACTACCACTCCCATTTCCCCTAGCAGATCTAAACCTCGGAGTTCTCTTCCTAATAGCCATGTCAAGCCTAGCCGTCTACTCAGTCCTATGATCAGGCTGAGCCTCGAACTCAAAATACGCACTAATCGGAGCCCTACGGGCAGTAGCACAGACCATTTCATACGAAGTGACACTGGCCATAATCCTGCTATCAATAATCATACTAAGCGGAAGCTACACACTCAGCTCCTTTGCCGTCGCACAGGAGCCTCTATACTTCATTTTCTCCTCATGACCCCTAGCAATAATATGATACGTATCCACCCTAGCAGAGACAAACCGAGCTCCTTTTGACCTCACAGAGGGTGAATCTGAGCTAGTCTCAGGGTTTAACGTTGAATACGCCGCAGGACCCTTCGCCTTATTCTTCCTAGCTGAATATGCGAACATTATGCTAATAAATACACTTACAGCCATCATATTCCTAAACCCAAGCGCCCTAGGGCCACCCACAGAACTATTCCCCGTCATCCTAGCCACAAAAGTCCTCCTACTATCTTCTGGTTTCTTATGGGTCCGAGCTTCATACCCACGATTCCGATATGACCAACTAATGCACCTACTATGAAAAAACTTCCTACCCCTCACACTAGCTCTGTGCCTCTGACACATCAGCATACCTATCTGCTATGCAGGCCTACCTCCTTACATAAGGAAATGTGCCTGAACTACAAAGGGTCACTATGATAAAGTGAACATAGAGGTATAACAGCCCTCTCATTTCCTGTTGACCTTAGAAAAGTAGGAATTGAACCCACACAAGAGAAATCAAAATTCTCCATACTTCCCTTATATTATTTTCTAGTAGAGTCAGCTAATCAAGCTATCGGGCCCATACCCCAAAAATGATGGTTTAACCCCCTCCTCTACTAATGAACCCTTACGCGACCCCAATCATAACCTTCAGCCTCATCTTGGGCACCACAATCACAATTTCCAGCAACCACTGAGTTCTGGCCTGGACAGGACTGGAGATCAACACACTAGCCATCATTCCCCTAATTGCCAAATCCCACCACCCACGAGCAGTAGAAGCCGCAACGAAATACTTCCTAACCCAAGCAGCTGCTTCCGCCCTGGTCCTATTCTCTAGCATAACCAATGCCTGAGTCACTGGCCAATGAGACATCACACAAATAAACCACCCAACCTCCTGTCTACTACTGACAGCAGCAATCGCTATTAAACTGGGCCTAGTGCCATTTCACTTCTGATTCCCAGAAGTACTACAAGGATCGCCACTAATAACAGCCCTGCTACTCTCGACCCTCATAAAATTCCCCCCACTAACCCTGCTCCTACTAACATCCAAATCCCTCGACCCAGCTCTACTCACCGCCATGGCCCTAGCCTCAACAGCACTAGGAGGCTGAATAGGACTGAACCAAACACAAACACGCAAAATCCTAGCCTTCTCGTCCATCTCCCACTTAGGCTGAATCGCCATCATCCTAGTTTACAGCCCCAAATTGGCCTTACTTACCTTCTACCTATACACAATCATAACATCAGCCGTATTCCTAGCCCTTAACAAAATCAAAGCCCTTAACCTATCCATGATCACAACCTCATGAACAAAAACCCCAGTGCTAAACGCCACCCTAATACTAGTACTTTTATCCCTAGCAGGCCTCCCCCCATTAACAGGCTTTATACCAAAGTGACTTATCATCCAAGAACTAACTAAACAGGAAATAACACCAGCAGCCATGGCAATTGCCATGCTATCACTGCTCAGCCTCTTCTTCTACCTACGCCTCGCATACCACTCAACAATTACCCTTCCCCCCAACTCCTCTAACCACATAAAACAATGATACACTAGCAAAGCCCCAAGCACACCTACTGCGGTCCTTGCCTCACTATCAATCCTCTTACTTCCCCTGTCCCCAATAATACATGCCATTGTCTAGAAACTTAGGATAACACCCCAAACCGAAGGCCTTCAAAGCCTTAAATAAGAGTTAAACCCTCTTAGTTTCTGCACATTAAGACTTACAGAATATTAACCTGTATCTTCTGAATGCAAGTCAGACGCTTTAATTAAGCTAAAGCCTCCCTAGACAGATGGGCTTCGATCCCACAAAACTCTAGTTAACAGCTAAATGCCTAAACCAATTGGCTTCTGCCTACAAAGACCCTGACGCACCCTAGTGCGCATCGATGAGCTTGCAACTCAACATGAATTTCACTACAGAGCCGATAAGAAGAGGAATTAAACCTCTGTAAAAAGGACTACAGCCTAACGCTTCAACACTCAGCCATCTTACCCGTCACCTTCATCAACCGATGACTATTTTCCACTAACCATAAGGATATTGGCACCCTGTACCTCATCTTCGGGGCATGAGCAGGAATAGTCGGCACCGCACTCAGCCTATTAATCCGCGCAGAACTAGGACAACCAGGAACTCTCCTAGGCGACGACCAAATTTACAATGTAATCGTTACCGCTCACGCCTTTGTAATAAGCTTCTTTATAGTCATACCCATCATGATCAGAGGATTCGGCAACTGATTAGTCCCCCTCATAATCGGTGCCCCCGACATAGCATTCCCGCGAATAAACAACATAAGCTTTTGACTCCTCCCCCCATCATTCCTCCTACTACTAGCCTCATCCACTGTAGAAGCTGGCGCCGGCACAGGCTGAACTGTCTACCCTCCCCTAGCAGGTGACCTTGCCCACGCCGGAGCTTCAGTAGACCTGGCTATCTTCTCACTCCACTTAGCCGGTATCTCCTCCATCCTTGGGGCCATCAACTTTATCACCACAGCCATCAACATAAAACCCCCCGCACTCTCACAATACCAAACCCCACTATTTGTCTGATCCGTACTAATTACCGCCATCCTACTCCTTCTATCACTCCCCGTACTCGCCGCCGGTATTACAATATTACTAACTGATCGAAACCTAAACACCACATTCTTCGACCCCGCTGGAGGAGGAGACCCAATCCTGTACCAACACCTATTCTGATTCTTCGGACACCCAGAAGTCTATATTCTGATCCTACCGGGGTTCGGAATCATCTCACACGTAGTCACGTACTACTCAGGCAAAAAGGAGCCCTTCGGCTACATGGGAATAGTCTGAGCCATACTATCCATCGGCTTCCTAGGATTCATCGTCTGAGCTCACCACATGTTTACAGTAGGAATAGACGTTGATACCCGAGCCTACTTTACATCAGCCACTATAATCATTGCCATCCCTACCGGAATCAAAGTATTTAGCTGACTAGCCACCCTGCACGGAGGAACAATCAAATGAGACCCCCCCAATACTATGAGCTCTAGGATTTATCTTCCTATTTACCATCGGAGGATTAACAGGAATCGTTCTTGCAAACTCTTCCCTAGACATCGCCCTGCACGACACGTACTACGTAGTTGCCCACTTCCACTACGTCCTATCCATAGGCGCCGTCTTTGCCATTCTAGCAGGATTTACTCACTGATTCCCACTACTCACTGGGTTTACCCTACACCAAACATGAGCAAAAGCCCACTTCGGGGTAATATTTACAGGAGTAAACCTAACGTTCTTCCCCCAGCACTTCCTAGGCCTAGCAGGAATACCCCGACGATACTCGGACTATCCCGACGCCTACACACTATGAAACACCATTTCCTCCATCGGCTCCCTAATCTCAATAGTAGCCGTAATCATACTAATATTCATCATCTGAGAAACCTTTTCGGCCAAACGAAAAGTCCTACAACCAGAACTAACTACCACAAACGTTGAATGAATCCACGGCTGCCCTCCCCCATACCATACTTTCGAGGAACCGGCCTTCGTCCAAGTACAAGAAAGGAAGGAATCGAACCCTCACATGCTGGTTTCAAGCCAACTGCATTAACCGCTCATGCTTCTTTCTTATGAGACGTTAGTAAACCAATTACATAGCCTTGTCAAGACTAAATCACAGGTAAAAATCCTGTACATCTCATGTGGCCAACCACTCCCAACTAGGATTCCAAGACGCCTCATCACCCATCATAGAAGAACTCGTTGAATTCCACGACCACGCCCTAATCGTTGCCCTAGCTATCTGCAGCCTAGTTCTCTACCTTTTAGCCCACATACTAACAGAAAAACTCTCGTCCAATGCTGTAGACGCCCAAGAAGTAGAGCTGATCTGGACAATCCTACCTGCTATCGTCCTGGTACTCCTCGCCCTCCCATCCCTACAAATCCTCTACATAATGGACGAAATCGACGAACCAGACCTCACCCTAAAAGCCATCGGCCACCAATGATACTGAAGCTACGAATACACAGACTTCAAAGACCTATCATTCGACTCCTACATAGTGCCCACCCCAGACTTACCCAACGGCCACTTCCGACTGCTAGAAGTTGACCACCGCGTAGTTATCCCAATAGAATCCCCCATCCGCGTGATCATTACTGCAGGAGACGTACTCCACTCCTGAGCAGTCCCAACGCTCGGAGTTAAAACAGACGCAATCCCAGGCCGACTAAACCAAACTTCATTCATTACCACCCGGCCTGGGATTTTTTACGGACAATGCTCAGAAATTTGCGGGGCTAATCACAGCTACATACCCATTGTAGTAGAATCAACCCCACTCCCACATTTCGAGGCCTGATCGTCCCTTCTATCATCATCCTAATCATTAAGAAGCTATGCAACAGCACTAGCCTTTTAAGCTAGCCAAAGAGGGACTTCCCCCTCCTTAATGATATGCCACAGCTTAACCCCGCACCATGATTTTCAATCATAATTATAACCTGATTAACCCTAGCACTCCTCATCCAACCAAAACTACTAGCCTTCACCACAACCAACCCCCCATCAAATAAGACCTCCCTCACTACCAAACCCACACCATGATCCTGACCATGAACCTAAGCTTCTTTGACCAATTTTCCAGCCCCAATCTATTCGGCATCCCCTTAATCCTACTATCCCTACTCTTCCCAGCCCTACTATTCCCGTCCCCAAACAACCGATGAATCAACAACCGCCTTTCTACTATCCAAACATGACTCCTTCACCTAATCACAAAACAACTAATAGTCCCACTCAACAAAAATGGCCACAAATGAGCCATAATATTTACATCCCTAATAATCATACTTCTTACAATCAACCTTCTAGGCCTCCTTCCATATACATTCACCCCAACCACCCAACTATCTATGAACATAGCCCTAGCCTTCCCACTATGGCTCGCCACACTACTAACAGGCCTACGAAACCAACCATCAGCCTCTTTAGCCCACCTATTACCCGAAGGTACCCCTACACCCCTAATCCCCGCACTAATCCTGATCGAAACAACCAGCCTACTAATCCGCCCCCTAGCCCTCGGAGTCCGCCTTACAGCCAACCTTACAGCAGGACACTTACTCATCCAACTCATCTCTACAGCCTCCATTGCATTAATACCCACCCTTCCTGCAGTATCCATCCTAACAATAATCATCCTACTACTCCTAACCATCCTAGAAGTAGCAGTAGCCATAATCCAGGCCTACGTCTTCGTGCTCCTTCTAAGCCTATACTTACAAGAAAACATCTAATGGCACACCAAGCACACTCATACCACATAGTTGACCCAAGCCCTTGACCAATCTTCGGGGCAGCCGCCGCCCTACTCACAACCTCAGGATTAATCATGTGATTCCACTACAACTCATCCATACTACTAACCCTAGGCCTCATCTCAATACTCCTAGTAATACTCCAATGATGACGAGACATTGTACGAGAAAGCACCTTCCAAGGCCATCACACTCCCACAGTCCAAAAAGGCCTACGATACGGCATAATCCTTTTCATCACATCCGAAGCATTCTTCTTCTTAGGGTTCTTCTGAGCGTTCTTCCACTCGAGCCTGGCCCCAACCCCAGAACTAGGAGGCCAATGACCCCCAACAGGAATTAAACCACTCAACCCGATAGAAGTCCCCCTACTAAACACAGCCATCCTACTAGCCTCAGGCGTTACCGTAACGTGAGCCCATCACAGCATCACAGAAGGAAACCGAAAACACGCCATCCACGCCCTAACCCTAACGATCCTCCTGGGATTCTACTTCACAGCCCTACAAGCAATAGAATACCACGAAGCCCCATTCTCAATCGCCGATAGCGTCTACGGATCTACCTTCTTCGTTGCCACTGGATTCCACGGACTCCACGTAATCATCGGATCCTCCTTCCTGACCGTCTGCCTCTTCCGACTGATCAAGTTCCACTTTACATCAGACCACCACTTCGGATTCGAGGCAGCAGCCTGATACTGACACTTCGTAGACGTCATCTGACTATTCCTCTACATAACCATCTACTGATGAGGATCTTGCTCTTCTAGTATATTAATTACAATTGACTTCCAATCTCTAGAATCTGGTATAAACCCAGAGGAGAGCAATGAACGCACTCATGTTCATATTCGCCCTATCATCAATCCTAAGCGCCGCCCTAACCGCATTAAACTTCTGACTCGCCCAAATAAACCCCGACTCAGAGAAACTCTCACCGTACGAATGTGGATTCGACCCACTTGGATCTGCTCGATTACCATTCTCAGTCCGATTCTTCCTCAGTAGCCATCCTGTTCGTCCTATTCGACCTAGAAATCGCCCTCCTACTCCCCCTGCCATGAGCCGTCCAACTCCAATCCCCCCTAATGACCCTCACCTGAACTGTAGTGATCCTCCTTCTCCTAACACTCGGACTGGCCTACGAGTGAATTCAAGGGGGCCTAGAATGAGCAGAATAACAGAAAGTTAGTCTAACCAAAAAGATAGCTGGTTTCGACCCAGCAGATTACAGCCAACCCTGTAACTTTTTTATGTCGCCCCTACATTTAAGCTTCTACTCAGCCTTCATTTTCAGCGGACTAGGACTAGCCTTCCACCGAACCCACCTAGTATCCGCCCTACTACGCCTTGAAAGCATAATATTATCGATATTCGTAGGCCTATCAATATGATCCATCGAAAACCAAGTCTCCTCATTCACCATGGTACCAATTCTCATGCTAACCTTCTCAGCGTGTGAGGCGGGCACAGGCCTGGCCATCCTAGTAGCCTCCACCCGCACACATGGCTCCGACCATCTACACAACCTAAACCTCCTGCAATGCTAAAAATCATCCTACCCACAATCATACTTCTTCCAACAGCCCTGCTGTCTCCACCAAAATTTCTATGGACTAACACCACCTTATACAGCCTCCTAATCGCTGCCCTAAGCCTACAGCGATTAATCCCAACCTACTACCCCTACAAATTTTTATCCAACTGAACAGGAATTGACCAAATCTCATCCCCCCTCCTAGTACTATCCTGCTGACTACTCCCACTCATAATCATAGCAAGCCAAAACCACCTGCAACAAGAACCCCTACAACGCAAACGAATCTTTATCTCAACCTTAGTCGCAGTCCAGCCATTCATCCTACTAGCCTTTTCCACCACAGAACTAGCACTATTTTACATCTCATTTGAAGCAACCCTCATTCCCACCCTAATCTTAATCACCCGATGGGGGAACCAACCAGAACGCCTAAGCGCTGGCATCTACCTGCTATTCTACACGCCAGTAAGCTCTCTACCCCTGCTAATCACAATCATACACCTATACGTGAAAATTGGCACCCTGCACCTGCCAACCCTACAACTAACCCACCCAACCCTATCCACCTCATGGACAGGAATACTATCAGGTCTAGCACTGCTCATAGCATTCATAGTAAAAGCCCCACTATACGGCCTACACCTCTGACTGCCAAAAGCCCACGTAGAAGCACCCATCGCAGGCTCAATACTCCTCGCCGCCCTACTACTAAAGCTAGGAGGATACGGAATTATACGAGTCACTCTATTTATGGGCCCACTGTCCAACCTCCTGCACTACCCCTTCCTAACCCTGGCCCTATGAGGCGCCCTAATGACTAGCTCAATCTGCCTACGACAGACAGACCTAAAATCACTAATCGCTTATTCATCCGTTAGCCACATAGGCCTAGTTATCGCCGCAGGAATAATCCAAACCCACTGATCATTCTCAGGGGCAATGATCCTAATAATTTCCCATGGACTAACTTCCTCCATACTATTCTGCCTAGCCAACACAAACTATGAACGTACGCACAGCCGAATTCTACTACTCACACGAGGCCTACAACCTCTCCTACCACTCATAGCTACCTGATGATTGCTGGCCAATCTAACAAACATAGCCTTACCCCCAACAACAAACCTCATAGCAGAGCTAACCATTATAATCACCTTATTCAACTGATCTGCCTTCACGATCATCCTAACAGGAATCGCAACCCTACTAACCGCCTCCTACACCTTATTCATACTACTAATGACCCAACGAGGCTCAATCCCCTCCCACATCACATCTATGCAAAACTCAACCACGCGAGAACACCTGCTCATAACACTCCACATTATCCCAATATTCCTCCTAATCCTCAAACCCGAACTGATCTCCGGAATCCCCTCATGCAAGTATAGTTTAAACCAAACATTAGACTGTGATTCTAAGAATAGAAGTTCAAACCTTCTTACCTGCCGAGGGGAGGGTTTAACCAACAAGAGCTGCTAACTCTTACATCTGAGCCTAAAACCTCAGCCCCCTTACTTTTAAAGGATAACAGCAATCCACTGGTCTTAGGAACCACCCATCTTGGTGCAAATCCAAGTAAAAGGAGTGAACCCCACACTACTAATCAACTCCCTCACACTACTCACGCTGACAATCCTCCTAACCCCAATCATCCTGCCATTTCTATTTAAAAACTTTAAAAACACCCCACAAGCCACCACCCGCGCTGTTAAAACCGCATTCCTAATTAGCCTAGCCCCTACAACCGCATTCATCTACTCGGGAGTAGAATCTGTCACCTGCCACTGGGAGTGAAAATTCATTATAAACTTTAAAATCCCCCTGAGCCTAAAAATAGACCAATACTCAATAACATTTCTTCCAATCGCCCTATTTGTAACATGATCAATCCTACAATTCGCCATATGATACATGGCCTCAGAGCCATACGTAACAAAATTTTTCACCTACCTACTGACATTCCTAGTCGCCATACTCCTCCTAACAACCGCAAACAACATATTCCTCCTATTCGTAGGCTGGGAAGGAGTACGAATCATGTCCTTCCTTCTCATCGGCTGATGACAAGGCCGAGCAGATGCCAACACCGCCGCCCTACGAGCCGTAATCTACAACCGAATCGGAGACATCGGACTGATCCTGAGCATAGCATGACTAGCTTCAACATTCAACACCTGAGAGATCCAACAAGCCGTACACCCCCACCAAACCCCAATCCTCCCCCTCATAGGATTAATCCTCGCAGCCGCAGGAAAATCCGCCCAATTTGGACTCCACCCATGACTGCCCGCAGCAATAGAAGGCCCCACCCCAGTATCAGCCCTACTGCACTCCAGTACCATAGTAGTAGCCGGAATCTTCCTGCTCATCCGCATGCACCCCCTGCTAGCCACCAACCAGACAGCCCTAACTGCCTGCCTATGCCTAGGTGCTCTATCAACCCTATTCGCTGCCACATGCGCCCTAACCCAAAATGACATCAAAAAAATCATTGCTTTCTCAACATCCAGCCAACTAGGACTAATAATAGTCACTATCGGACTAAACCTCCCACAACTAGCCTTCCTACACATCTCAACCCATGCCTTCTTTAAAGCCATACTATTCCTATGCTCAGGGTCTATCATCCACAACCTAAACGGAGAACAAGATATCCGAAAGATAGGAGGCCTACAGAAAATACTCCCAGTCACTACTTCCTGCCTAACCATCGGAAACCTGGCGCTGATAGGAACCCCATTCCTAGCCGGATTCTACTCAAAAGACCTCATCATCGAAAGCTTAAACACATCATACCTAAATACTTGAGCCCTACTCCTAACCCTTATAGCCACAGCATTCACCGCAACCTACAGCATCCGCATAACCATCCTAGTCCAAGCTGGACAAACCCGAATCCCCCCAATAGTATCAATAAACGAAAACAACCCACTAATCACCGCCCCCCTAACCCGACTCGCCCTAGGCAGCATTACAGCAGGAATAATCATTACCTCTTTCATCACACCAACCAAAACCCCCCCAATAACCATACCCCTTATCACCAAAACCGCTGCCATCCTCATAACAATCCTAGGAATCATCCTAGCCCTAGAACTATCGAACATAACACACACCCTCACTCACCCCAAACCAAACCCCCTCATAAACTTCTCCTCTGCATTAGGGTACTTCAACCCCCTAGTACACCGATTCTTCTCCAAAAACCTACTAGAAAAGGGACAAAACATTGCCCTACACTTGATCGACCTCTCCTGACTCAAAAAAATAGGGCCAGAGGGCCTTGCTGAACTACAAGTAGCCGCAAGCAAAGCCGCAACCTCAATACACACAGGGCTAATTAAGGCCTACCTAGGATCCTTCGCCCTCTCCATCCTGGTAATAATCCTAATAACACACAGACTCACTAATGGCCCCTAACATCCGCAAATCCCATCCCCTACTAAAAATAATCAACAACTCCCTAATCGACCTACCCGCCCCCTCCAACATCTCTGCCTGATGAAACTTCGGCTCCCTTCTAGCCATCTGCTTAGCCACACAAATCCTAACAGGCCTGCTACTAGCCATACACTACACCGCAGACACTTCACTCGCCTTCTCCTCAGTAGCTCACACATGCCGAGACGTCCAGTACGGATGGCTCATCCGCAACCTCCACGCCAACGGTGCTTCGCTCTTCTTTATCTGCATCTACTTACACATCGGACGAGGCCTCTACTACGGCTCCTACCTATACAAAGAAACCTGAAACACAGGAGTAATCCTCCTACTCACCCTAATAGCAACTGCCTTCGTAGGGTATGTCCTACCATGAGGACAAATGTCATTCTGAGGGGCCACCGTAATCACCAACCTATTCTCAGCCATCCCGTACATTGGGCAAACTCTAGTAGAATGAGCCTGAGGAGGATTCTCAGTAGACAATCCAACCTTAACCCGATTCTTCGCCATCCACTTCCTACTGCCCTTCCTAATTGCAGGAATCACCCTAGTCCACCTAACCTTCCTACACGAATCAGGCTCAAATAACCCACTAGGAATCGTATCAGACTGCGACAAAATCCCATTCCACCCATACTTCTCCATTAAAGACAGCTTAGGGCTTACCCTAATAATCACCCCTCTAATAGCACTAGCCCTATTTTCACCGAACCTCCTGGTTCTTGGAATCCTAGTTGGGAGTGGTTGGCCACATGAGAAGTACAGGATTTTTACCTGTGATTTAGTCTTGACAAGGCTATGTAATTGGTTTACTAACGTCTCATAAGAAAGAAGCATGAGCGGTTAATGCAGTTGGCTTGAAACCCATCCCCAGTGGTGCAAGTGCACTCTCTGCACTCACTGCACTGCATCCCCAGTGGTGCCAGTGCAATCTCTGGACTCACTGCACTGCATCCCCAGTGGTGCCAGTGCACTCTCTGGACTCACTGAAGTGCATCCCCATTGGTGCCATTGCACTCTCTGCACTCACTGCACTGCATCCCCAGTGGTGCCAGTGCACTCACTGGACTGACTACACTACATCCCCAGTGGTGCCAGTGCGCTCTCCGGAGTCACAGCACTGCATCCCCAGTGGTGCCAGAGCACTCACTGGACACACTGTACTGCATCACAGGTGGTGCCAGTGCACTCTCTGCACTCACTGCACAGCATCCCCAGTGGTGCCAGTGCATTCACTGGACTCACTGGACTGCATCACCAGTGGTGCCAGTGCACTCTCTGGACTCACTGCAGTGCATCCCCAGTGGTGCCAGTGCACTCTCTGGACTCACTGCAGTGCATCCCCAGTGGTGCCAGTGCAGTCTCTGGACTCACTGCACTGCATCCCCAGTGGTGCCAGAGCACTCTCTGGACTCACTGCACCGCATCCCCAGTGGTGTCAGTGCAATCTCTGGACTCACTGTACTGCATCCCCAGTGGTGCCAGTGCACTCTCAAGACTCACTGCAGTGCATCCCCAGTGGTGCCAGTGCACTCTCTGGACTCCCTGCAGTGCATACCCAGTGGCGCCAGTGCACTCTCTGGACTCACTGCACTGCATCCCCAGTGGTGCCAGTGCACTCTCTGGACTCACTGCACTGCATCCCCAGTGGTGCCAGAGCACTCTCTGGACTCACTGCACCGCATCCCCAGTGGTGTCAGTGCAATCTCTGGACTCACTGGACTGCATCACCAGTGGTGCCAGTGCACTCTCTGGACTCACTGAAGTGCATCCCCAGTGGTGCCAGTGCACTCTCTGGACTCACTGCAGTGCATCCCCAGTGGTGCCAGTGCACTCTCTGGACTCACTGCAGTGCATCCCCAGTGGTGCCAGTGCAATCTCTGGACTCACTGTAGTGCATCCCCAGTGGTGCCAGTGCAATCTCTGGACTCACTGCAGTGCATCCCCAGTGGTGCCAGTGCACTCTCTGGACTCACTGTACTGCATCCCCAGTGGTGCCAGTGCACTCTCAAGACTCACTGCAGTGCATCCCCAGTGGTGCCAGTGCACTCTCTGGACTCCCTGCAGTGCATACCCAGTGGCGCCAGTGCACTCTCTGGACTCACTGCACTGCATCCCCAGTGGCGCCAGTGCACTCTCTGGACTCACTGCACTGCATCCCCAGTGGTGCCAGTGCGCTCACTGGACTCACTGTACTGCATCACCAGTGGTGCCAGTGCACTCTCTGGACTCACTGCACTGCATCCCCAGTGGTTCCAGTGCATTCACTGGACTCACTGTACTGCATCTCCAGTGGTGCCAGTGCACTCTCTGGACTCACTGCACTGCATCCCCAGTGGTGCCAGTGCACTCTCTGGACTCACTGCACTGCATCCCCAGTGGTGCCAGTGCACTCTCTGCACTCACTTCTCTGCATTCCCAGTGGTGCCAGTGAAGTCTCTGGACTCACTGCACTGCATCCACAGTGGTGCCAGTGCAATCTCTGGACTCACTGCAGTGCATCCCCAGTGGTGCCAGTGCACTCTCTGGACTCACTGCACTGCATCCCCAGTGGTGCCAGTGCACTCTCTGGACTCACTGCAGTGCATCCCCAGTGGTGCCAGTGCACTCTCTGGACTCACTGCACTGCATCCCCAGTGGTGCAAGTGCACTCTCTCGAGTCACTGCACTACATACCCAGTGGTGCCAGTGCACTCACTGGACTCACTGTACTGCATCATCTGTGGTGCCAGTGCACTCTCTGGACTCACTGCAATGCATCTCCAGTGGTGCCAGTGCACTCTCTGGACTCACTGCACTGCATCCCCAGTGGTGCCAGTGCACTCTCTGGACTCACTGCACTGTATCCCCAGTGGTGCCAGTGCACTCACTGGATTCACTGCAGTGCATCCCCAGTGGTGCCAGTGCACTCTCTGGACTCACTGCACTGCATCCCCAGTGGTGCCAGTGCACTCTGTGGACTCACTGCACTGCATCCCCAGTGGTGACAGTGCACTCTCTGGACTCACTGCAGTGCATCCCCAGTGGTGACAGTGCACTCTCTGGACTCACTGCAGTGCATGCCCAGTGGTGCCAGTGCACTCTCTGGACTCACTGCACTGCATCCCCAGTGGTGCCAGTGCAGTCTCTGGAGTAACTGCACTGCTTCCCCAGTGGTGCCAGTGCACTCTCTGGACTCACTGCACCGCATCCCCAGTGGTGCCAGTGCACTCTCTGGACTCACTACACTGCATCCCCAGTGGTGCCAGTGCACTCTCTGGAGTCACAGCACTGCATCCCCAGTGGTGCCAGTGCACTCTCTGGACTCACTGAAGTGCATCCCCAGTGGTGCCAGTGCACTCTCTGGACTCACTGAAGTTCATTCTCAGTGGTGCCAGTGCACTCTCTGGACTCACTGCAGTGCATCCCCAGTGGTGCCAGTGCACTCTCTGGACTCACTGCACTGCATCCCCAGTGGTGCCAGTGCACTCTCTGCACTCACTTCTCTGCATTCCCAGTGGTGCCAGTGAAGTCTCTGGACTCACTGCACTGCATCCACAGTGGTGCCAGTGCAATCTCTGGACTCACTGCAGTGCATCCCCAGTGGTGCCAGTGCACTCTCTGGACTCACTGCACTGCATCCCCAGTGGTGCCAGTGCACTCTCTGGACTCACTGCAGTGCATCCCCAGTGGTGCCAGTGCACTCTCTGGACTCACTGCACTGCATCCCCAGTGGTGCAAGTGCACTCTCTCGAGTCACTGCACTACATACCCAGTGGTGCCAGTGCACTCACTGGACTCACTGTACTGCATCATCTGTGGTGCCAGTGCACTCTCTGGACTCACTGCACTGCATCCCCAGTGGTGCCAGTGCACTCTCTGGACTCACTGCACTGTATCCCCAGTGGTGCCAGTGCACTCACTGGATTCACTGCAGTGCATCCCCAGTGGTGCCAGTGCACTCTCTGGACTCACTGCACTGCATCCCCAGTGGTGCCAGTGCACTCTGTGGACTCACTGCACTGCATCCCCAGTGGTGACAGTGCACTCTCTGGACTCACTGCAGTGCATCCCCAGTGGTGACAGTGCACTCTCTGGACTCACTGCAGTGCATGCCCAGTGGTGCCAGTGCACTCTCTGGACTCACTGCACTGCATCCCCAGTGGTGCCAGTGCAGTCTCTGGAGTAACTGCACTGCTTCCCCAGTGGTGCCAGTGCACTCTCTGGACTCACTACACTGCATCCCCAGTGGTGCCAGTGCACTCTCTGGAGTCACAGCACTGCATCCCCAGTGGTGCCAGTGCACTCTCTGGACTCACTGAAGTGCATCCCCAGTGGTGCCAGTGCACTCTCTGGACTCACTGAAGTTCATTTTCAGTGGTGCCAGTGCACTCTCTGGACTCACTGCAGTGCATCCCCAGTGGTGCCAGTACACTCACTGGACTCACTGCACTGCATCCCCAGTGGTGCCAGTGCACTCTCTGGACTCACTAAACTGCATCACCAGTGGTGCCTCTGCACTCTCTGGACTCACTGCACTGCTTCCCCAGTGGTGCCAGTGCACTCACTAGACTCACTGCAGTGCATCCCCACTGGTGCCAGTGCACTCTCTGGGCTCACTGCAGTGCATCCCCAGTGGTGCCAGTGCACTCTCTGGACTCACTGCACTGCATCCCCAGTGGTGCCTGTGCGCTCTCTGGAGTCACAGCACTGCATCCACAGTGGTGCCAGTGCAATCTCTGGACTCACTGCACTGCATCCCCAGTGGTGCCAGTGCACTCTCTGGACTCACTGAAGTGCATTCTCAGTGGTGCCAGTGCACTCTCTGGACTCACTGCACTGCATCCCCAGTGGTGCCAGTGCACTCTCTGGACTCACTGAACTGCATCCCCAGTGGTGCCAGTGCACTCTCTGGACTCACTGCACTGCATCCCCAGTGCTGCCAGCGCACTCTCTGGACTCACTGCACTGCATCCCTAGTGGTGCCACTGCACTCTCTGGACTCACTGCACTGCTTCCCCAGTGGTGCCAGTGCACTCTCTGGACTCACTGCACTGCATCCCCAGTGGTGCCAGTACACTCTCTGGACTCACTAAACTGCATCCCCACTGGTGCCAGTGCACTCTCTGGACTCACTGCACTGCATCCCCAGTGCTGCCAGTGCACTCTCTGGACTCACTGCACTGCATCCCCAGTGGTTCCAGCGCACTCTCTGGACTCACTGCACTGCATCCCCAGTGGTGCTAGTGCACTCTCTGGACTCACTGCAGTGCATCCCCAGTGGTGCCAGTGCACTCTCTGGACTCACTGAAGTGCATTCTCAGTGGTGCCAGTGCACTCTCTGGACTCACTTCAGTGCATCCCCAGTGGTGCCAGTACACTCTCTGGACTCACTGCAGTGCATCCCCAGTGGTGCCAGTGCACTCTCTGGACTCACTGTACTGCATCCCCAGTGGTGCCAGTGCACTCTCAGGACTCACTGCACTGCATCCCCAGTGGTGCCAGTGCACTCTCTGGACTCACTGCACTGCATCCCCAGTAGTGACAGTTCACTCTCTGGACTCACTGCTGTGCATCCCCAGTGGTGCCAGTGCACTCTCTGGACTCACTGCACTGCATCCCCAGTGGTGCCAGTGCACTCTCTGGACTCACTGCACTGCATCCCCAGTGGTGCCAGTGCACTCACTGGATTCACTGCACTGCATCCCCAGTAGTGCCAGTGCACTCTCTGGACTCACTGCACTGCATCCCCAGTGGTGCCAGTGCACTCTGTGGACTCACTGTACTGCATCCCCAGTGGTGACAGTGCACTCTCTGGACTCACTGCAGTGCATCCCCAGTGGTGCCAGTGCACTCTCTGGAGTCACTGCACTGCATCCCCAGTGGTGCCAGTGCACTCTCTGGACTCACTGCACTGCATCCCCAGTGGTGCCAGTGCAGTCTCTGGAGTAACTGCAGTGCATCCCCACTGGTGCCAAAGCACTCTCTGGACTCACTGCAGTGCATCCCCAGTGGTGCCACTGCACTCTCTGGACTCACTGCAGTGCATCCCCAGTGGTGCCAGTGCACTCTCTGGACTCATTGAAGTGCATTCTCAGTGGTGCCAGTGCACTCTCTGGACTCACTGCACTGCATCCCCAGTGGTGCCAGTGCGCTCTCTGGAGTCACAGCACTGCATCCCCAGTGGTGCCAGTGCAATCTCTCGACTCACTGCACTGCATCCCCAGTGGTGCCAGTGCACTCTCTGGACTCACTGCACTGCATCCCCGGTGGTGCCAGTGCACTCTCTGGAGTAACTGCACTGCATCCCCCTTGTGCCAAAGCACTCTCTGGACTCCCAGCACCGCATCCCCAGTGGTGCCAGTGCACTCTCTGGACTCACTGCACTGCATCCCCAGTGGTGCCAGTGCACTCTCTGGACTCACTGCAGTGCATCCCCAGTGGTGCCAGTGCACTCTCTGGACTCACTGCACTGCATCCCCAGTGGTGCCAGTGCACTCTCTGGACTCACTGCAGTGCATCCCCAGTGGTGCCACTGCACTCTCTGGACTCACTGCAGTGCATCCCCAGTGGTGCCAGTGCACTCTCTGGACTCACTGCAGTGCATCCCCAGTGGTGCCAGTGCACTCTCTGGACTCACTAAACTGCATCACCAGTGGTGCCACTGCACTCTCTGGACTCACTGCACTGCTTCCCCAGTGGTGCCAGTGCACTCACTGGACTGACTGCAGTGCATCCCCAGTGGTGCCAGTGCACTCTCTGGACTCACTGCACTGCATCCCCAGTGGTGCTAGTGCACTGTGTGGACTCACTGTACTGCATCCCCAGTGGTGCCAGTGCACTCTCTGGACTCACTGAAGTGCATTCTCAGTGGTGCCAGTGCACTCTCTGGACTCACTGCACTGCATCCCCAGTATTGCCAGTGCACTCTCTGGACTCACTGCAGTGCATCCCCAGTGGTGCCAGTGCACTCTCTGGACTCACTGCACTGCTTCCCCAGTGGTGCCAGTGCACTCTTTCGAGTCACTGCAGTGCATCCCCATTGGTGCCACTGCACTCTCTGGACTCACTGCACTGCATCCCCAGTGGTGCCAGTGCACTCTCTGGACTCACTGCAGTGCATCACCAGTGGTGCCAGTGCGCTCTCTGGAGTCACAGCACTGCATCCCCAGTGGTGCCAGTGCAATCTCTGGACTCACTGCACTGCATCCCCAGTGGTGCCAGTGCAATCTCTGGACTCACTGCAGTGCATCCCCAGTGGTGCCAGTGCACTCTCTGGACTCACTGCAGTGCATCCACAGTGGTGCCACTGCACTCTCTGGATTCACTGCACTGCATACCCAGTGGTGCCAGTGCACTCTCTGAACTTACTGCACTGCATCCCCAGTGGTGCCAGTGCACTCACTGGACTCACTGCAGTGCATCCCCAGTGGTGCCAGTGCACTCTCTGGACTCACTGCACTGCATCCCCAGTGGTGCCAGTGCACTCTCTGGACTCACTGCACTGCACCCCCAGTGGTTCCAGCGCACTCTCTGGACTCACTGCACTGCATCCCCAGTAGTGCTAGTGCACTCTGTGGACTCACTGCAGTGCATCCCCAGTGGTGCCAGTGCACTCTCTGGACTCACTGCAGTGCATCCCCAGTGGTGCCAGTGCACTCTCTGGACTCACTTCAGTGCATCCCCAGTGGTGCCAGTACACTCTCTGGACTCACTGCAGTGCATCCCCAGTGGTGCCAGTGCACTCTCTGGACTCACTGCAGTGCATCCCCAGTGGAGCCAGTGCACTCTCTGGACTCACTGCAGTGCATCCGCAGTGGTGCCAGTGCACTCTCTGGACTCACTGCACTGCATCCCCAGTGGTGCCAGTGCACTCTCTGGACTCACTGCACTGCATCCCCAGTGGTGCTAGTGCACTGTGTGGACTCACTGTACTGCATCCCCAGTGGTGCCAGTGCAATCTCTGGACTCACTGCAGTGCATCCCCAGTGGTGCCAGTGCACCCTCTGGACTCACTGAAGTGCATTCTCAGTGGTGCCAGTGCACTCTCTAGACTCACTGCACTGCATCCCCAGTATTGCCAGTGCACTCTCTGGACTCACTGCAGTGCATCCCCAGTGGTGCCAGTGCACTCTCTGGACTCACTGCACTGCTTCCCCAGTGGTGCCAGTGCACTCTTTCGAGTCACTGCAGTGCATCCCCAGTGGTGCCAGTGCACTCTCTGGACTCACTGCAGTGCATCCCCAGTGGTGCCAGTGCACTCTCTGGACTCACTGCAGTGCATCTCCAGTGGTGCCAGTGCGCTCTCTGGAGTCACAGCACTGCATCCCCAGTGGTGCCAGTGCAATCTCTGGACTCACTGCACTGCATCCCCAGTGGTGCCGGTGCACTCACTGGATTCACTGCACTGCATCCCCAGTGGTGCCAGTGCACTCTCTGGACTCACTGCACTGCATCCCCAGTGGTGCCAGTGCACTCTGTGGACTCACTGTACTGCATCCCCAGTGGTGACAGTGCACTCTCTGGACTCACTGCAGTACATCCCCAGTGGTGCCAGTGCACTCTCTGGACTCACTGCAGTGCATCCCCACTGGTGCCAGTGCACTCTCTGGAGTCACTGCACTGCATCCCCAGTGGTGCCAGTGCAGTCTCTGGAGTAACTGCAGTGCATCCCCACTGGTGCCAAAGCACTCTCTGGACTCACTGCACTGCATCCCCAGTGGTGCCACTGCACTCTCTGGACTCACTGCAGTGCATCCCCAGTGGTGCCAGTGCACTCTCTGGACTCACTGCAGTGCATCCCCAGTGGTGCCAGTGCACTCTCTGGACTCACTGCACTGCATCCCCAGTGGTGCCAGTACACTCACTGGACTCACTGCACTCATCCCCAGTGGTGCCAGTGCACTCTCTGGACTCACTAAACTGCATCCCCAGTGGTGCCACTGCACTCTCTGGACTCACTGCACTGCTTCCCCAGTGGTGCCAGTGCACTCTCTGGACTCACTGCAGTGCATCCCCACTGGTGCCAGTGCACTCTCTGAGCTCACTGAAGTGCATCCCCAGTGGTGCCAGTGCACTCTCTGGACTCACTGCACTGCATCCCCAGTGGTGCCAGTGCGCTCTCTGGAGTCACAGCACTGCATCCCCAGTGGTGCCAGTGCAATCTCTGGACTCACTGCACTGCATCCCCAGTGGTGCCAGTGCACTCTCTGGACTCACTGCACTGCATCCCCGGTGGTGCCAGTGCAGTCTCTGGAGTAACTGCACTGCATCCCCACTGGTGCCAAAGCACTCTCTGGACTCCCAGTACCGCATCCCAAGTGGTGCCAGTGCACTCTCTGGACTCACTGCCCTGCATCCCCAGTGGTGCCAGTGCACTCTCTGGACTCACTGCACTGCATCCCCAGTGGTGCCAGTGCACTCTCTGGACTCACTGCACTGCATCCCCAGTGGTGCCAGTGCACTCTCTGGACTCACTGCAGTGCATCCCCTGTGGTGCCACTGCACTCTCTGGACTCACTGCAGTGCATCCCCAGTGGTGCCAGTGCACTCTCTGGACTCACTAAACTGCATCCCCAGTGGTGCCAGTACACTCACTGGACTCACTGCACTGCATCCCCAGTGGTGCCAGTGCACTCTCTGGACTCACTAAACTGCATCACCAGTGGTGCCACTGCACTCTCTGGACTCACTGCACTGCTTCCCCAGTGGTGAAGTGCACTCACTGGACTGACTGCAGTGCATCCCCACTGGTGCCAGTGCACTCTCTGGACTCACTGCAGTGCATCCCCAGTGGTGCCAGTGCACTCTCTGGACTCACTGCACTGCATCCCCAGTGGTGCCTGTGCGCTCTCTGGAGTCACAGCACTGCATTCTCAGTGGTGCCAGTGCACTCTCTGGACTCACTGCACTGCATCCCCAGTGGTGCCAGTGCACTCTCTGGACTCACTGAACTGCTTCCCTAGTGGTGCCAGTGCACTCTCTGGACTCACTGCACTGCATCCCCAGTGCTGCCAGTGCACTCTCTGGACTCACTGCACTGCATCCCCAGTGGTGCCACTGCACTCTCTGGACTCACTGCACTGCTTCCCCAGTGGTGCCAGTGCACTCTCTGGACTTACTGCACTGCATCCCCAGTGGTGCCAGTGCACTCACTGGACTCACTGCAGTGCATCCCCAGTGGTGCCAGTGCACTCTCTGGAGTCACTGCACTGCATCCCCAGTGGTGCCAGTGCACTCTCTGGACTCACTGCACTGCATCCCCAGTGGTTCCAGCGCACTCTCTGGACTCACTGCACTGCATCCCCAGTAGTGCTAGTGCACTCTGTGGACTCACTGCAGTGCATCCCCAGTGGTGCCAGTGCACTCTCTGGACTCACTGAAGTGCATTCTCAGTGGTGCCAGTGCACTCTCTGGACTCACTGCAGTGCATCCGCAGTGGTGCCATTGCACTCTCTGGACTCACTGCACTGCATCCCCAGTGGTGCCAGTGCACTCTCTGGACTCACTGCAGTGCATCCCCAGTGGTGCCAGTGCACTGTGTGGACTCACTGTACTGCATCCCCAGTGGTGCCAGTGCAATCTCTGGACTCACTGCAGTGCATCCCCAGTGGTGCCAGTGCACTCTCTGGACTCACTGAAGTGCATTCTCAGTGGTGCCAGTGCACTCTCTGGACTCACTGCACTGCATCCCCAGTATTGCCAGTGCACCCTCTGGACTCACTGCAGTGCATCCCCAGTGGTGCCAGTGCACTCTCTGGACTCACTGCACTGCTTCCCCAGTGGTGCCAGTGCACTCTTTCGAGTCACTGCAGTGCATCCCCAGTGGTGCCAGTGCACTCTCTGGACTCACTGCAGTGCATCCCCAGTGGTGCCAGTGCACTCTCTGGACTCACTGCACTGCATCCCCAGTGGTGCCAGTGCGCTCTCTGGAGTAACAGCACTGCATCCCCGGTGGTGCCAGTGCAATCTCTGGACTCACTGCACTGCATCCCCAGTGGTGCCAGTGCGCTCTCTGGACACACTGCAGTGCATTCTCAGTGGTGCCAGTGCACTCTCTGGACTCACTGCACTGCATCCCCAGTGGTGCCAGTGCACTCTCTGGACTCACTGAACTGCATCCCCAGTGGTGCCAGTGCAATCTCTGGACTCACTGCAGTGCATCCCCAGTGGTGCCAGTGCACTCTCTGGACTCACTGAAGTGCATTATCAGTGGTTCCAGTGCACTCTCTGGACTCACTGCAGTGCATCCCCAGTAGTGACAGTGCACTCTCTGGACTCACTGCAGTGCATCCCCAGTGGAGCCAGTGCACTCTCTGGACTCACTGCAGTGCATCCCCAGTGGTGCCAGTGCACTCTCTGGACTCACCGCACTGCATCGCCAGTGCACTCTCTGGACTCACTGCAGGGCATCCCCGGTGGAGCCAGTGTACTCTCAGGACTCACTGCACTGCATCCCCAGTGCTGCCAGTGCACTCTCTTGAGTCACTGCACTGCATCCCCTGTGGTGCAAGAGCACTCTCTGGACTCACAGCAGTGCATCACCAGTGGTACCAGTGCACTCTCTGGACTCACTGCACTGCATCCCCAGTGGTGCCAGTGCACTCTCTGGACTCACTGCACTGCATCCCCAGTGGTGCTAGTGCACTGTGTGGACTCACTGTACTGCATCCCCAGTGGTGCCAGTGCAATCTCTGGACTCACTGCAGTGCATCCCCAGTGGTGCCAGTGCACTGTGTGGACTCACTGTACTGCATCCCCAGTGGTGACAGTGCACTCTCTGGACTCACTGCAGTGCACCCCCAGTGGTGCCAGTGCACGCTCTGGACTCACTGCAGTGCATCCCCAGTGGTGCCAGTGCACTCTCTGCACTCACTGCACTGCATCCCCATTGGTGCCAGTGCAGTCTCTGGAGTAACTGCAGTGCATCCCCACTGGTGCCAAAGCACTCTCTGGACTCACTGCAGTGCATCCCCAGTGGTGCCACTGCACTCTCTGGACTCACTGCAGTGCATCTCCAGTGGTGTCAGTGCACTCTCTGGACTCATTGAAGTGCATTCTCAGTGGTGCCAGTGCACTCTCTGGACTCACTGCAGTGCATCCCCAGTGGTGCCAGTACACTCACTGGACTCACTGCACTGCATCCCCAGTGGTGCCAGTGCACTCTCTGGACTCACTGCACTGCATCCCCACTGGTGCCTGTGCGCTCTCTGGAGTCACAGCACTGCATTCTCAGTGGTGCCAGTGCACTCTCTGGACTCACTGCACTGCATCCCCAGTGGTGCCAGTGCACTCTCTGGACTCACTGAACTGCATCCCCAGTGGTGCCAGTGCACTCTCTGGACTCACTGCACTGCATCCCCAGTGCTGCCAGTGCACTCTCTGGACTCACTGCACTGCATCCCCAGTGGTGCCACTGCACTCTCTGGACTCACTGCACTGCTTCCCCAGTGGTGCCAGTGCACTCTCTGAACTTACTGCACTGCATCCCCAGTGGTGCCAGTGCACTCACTGGACTCACTGCAGTGCATCCCCAGTGGTGCCAGTGCACTCTCTGGAGTCACTGCACTGCATCCCCAGTGGTGCCAGTGCACTCTCTGGACTCACTGCACTGCATCCCCAGTGGTTCCAGCGCACTCTCTGGACTCACTGCACTGCATCTCCAGTAGTGCTAGTGCACTCTGTGGACTCACTGCAGTGCATCCCCAGTGGTGCCAGTGCACTCTCTGGACTCACTGAAGTGCATTCTCAGTGGTGCCAGTGCACTCTCTGGACTCACTTCAGTGCATCCCCAGTGGTGCCAGTGCACTCTCTGGACTCACTGCAGTGCATCCCCAGTGGTGCCAGTGCACTCTCTGGACTCACTGCAGTGCATCCCCAGTGGTGCCAGTGCACTCTCTGGACTCACTGCAGTGCATCCGCAGTGGTGCCATTGCACTCTCTGGACTCACTGCACTGCATCCCCAGTGGTGCCAGTGCACTCTCTGGACTCACTGCACTGCATCCCCAGTGCTGCCAGTGCACTCTCTTGAGTCACTGCACTGCATCCCCTGTGGTGCAAGAGCACTCTCTGGACTCACAGCAGTGCATCACCAGTGGTGCCAGTGCACTCTCTGGACTCACTGCACTGCATCCCCAGTGGTGCCAGTGCACTCTCTGGACTCGCTGCACTGCATCCCCAGTGGTGCTAGTGCACTGTGTGGACTCACTGTACTGCATCCCCAGTGGTGCCAGTGCAATCTCTGGACTCACTGCAGTGCATCCCCAGTGGTGCCAGTGCACTCTCTGGACTCACTGAAGTGCATTCTCAGTGGTGCCAGTGCACTCTCTGGACTCACTAAACTGCATCCCCAGTATTGCCACTGCACTCTCTGGACTCACTGCAGTGCATCCCCAGTGGTGCCAGTGCACTCTCTGGACTCACTGCACTGCATCTCCAGTAGTGCTAGTGCACTCTGTGGACTCACTGCAGTGCATCCCCAGTGGTGCCAGTGCACTCTCTGGACTCACTGAAGTGCATTCCCAGTGGTGCCAGTGCACTCTCTGGACTCACTTCAGTGCATCCCCAGTGGTGCCAGTACACTCTCTGGACTCACTGCAGTGCATCCCCAGTGGTGCCAGTGCACTCTCTGGACTCACTGCAGTGCGTCCCCAGTGGAGCCAGTGCACTCTCTGGACTCACTGCAGTGCATCCGCAGTGGTGCCATTGCACTCTCTGGACTCACTGCACTGCATCCCCAGTGGTGCCAGTGCACTCTCTGGACTCACTGCACTGCATCCCCAGTGCTGCCAGTGCACTCTCTTGAGTCACTGCACTGCATCCCCTGTGGTGCAAGAGAACTCTCTGGACTCACAGCAGTGCATCACCAGTGGTGCCAGTGCGCTCTCTGGACTCACTGCACTGCATCCCCAGTGGTGCCAGTGCACTCTCTGGACTCACTGCACTGCATCCCCAGTGGTGCCAGTGCACTGTGTGGACTCACTGTACTGCATCCCCAGTGGTGCCAGTGCACTCTCTGGACTCACTGAAGTGCATTCTCAGTGGTGCCAGTGCACTCTCTGGACTCACTGCACTGCATCACCAGTATTGCCAGTGCACTCTCTGGACTCACTGCAGTGCATCCCCAGTGGTGCCAGTGCACTCTCTGGACTCACTGCACTGCTTCCCCAGTGGTGCCAGTGCACTCTTTCGAGTCACTGCAGTGCATCCCCATTGGTGCCAGTGCACTCTCTGGACTCACTGCAGTGCATCACCAGTGGTGCCAGTGCACTCTCTGGACTCACTGCAGTGCATCCCCAGTGGTGCCAGTGCGCTCTCTGGAGTCACAGCACTGCATCCCCAGTGGTGCCAGTGCAATCTCTGGACTCACTGCACTGCATCCCCAGTGGTGCCAGTGCGCTCTCTGGACTCACTGCAGTGCATTCTCAGTGGTGCCAGTGCACTCTCTGGACTCACTGCACTGCATCCCCAGTGGTGCCAGTGCACTCTCTGGACTCACTGAACTGCATCCCCAGTGGTGCCAGTGCAATCTCCGGACTTACTGCAGTGCATCCCCAGTGGTGCCAGTGCACTCTCTGGACTCACTGCACTGCATCCACAGTGGTGCCACTGCACTCTCTGGACTCACTGCACTGCTTCCCCAGTGGTGCCAGTGCACTCTCTGAACTTACTGCACTGCATCCCCAGTGGTGCCAGTGCACTCACTGGACTCACTGCAGTGCATCCCCAGTGGTGCCAGTGCACTCTCTGGAGTCCCTGCACTGCATCCCCAGTGCTGCCAGTGCACTCTCTGTACTCACTGCACTGCACCCCCAGTGGTTCCAGCGCACTCTCTAGACTCACTGCACTGCATCCGCAGTAGTGCTATTGCACTCTGTGGACTCACTGCAGTGCATCCCCAGTGGTGCCAGTGCACTCTCTGGACTCACTGAAGTGCATTCCCAGTGGTGCCAGTGCACTCTCTGGACTCACTTCAGTGCATCCCCAGTGGTGCCAGTACACTCTCTGGACTCACTGCAGTGCATCCCCAGTGGTGCCAGTGCACTCTCTGGACTCACTGCAGTGCATCCCCAGTGGAGCCAGTGCACTCTCTGGACTCACTGCAGTGCATCCGCAGTGGTGCCATTGCACTCTCTGGACTCACTGCAGTGCATCCCCAGTGGTGCCAGTGCACTCTCTGGACTCACTGCAGTGCATCCCCAGTAGTGCCAGTGCACTCTCTTGAGACACTGCACTGCATCCGCTGTGGTGCAAGAGCACTCTCTGGACTCACAGCAGTGCATCACCAGTGGTGCCAGTGCACTCTCTGGACTCACTGCACTGCATCCCCAGTGGTGCCAGTGCACTCTCTGGACTCACTGCACTGCATCCCCAGTGTTGCTAGTGCACTGTGTGGACTCACTGCACTGCATCCCCAGTGGTGCCAGTGCAATCTCTGGACTCACTGCAGTGCATCCCCAGTGGTGCCAGTGCACTCTCTGGACTCACTGAAGTGCATTCTCAGTGGTGCCAGTGCACTCTCTGGACTCACTGCACTGCATCCCCAGTATTGCCAGTGCACTCTCTGGACGCACTGCAGTGCATCCCCAGTGGTGCCAGTGCACTCTCTGGACTCACTGCACTGCATCCCCAGTAGTGCTAGTGCACTCTCTGGACTCACTGCAGTGCATCCCCAGTGGTGCCAGTGCACTCTCTGGACTCATTGAAGTGCATTCCCAGCGGTGCCAGTGCACTCTCTGGACTCACTTCAGTGCATCCCCAGTGGTGCCAGTACACTCTCTGGACTCACTGCAGTGCATCCCCAGTGGTGCCAGTGCACTCTCTGGACTCACTGCAGTGCATCCCCAGTGGAGCCAGTGCACTCTCTGGACTCACTGCAGTGCATCCGCAGTGGTGCCATTGCACTCTCTGGACTCACTGCACTGCATCCCCAGTGGTGCCAGTGCACTCTCTGGACTCACTGCACTGCATCCCCAGTGCTGCCAGTGCACTCTCTTGAGTCACTGCACTGCATCCCCTGTGGTGCAAGAGCACTCTCTGGACTCACAGCAGTGCATCACCAGTGGTGCCAGTGCGCTCTCTGGACTCACTGCACTGCATCCCCAGTGGTGCCAGTGCACTCTCTGGACTCACTGCACTGCATCCACAGTGGTGCTAGTGCACTCTCTGGACTCACTGTACTGCATCCCCAGTGGTGCCAGTGCAATCTCTGGACTCACTGCAGTGCATCCCCAGTGGTGCCAGTGCACTCTCTGGACTCACTGAAGTGCATTCTCAGTGGTGCCAGTGCACTCTCTGGTCTCACTGCACTGCTTCCCCAGTGGTGCCAGTGCACTCTCTGAACTTACTGCACTGCATCCCCAGTGGTGCCAGTGCACTCACTGGACTCACTGCACTGCATCCCCAGTGGTGCCAGTGCACTCTCTGGACTCACTGCACTGCATCCCCAGTGGTGCCAGTGCACTCTCTGGACTCACTGCACTGCATCCCCAGTGGTGCCAGTGCAATCTCTGGACTCACTGCAGTGCATCCCCAGTGGTGCCAGTGCACTCTCTGGACTCACTGAAGTGCATTCTCAGTGGTGCCAGTGCCATCTCTGGACTCACTGCACTGCATCCCCAGTATTGCCAGTGCACTCTCTGGACTCACTGCAGTGCATCCCCAGTGGTGCCAGTGCACTCTCTGGAGTCACTGCACTGCTTCCCCAGTGGTGCCAGTGCACTCTTTCGAGTCACTGCAGTGCATCCCCAGTGGTGCCAGTGCACTCTCTGGACTCACTGCACTGCATCCCCAGTGGTGCCAGTGCACTCTCTGGACTCACTGCACTGCATCCCCAGTGGTGCCAGTGCGCTCTCTGGAGTAACAGCACTGCATCCCCGGTGGTGCCAGTGCAATCTCTGGACTCACTGCACTGCATCCCCAGTGGTGCCAGTGCGCTCTCTGGACACACTGCAGTGCATTCTCAGTGGTGCCAGTGCACTCTCTGGACTCACTGCACTGCATCCCCAGTGGTGCCAGTGCACTCTCTGGACTCACTGAACTGCATCCCCAGTGGTGCCAGTGCAATCTCTGGACTCACTGCAGTGCATCCCCAGTGGTGCCAGTGCACTCTCTGGACTCACTGAAGTGCATTATCAGTGGTGCCAGTGCACTCTCTGGACTCACTGCAGTGCATCCCCTGTAGTGACAGTGCACTCTCTGGACTCACTGCAGTGCATCCCCAGTGGGGCCAGTGCACTCTCTGGACTCACTGCGCTGCATCCCCAGTGGTGCCAGTGCACTCTCTGGACTCACTGCACTGCATCGCCAGTGCACTCTCTGGACTCATTGCAGGGCATCCCCAAGAGAGCCAGTGTACTCTCAGGACTCACTGCACTGCATCCCCAGTGCTGCCAGTGCACTCTCTTGAGTCACTGCACTGCATCCCCTGTGGTGCAAGAGCACTCTCTGGACTCACAGCAGTGCATCACCAGTGGTGCCAGTGCACTCTCTGGACTCACTGCACTGCATCCCCAGTGGTGCCAGTGCACTCTCTGGACTCACTGCACTGCATCCCCAGTGGTGCTAGTGCACTGTGTGGACTCACTGTACTGCATTCCCAGTGGTGCCAGTGCAATCTCTGGACTCACTGCAGCGCATCCCCAGTGGTGCCAGTGCACTCTCTGGACTCACTGAAGTGCATTATCAGTGGTGCCAGTGCACTCTCTGGACTCACTGCAGTGCATCCCCTGTAGTGACAGTGCACTCTCTGGACTCACTGCAGTGCATCCCCAGTGGGGCCAGTGCACTCTCTGGACTCACTGCGCTGCATCCCCAGTGGTGCCAGTGCACTCTCTGGACTCACTGCACTGCATCGCCAGTGCACTCTCTGGACTCATTGCAGGGCATCCCCAAGAGAGCCAGTGTACTCTCAGGACTCACTGCACTGCATCCCCAGTGCTGCCAGTGCACTCTCTTGAGTCACTGCACTGCATCCCCTGTGGTGCAAGAGCACTCTCTGGACTCACAGCAGTGCATCACCAGTGGTGCCAGTGCACTCTCTGGACTCACTGCACTGCATCCCCAGTGGTGCCAGTGCACTCTCTGGACTCACTGCACTGCATCCCCAGTGGTGCTAGTGCACTGTGTGGACTCACTGTACTGCATTCCCAGTGGTGCCAGTGCAATCTCTGGACTCACTGCAGCGCATCCCCAGTGGTGCCAGTGCACTCTCAGGACTCACTGCACTGCATCCCCAGTGGTGCCAGTGCACTCTCTGGACTCACTGCACTGCATCCCCAGTAGTGACAGTGCACTCTCTGGACTCACTGCAGTGCATCCCCAGTGGTGCCAGTGCACTCTCTGGACTCACTGCACTGCATCCCCAGTGGTGCCAGTGCACTCTCTGGACTCACTGCACTGCATCCCCAGTGGTGCCAGTGCACTCTCTGGACTCACTGCACTGCATCCCCAGTGGTGCCAGTGCACTCACTGGATTCACTGCACTGCATCCCCAGTGGTGCCAGTGCACGCTCTGGACTCACTGCACTGCATCCCCAGTGGTGCCAGTGCACTCTGCGGACTCACTGTACTGCATCCCCAGTGGTGACAGTGCACTCTCTGGACTCACTGCAGTGCACCCCCAGTGGTGCCAGTGCACTCTCTGCACTCACTGCTCTGCATCCCCATTGGTGCCAGTGCAGTCTCTGGAGTAACTGCAGTGCATCCCCACTGGTGCCAAAGCACTCTCTGGACTCACTGCAGTGCATCCCCAGTGGTGCCACTGCACTCTCTGGACTCACTGCAGTGCATCCCCAGTGGTGCCAGTGCACTCTCTGGACTCATTGAAGTGCATTCTCAGTGGTGCCAGTGCACTCTCTGGACTCACTGCAGTGCATCCCCAGTGGTGCCAGTACACTCACTGGACTCACTGCACTGCATCCCCAGTGGTGCCAGTGCACTCTCTGGACTCACTAAACTGCATCCCCAGTGGTGCCACTGCACTCTCTGGACTCACTGCAGTGCATCCCCAGTGGTGCCAGTGCACTCACTGGACTCACTGCAGTGCATCCGCACTGGTGCCAGTGCACTCTCTGGGCTCACTGCAGTGCATCCCCAGTGGTGCCAGTGCACTCTCTGGAGTCACTGCACTGCATCCCCACTGGTGCCTGTGCGCTCTCTGGAGTCACAGCACTGCATTCTCAGTGGTGCCAGTACACTCTCTGGACTCACTGCACTGCATCCCCAGTGGTGCCAGTGCACTCTCTGGACTCACTGAACTGCATCCCCAGTGGTGCCAGTGCACTCTCTGGACTCACTGCACTGCATCCCCAGTGCTGCCAGTGCACTCTCTGGACTCACTGCACTGCATCCCCAGTGGTGCCACTGCACTCTCTGGACTCACTGCACTGCTTCCCCAGTGGTGCCAGTGCACTCTCTGAACTTACTGCACTGCATCCCCAGTGGTGCCAGTGCACTCACTGGACTCACTGCAGTGCATCCCCAGTGGTGCCAGTGCACTCTCTGGAGTCACTGCACTGCATCCCCAGTGGTGCCAGTGCACTCTCTGGACTCACTGCACTGCATCCCCAGTGGTTCCAGCGCACTCTCTGGACTCACTGCACTGCATCCCCAGTAGTGCTAGTGCACTCTGTGGACTCACTTCAGTGCATCCCCAGTGGTGCCAGTGCACTCTCTGGACTCACTGAAGTGCATTCTCAGTGGTGCCAGTGCACTCTCTGGACTCACTTCAGTGCATCCCCAGTGGTGCCAGTACACTCTCTGGACTCACTGCAGTGCATCCCCAGTGGTGCCAGTGCACTCTCTGGACTCACTGCAGTGCATCCCCAGTGGTGCCAGTGCACTCTCTGGACTCACTGCAGTGCATCCGCAGTGGTGCCATTGCACTCTCTGGACTCACTGCACTGCATCCCCAGTGGTGCCAGTGCACTCTCTGGACTCACTGCACTGCATCCCCAGTGCTGCCAGTGCACTCTCTTGAGTCACTGCACTGCATCCCCTCTGGTGCAAGAGCACTCTCTGGACTCACAGCAGTGCATCACCAGTGGTGCCAGTGCACTCTCTGGACTCACTGCACTGCATCCCCAGTGGTGCCAGTGCACTCTCTGGACTCACTGCACTGCATCCCCAGTGGTGCTAGTGCACTGTGTGGACTCACTGTACTGCATCCCCAGTGGTGCCAGTGCAATCTCTGGACTCACTGCAGTGCATCCCCAGTGGTGCCAGTGCACTCTCTGGACTCACTGCAGTGCATTCTCAGTGGTGCCAGTGCACTCTCTGGACTCACTAAACTGCATCCCCAGTATTGCCAGTGCACTTTTTGGACTCACTGCAGTGCATCCCCAGTGGTGCCAGTGCACTCTCTGGACTCACTGCACTGCATCCCCAGTAGTGCTAGTGCACTCTGTGGACTCACTGCAGTGCATCCCCAGTGGTGCCAGTGCACTCTCTGGACTCACTGAAGTGCATTCCCAGTGGTGCCAGTGCACTCTCTGGACTCACTTCAGTGCATCCCCAGTGGTGCCAGTACACTCTCTGGACTCACTGCACTGCATCCCCAGTGGTGCCAGTGCACTCTCTGGACTCACTGAACTGCATCCCCAGAGGAGCCAGTGCACTCTCTGGACTCACTGCAGTGCATCCGCAGTGGTGCCATTGCACTCTCTGGACTCACTACACTGCATCCCCAGTGGTGCCAGTGCACTCTCTGGACTCACTGCACTGCATCCCCAGTGCTGCCAGTGCACTCTCTTGAGTCACTGCACTGCATCCCCTGTGGTGCAAGAGAACTCTCTGGACTCACAGCAGTGCATCACCAGTGGTGCCAGTGCGCTCTCTGGACTCACTGCACTGCATCCCCAGTGGTGCCAGTGCACTCTCTGGACTCACTGCACTGCATCCCCAGTGGAGCTAGTGCACTGTGTGGACTCACTGTACTGCATCCCCAGTGGTGCCAGTGCACTCTCTGGACTCACTGAAGTGCATCCCCAGTGGTGCCAGTGCACTCTCTGGACTCACTGCACTGCATCCCCAGTATTGCCAGTGCACTCTCTGGACTCACTGCACTGCTTCCCCAGTGGTGCCAGTGCACTCTTTCGAGTCACTGCAGTGCATCCCCATTGGTGCCAGTGCACTCTCTGGACTCACTGCAGTGCATCACCAGTGGTGCCAGTGCACTCTCTGGACTCACTGCAGTGCATCCCCAGTGGTGCCAGTGCGCTCTCTGGAGTCACAGCACTGCATCCCCAGTGGTGCCAGTGCAATCTCTGGACTCACTGCACTGCATCCCCAGTGGTGCCAGTGCGCTCTCTGGACTCACTGCAGTGCATTCTCAGTGGTGCCAGTGCACTCTCTGGACTCACTGCACTGCATCCCCAGTGGTGCCAGTGCACTCTCTGGACTCACTGAACTGCATCCCCAGTGGTGCCAGTGCAATCTCCGGACTCACTGCAGTGCATCCCCAGTGGTGCCAGTGCACTCTCTGGACTCACTGCACTGCATCCACAGTGGTGCCACTGCACTCTCTGGACTCACTGCACTGCTTCCCCAGTGGTGCCAGTGCACTCTCTGAACTTACTGCACTGCATCCCCAGTGGTGCCAGTGCACTCTCTGGACTCACTGCACTGCATCCCCAGTGGTGCCAGTGCACTCTCTGGACTCACTGCACTGCATCCCCAGTGGTGCCAGTGCGCTCTCTGGAGTAACAGCACTGCATCCCCGGTGGTGCCAGTGCAATCTCTGGACTCACTGCACTGCATCCCCAGTGGTGCCAGTGCGCTCTCTGGACACACTGCAGTGCATTCTCAGTGGTGCCAGTGCACTCTCTGGACTCACTGCACTGCATCCCCAGTGGTGCCAGTGCACTCTCTGGACTCACTGAACTGCATCCCCAGTGGTGCCAGTGCAATCTCTGGACTCACTGCAGTGCATCCCCAGTGGTGCCAGTGCACTCTCTGGACTCACTGAAGTGCATTATCAGTGGTGCCAGTGCACTCTCTGGACTCACTGCAGTGCATCCCCTGTAGTGACAGTGCACTCTCTGGACTCACTGCAGTGCATCCCCAGTGGGGCCAGTGCACTCTCTGGACTCACTGCGCTGCATCCCCAGTGGTGCCAGTGCACTCTCTGGACTCACTGCACTGCATCGCCAGTGCACTCTCTGGACTCACTGCAGGGCATCCCCAAGAGAGCCAGTGTACTCTCAGGACTCACTGCACTGCATCCCCAGTGCTGCCAGTGCACTCTCTTGAGTCACTGCACTGCATCCCCTGTGGTGCAAGAGCACTCTCCGGACTCACAGCAGTGCATCACCAGTGGTGCCAGTGCACTCTCTGGACTCACTTCACTGCATCCCCAGTGGTGCCAGTGCACTCTCTGGACTCACTGCACTGCATCCCCAGTGGTGCTAGTGCACTGTGTGGACTCACTGTACTGCATCCCCAGTGGTGCCAGTGCACTCTCTGGACTCACTGCAGTGCATCCCCAGTGGTGCCAGTGCACTCTCAGGACTCACTGCACTGCATCCCCAGTGGTGCCAGTGCACTCTCTGGACTCACTGCACTGCATCCCCAGTAGTGACAGTGCACTCTCTGGACTCACTGCAGTGCATCCCCAGTGGTGCCAGTGCACTCTCTGGACTCACTGCACTGCATCCCCAGTGGTGCCAGTGCACTCTCTGGACTCACTGCACTGCATCCCCAGTGGTGCCAGTGCACTCTCTGGACTCACTGCACTGCATCCCCAGTGGTGCCAGTGCACTCACTGGATTCACTGCACTGCATCCCCAGTGGTGCCAGTGCACGCTCTGGACTCACTGCACTGCATCCCCAGTGGTGCCAGTGCACTCTGCGGACTCACTGTACTGCATCCCCAGTGGTGACAGTGCACTCTCTGGACTCACTGCAGTGCACCCCCAGTGGTGCCAGTGCACTCTCTGCACTCACTGCTCTGCATCCCCATTGGTGCCAGTGCAGTCTCTGGAGTAACTGCAGTGCATCCCCACTGGTGCCAAAGCACTCTCTGGACTCACTGCAGTGCATCCCCAGTGGTGCCACTGCACTCTCTGGACTCACTGCAGTGCATCCCCAGTGGTGCCAGTGCACTCTCTGGACTCATTGAAGTGCATTCTCAGTGGTGCCAGTGCACTCTCTGGACTCACTGCAGTGCATCCCCAGTGGTGCCAGTACACTCACTGGACTCACTGCACTGCATCCCCAGTGGTGCCAGTGCACTCTCTGGACTCACTAAACTGCATCCCCAGTGGTGCCACTGCACTCTCTGGACTCACTGCAGTGCATCCCCAGTGGTGCCAGTGCACTCACTGGACTCACTGCAGTGCATCCGCACTGGTGCCAGTGCACTCTCTGGGCTCACTGCAGTGCATCCCCAGTGGTGCCAGTGCACTCTCTGGAGTCACTGCACTGCATCCCCACTGGTGCCTGTGCGCTCTCTGGAGTCACAGCACTGCATTCTCAGTGGTGCCAGTACACTCTCTGGACTCACTGCACTGCATCCCCAGTGGTGCCAGTGCACTCTCTGGACTCACTGAACTGCATCCCCAGTGGTGCCAGTGCACTCTCTGGACTCACTGCACTGCATCCCCAGTGCTGCCAGTGCACTCTCTGGACTCACTGCACTGCATCCCCAGTGGTGCCACTGCACTCTCTGGACTCACTGCACTGCTTCCCCAGTGGTGCCAGTGCACTCTCTGAACTTACTGCACTGCATCCCCAGTGGTGCCAGTGCACTCACTGGACTCACTGCAGTGCATCCCCAGTGGTGCCAGTGCACTCTCTGGAGTCACTGCACTGCATCCCCAGTGGTGCCAGTGCACTCTCTGGACTCACTGCACTGCATCCCCAGTGGTTCCAGCGCACTCTCTGGACTCACTGCACTGCATCCCCAGTAGTGCTAGTGCACTCTGTGGACTCACTTCAGTGCATCCCCAGTGGTGCCAGTGCACTCTCTGGACTCACTGAAGTGCATTCTCAGTGGTGCTAGTGCACTCTCTGGACTCACTTCAGTGCATCCCCAGTGGTGCCAGTACACTCTCTGGACTCACTGCAGTGCATCCCCAGTGGTGCCAGTGCACTCTCTGGACTCACTGCAGTGCATCCCCAGTGGTGCCAGTGCACTCTCTGGACTCACTGCAGTGCATCCGCAGTGGTGCCATTGCACTCTCTGGACTCACTGCACTGCATCCCCAGTGGTGCCAGTGCACTCTCTGGACTCACTGCACTGCATCCCCAGTGCTGCCAGTGCACTCTCTTGAGTCACTGCACTGCATCCCCTCTGGTGCAAGAGCACTCTCTGGACTCACAGCAGTGCATCACCAGTGGTGCCAGTGCACTCTCTGGACTCACTGCACTGCATCCCCAGTGGTGCCAGTGCACTCTCTGGACTCACTGCACTGCATCCCCAGTGGTGCTAGTGCACTGTGTGGACTCACTGTACTGCATCCCCAGTGGTGCCAGTGCAATCTCTGGACTCACTGCACTGCTTCCCCAGTGGTGCCAGTGCACTCTCTGGACTCACTGCAGTGCATTCTCAGTGGTGCCAGTGCACTCTCTGGACTCACTAAACTGCATCCCCAGTATTGCCAGTGCACTTTCTGGACTCACTGCAGTGCATCCCCAGTGGTGCCAGTGCACTCTCTGGACTCACTGCACTGCATCCCCAGTAGTGCTAGTGCACACTGTGGACTCACTGCAGTGCATTCCCAGTGGTGCCAGTGCACTCTCTGGACTCACTTCAGTGCATCCCCAGTGGTGCCAGTACACTCTCTGGACTCACTGCAGTGCATCCCCAGTGGTGCCAGTGCACTCTCTGGACTCACTGCACTGCATCCCCAGTGCTGCCAGTGCACTCTCTGGACTCACTGCAGTGCATCCGCAGTGGTGCCATTGCACTCTCTGGACTCACTACACTGCATCCCCAGTGGTGCCAGTGCACTCTCTGGACTCACTGCACTGCATCCCCAGTGCTGCCAGTGCACTCTCTTGAGTCACTGCACTGCATCCCCTGTGGTGCAAGAGAACTCTCTGGACTCACAGCAGTGCATCACCAGTGGTGCCAGTGCGCTCTCTGGACTCACTGCACTGCATCCCCAGTGGTGCCAGTGCACTCTCTGGACTCACTGCACTGCATCCCCAGTGGAGCTAGTGCACTGTGTGGACTCACTGTACTGCATCCCCAGTGGTGCCAGTGCACTCTCTGGACTCACTGAAGTGCATTCTCAGTGGTGCCAGTGCACTCTCTGGACTCACTGCACTGCATCCCCAGTATTGCCAGTGCACTCTCTGGACTCACTGCACTGCTTCCCCAGTGGTGCCAGTGCACTCTTTCGAGTCACTGCAGTGCATCCCCATTGGTGCCAGTGCACTCTCTGGACTCACTGCAGTGCATCACCAGTGGTGCCAGTGCACTCTCTGGACTCACTGCAGTGCATCCCCAGTGGTGCCAGTGCGCTCTCTGGAGTCACAGCACTGCATCCCCAGTGGTGCCAGTGCAATCTCTGGACTCACTGCACTGCATCCCCAGTGGTGCCAGTGCGCTCTCTGGACTCACTGAAGTGCATCCCCAGTGGTGCCAGTGCAATCTCCGGACTCACTGCAGTGCATTCTCAGTGGTGCCAGTGCACTCTCTGGACTCACTGCACTGCATCCCCAGTGGTGCCAGTGCACTCTCTGGACTCACTGAACTGCATCCCCAGTGGTGCCAGTGCAATCTCCGGACTCACTGCAGTGCATCCCCAGTGGTGCCAGTGCACTCTCTGGACTCACTGCACTGCATCCACAGTGGTGCCACTGCACTCTCTGGACTCACTGCACTGCTTCCCCAGTGGTGCCAGTGCACTCTCTGAACTTACTGCACTGCATCCCCAGTGGTGCCAGTGCATTCACTGGACTCACTGCACTGCATCCCCAGTGGTGCCAGTGCACTCTCTGGAGTCCCTGCACTGCATCCCCAGTGGTGCCAGTGCACTCTCTGTACTCACTGCACTGCACCCCCAGTGGTTCCAGCGCACTCTCTGGACTCACTGCACTGCATCCGCAGTAGTGCTATTGCACTCTGTGGACTCACTGCAGTGCATCCCCAGTGGTGCCAGTGCACTCTCTGGACTCACTGAAGTGCATTCCCAGTGGTGCCAGTGCACTCTCTGGACTCACTTCAGTGCATCCCCAGTGGTGCCAGTACACTCTCTGGACTCACTGCAGTGCATCCCCAGTGGTGCCAGTGCACTCTCTGGACTCACTGCAGTGCATCCCCAGTGGAGCCAGTGCAGTCTCTGGACTCACTGCAGTGCATCCGCATTGGTGCCATTGCACTCTCTGGACTCACTGCACTGCATCCCCAGTGGTGCCAGTGCACTCTCTGGACTCACTGCAGTGCATCCCCAGTAGTGCCATTGCACTCTCTTGAGACACTGCACTGCATCCGCTGTGGTGCAAGAGCACTCTCTGGACTCACAGCAGTGCATCACCAGTGGTGCCAGTGCACTCTCTGGACTCACTGCACTGCATCCCCAGTGGTGCCAGTGCACTCTCTGGACTCACTGCACTGCATCCCCATTGGTGCTAGTGCACTGTGTGGACTCACTGTACTGCATCCCCAGTGGTGCCAGTGCAATCTCTGGACTCACTGCAGTGCATCCCCAGTGGTGCCAGTGCACTCTCTGGACTCACTGAAGTGCATTCTCAGTGGTGCCAGTGCACTCTCTGGACTCACTGCACTGCATCCCCAGTATTGCCAGTGCACTCTCTGGACGCACTGCAGTGCATCCCCAGTGGTGCCAGTGCACTCTCTGGACTCACTGCACTGCATCCCCAGTAGTGCTAGTGCACTCTCTGGACTCACTGCAGTGCATCCCCAGTGGTGCCAGTGCACTCTCTGGACTCATTGAAGTGCATTCACAGCGGTGCCAGTGCACTCTCTGGACTCACTTCAGTGCATCCCCATTGGTGCCAGTACACTCTCTGGACTCACTGCAGTGCATCCCCAGTGGTGTCAGTGCACTCTCTGGACTCACTGCAGTGCATCCCCATTGGAGCCAGTGCACTCTCTGGACTCACTGCAGTGCATCCGCAGTGGTGCCATTGCACTCTCTGGACTCACTGCACTGCATCCCCAGTGGTGCCAGTGCACTCTCTGGACTCACTGCACTGCATCCCCAGTGCTGCCAGTGCACTCTCTTGAGTCACTGCACTGCATCCCCTGTGGTGCAAGAGCACTCTCTGGACTCACAGTAGTGCATCCCCAGTGGTGCTAGTGCACTCTCTGGACTCACTGTACTGCATCCCCAGTGGTGCCAGTGCAATCTCTGGACTCACTGCAGTGCATCCCCAGTGGTGCCAGTGCACTCTCTGGACTCACTGAAGTGCATTCTCAGTGGTGCCAGTGCACTCTCTGGACTCACTGCACTGCACCCCCAGTGGTGCCAGTGCACTCTCTGGACTCACTGCAGTGCATCCCCAGTGGTGCCAGTGCACTCTCTGGACTCACTGCACTGCTTCCCCAGTGGTGCCAGTGCACTCTTTCGAGTCACTGCAGTGCATCCCCAGTGGTGCCAGTGCAATCTCTGGACTCACTGCACTTCATCCCCAGTGGTGCCAGTGCGCTCTCTGGACTCACTGCAGTGCATTATCAGTGGCGCCAGTGCACTCTCTGGACTCACTGCACTGCATCCCCAGTAGTGACAGTGATCTATCTGGACTCACTGCAGTGCATCCCCAGTGGGGCCAGTGCACTCTGTGGACTCACTGAGCTGCATCCCCAGTGGTGCCAGTGCACTCTCTGGACTCACTGCACTGCATCGCCAGTGCACTCTCTGGACTCACTGCAGGGCATCCCCGGTGGAGCCAGTGTACTATCAGGACTCATTGCAGTTCATCCCCTGTGGTGCCAGTGCACTCTCTGGACTCACTGCACTGCGTCCCCAGTGGTGCCAGTGCACTCTCTGGACTCACTGCACTGCACCCCAATGCTGCCAGTGCACTCTCTGGCGTCACTGCACTGCATCCCCGGTGGTGCCAGTGCACTCTCTGGACTCACTGCACTGCATCCCCAGTGCTGCCAGTGCACTCTCTGGACTCACTGCACCGCATCACCTGTGGTGCCAGTGCAATCTCTGGACTCACTGCAGTGCATCCCCAGTGGTGCCAGTGCACTTTCTAGAGTCACTGCTCTGCATCCCCAGTTGTGCCAGTGCACTCTCTGGACTCACTGTACTGCATCCCCAGTGGTGCCAGTGCACTCTCTGGACTCACCGCACTGCACCCTGAGTGGTGCCAGTACACTCTCTGGACTCACTGCACTGCATCCCCAGTGGTGCCAGTGCACTCTCTGGACTCACTGCACCGCATCCGCAGTGGTGCCAGTGCACTCTCTGGACTCACTGTACTGCATCCCCAGTAGTGCCAAAGCACTCTCTGGACTCCCGCCACCGCATCCCCAGTGGTTCCAGTGCACTCTCTGGACTCACTGCACTGCATCCCCAGTGGTGCCAGTGCACTCTCTGGACTCGCGTCAATGCATCCCCAGTGGTGCTAATGCACTCTGGACTCACTGCACTGCATCCCGAGCGGTGCCAGTGCACTCTCTGGACTCACTGCAGTGCATCCCGAGCGGTGCCAGTGCACTCTCTGGACTCACTGCACTGCATCCACAGTGGTGCCAGTGCACTCACTGGACTCACTGCAGTGCATCACCAGTGGTGCCAGTGCACTCTCTGGACACACTGAAGTGCATTCTCAGTGGTGCCAGTGCACTCTCTTGACTCACTGCGCTGCATCCCCAGTGGTGCCAGTACACTCACTGGACTCACTGCACTGCATCCCCAGTGGTGCCAGTGCAGTCTCTGCACTCACTGAAGTGCATCTCCAGTGGTGCCAGTGAACTCTCTGGACTCACTGCACTGCTTCCCCATTGGTGTCAGTGCACTCTCTGGACTCACTGCACTGCATCCCTAGTGGTGCCTCTGCACTCTCTGGACTCACTGAACTACTCCAGCCGCGGCAGTCGCTCCAGCCGCGGTAGCCCTCCAGCCTCGGCAGCCGCGGCAGCCGCGGCAGCCGCTCCAGCCGCGGCAGCCGCTCCGTCCGCGGCATACGCGGCAGACTCTCCAACCGCGGCAGCCGCACCAGCCGCGGAAGCCGCGGCAGCCGCTCCAAACGCGGCAGGCGCTCCAACCGCGGCAACCGCTCCATCCGTGGCAGACGCTCCACTCGGTAGCGGCTGGAGCGGCTGCCGCGGCCAGAGCGGCTGGAGCGGCTGCCGCGGCTGGAGCTCCTGCCGCGTTTGGAGCGGTTACCGCGGCTGGAGCGGCTGGAGCGGCTGCCGCGGCTGGAGCGGCTGCCGCGGCTGGAGGGGCTAACGCGGCTGGAGAGGCTGACGCGGTTGAAGCCTCTAGAGCGTCTGCCGCGGCTGGAGGGGCTACCGCGGCTGGAGCGGTTGACGCGGCTGCAGCGGAAACCGAGGCTGGAGCGCCACTCTCTGGACTCACTGCACTGCATCCCCAGTGGTGCCAGTGCACTCTCTGGACTCACTGCACTGCATCCCCAGTGGTGCCAGTGCACTCACTGGACTCACTGCAGTGCATCCCCAGTGGTGCCAGTGCACTCTCTGGACTCACTGCACTGCATCCCCAGTGGCGCTAGTGCACTCTCTGTTCTCACTGCACTGCATCCCCAGTGGTGCCAGTGCACTCTCTGGACTCACTGCACTGCATCCCCAGTGCTGCCAGTGCTCTCTCTGGACTCACTGCAGTGCATCCCCAGTGGTGCCAGTGCACTCACTGGACTCACTGCAGTGCATCCCCAGTGGTGCCAGTGCACTCTCTGGACACACTGAAGTGCATTCTCAGTGGTGCCAGTGCACTCTCTTGACTCACTGCGCTGCATCCCCAGTGGTGCCAGTACACTCACTGGACTCACTGCACTGCATCCCCAGTGGTGCCAGTGCAGTCTCTGCACTCACTGAAGTGCATCTCCAGTGGTGCCAGTGAACTCTCTGGACTCACTGCACTGCTTCCCCATTGGTGTCAGTGCACTCTCTGGACTCACTGCACTGCATCCCTAGTGGTGCCTCTGCACTCTCTGGACTCACTGAACTACTCCAGCCGCGGCAGTCGCTCCAGCCGCGGTAGCCCTCCAGCCTCGGCAGCCGCGGCAGCCGCGGCAGCCGCTCCAGCCGCGGCAGCCGCTCCGTCCGCGGCATACGCGGCAGACTCTCCAACCGCGGCAGCCGCACCAGCCGCGGAAGCCGCGGCAGCCGCTCCAAACGCGGCAGGCGCTCCAACCGCGGCAACCGCTCCATCCGTGGCAGACGCTCCACTCGGTAGCGGCTGGAGCGGCTGCCGCGGCCAGAGCGGCTGGAGCGGCTGCCGCGGCTGGAGCTCCTGCCGCGTTTGGAGCGGTTACCGCGGCTGGAGCGGCTGCCGCGGCTGGAGCGGCTGCCGCGGCTGGAGGGGCTAACGCGGCTGGAGAGGCTGACGCGGTTGAAGCCTCTAGAGCGTCTGCCGCGGCTGGAGGGGCTACCGCGGCTGGAGAGGTTGACGCGGCTGCAGCGGAAACCGAGGCTGGAGCGCCACTCTCTGGACTCACTGCACTGCATCCCCAGTGGTGCCAGTGCACTCTCTGGACTCACTGCACTGCATCCCCAGTGGTGCCAGTGCACTCACTGGACTCACTGCAGTGCATCCCCAGTGGTGCCAGTGCACTCTCTGGACTCACTGCACTGCATCCCCAGTGGCGCTAGTGCACTCTCTGTTCTCACTGCACTGCATCCCCAGTGGTGCCAGTGCACTCTCTGGACACACTGAAGTGCATTTTCAGTGGTGCCAGTGCACTCTCTGGACTCACTGCACTGCATCCCCAGTGGTGCCAGTGCACTCTCTGGACTCACTGCAGTGCATCCCCAGTGGTGCCAGTGCACTCTGTGGACTCACTGCAGTGCATCCCCAGTGGTGCCAGTGCACTCTGTGGACTCACTGCAGTGCATCCCCAGTGGTGCCAGTACACTCACTGGACTGACTGAAGTGCATCCCCAGTGGTGCAAGTGCACTCCCTGGACTCACTGCACTGCATTCCCAGTGGTGACAGTGAAGTCTTTGGACTCACTGCACTCCATCCCCACTGGTGCCTTTGCACTCCCTGGACTCACTGCACTGCTCCAGCCGCGGCAGCCGCTCCAGCCGCGGTAGCCCTCCAGCCGTGGCAGCCGCTCCACTCGGTAGCGGCTGGAGCGGCTGCCGCGGCTGGAGCGGCTAGAGCGGCTGCCGCGGCTGGAGCGGCTGCCGCGGTTGGAGCGGCTGCCGCGGCTGGAGCGGCTGGAGCGGCTGCCGCGGCTGGAGCGGCTGGAGCGGCTGCCGCGGCTGGAGCGGCTGGCGCGGCTGGAGGAGCTACCGCGTCTGGAGCGGTTAACGCGGCTGGAGCGGATGCCGAGGCTGGAGCGGATGCCGCGGCTGGAGCAGTGCAGTGAGTTCAGAGAGTGCACTGCCTCCTTGGGGATGCAGTGCAGTGAGTAAAGAGAGTGCACTGGCACCATTGGGGATGCAGTGCAGTGAGTCCAGAGAGTGTACTGGCACCACTGGGGATGCAGTGCAGTGAGTCCAGAGAGTGCACTGGCACCACTGGGGATGCAATGCAGTGAGTCCAGAGAGTGCACTGGCACCACTGGGCATGCAGTGCTGTGAGTCCAGAGAGTGCCCCGGCAACACTGGGAATGCACTACAGTGACTGCAGAGACTGCACTGACTCCACTGCGGATGCAGTGCCGCGAGTCCAGAGAGTGCACTGGCACCACTGGGGATGCGGTGCCGGGAGTCCAGAGAGTGTTTGGCACCACTGGGGATACGGTGCCGGGAGTCCAGAGAGTGCACTGACACCACTGGGGATGCGCTGCCTGGAGTCCAGAGAGTGCTTTGGCACCACTGGGGATGCAGTGCAGTGAGTCCACAGAGTGCACTGACACCAGTGGGAATGCGGTGCAGTGAGTCCAGAGTTCACTAGCACCACCGGGGATGCAGATCAGTGAGTTCAGAGAGTGCACTGGCAACACGGAGAATGTATTTCAGTGAGACCAGAGAGTGCCGCTCCAGCCTCGGCATCCGCTCCAGCCGAGTCAACCCCGCGGTAGCCCCTCCAGCCGCGGCAGACGCTCCAGCCGCGGCAGCCGCTCCAGTCGCTCCAGCCGCGGCAGCCGCTCCAGCCCCTCCAGCCGCGCCAGCCTCTCCATCCGCGGCAGCCGCTCCAGCCGCGGCAGCCGCTCCACTCGGTAGCGGCTGGAGCGGCTGCCGCGGATGGAGCGGCTGGAGCGGCTGCCGCGGCTGGAGCTCCTGCCGCGTTTGGAGCGGTTACCGCGGCTGGAGCGGCTGGAGCGGCTGCCGCGGCTGGAGGGCTACCGCGGCTGGAGCGGCTGCCGCGGCTGTAGCAGTGCAGTGAGTCCAGGGAGTGCACTGGCACCACTGGGGATGCAGCGCAGTGACTCCAGAGAGTGCACTGACACCACTGGGGATGCACTTCAGTCAGTCCAGTGAGTGCACTTGAACCACGGGGGATGCAGTGCAGTGAGTCCAGAGAGCGCACTGGCACCACTGGGGATGCACTGCAGTGAGTCCACAGAGTGCACTGGCACCACGGGGGATGCACTGCCCTGAGACCAGAGAGCGCACTGGCACCACTGGGGATGCACTGCAGTGAGTCCACAGAGTGCACTGGCACCACTGGGGATGCACTGCAGTGAGTCCACAGAGTGCACTGGCACCACTGGGGATGCACTGCAGTGAGTCCAGAGAGTGCACTGGCACCACTGGGGATGCAGTGCAGTGAGTCCAGAGAGTGCACTGGCACCACTGAAAATGCACTTCAGTGTGTCCAGAGAGTGCACTGGCACCACTGGGGATGCAGTGCAGTGAGAACAGAGAGTGCACTAGCGCCACTGGGGATGCAGTGCAGTGAGTCCAGAGAGTGCACTGGCACCACTGGGGATGCACTGCAGTGAGTCCAGTGAGTGCACTGGCACCACTGGGGATGCAGTGCAGTGAGTCCAGAGAGTGCACTGGCACCACTGGGGATGCAGTGCAGTGAGTCCAGAGAGTGGCGCTCCAGCCTCGGTTTCCGCTGCAGCCGCGTCAACCGCTCCAGCCGCGGTAGCCCCTCCAGCCGCGGCAGACGCTCTAGAGGCTTCAACCGCGTCAGCCTCTCCAGCCGCGTTAGCCCCTCCAGCCGCGGCAGCCGCTCCAGCCGCGGCAGCCGCTCCAGCCGCGGTAACCGCTCCATACGCGGCAGGAGCTCCAGCCGCGGCAGCCGCTCCAGCCGCTCTGGCCGCGGCAGCCGCTCCAGCCGCTACCGAGTGGAGCGTCTGCCACGGATGGAGCGGTTGCCGCGGTTGGAGCGCCTGCCGCGTTTGGAGCGGCTGCCGCGGCTTCCGCGGCTGGTGCGGCTGCCGCGGTTGGAGAGTCTGCCGCGTATGCCGCGGACGGAGCGGCTGCCGCGGCTGGAGCGGCTGCCGCGGCTGCCGCGGCTGCCGAGGCTGGAGGGCTACCGCGGCTGGAGCGACTGCCGCGGCTGGAGTAGTTCAGTGAGTCCAGAGAGTGCAGAGGCACCACTAGGGATGCAGTGCAGTGAGTCCAGAGAGTGCACTGACACCAATGGGGAAGCAGTGCAGTGAGTCCAGAGAGTTCACTGGCACCACTGGAGATGCACTTCAGTGAGTGCAGAGACTGCACTGGCACCACTGGGGATGCAGTGCAGTGAGTCCAGTGAGTGTACTGGCACCACTGGGGATGCAGCGCAGTGAGTCAAGAGAGTGCACTGGCACCACTGAGAATGCACTTCAGTGTGTCCAGAGAGTGCACTGGCACCACTGGTGATGCACTGCAGTGAGTCCAGTGAGTGCACTGGCACCACTGTGGATGCAGTGCAGTGAGTCCAGAGAGAGCACTGGCAGCACTGGGGATGCAGTGCAGTGAGTCCAGAGAGTGCACTGGCACCACTGGGGATGCAGTGCAGTGAGAACAGAGAGTGCACTAGCGCCACTGGGGATGCAGTGCAGTGAGTCCAGAGAGTGCACTGGCACCACTGGGGATGCACTGCAGTGAGTCCAGTGAGTGCACTGGCACCACTGGGGATGCAGTGCAGTGAGTCCAGAGAGTGCACTGGCACCACTGGGGATGCAGTGCAGTGAGTCCAGAGAGTGGCGCTCCAGCCTCGGTTTCCGCTGCAGCCGCGTCAACCGCTCCAGCCGCGGTAGCCCCTCCAGCCGCGGCAGACGCTCTAGAGGCTTCAACCGCGTCAGCCTCTCCAGCCGCGTTAGCCCCTCCAGCCGCGGCAGCCGCTCCAGCCGCGGCAGCCGCTCCAGCCGCTCCAGCCGCGGTAACCGCTCCAAACGCGGCAGGAGCTCCAGCCGCGGCAGCCGCTCCAGCCGCTCTGGCCGCGGCAGCCGCTCCAGCCGCTACCGAGTGGAGCGTCTGCCACGGATGGAGCGGTTGCCGCGGTTAGAGCGCCTGCCGCGTTTGGAGCGGCTGCCGCGGCTGGAGTAGTTCAGTGAGTCCAGAGAGTGCAGAGGCACCACTAGGGATGCAGTGCAGTGAGTCCAGAGAGTGCACTGACACCAATGGGGAAGCAGTGCAGTGAGTCCAGAGAGTTCACTGGCACCACTGGAGATGCAGTGCAGTGAGTCCAGTGAGTGTACTGGCACCAACGGGATGCAGCGCAGTGAGTCAAGAGAGTGCACTGGCACCACTGAGAATGCACTTCAGTGTGTCCAGAGAGTGCACTGGCACCACTGGTGATGCACTGCAGTGAGTCCAGTGAGTGCACTGGCACCACTGTGGATGCAGTGCAGTGAGTCCAGAGAGAGCACTGGCACCACTGGGGATGCAGTGCAGTGAGTCCAGAGAGTGCACTGGCACCACTAGGGATGCACTGCAGTGAGTCCAGAGAGTGCACTGGCACCACTGGGGATGCACTGCAGTGAGTCCAGAGAGTGCACTGGCACCGCTCGGGATGCAGTGCAGTGAGTCCAGAGTGCATTAGCACCACTGGGGATGCATTGACGCGAGTCCAGAGAGTGCACTGGCACCACTGGGGATGCAGTGCAGTGAGTCCAGAGAGTGCACTGGAACCACTGGGGATGCGGTGGCGGGAGTCCAGAGAGTGCTTTGGCACTACTGGGGATGCAGTACAGTGAGTCCAGAGAGTGCACTGGCACCACTGGGGATGCACTGCAGTGAGTCCAGAGAGTGCACTGGCACCACTGGGGATGCAGTGCAGTGAGTCCAGAGAGTGTACTGGCACCACTCAGGGTGCAGTGCGGTGAGTCCAGAGAGTGCACTGGCACCACTGGGGATGCAGTACAGTGAGTCCAGAGAGTGCACTGGCACAACTGGGGATGCAGAGCAGTGACTCTAGAAAGTGCACTGGCACCACTGGGGATGCACTGCAGTGAGTCCAGAGATTGCACTGGCACCACAGGTGATGCGGTGCAGTGAGTCCAGAGAGTGCACTGGCAGCACTGGGGATGCAGTGCAGTGAGTCCAGAGAGTGCACTGGCACCACCGGGGATGCAGTGCAGTGACGCCAGAGAGTGCACTGGCAGCATTGGGGTGCAGTGCAGTGAGTCCAGAGAGTGCACTGGCACCACAGGGGATGCACTGCAATGAGTCCTGATAGTACACTGGCTCCACCGGGGATGCCCTGCAGTGAGTCCAGAGAGTGCACTGGCGATGCAGTGCAGTGAGTCCAGAGAGTGCACTGGCACCACTGGGGATGCAGCGCAGTGAGTCCAGAGAGTGCACTGGCCCCACTGGGGATGCACTGCAGTGAGTCCAGATAGATCACTGTCACTACTGGGGATGCAGTGCAGTGAGTCCAGAGAGTGCACTGGCGCCACTGATAATGCACTGCAGTGAGTCCAGAGAGCGCACTGGCACCACTGGGGATGAAGTGCAGTGAGTCCAGAGATTGCACTGGCACCACTGGGGATGCAGTGCTGTGACTCCAGAGAGCGCACTGGCACCACTGGGGATGCACTGCAGTGAGTCCAGAGATTGCACTGGCACCACTGGGGATGCACTGCAGTGACTCGAAAGAGTGCACTGGCACCACTGGGGAAGCAGTGCAGTGAGTCCAGAGAGTGCACTGGCACCACTGGGGATGCACTGCAGTGAGTCCAGAGAGTGCACTGGCACCACTGGGGGTGCAGTGCAGTGAGTCCAGAGAGTGCACTGGCACCACTGAGAATGCACTTCAGTGAGTCCAGAGAGTGCACTGGCACCACTGGGGATGCAGTGCAGTGAGTCCAGAGATTGCACTGGCACCACTGGGGATGCAGTACAGTGAGTCCAGAGAGTGCACTAGCACCACTGGGGATGCACTGCTGTGAGTCCAGAGAGTGCTCTTGCACCACAGGGGATGCAGTGCAGTGACTCAAGAGAGTGCACTGGCAGCACAGGGGATGCAGTGCAGTGAGTCCAGAGAGTGCACTGGCACCACTGGGGATGCAGTGCAGTGAGTCCAGAGAGTGCAATGGCACCACTGCGGATGCACTGCAGTGAGTCCAGAGAGTGCACTGGCTCCAATGGGGATGCACTGCAGTGAGTCCAGAGAGTGCACTGACACCACTGGGGATGCACTGCAGTGAGTCCAGAGAGTGTACTGGCACCACTGGGGATGCACTGAAGTGAGTCCAGAGAGTGCACTGGCACCGCTGTGAATGCACTTCAATGAGTCCAGAGAGTGCACTGGCACCACTGGGGATGCACTGCAGTGAGTCCAGAGAGTGCACTAGCACTACTGGGGATGCAGTGCAGTGAGTCCAGAGAGTGCACTGGCACCACTGGGGATGCACTGCAGTGCGTCCAGAGAGTGCACTGGCAATACTGGGGATGCAGTGCAGTGAGTCCAGAGAGTGCACTGGCACCACTGAGAATGCACTTCAGTGAGTCCAGAGAGTGCACTGGCACCACTGGGGATGCACTGCAGTGAGTCCAGAGATGCACTGGCACCACTGGGGATGCAGTACAGTGAGTCCACACAGTGCACTAGCACCAATGGGGATGCAGTGCAGTGAGTCCAGAGAGTGCACTGGCACCACTGGGGATGCAGTGCAGTGAGTCCAGAGAGTGCACTGGCACCACTGGTGATGCACTGCTGTGAGTCCAGAGAGTGCTCTTGCACCACAGCGGATGCAGTGCAGTGTCTCAAGAGAGTGCACTGGCACTACTGGGGATGCACTGCAGTGAGTCCAGAGAGTGCACTGGCACGACTGGGGATGCAGTGCATTGAGTCCAGAGAGTGCAATGGCACCAATGCGGATGCACTGCAGTGAGTCCAGAGAGTGCACTGGCTCCACTGGGGATGCACTGCAGTGAGTCCAGAGAGTGCACTGGCACCACTGGGGATGCACTGCAGTGAGTCCAGAGAGTGTACTGGCACCACTGGGGATGCACTGAAGTGAGTCCAGAGAGTGCACTGGCACCACTGGGAATGCACTTCAGTGAGTCCAGAGAGTGCACTGGCACCACTGGGGATGCACTGCAGTGAGTCCAGAGAGTGCACTGGCACCGCTCGGGATGCAGTGCAGTGAGTCCAGAGTGCATTAGCACCACTGGGGATGCATTGACGCGAGTCCAGAGAGTGCACTGGCACCACTGGGGATGCAGTGCAGTGAGTCCAGAGAGTGCACTGGCACCACTGGGGATGCGGTGGCGGGAGTCCAGAGAGTGCTTTGGCACTACTGGGGATGCAGTACAGTGAGTCCAGAGAGTGCACTGGCACCACTGGGGATGCGGTGCAGTGAGTCCAGAGAGTGCACTGGCACCACTGGGGATGCAGTGCAGTGAGTCCAGAGAGTGTACTGGCACCACTCAGGGTGCAGTGCGGTGAGTCCAGAGAGTGCACTGGCACCACTGGGGATGCAGTACAGTGAGTCCAGAGAGTGCACTGGCACAACTGGGGATGCAGAGCAGTGACTCTAGAAAGTGCACTGGCACCACTGGGGATGCACTGCAGTGAGTCCAGAGATTGCACTGGCACCACAGGTGATGCTGTGCAGTGAGTCCAGAGAGTGCACTGGCAGCACTGGGGATGCAGTGCAGTGAGTCCAGAGAGTGCACTGGCACCACCGGGGATGCAGTGCAGTGACGCCAGAGAGTGCACTGGCAGCATTGGGGTGCAGTGCAGTGAGTCCAGAGAGTGCACTGGCACCACAGGGGATGCACTGCAATGAGTCCTGATAGTACACTGGCTCCACCGGGGATGCCCTGCAGTGAGTCCAGAGAGTGCACTGGCGATGCAGTGCAGTGAGTCCAGAGAGTGCACTGGCACCACTGGGGATGCAGCGCAGTGAGTCCAGAGAGTGCACTGGCCCCACTGGGGATGCACTGCAGTGAGTCCAGATAGATCACTGTCACTACTGGGGATGCAGTGCAGTGAGTCCAGAGAGTGCACTGGCGCCACTGATAATGCACTGCAGTGAGTCCAGAGAGCGCACTGGCACCACTGGGGATGAAGTGCAGTGAGTCCAGAGATTGCACTGGCACCACTGGGGATGCAGTGCTGTGACTCCAGAGAGCGCACTGGCACCACTGGGGATGCACTGCAGTGAGTCCAGAGATTGCACTGGCACCACTGGGGATGCACTGCAGTGAGTCCAGAGAGTGCACTGGCACCAATGGGGATGCACTGCAGTGACTCGAAAGAGTGCACTGGCACCACTGGGGAAGCAGTGCAGTGAGTCCAGAGAGTGCACTGGCACCACTGGGGATGCACTGCAGTGAGTCCAGAGAGTGCACTGGCACCACTGGGGGTGCAGTGCAGTGAGTCCAGAGAGTGCACTGGCACCACTGAGAATGCACTTCAGTGAGTCCAGAGAGTGCACTGGCACCACTGGGGATGCACTGCAGTGAGTCCAGAGATTGCACTGGCACCACTGGGGATGCAGTACAGTGAGTCCAGAGAGTGCACTAGCACCACTGGGGATGCACTGCTGTGAGTCCAGAGAGTGCTCTTGCACCACAGGGGATGCAGTGCAGTGACTCAAGAGAGTGCACTGGCAGCACTGGGGATGCAGTGCAGTGAGTCCAGAGAGTGCACTGGCACCACTGGGGATGCAGTGCAGTGAGTCCAGAGAGTGCAATGGCACCACTGCGGATGCACTGCAGTGAGTCCAGAGAGTGCACTGGCTCCAATGGGGATGCACTGCAGTGAGTCCAGAGAGTGCACTGACACCACTGGGGATGCACTGCAGTGAGTCCAGAGAGTGTACTGGCACCACTGGGGATGCACTGAAGTGAGTCCAGAGAGTGCACTGGCACCGCTGTGAATGCACTTCAATGAGTCCAGAGAGTGCACTGGCACCACTGGGGATGCACTGCAGTGAGTCCAGAGAGTGCACTAGCACTACTGGGGATGCAGTGCAGTGAGTCCAGAGAGTGCACTGGCACCACTGGGGATGCACTGCAGTGCGTCCAGAGAGTGCACTGGCAATACTGGGGATGCAGTGCAGTGAGTCCAGAGAGTGCACTGGCACCACTGAGAATGCACTTCAGTGAGTCCAGAGAGTGCACTGGCACCACTGGGGATGCACTGCAGTGAGTCCAGAGATGCACTGGCACCACTGGGGATGCAGTACAGTGAGTCCACACAGTGCACTAGCACCAATGGGGATGCAGTGCAGTGAGTCCAGAGAGTGCACTGGCACCACTGGGGATGCAGTGCAGTGAGTCCAGAGAGTGCACTGGCACCACTGGTGATGCACTGCTGTGAGTCCAGAGAGTGCTCTTGCACCACAGCGGATGCAGTGCAGTGTCTCAAGAGAGTGCACTGGCACTACTGGGGATGCACTGCAGTGAGTCCAGAGAGTGCACTGGCACCACTGGGGATGCAGTGCATTGAGTCCAGAGAGTGCAATGGCACCAATGCGGATGCACTGCAGTGAGTCCAGAGAGTGCACTGGCTCCACTGGGGATGCACTGCAGTGAGTCCAGAGAGTGCACTGGCACCACTGGGGATGCACTGCAGTGAGTCCAGAGAGTGTACTGGCACCACTGGGGATGCACTGAAGTGAGTCCAGAGAGTGCACTGGCACCACTGGGAATGCACTTCAGTGAGTCCAGAGAGTGCACTGGCACCACTGGGGATGCACTGCAGTGAGTCCACAGAGTGCAATAGCACTACTGCGGATGCAGTGCAGTGAGTCCAGAGAGTGCGCTGGAACCACTGGGGGTGCAGTGCAGTGAGTACAGAGAGTGCACTGGCACCACTGGGGATGCAGTGCAGGGACTCCAGAGAGTGCACTGGCACCACTGGGGATGCAGTGCAGTGAGTCCAGTGAATGCACTGGCACCACTGGGGATGCAGTGCAGTAAGTTCAGAGAGTGCACTGGCACCACTGGGGAAGCAGTGCAGTGAGTCCAGAGAGTGCAGTGGCACCACTGTGGATGCACTGCAGTGAGTCCAGAGAGTGCACTGGCACCACTGGGGATGCACTGCATTGAGTCCGGAGATTGCACTGGCACCACTGGGGATGCAGTTCAGTGAGTCCAGAGAGTGCACTGGCACCACTGGGGATGCAGTGCAGTGAGTCCAGAGAGTGCACTGGCACCACTGGGGATGCAGTGCTGTGACTCCAGAGAGCGCACTGGCACCACTGGGGATGCACTGCAGTGAGTCCAGAGAGTGCACTGGCACCACTGGTGATGCACTGCAGTGAGTCCAGAGAGTGCACTGGCACCAATGGGGATGCACTGCAGTGACTCGAAAGAGTGCACTGGCACCACTGGGGAAGCAGTGCAGTGAGTCCAGAGAGTGCACTGGCAATACTGGGGATGCAGTGCAGTGAGTCCAGAGAGTGCACTGGCACCACTGAGAATGCACTTCAGTGAGTCCAGAGAGTGCACTGGCACCACTGGGGATGCAGTACAGTGAGTGTACACAGTGCACTAGCTCCACTGGGGATGCAGTGCAGTGAGTCCAGAGAGTGCACTGGCACCACTGGGGATGCAGTGCAGTGAGTCCAGAGAGCGCACTGGCACCACTGGTGATGCACTGCTGTGAGTCCAGAGAGTTCTCTTGCACCACAGGGGATGCAGTGCAGTGACTCAAGAGAGTGCACTGGCAGCACTGGGGATGCAGTGCAGTGAGTCCAGAGAGTGCACTGGCACCACTGGGGATGCAGTGTAGTGAGTCCAGAGAGTGCAATGGCAGCACTGCGGATGCACTGCAGTGAGTCCAGAGAGTGCACTGGCTCCACTGGGGATGCACTGCAGTGAGTCCAGAGAGTGCACTGGCACCACTGGGGATGCACTGCAGTGAGTCCAGAGAGTGTACTGGCACCACTGGGGATGCACTGAAGTGAGTCCAGAGAGTGCACTGGCACCACTGGGAATGCACTTCAGTGAGTCCAGAGAGTGCACTGGCACCACTGGGGATGCACTGCAGTGAGTCCACAGAGTGCACTAGCACTACTGGGGATGCAGTGCAGTGAGTCCAGAGAGTGCACTGGCACCACTGGGGATGCACTGCAGTGAGTCCAGAAAGTGCACTGGCAATACTGGGGATGCAGTTTAGTGAGTCCAGAGAGTGCACTGGCACCACTGAGAATGCACTGCAGTGAGTCCAGAGAGTGCACTGGCACCACTGGGGATGCACTGCAGTGAGTCCAGAGATTGCACTGGCACCACTGGGGATGCAGTACAGTGAGTCCACACAGTGCACTAGCACCACTGGGGATGCAGTGCAGTGAGTCCAGAGAGTGCACTGGCACCACTGGGGATGCAGTGCAGTGAGTCCAGAGAGTGCACTGGCACCACTGGTGATGCACTGCTGTGAGTCCAGAGAGTGCTCTTGCACCAGAGGGGATGCAGTGCAGTGACTCAAGAGAGTGCACTGGCAGCACTGGGGATGCAGTGCAGTGAGTCCAGAGAGTGCACTGGCACCACTGGGGATGCAGTGCAGTGAGTCCAGAGAGTGCAATGGCACCACTGCGGATGCACTGCAGTGAGTCCAGAGAGTGCACTGGCACCACTGGGGATGCACTGCAGTGAGTCCAGAGAGTGCACTGGCACCACTGGGGATGCACTGCAGTGAGTCCAGAGAGTGTACTGGCACCACTGGGGATGCACTGAAGTGAGTCCAGAGAGTGCACTGGCACCACTGAGAATGCACTTCAGTGAGTCCAGAGAGTGCACTGGCACCACTGGGGATGCACTGAAGTGAGTCCACAGAGTGCACTAGCACTACTGGGGATGCAGTGCAGTGAGTCCAGAGAGTGCGCTGGAACCACTGGGGATGCAGTGCAGTGAGTCCAGAGAGTGCACTGGCACCACTGGGGATGCAGTGCAGTGACTCCAGAGAGTGCACTGGCACCACTGGGGATGCACTGCAGTGAGTCCAGTGAGTGCACTGGCACCACTGGGGATGCAGTGCAGTAAGTTCAGAGAGTGCACTGGCACCACTGGGGAAGCAGTGCAGTGAGTCCAGAGAGTGCAGTGGCACCACTGGGGATGCAGTGCAGTGAGTCCAGAGAGTGCACTGGCAGCACTGGGGATGCAGTGCAGTGAGTCCAGAGAGTGCACTGGCACCACTGGGGATGCAGTTCAGTGAGTCCAGAGAGTGCACTGGCACCACTGGGGATGCAGTGCAGTGAGTCCAGAGAGTGTACTGGCACCACTGAGAATGCAGTGCTGTGACTCCAGAGAGCGCACAGGCACCAGTGGGGATGCAGTGCAGTGACTCCAGAGAGTGCACTGGCACCACTGGGGATGCACTGCAGTGAGCCCAGAGAGTGCACTGGCACCAGTGCGGATGCACTGCAGTGAGTCCAGTGAGTGCACTGGCACCACTGGGGATGCAGTGCAGTGAGTCCAGAGAGTGCAGTGGCACCACTGGGGATGCAGTTTAGTGAGTCCAGAGAGTGCACTGGCACCACTGGGGATGCAGTGCAGTGAGTCCAGTGAGTGTACTGGCACCACTGGGGATGCACTGCAGTGAGTCCAGAGAGTGCACTGGCACCACTGAGAATGCACTTCAATGAGTCCAGAGAGTGCACTGGCACCACTGGGGATGCACTGCAGTGAGTCCAGAGAGTGCAGTGGCACCACTGGGGATGCACTGCAGTGAGTCCAGAGAGTGCTTTGGCACCAGTGGGGATGCACTGCAGTTACTCCAGAGACTGCACTGGCACCAATGGGGATGCAGAGCAGTGAGTGCAGAGAGTGCACTGGCACCACTGGGGGTGCACTGCAGTGAGTCCAGAGAGTGCACTGTCACCACTGGGGATGCAGTACAGTGAGTCCGCAGAGTGCACTGGCACCACTGGGGATGCAGTGCAGTGAGTCCAGAGCGTGCACTGGCACCACTGGGGATGCAGTGCAGTGAATCCAGTGAGTGCACTGGCACCACTGGGGATGCAGTGCAGTGAGTCCAGAGAGTGCACTGGCACCACTGGGGATGCACTGCAGTGAGTCCAGAGAGTGCACTGTCACTACTGGGGATGCAGTGCAGTGAGTCCAGAGAGTGCACTGGCACCACTGGGGATGCAGTGCAGTGAGTCCTGAGAGTGCACTGGCACCACTGGGGATGCGGTGCAGTGAGTCCAGAGATTGCACTGGCACCACTGGGGATGCAGTACAGTGAGTCCACACAGTGCACTAGCACCACTGGGGATGCAGTGCAGTGAGTCCAGAGAGTGCACTGGCACCACTGGGGATGCAGTGCAGTGAGTCCAGAGAGTGCACTGGCACCACTGGTGATGCACTGCTGTGAGTCCAGAGAGTGCTCTTGCACCACAGGGGATGCAGTGCAGTGACTCAAGAGAGTGCACTGGCAGCACTGGGGATGCAGTGCAGTGAGTCCTGAGAGTACACTGGCTCTCTTGGGGATGCCCTGCAGTGAGTCCAGAGAGTGCACTGGCGATGCAGTGCAGTGAGTCCAGAGAGTGCACTGGCACCACTGGGGATGCAGCGCAGTGAGTCCAGAGAGTGCACTGGCCCCACTGGGGATGCACTGCAGTGAGTCCAGAGAGTGCACTGGCACCACTGATAATGCACTTCAGTGAGTCCAGAGAGTGCACTGGCACCACTGGGGATGCACTGCAGTGAGTCCAGAGATTGCACTGGCACCACTGGGGATGCAGTTCAGTGAGTCCAGAGAGTGCACTGGCACCACTGGGGATGCAGTGCAGTGAGTCCAGAGAGAGCACTGGCACCACTGAGAATGCACTGCAGTGTGTCCAGAGAGCGCACTGGCACCACTGGGGATGCAGTGCAGTGAGTCCAGAGATTGCACTGGCACCACCGGGGATGCAGTGCTGTTACTCCAGAGAGCGCACTGGCACCACTGGGGATGCAGTGCAGTGAGTCCAGAGAGTGCACTGGCACCACTGGGGATGCAGTGCAGTGAGTCCAGAGAGTGCACTGGCACCACTGGGGATGCACTGCAGTGACTCGAAAGAGTGCACTGGCACCACTGGGGAAGCAGTGCAGTGAGTCCAGAGAGTGCACTGGCACCACTGGGGATGCACTGCAGTGAGTCCAGAGAGTGCACTGGCAATACTGGGGATGCAGTGCAGTGAGTCCAGAGATGGCACTGGCACCACTGAGAATGCACTTCAGTGAGTCCAGAGAGTGCACTGGCACCACTGGGGATGCACTGCAGTGAGTCCAGAGATTGCACTGGCACCACTGGGGATGCAGTACAGTGAGTCCACACAGTGCACTGGCACCACTGGGGATGCAGTGCAGTGAGTCCAGAGAGTGCACTGGCACCACTGGGGATGCAGTGCAGTGAGTCCAGGGAGTGCAATGGCACCACTGCGGATGCACTGCAGTGAGTCCAGAGAGTGCACTGGCAATATTGGGGATGCAGTGCAGTGAGTCCAGAGAGTGCACTGGCACCACTGAGAATGCACTTCAGTGAGTCCAGAGAGTGCACTGGCACCACTGGGGATGCACTGCAGTGAGTCCAGAGATTGCACTGGCACCACTGGGGATGCAGTACAGTGAGTCCAGAGAGTGCACTAGCACCACTGTGGATGCAGTGCAGTGAGTCCAGAGAGTGCACTGGCACCACTGGGGATGCAGTGCAGTGAGTCCAGAGAGCGCACTGGCACCACTGGTGATGCACTGCTGTGAGTCCAGAGAGTGCTCTTGCACCACAGGGGATGCAGTGCAGTGACTCAAGAGAGTGCACTGGCAGCACTGGGGATGCAGTGCAGTGAGTCCAGAGAGTGCACTGGCACCACTGGGGATGCAGTGCAGTGAGTCCAGAGAGTGCAATGGCACCACTGCGGATGCACTGCAGTGAGTCCAGAGAGTGCACTGGCTCCACAGGGGATGCACTGCAGTGAGTCCAGAGAGTGCACTGGCACCACTGGGGATGCACTGCAGTGAGTCCAGAGAGTGTACTGGCACCACTGGGGATGCACTGAAGTGAGTCCAGAGAGTGCACTGGCACCGCTGGGAATGCACTTCAATGAGTCCAGAGAGTGCACTGGCACCACTGGGGATGCACTGCAGTGAGTCCAGAGAGTGCACTAGCACTACTGGGGATGCAGTGCAGTGAGTCCAGAGAGTGCACTGGCACCACTGGGGATGCACTGCAGTGCGTCCAGAGAGTGCACTGGCAATACTGGGGATGCAGTGCAGTGAGTCCAGAGAGTGCACTGGAACCACTGGGGATGCGGTGGCGGGAGTCCAGAGAGTGCTTTGGCACTACTGGGGATGCAGTACAGTGAGTCCAGAGAGTGCACTGGCACCACTGGGGATGCACTGCAGTGAGTCCAGAGAGTGCACTGGCACCACTGGGGATGCAGTGCAGTGAGTCCAGAGAGTGTACTGGCACCACTCAGGGTGCAGTGCGGTGAGTCCAGAGAGTGCACTGGCACCACTGGGGATGCAGTACAGTGAGTCCAGAGAGTGCACTGGCACAACTGGGGATGCAGAGCAGTGACTCTAGAAAGTGCACTGGCACCACTGGGGATGCACTGCAGTGAGTCCAGAGATTGCACTGGCACCACAGGTGATGCGGTGCAGTGAGTCCAGAGAGTGCACTGGCAGCACTGGGGATGCAGTGCAGTGAGTCCAGAGAGTGCACTGGCACCACCGGGGATGCAGTGCAGTGACGCCAGAGAGTGCACTGGCAGCATTGGGGTGCAGTGCAGTGAGTCCAGAGAGTGCACTGGCACCACAGGGGATGCACTGCAATGAGTCCTGATAGTACACTGGCTCCACCGGGGATGCCCTGCAGTGAGTCCAGAGAGTGCACTGGCGATGCAGTGCAGTGAGTCCAGAGAGTGCACTGGCACCACTGGGGATGCAGCGCAGTGAGTCCAGAGAGTGCACTGGCCCCACTGGGGATGCACTGCAGTGAGTCCAGATAGATCACTGTCACTACTGGGGATGCAGTGCAGTGAGTCCAGAGAGTGCACTGGCGCCACTGATAATGCACTGCAGTGAGTCCAGAGAGCGCACTGGCACCACTGGGGATGAAGTGCAGTGAGTCCAGAGATTGCACTGGCACCACTGGGGATGCAGTGCTGTGACTCCAGAGAGCGCACTGGCACCACTGGGGATGCACTGCAGTGAGTCCAGAGATTGCACTGGCACCACTGGGGATGCACTGCAGTGAGTCCAGAGAGTGCACTGGCACCAATGGGGATGCACTGCAGTGACTCGAAAGAGTGCACTGGCACCACTGGGGAAGCACTGCAGTGAGTCCAGAGAGTGCACTGGCACCACTGGGGATGCACTGCAGTGAGTCCAGAGAGTGCACTGGCACCACTGGGGGTGCAGTGCAGTGAGTCCAGAGAGTGCACTGGCACCACTGAGAATGCACTTCAGTGAGTCCAGAGAGTGCACTGGCACCACTGGGGATGCACTGCAGTGAGTCCAGAGATTGCACTGGCACCACTGGGGATGCAGTACAGTGAGTCCAGAGAGTGCACTAGCACCACTGGGGATGCACTGCTGTGAGTCCAGAGAGTGCTCTTGCACCACAGGGGATGCAGTGCAGTGACTCAAGAGAGTGCACTGGCAGCACTGGGGATGCAGTGCAGTGAGTCCAGAGAGTGCACTGGCACCACTGGCAATGCAGTGCAGTGAGTCCAGAGAGTGCAATGGCACCACTGCGGATGCACTGCAGTGAGTCCAGAGAGTGCACTGGCTCCAATGGGGATGCACTGCAGTGAGTCCAGAGAGTGCACTGACACCACTGGGGATGCACTGCAGTGAGTCCAGAGAGTGTACTGGCACCACTGGGGATGCACTGAAGTGAGTCCAGAGAGTGCACTGGCACCGCTGTGAATGCACTTCAATGAGTCCAGAGAGTGCACTGGCACCACTGGGGATGCACTGCAGTGAGTCCAGAGAGTGCACTAGCACTACTGGGGATGCAGTGCAGTGAGTCCAGAGAGTGCACTGGCACCACTGGGGATGCACTGCAGTGCGTCCAGAGAGTGCACTGGCAATACTGGGGATGCAGTGCAGTGAGTCCAGAGAGTGCACTGGCACCACTGAGAATGCACTTCAGTGAGTCCAGAGAGTGCACTGGCACCACTGGGGATGCACTGCAGTGAGTCCAGAGATGCACTGGCACCACTGGGGATGCAGTACAGTGAGTCCACACAGTGCACTAGCACCAATGGGGATGCAGTGCAGTGAGTCCAGAGAGTGCACTGGCACCACTGGGGATGCAGTGCAGTGAGTCCAGAGAGTGCACTGGCACCACTGGTGATGCACTGCTGTGAGTCCAGAGAGTGCTCTTGCACCACAGCGGATGCAGTGCAGTGTCTCAAGAGAGTGCACTGGCACTACTGGGGATGCACTGCAGTGAGTCCAGAGAGTGCACTGGCACCACTGGGGATGCAGTGCATTGAGTCCAGAGAGTGCAATGGCACCAATGCGGATGCACTGCAGTGAGTCCAGAGAGTGCACTGGCTCCACTGGGGATGCACTGCAGTGAGTCCAGAGAGTGCACTGGCACCACTGGGGATGCACTGCAGTGAGTCCAGAGAGTGTACTGGCACCACTGGGGATGCACTGAAGTGAGTCCAGAGAGTGCACTGGCACCACTGGGAATGCACTTCAGTGAGTCCAGAGAGTGCACTGGCACCACTGGGGATGCACTGCAGTGAGTCCAGAGAGTGCACTGGCACCGCTCGGGATGCAGTGCAGTGAGTCCAGAGTGCATTAGCACCACTGGGGATGCATTGACGCGAGTCCAGAGAGTGCACTGGCACCACTGGGGATGCAGTGCAGTGAGTCCAGAGAGTGCACTGGCACCACTGGGGATGCGGTGGCGGGAGTCCAGAGAGTGCTTTGGCACTACTGGGGATGCAGTACAGTGAGTCCAGAGAGTGCACTGGCACCACTGGGGATGCGGTGCAGTGAGTCCAGAGAGTGCACTGGCACCACTGGGGATGCAGTGCAGTGAGTCCAGAGAGTGTACTGGCACCACTCAGGGTGCAGTGCGGTGAGTCCAGAGAGTGCACTGGCACCACTGGGGATGCAGTACAGTGAGTCCACAGAGTGCACTGGCACAACTGGGGATGCAGAGCAGTGACTCTAGAAAGTGCACTGGCACCACTGGGGATGCACTGCAGTGAGTCCAGAGATTGCACTGGCACCACAGGTGATGCTGTGCAGTGAGTCCAGAGAGTGCACTGGCAGCACTGGGGATGCAGTGCAGTGAGTCCAGAGAGTGCACTGGCACCACCGGGGATGCAGTGCAGTGACGCCAGAGAGTGCACTGGCAGCATTGGGGTGCAGTGCAGTGAGTCCAGAGAGTGCACTGGCACCACAGGGGATGCACTGCAATGAGTCCTGATAGTACACTGGCTCCACCGGGGATGCCCTGCAGTGAGTCCAGAGAGTGCACTGGCGATGCAGTGCAGTGAGTCCAGAGAGTGCACTGGCACCACTGGGGATGCAGCGCAGTGAGTCCAGAGAGTGCACTGGCCCCACTGGGGATGCACTGCAGTGAGTCCAGATAGATCACTGTCACTACTGGGGATGCAGTGCAGTGAGTCCAGAGAGTGCACTGGCGCCACTGATAATGCACTGCAGTGAGTCCAGAGAGCGCACTGGCACCACTGGGGATGAAGTGCAGTGAGTCCAGAGATTGCACTGGCACCACTGGGGATGCAGTGCTGTGACTCCAGAGAGCGCACTGGCACCACTGGGGATGCACTGCAGTGAGTCCAGAGATTGCACTGGCACCACTGGGGATGCACTGCAGTGAGTCCAGAGAGTGCACTGGCACCAATGGGGATGCACTGCAGTGACTCGAAAGAGTGCACTGGCACCACTGGGGAAGCAGTGCAGTGAGTCCAGAGAGTGCACTGGCACCACTGGGGATGCACTGCAGTGAGTCCAGAGAGTGCACTGGCACCACTGGGGGTGCAGTGCAGTGAGTCCAGAGAGTGCACTGGCACCACTGAGAATGCACTTCAGTGAGTCCAGAGAGTGCACTGGCACCACTGGGGATGCACTGCAGTGAGTCCAGAGATTGCACTGGCACCACTGGGGATGCAGTACAGTGAGTCCAGAGAGTGCACTAGCACCACTGGGGATGCACTGCTGTGAGTCCAGAGAGTGCTCTTGCACCACAGGGGATGCAGTGCAGTGACTCAAGAGAGTGCACTGGCAGCACTGGGGATGCAGTGCAGTGAGTCCAGAGAGTGCACTGGCACCACTGGGGATGCAGTGCAGTGAGTCCAGAGAGTGCAATGGCACCACTGCGGATGCACTGCAGTGAGTCCAGAGAGTGCACTGGCTCCAATGGGGATGCACTGCAGTGAGTCCAGAGAGTGCACTGACACCACTGGGGATGCACTGCAGTGAGTCCAGAGAGTGTACTGGCACCACTGGGGATGCACTGAAGTGAGTCCAGAGAGTGCACTGGCACCGCTGTGAATGCACTTCAATGAGTCCAGAGAGTGCACTGGCACCACTGGGGATGCACTGCAGTGAGTCCAGAGAGTGCACTAGCACTACTGGGGATGCAGTGCAGTGAGTCCAGAGAGTGCACTGGCACCACTGGGGATGCACTGCAGTGCGTCCAGAGAGTGCACTGGCAATACTGGGGATGCAGTGCAGTGAGTCCAGAGAGTGCACTGGCACCACTGAGAATGCACTTCAGTGAGTCCAGAGAGTGCACTGGCACCACTGGGGATGCACTGCAGTGAGTCCAGAGATGCACTGGCACCACTGGGGATGCAGTACAGTGAGTCCACACAGTGCACTAGCACCAATGGGGATGCAGTGCAGTGAGTCCAGAGAGTGCACTGGCACCACTGGGGATGCAGTGCAGTGAGTCCAGAGAGTGCACTGGCACCACTGGTGATGCACTGCTGTGAGTCCAGAGAGTGCTCTTGCACCACAGCGGATGCAGTGCAGTGTCTCAAGAGAGTGCACTGGCACTACTGGGGATGCACTGCAGTGAGTCCAGAGAGTGCACTGGCACCACTGGGGATGCAGTGCATTGAGTCCAGAGAGTGCAATGGCACCAATGCGGATGCACTGCAGTGAGTCCAGAGAGTGCACTGGCTCCACTGGGGATGCACTGCAGTGAGTCCAGAGAGTGCACTGGCACCACTGGGGATGCACTGCAGTGAGTCCAGAGAGTGTACTGGCACCACTGGGGATGCACTGAAGTGAGTCCAGAGAGTGCACTGGCACCACTGGGAATGCACTTCAGTGAGTCCAGAGAGTGCACTGGCACCACTGGGGATGCACTGCAGTGAGTCCACAGAGTGCAATAGCACTACTGCGGATGCAGTGCAGTGAGTCCAGAGAGTGCGCTGGAACCACTGGGGGTGCAGTGCAGTGAGTACAGAGAGTGCACTGGCACCACTGGGGATGCAGTGCAGGGACTCCAGAGAGTGCACTGGCACCACTGGGGATGCAGTGCAGTGAGTCCAGTGAATGCACTGGCACCACTGGGGATGCAGTGCAGTAAGTTCAGAGAGTGCACTGGCACCACTGGGGAAGCAGTGCAGTGAGTCCAGAGAGTGCAGTGGCACCACTGTGGATGCACTGCAGTGAGTCCAGAGAGTGCACTGGCACCACTGGGGATGCACTGCATTGAGTCCGGAGATTGCACTGGCACCACTGGGGATGCAGTTCAGTGAGTCCAGAGAGTGCACTGGCACCACTGGGGATGCAGTGCAGTGAGTCCAGAGAGTGCACTGGCACCACTGGGGATGCAGTGCTGTGACTCCAGAGAGCGCACTGGCACCACTGGGGATGCACTGCAGTGAGTCCAGAGAGTGCACTGGCACCACTGGTGATGCACTGCAGTGAGTCCAGAGAGTGCACTGGCACCAATGGGGATGCACTGCAGTGACTCGAAAGAGTGCACTGGCACCACTGGGGAAGCAGTGCAGTGAGTCCAGAGAGTGCACTGGCAATACTGGGGATGCAGTGCAGTGAGTCCAGAGAGTGCACTGGCACCACTGAGAATGCACTTCAGTGAGTCCAGAGAGTGCACTGGCACCACTGGGGATGCAGTACAGTGAGTGTACACAGTGCACTAGCTCCACTGGGGATGCAGTGCAGTGAGTCCAGAGAGTGCACTGGCACCACTGGGGATGCAGTGCAGTGAGTCCAGAGAGCGCACTGGCACCACTGGTGATGCACTGCTGTGAGTCCAGAGAGTTCTCTTGCACCACAGGGGATGCAGTGCAGTGACTCAAGAGAGTGCACTGGCAGCACTGGGGATGCAGTGCAGTGAGTCCAGAGAGTGCACTGGCACCACTGGGGATGCAGTGTAGTGAGTCCAGAGAGTGCAATGGCAGCACTGCGGATGCACTGCAGTGAGTCCAGAGAGTGCACTGGCTCCACTGGGGATGCACTGCAGTGAGTCCAGAGAGTGCACTGGCACCACTGGGGATGCACTGCAGTGAGTCCAGAGAGTGTACTGGCACCACTGGGGATGCACTGAAGTGAGTCCAGAGAGTGCACTGGCACCACTGGGAATGCACTTCAGTGAGTCCAGAGAGTGCACTGGCACCACTGGGGATGCACTGCAGTGAGTCCACAGAGTGCACTAGCACTACTGGGGATGCAGTGCAGTGAGTCCAGAGAGTGCACTGGCACCACTGGGGATGCACTGCAGTGAGTCCAGAAAGTGCACTGGCAATACTGGGGATGCAGTTTAGTGAGTCCAGAGAGTGCACTGGCACCACTGAGAATGCACTGCAGTGAGTCCAGAGAGTGCACTGGCACCACTGGGGATGCACTGCAGTGAGTCCAGAGATTGCACTGGCACCACTGGGGATGCAGTACAGTGAGTCCACACAGTGCACTAGCACCACTGGGGATGCAGTGCAGTGAGTCCAGAGAGTGCACTGGCACCACTGGGGATGCAGTGCAGTGAGTCCAGAGAGTGCACTGGCACCACTGGTGATGCACTGCTGTGAGTCCAGAGAGTGCTCTTGCACCAGAGGGGATGCAGTGCAGTGACTCAAGAGAGTGCACTGGCAGCACTGGGGATGCAGTGCAGTGAGTCCAGAGAGTGCACTGGCACCACTGGGGATGCAGTGCAGTGAGTCCAGAGAGTGCAATGGCACCACTGCGGATGCACTGCAGTGAGTCCAGAGAGTGCACTGGCACCACTGGGGATGCACTGCAGTGAGTCCAGAGAGTGCACTGGCACCACTGGGGATGCACTGCAGTGAGTCCAGAGAGTGTACTGGCACCACTGGGGATGCACTGAAGTGAGTCCAGAGAGTGCACTGGCACCACTGAGAATGCACTTCAGTGAGTCCAGAGAGTGCACTGGCACCACTGGGGATGCACTGAAGTGAGTCCACAGAGTGCACTAGCACTACTGGGGATGCAGTGCAGTGAGTCCAGAGAGTGCGCTGGAACCACTGGGGATGCAGTGCAGTGAGTCCAGAGAGTGCACTGGCACCACTGGGGATGCAGTGCAGTGACTCCAGAGAGTGCACTGGCACCACTGGGGATGCACTGCAGTGAGTCCAGTGAGTGCACTGGCACCACTGGGGATGCAGTGCAGTAAGTTCAGAGAGTGCACTGGCACCACTGGGGAAGCAGTGCAGTGAGTCCAGAGAGTGCAGTGGCACCACTGGGGATGCAGTGCAGTGAGTCCAGAGAGTGCACTGGCAGCACTGGGGATGCAGTGCAGTGAGTCCAGAGAGTGCACTGGCACCACTGGGGATGCAGTTCAGTGAGTCCAGAGAGTGCACTGGCACCACTGGGGATGCAGTGCAGTGAGTCCAGAGAGTGTACTGGCACCACTGAGAATGCAGTGCTGTGACTCCAGAGAGCGCACAGGCACCAGTGGGGATGCAGTGCAGTGACTCCAGAGAGTGCACTGGCACCACTGGGGATGCACTGCAGTGAGCCCAGAGAGTGCACTGGCACCAGTGCGGATGCACTGCAGTGAGTCCAGTGAGTGCACTGGCACCACTGGGGATGCAGTGCAGTGAGTCCAGAGAGTGCAGTGGCACCACTGGGGATGCAGTTTAGTGAGTCCAGAGAGTGCACTGGCACCACTGGGGATGCAGTGCAGTGAGTCCAGTGAGTGTACTGGCACCACTGGGGATGCACTGCAGTGAGTCCAGAGAGTGCACTGGCACCACTGAGAATGCACTTCAATGAGTCCAGAGAGTGCACTGGCACCACTGGGGATGCACTGCAGTGAGTCCAGAGAGTGCAGTGGCACCACTGGGGATGCACTGCAGTGAGTCCAGAGAGTGCTTTGGCACCAGTGGGGATGCACTGCAGTTACTCCAGAGACTGCACTGGCACCAATGGGGATGCAGAGCAGTGAGTGCAGAGAGTGCACTGGCACCACTGGGGGTGCACTGCAGTGAGTCCAGAGAGTGCACTGTCACCACTGGGGATGCAGTACAGTGAGTCCGCAGAGTGCACTGGCACCACTGGGGATGCAGTGCAGTGAGTCCAGAGCGTGCACTGGCACCACTGGGGATGCAGTGCAGTGAATCCAGTGAGTGCACTGGCACCACTGGGGATGCAGTGCAGTGAGTCCAGAGAGTGCACTGGCACCACTGGGGATGCAGTGCAGTGAGTCCAGAGAGTGCACTGGCACCACTGGGGATGCACTGCAGTGAGTCCAGAGAGTGCACTGTCACTACTGGGGATGCAGTGCAGTGAGTCCAGAGAGTGCACTGGCACCACTGGGGATGCAGTGCAGTGAGTCCTGAGAGTGCACTGGCACCACTGGGGATGCACTGCAGTGAGTCCAGAGATTGCACTGGCACCACTGGGGATGCAGTACAGTGAGTCCACACAGTGCACTAGCACCACTGGGGATGCAGTGCAGTGAGTCCAGAGAGTGCACTGGCACCACTGGGGATGCAGTGCAGTGAGTCCAGAGAGTGCACTGGCACCACTGGTGATGCACTGCTGTGAGTCCAGAGAGTGCTCTTGCACCACAGGGGATGCAGTGCAGTGACTCAAGAGAGTTCACTGGCAGCACTGGGGATGCAGTGCAGTGAGTCCTGAGAGTACACTGGCTCTCTTGGGGATGCCCTGCAGTGAGTCCAGAGAGTGCACTGGCGATGCAGTGCAGTGAGTCCAGAGAGTGCACTGGCACCACTGGGGATGCAGCGCAGTGAGTCCAGAGAGTGCACTGGCCCCACTGGGGATGCACTGCAGTGAGTCCAGAGAGTGCACTGGCACCACTGATAATGCACTTCAGTGAGTCCAGAGAGTGCACTGGCACCACTGGGGATGCACTGCAGTGAGTCCAGAGATTGCACTGGCACCACTGGGGATGCAGTTCAGTGAGTCCAGAGAGTGCACTGGCACCACTGGGGATGCAGTGCAGTGAGTCCAGAGAGAGCACTGGCACCACTGAGAATGCACTGCAGTGTGTCCAGAGAGCGCACTGGCACCACTGGGGATGCAGTGCAGTGAGTCCAGAGATTGCACTGGCACCACCGGGGATGCAGTGCTGTTACTCCAGAGAGCGCACTGGCACCACTGGGGATGCAGTGCAGTGAGTCCAGAGAGTGCACTGGCACCACTGGGGATGCAGTGCAGTGAGTCCAGAGAGTGCACTGGCACCACTGGGGATGCACTGCAGTGACTCGAAAGAGTGCACTGGCACCACTGGGGAAGCAGTGCAGTGAGTCCAGAGAGTGCACTGGCACCACTGGGGATGCACTGCAGTGAGTCCAGAGAGTGCACTGGCAATACTGGGGATGCAGTGCAGTGAGTCCAGAGATGGCACTGGCACCACTGAGAATGCACTTCAGTGAGTCCAGAGAGTGCACTGGCACCACTGGGGATGCACTGCAGTGAGTCCAGAGATTGCACTGGCACCACTGGGGATGCAGTACAGTGAGTCCACACAGTGCACTGGCACCACTGGGGATGCAGTGCAGTGAGTCCAGAGAGTGCACTGGCACCACTGGGGATGCAGTGCAGTGAGTCCAGGGAGTGCAATGGCACCACTGCGGATGCACTGCAGTGAGTCCAGAGAGTGCACTGGCAATATTGGGGATGCAGTGCAGTGAGTCCAGAGAGTGCACTGGCACCACTGAGAATGCACTTCAGTGAGTCCAGAGAGTGCACTGGCACCACTGGGGATGCACTGCAGTGAGTCCAGAGATTGCACTGGCACCACTGGGGATGCAGTACAGTGAGTCCAGAGAGTGCACTAGCACCACTGTGGATGCAGTGCAGTGAGTCCAGAGAGTGCACTGGCACCACTGGGGATGCAGTGCAGTGAGTCCAGAGAGCGCACTGGCACCACTGGTGATGCACTGCTGTGAGTCCAGAGAGTGCTCTTGCACCACAGGGGATGCAGTGCAGTGACTCAAGAGGGGCTACGGCAATCAGGATTGGGATGATGTATAGGAGGGATATAACGAGGCAGCTTAGTGTTGTTATTTGAATCATGGGTGAAGCTAGGGAGAGGATTTGAACCTCTGGGGAAAGGGCTTAAGCCTTCTGCACTTGCCGGGCTCTGCCACTCTAGCTGGTCCTTTTCTAGGATTGAAAGTGGTGGGGGAAAGCCCTCTTCACGGTTTAGTTGGTTTCACTGCTTAGAGGGGGGGGGGCGTGCTTGTGGTATTGGCCCCACTTTCCCGGTCCTTTCGTACTGGGGAGAGTGTGTCATAGATAGAAACCGACCTGGATTGCTCCGGTCTGAACTCAGATCACGTAGGACTGTTAATCGTTGAACAAACGAACCCTTAATAGCGGCTGCACCATTAGGATGTCCTGATCCAACATCGAGGTCGTAAACCCCCCTGTCGATATGGGCTCTTGAGGGGGATTGCGCTGTTATCCCTGGGGTAGCTTGGTCCATTAATCAATTATATTGGGTCTGGTCACTGTTAGCACTTTGAGGGGTAGCTCTAGGTAAAGAGGTATGGTCTTGTTTTTGGAGGATTTGTTCTCCTCCAAGGTCGCCCCAACCGAAAAATATCGACCAGGCTCTGCGATGGTAGTGGCCCCAGTGGGGTTGATTGAGGATTCGCGGTGGTCGTTGATTTTTAAGTTCCACAGGGTCTTCTCGTCTTATGTTCACATCCCCGCTTTTGCACGGGGAGATCAATTTCACTGATTATCTGTGAGAGACAGTTAAGACCTCGTTTAGCCATTCATACAAGTCTCGATTTATGGGACAATTGATTGCGCTATCTTTGCACGGTTAGGATACCGCGGCCGTTAAACCTAAGTCACCGGGCAGGCATCACCTTCAATACTTGTTTAATTTGCTGAAGGCTATGTTTTTGGTAAACAGTCGGGCCTTATTAATTTGCCGAGTTCCTTTCACAGATTTTAATCGCTCTTATAGGCGCTCCTGAGTCGGGTTAACAGGGTTAGTTAATACGTGGTCTTGTAGGGGTTTTTGTATCTGTCTAGGTCTGTTAATAATGTTTCTATGTAAGCTTGCGCCGTTAGAGGGGTGTGGCCCTGTACATGAGGGGCCTAGGATGATTCCTAGGATTGTTATGAGGATGGCAGCGGTTTTGGTGATAAGGGGTATGGTTATTGGGGGGGTTTTGGTTGGTGTGATGAAAGAGGTAATGATTATTCCTGCTGTAATGCTGCCTAGGGCGAGTCGGGTTAGGGGGGCGGTGATTAGTGGGTTGTTTTCGTTTATTGATACTATTGGGGGGATTCGGGTTTGTCCAGCTTGGACTAGGATGGTTATGCGGATGCTGTAGGTTGCGGTGAATGCTGTGGCTATAAGGGTTAGGAGTAGGGCTCAAGTATTTAGGTATGATGTGTTTAAGCTTTCGATGATGAGGTCTTTTGAGTAGAATCCGGCTAGGAATGGGGTTCCTATCAGCGCCAGGTTTCCGATGGTTAGGCAGGAAGTAGTGACTGGGAGTATTTTCTGTAGGCCTCCTATCTTTCGGATATCTTGTTCTCCGTTTAGGTTGTGGATGATAGACCCTGAGCATAGGAATAGTATGGCTTTAAAGAAGGCATGGGTTGAGATGTGTAGGAAGGCTAGTTGTGGGAGGTTTAGTCCGATAGTGACTATTATTAGTCCTAGTTGGCTGGATGTTGAGAAAGCAATGATTTTTTTGATGTCATTTTGGGTTAGGGCGCATGTGGCAGCGAATAGGGTTGATAGAGCACCTAGGCATAGGCAGGCAGTTAGGGCTGTCTGGTTGGTGGCTAGCAGGGGGTGCATGCGGATGAGCAGGAAGATTCCGGCTACTACTATGGTACTGGAGTGCAGTAGGGCTGATACTGGGGTGGGGCCTTCTATTGCTGCGGGCAGTCATGGGTGGAGTCCAAATTGGGCGGATTTTCCTGCGGCTGCGAGGATTAATCCTATGAGGGGGAGGATTGGGGTTTGGTGGGGGTGTACGGCTTGTTGGATCTCTCAGGTGTTGAATGTTGAAGCTAGTCATGCTATGCTCAGGATCAGTCCGACGTCTCCGATTCGGTTGTAGATTACGGCTCGTAGGGCGGCGGTGTTGGCATCTGCTCGGCCTTGTCATCAGCCGATGAGAAGGAAGGACATGATTCGTACTCCTTCCCAGCCTACGAATAGGAGGAATATGTTGTTTGCGGTTGTTAGGAGGAGTATGGCGACTAGGAATGTCAGTAGGTAGGTGAAAAATTTTGTTACGTATGGCTCTGAGGCCATGTATCATATGGCGAATTGTAGGATTGATCATGTTACAAATAGGGCGATTGGAAGAAATGTTATTGAGTATTGGTCTATTTTTAGGCTCAGGGGGATTTTAAAGTTTATAATGAATTTTCACTCCCAGTGGCAGGTGACAGATTCTACTCCCGAGTAGATGAATGCGGTTGTAGGGGCTAGGCTAATTAGGAATGCGGTTTTAACAGCGCGGGTGGTGGCTTGTGGGGTGTTTTTAAAGTTTTTAAATAGAAATGGCAGGATGATTGGGGTTAGGAGGATTGTCAGCGTGAGTAGTGTGAGGGAGTTGATTAGTAGTGTGGGGTTCACTACTTTTACTTGGATTTGCACCAAGATGGGTGGTTCCTAAGACCAGTGGATTGCTGTTATCCTTTAAAAGTAAGGGGGCTGAGGTTTTAGGCTCAGATGTAAGAGTTAGCAGCTCTTGTTGGTTAAACCCTCCCCTCGGCAGGTAAGAAGGTTTGAACTTCTATTCTTAGAATCACAGTCTAATGTTTGGTTTAAACTATACTTGCATGAGGGGATTCCGGAGATCAGTTCGGGTTTGCGGATTAGGAGGAATATTGGGATAATGTGGAGTGTTATGAGCAGGTGTTCTCGCGTGGTTGAGTTTTGCATAGATGTGATGTGGGAGGGGATTGAGCCTCGTTGGGTCATTAGTAGTATGAATAAGGTGTAGGAGGCGGTTAGTAGGGTTGCGATTCCTGTTAGGATGATCGTGAAGGCAGATCAGTTGAATAAGGTGATTATAATGGTTAGCTCTGCTATGAGGTTTGTTGTTGGGGGTAAGGCTATGTTTGTTAGATTGGCCAGCAATCATCAGGTAGCTATGAGTGGTAGGAGAGGTTGTAGGCCTCGTGTGAGTAGTAGAATTCGGCTGTGCGTACGTTCATAGTTTGTGTTGGCTAGGCAGAATAGTATGGAGGAAGTTAGTCCATGGGAAATTATTAGGATCATTGCCCCTGAGAATGATCAGTGGGTTTGGATTATTCCTGCGGCGATAACTAGGCCTATGTGGCTAACGGATGAATAAGCGATTAGTGATTTTAGGTCTGTCTGTCGTAGGCAGATTGAGCTAGTCATTAGGGCGCCTCATAGGGCCAGGGTTAGGAAGGGGTAGTGCAGGAGGTTGGACAGTGGGCCCATAAATAGAGTGACTCGTATAATTCCGTATCCTCCTAGCTTTAGTAGTAGGGCGGCGAGGAGTATTGAGCCTGCGATGGGTGCTTCTACGTGGGCTTTTGGCAGTCAGAGGTGTAGGCCGTATAGTGGGGCTTTTACTATGAATGCTATGAGCAGTGCTAGACCTGATAGTATTCCTGTCCATGAGGTGGATAGGGTTGGGTGGGTTAGTTGTAGGGTTGGCAGGTGCAGGGTGCCAATTTTCACGTATAGGTGTATGATTGTGATTAGCAGGGGTAGAGAGCTTACTGGCGTGTAGAATAGCAGGTAGATGCCAGCGCTTAGGCGTTCTGGTTGGTTCCCCCATCGGGTGATTAAGATTAGGGTGGGAATGAGGGTTGCTTCAAATGAGATGTAAAATAGTGCTAGTTCTGTGGTGGAAAAGGCTAGTAGGATGAATGGCTGGACTGCGACTAAGGTTGAGATAAAGATTCGTTTGCGTTGTAGGGGTTCTTGTTGCAGGTGGTTTTGGCTTGCTATGATTATGAGTGGGAGTAGTCAGCAGGATAGTACTAGGAGGGGGGATGAGATTTGGTCAATTCCTGTTCAGTTGGATAAAAATTTGTAGGGGTAGTAGGTTGGGATTAATCACTGTAGGCTTAGGGCAGCGATTAGGAGGCTGTATAAGGTGGTGTTAGTCCATAGAAATTTTGGTGGAGACAGCAGGGCTGTTGGAAGAAGTATGATTGTGGGTAGGATGATTTTTAGCATTGCAGGAGGTTTAGGTTGTGTAGATGGTCGGAGCCATGTGTGCGGGTGGAGGCTACTAGGATGGCCAGGCCTGTGCCCGCCTCACACGCTGAGAAGGTTAGCATGAGAATTGGTACCATGGTGAATGAGGAGACTTGGTTTTCGATGGATCATATTGATAGGCCTACGAATATCGATAATATTATGCTTTCAAGGCATAGTAGGGCGGATACTAGGTGGGTTCGGTGGAAGGCTAGTCCTAGTCCGCTGAAAATGAAGGCTGAGTAGAAGCTTAAATGTAGGGGCGACATAAGAAAGTTACAGGGTTGGCTGTAATCTGCTGGGTCGAAACCAGCTATCTTTTTGGTTAGACTAACTTTCTGTTATTCTGCTCATTCTAGGCCCCCTTGAATTCACTCGTAGGCCAGTCCGAGTGTTAGGAGAAGGAGGATCACTACAGTTCAGGTGAGGGTCATTAGGGGGGATTGGAGTTGGACGGCTCATGGCAGGGGGAGTAGGAGGGCGATTTCTAGGTCGAATAGGACGAACAGGATGGCTACTGAGGAAGAATCGGACTGAGAATGGTAATCGAGCAGATCCAAGTGGGTCGAATCCACATTCGTACGGTGAGAGTTTCTCTGAGTCGGGGTTTATTTGGGCGAGTCAGAAGTTTAATGCGGTTAGGGCGGCGCTTAGGATTGATGATAGGGCGAATATGAACATGAGTGCGTTCATTGCTCTCCTCTGGGTTTATACCAGATTCTAGAGATTGGAAGTCAATTGTAATTAATATACTAGAAGAGCAAGATCCTCATCAGTAGATGGTTATGTAGAGGAATAGTCAGATGACGTCTACGAAGTGTCAGTATCAGGCTGCTGCCTCGAATCCGAAGTGGTGGTCTGATGTAAAGTGGAACTTGATCAGTCGGAAGAGGCAGACGGTCAGGAAGGAGGATCCGATGATTACGTGGAGTCCGTGGAATCCAGTGGCAACGAAGAAGGTAGATCCGTAGACGCTATCGGCGATTGAGAATGGGGCTTCGTGGTATTCTATTGCTTGTAGGGCTGTGAAGTAGAATCCCAGGAGGATCGTTAGGGTTAGGGCGTGGATGGCGTGTTTTCGGTTTCCTTCTGTGATGCTGTGATGGGCTCACGTTACGGTAACGCCTGAGGCTAGTAGGATGGCTGTGTTTAGTAGGGGGACTTCTATCGGGTTGAGTGGTTTAATTCCTGTTGGGGGTCATTGGCCTCCTAGTTCTGGGGTTGGGGCCAGGCTCGAGTGGAAGAACGCTCAGAAGAACCCTAAGAAGAAGAATGCTTCGGATGTGATGAAAAGGATTATGCCGTATCGTAGGCCTTTTTGGACTGTGGGAGTGTGATGGCCTTGGAAGGTGCTTTCTCGTACAATGTCTCGTCATCATTGGAGTATTACTAGGAGTATTGAGATGAGGCCTAGGGTTAGTAGTATGGATGAGTTGTAGTGGAATCACATGATTAATCCTGAGGTTGTGAGTAGGGCGGCGGCTGCCCCGAAGATTGGTCAAGGGCTTGGGTCAACTATGTGGTATGAGTGTGCTTGGTGTGCCATTAGATGTTTTCTTGTAAGTATAGGCTTAGAAGGAGCACGAAGACGTAGGCCTGGATTATGGCTACTGCTACTTCTAGGATGGTTAGGAGTAGTAGGATGATTATTGTTAGGATGGATACTGCAGGAAGGGTGGGTATTAATGCAATGGAGGCTGTAGAGATGAGTTGGATGAGTAAGTGTCCTGCTGTAAGGTTGGCTGTAAGGCGGACTCCGAGGGCTAGGGGGCGGATTAGTAGGCTGGTTGTTTCGATCAGGATTAGTGCGGGGATTAGGGGTGTAGGGGTACCTTCGGGTAATAGGTGGGCTAAAGAGGCTGATGGTTGGTTTCGTAGGCCTGTTAGTAGTGTGGCGAGCCATAGTGGGAAGGCTAGGGCTATGTTCATAGATAGTTGGGTGGTTGGGGTGAATGTATATGGAAGGAGGCCTAGAAGGTTGATTGTAAGAAGTATGATTATTAGGGATGTAAATATTATGGCTCATTTGTGGCCATTTTTGTTGAGTGGGACTATTAGTTGTTTTGTGATTAGGTGAAGGAGTCATGTTTGGATAGTAGAAAGGCGGTTGTTGATTCATCGGTTGTTTGGGGACGGGAATAGTAGGGCTGGGAAGAGTAGGGATAGTAGGATTAAGGGGATGCCGAATAGATTGGGGCTGGAAAATTGGTCAAAGAAGCTTAGGTTCATGGTCAGGATCATGGTGTGGGTTTGGTAGTGAGGGAGGTCTTATTTGATGGGGGGTTGGTTGTGGTGAAGGCTAGTAGTTTTGGTTGGATGAGGAGTGCTAGGGTTAATCAGGTTATAATTATGATTGAAAATCATGGTGCGGGGTTAAGCTGTGGCATATCATTAAGGAGGGGGAAGTCCCTCTTTGGCTAGCTTAAAAGGCTAGTGCTGTTGCATAGCTTCTTAATGATTAGGATGATGATAGAAGGGACGATCAGGCCTCGAAATGTGGGAGTGGGGTTGATTCTACTACAATGGGTATGTAGCTGTGATTAGCCCCGCAAATTTCTGAGCATTGTCCGTAAAAAATCCCAGGCCGGGTGGTAATGAATGAAGTTTGGTTTAGTCGGCCTGGGATTGCGTCTGTTTTAACTCCGAGCGTTGGGACTGCTCAGGAGTGGAGTACGTCTCCTGCAGTAATGATTACGCGGATGGGGGATTCTATTGGGATAACTACGCGGTGGTCAACTTCTAGCAGTCGGAAGTGGCCGTTGGGTAAGTCTGGGGTGGGCACTATGTAGGAGTCGAAGGATAGGTCTTTGAAGTCTGTGTATTCGTAGCTTCAGTATCATTGGTGGCCGATGGCTTTTAGGGTGAGGTCTGGTTCGTCGATTTCGTCCATTATGTAGAGGATTTGTAGGGATGGGAGGGCGAGGAGTACCAGGACGATAGCAGGTAGGATTGTCCAGATCAGCTCTACTTCTTGGGCGTCTACAGCATTGGACGAGAGTTTTTCTGTTAGTATGTGGGCTAAAAGGTAGAGAACTAGGCTGCAGATAGCTAGGGCAACGATTAGGGCGTGGTCGTGGAATTCAACGAGTTCTTCTATGATGGGTGATGAGGCGTCTTGGAATCCTAGTTGGGAGTGGTTGGCCACATGAGATGTACAGGATTTTTACCTGTGATTTAGTCTTGACAAGGCTATGTAATTGGTTTACTAACGTCTCATAAGAAAGAAGCATGAGCGGTTAACCTCCTGGGAGACCCAGAAAACTTCACCCCAGCAAACCCGCTAGTAACCCCACCACACATCAAGCCAGAATGATACTTCCTATTCGCCTACGCCATCCTACGTTCAATCCCAAATAAACTAGGAGGCGTATTAGCACTGGCCACCTCCGTACTGATCCTATTCCTAATCCCATTCCTGCACAAATCAAAACAACGAGCAATAACATTCCGACCACTCTCCCAGCTCCTATTCTGAGTACTAGTCGCCGACCTCCTCGTCCTAACATGAGTAGGAAGCCAACCCGTCGAACACCCATTCATCATCATCGGCCAACTCGCTTCAATCGCCTACTTCACTATCCTCCTATTTCTCCTCCCCGCCGCAAGCGCCCTAGAAAACAAAATACTCAACTGCTAAATACTCTAATAGTTTATAAAAACATTGGTCTTGTAAACCAAAGATTGAAGACTTACCACTTCTTAGAGTACCCCAAACTCAGAAAAAAAGGACTCAAACCTTTATCTCCAGCTCCCAAAGCTGGCATTTTCAATAAACTATTCTCTGACCCTAACCCCTAAACCGCCCGAATAGCACCCCGCGACAACCCCCGCACAAGAACAATCCCCCCTAATGACCCTCACCTGAACTGTAGTGATCCTCCTTCTCCTAACACTCGGACTGGCCTACGAGTGAATTCAAGGGGGCCTAGAATGAGCAGAATAACAGAAAGTTAGTCTAACCAAAAAGATAGCTGGTTTCGACCCAGCAGATTACAGCCAACCCTGTAACTTTCTTATGTCGCCCCTACATTTAAGCTTCTACTCAGCCTTCATTTTCAGCGGACTAGGACTAGCCTTCCACCGAACCCACCTAGTATCCGCCCTACTATGCCTTGAAAGCATAATATTATCGATATTCGTAGGCCTATCAATATGATCCATCGAAAACCAAGTCTCCTCATTCACCATGGTACCAATTCTCATGCTAACCTTCTCAGCGTGTGAGGCGGGCACAGGCCTGGCCATCCTAGTAGCCTCCACCCGCACACATGGCTCCGACCATCTACACAACCTAAACCTCCTGCAATGCTAAAAATCATCCTACCCACAATCATACTTCTTCCAACAGCCCTGCTGTCTCCACCAAAATTTCTATGGACTAACACCACCTTATACAGCCTCCTAATCGCTGCCCTAAGCCTACAGTGATTAATCCCAACCTACTACCCCTACAAATTTTTATCCAACTGAGCAGGAATTGACCAAATCTCATCCCCCCTCCTAGTACTATCCTGCTGACTACTCCCACTCATAATCATAGCAAGCCAAAACCACCTGCAACAAGAACCCCTACAACGCAAACGAATCTTTATCTCAACCTTAGTCGCAGTCCAGCCATTCATCCTACTAGCCTTTTCCACCACAGAACTAGCACTATTTTACATCTCATTTGAAGCAACCCTCATTCCCACCCTAATCTTAATCACCCGATGGGGGAACCAACCAGAACGCCTAAGCGCTGGCATCTACCTGCTATTCTACACGCCAGTAAGCTCTCTACCCCTGCTAATCACAATCATACACCTATACGTGAAAATTGGCACCCTGCACCTGCCAACCCTACAACTAACCCACCCAACCCTATCCACCTCATGGACAGGAATACTATCAGGTCTAGCACTGCTCATAGCATTCATAGTAAAAGCCCCACTATACGGCCTACACCTCTGACTGCCAAAAGCCCACGTAGAAGCACCCATCGCAGGCTCAATACTCCTCGCCGCCCTACTACTAAAGCTAGGAGGATACGGAATTATACGAGTCACTCTATTTATGGGCCCACTGTCCAACCTCCTGCACTACCCCTTCCTAACCCTGGCCCTATGAGGCGCCCTAATGACTAGCTCAATCTGCCTACGACAGACAGACCTAAAATCACTAATCGCTTATTCATCCGTTAGCCACATAGGCCTAGTTATCGCCGCAGGAATAATCCAAACCCACTGATCATTCTCAGGGGCAATGATCCTAATAATTTCCCATGGACTAACTTCCTCCATACTATTCTGCCTAGCCAACACAAACTATGAACGTACGCACAGCCGAATTCTACTACTCACACGAGGCCTACAACCTCTCCTACCACTCATAGCTACCTGATGATTGCTGGCCAATCTAACAAACATAGCCTTACCCCCAACAACAAACCTCATAGCAGAGCTAACCATTATAATCACCTTATTCAACTGATCTGCCTTCACGATCATCCTAACAGGAATCGCAACCCTACTAACCGCCTCCTACACCTTATTCATACTACTAATGACCCAACGAGGCTCAATCCCCTCCCACATCACATCTATGCAAAACTCAACCACGCGAGAACACCTGCTCATAACACTCCACATTATCCCAATATTCCTCCTAATCCTCAAACCCGAACTGATCTCCGGAATCCCCTCATGCAAGTATAGTTTAAACCAAACATTAGACTGTGATTCTAAGAATAGAAGTTCAAACCTTCTTACCTGCCGAGGGGAGGGTTTAACCAACAAGAGCTGCTAACTCTTACATCTGAGCCTAAAACCTCAGCCCCCTTACTTTTAAAGGATAACAGCAATCCACTGGTCTTAGGAACCACCCATCTTGGTGCAAATCCAAGTAAAAGGAGTGAACCCCACACTACTAATCAACTCCCTCACACTACTCACGCTGACAATCCTCCTAACCCCAATCATCCTGCCATTTCTATTTAAAAACTTTAAAAACACCCCACAAGCCACCACCCGCGCTGTTAAAACCGCATTCCTAATTAGCCTAGCCCCTACAACCGCATTCATCTACTCGGGAGTAGAATCTGTCACCTGCCACTGGGAGTGAAAATTCATTATAAACTTTAAAATCCCCCTGAGCCTAAAAATAGACCAATACTCAATAACATTTCTTCCAATCGCCCTATTTGTAACATGATCAATCCTACAATTCGCCATATGATACATGGCCTCAGAGCCATACGTAACAAAATTTTTCACCTACCTACTGACATTCCTAGTCGCCATACTCCTCCTAACAACCGCAAACAACATATTCCTCCTATTCGTAGGCTGGGAAGGAGTACGAATCATGTCCTTCCTTCTCATCGGCTGATGACAAGGCCGAGCAGATGCCAACACCGCCGCCCTACGAGCCGTAATCTACAACCGAATCGGAGACATCGGACTGATCCTGAGCATAGCATGACTAGCTTCAACATTCAACACCTGAGAGATCCAACAAGCCGTACACCCCCACCAAACCCCAATCCTCCCCCTCATAGGATTAATCCTCGCAGCCGCAGGAAAATCCGCCCAATTTGGACTCCACCCATGACTGCCCGCAGCAATAGAAGGCCCCACCCCAGTATCAGCCCTACTGCACTCCAGTACCATAGTAGTAGCCGGAATCTTCCTGCTCATCCGCATGCACCCCCTGCTAGCCACCAACCAGACAGCCCTAACTGCCTGCCTATGCCTAGGTGCTCTATCAACCCTATTCGCTGCCACATGCGCCCTAACCCAAAATGACATCAAAAAAATCATTGCTTTCTCAACATCCAGCCAACTAGGACTAATAATAGTCACTATCGGACTAAACCTCCCACAACTAGCCTTCCTACACATCTCAACCCATGCCTTCTTTAAAGCCATACTATTCCTATGCTCAGGGTCTATCATCCACAACCTAAACGGAGAACAAGATATCCGAAAGATAGGAGGCCTACAGAAAATACTCCCAGTCACTACTTCCTGCCTAACCATCGGAAACCTGGCGCTGATAGGAACCCCATTCCTAGCCGGATTCTACTCAAAAGACCTCATCATCGAAAGCTTAAACACATCATACCTAAATACTTGAGCCCTACTCCTAACCCTTATAGCCACAGCATTCACCGCAACCTACAGCATCCGCATAACCATCCTAGTCCAAGCTGGACAAACCCGAATCCCCCCAATAGTATCAATAAACGAAAACAACCCACTAATCACCGCCCCCCTAACCCGACTCGCCCTAGGCAGCATTACAGCAGGAATAATCATTACCTCTTTCATCACACCAACCAAAACCCCCCCAATAACCATACCCCTTATCACCAAAACCGCTGCCATCCTCATAACAATCCTAGGAATCATCCTAGGCCCCTCATGTACAGGGCCACACCCCTCTAACGGCGCAAGCTTACATAGAAACATTATTAACAGACCTAGACAGATACAAAAACCCCTACAAGACCACGTATTAACTAACCCTGTTAACCCGACTCAGGAGCGCCTATAAGAGCGATTAAAATCTGTGAAAGGAACTCGGCAAATTAATAAGGCCCGACTGTTTACCAAAAACATAGCCTTCAGCAAATTAAACAAGTATTGAAGGTGATGCCTGCCCGGTGACTTAGGTTTAACGGCCGCGGTATCCTAACCGTGCAAAGATAGCGCAATCAATTGTCCCATAAATCGAGACTTGTATGAATGGCTAAACGAGGTCTTAACTGTCTCTCACAGATAATCAGTGAAATTGATCTCCCCGTGCAAAAGCGGGGATGTGAACATAAGACGAGAAGACCCTGTGGAACTTAAAAATCAACGACCACCGCGAATCCTCAATCAACCCCACTG